>NC_090278.1:84640436-85278769 GCF_040414725.1 Anabrus simplex | reverse complement strand
CTTATCTGCATTAAGATCTTTCTTTCGAAACAAAGTATAACCAATTAGGAAATAGTTCATTCCTTACGTGAAAACTCTTAATGAAGAGGATAGTGTCATGTACAGAGAGAATGTGTTCGCGATAAGTCTACCGTGAAAATTAAACATTGGACGAATATTGTAACGAAGCATACAGATTGAATATGATTTTTAAGATCGTACCATATTTGATAGAATAACACCTTCGCTACTGAGAGAAGAAGAAAATAACGCTATACTATTTTTCTAGCAAAATGAACCTTCAGATAAGTTAATTTTTCTTACGAAGAAAAGAGGCCTGTTGTTTTTTAAGAACATTTTCCTACTAATATTTGACAACTTTCTAAGTAAACTGTCATTTAAAACAAGGAAGGGAAAATGGAAGACACTCAAGGACATCACATCATACACAACTTCTACAAAGAAAAGAAAACGGGACAGATTTAACCCAACCATAGTAGTGATTTAAGTGTGAAGAAGTGCTCTACGGTCATAAGGTGCATCACAGAGTCAATTATCAAAGTTCTATCGAAGCCAGACTAACAAATCAACTAAGTTATTCTGTGCAAATGTTTCTCACATATTCGAATATGTAAATATCAGTGATAAGGTTTAAATCTTGCAGAGTGTAAAAAAAGGTGGTCAAAACGACAGTTAGGAGGATAAACATATTTAATATATTTTAATTTAGGCCTATAATTACTGTGTTTAGAAAGATATGTTTTCTACAGTAACAAGTAAAATACGAGTTCATGAGAAAAGACTGCATGAAAATACAATGGTAGGAATATTCTTCCTCGAACTTTCAAATCAATCAAACAGCATGGGTCAATACAATGAAACTCATTTTAATAAACTTAGTGTGTATGATCTATGTGAAAACAGAGGCTGGAGCCGATGGGAGAAAGCGAAATGAGGGAATAATTTTTTTAATGGCAAACTCACTATTTCTTATTTAAAAAATGGAAACAGTTTTGTTTCGATCAGCTCTCCACACAAAAGCTTGGATTAACTCAGGCAATCCTACACAATAATGGGTTCGATAAGAATAGTGAAATTTGTTAACAGACAAATATTCATTAGTTATAACATTGGTTTATAAGCGTTCTCCTCAGCTCCAGCAGCCGGAACGTCAACTGCGAGGGATTCTCTACTGAATTACATACCATTCCTAACAGACCAATTCTGTAAAAATGTGAAAAAGAAGAACTTACCCGTAACAACTTACGATGGAAGTGCAAGGTTCTATGTTCCTGAATATTTCTAAGCATTACAAAATCGATGCAATATTATTCAAAATACTGAAAGGGAACCAAGGTTGGATTAATCTTGCGAGGTGTCTGATAGCAATGGTATTACCTTCGCGAACCGTTAAGGAAAGGAAACCTACGCAAGGATCTCAATACATAGGCAGGTATTTCGATCTTTGCGCGGTGCCTTTAAACGGGGAGCAACTGAGTGATAGAGAATCTCTCACAAACTGGTAAAGTGAAACGTTTACTTGTAATTTGAGTGTAAAAAGTATCCCTCTCGCATTCTAGCATGAACTGTCAGTAATGCCACATAAATGTCACGCCCGAATGAGTAGCTTATAAAAGAGAGAGTTCAGTACACAAAAGGAACACACTGAAAACACTATTAAAGACGATGTGTTATCAACTGATATCCTCCTACGGCGATTATTTTTAAATATGATTTCCGTTCATGTTTGTATCCAGTTTCATTGGGAGAAATGGCAATGTCTTGTGCAGTTGAAGAAAAAAAAAAAGATATTAACAAATTTCAGATGCAGAATATTAAGTTTTCACGCTATAAAAGAGAATGGAAGCGCCACTTTTAGACTCTTCTAAACAAATTCTAAGGTAAACGATGGGAATTAGCAAAACGGGATACACCACAGGACTATAAAAATACTCAAAACTTTTATGAAGGATACCACAAACAAAGTGTAAACATAGTTTGTATAAGGAACGACAAACTAAACGAAACCAACTAGAATGAATAACACACTCCCACTAATTTTTAATCTTTCCACGAACCATTTGAATTTTTTATACCCTGTGCCAAAGAAACAAGCGACAATGTTGTCAGATATTAATTTATTGATATCATTTAGAAAGCAGAAACAATGGTTTACCAATTAGTAAATGAAGGTTGCATTTATTTCAAGCTTCCAAAATATCCACTGTAAATACGGTTTTAGTCTTTGTACATAGCTAAAAATATATTACATAATGGCATACTAGGATTCGTTCATTATTTTCAGCTATTATTTTACGTACATTTTGTCATATCGGCAATACATTTAATGATCACACAGAAACGCATGATGACACTTCAAACTGTGAGTTAGACAACAAGCTGATGAAGTATTTATTAGAGTGAAAACAAATCCGTGTACAGAATGGCAAGTACACGATACAAAATGTGTATTAATATTTCAATATTGCTTGCTTAATGCAAGAACATGGAACGATCATATATAATTCACACACATACGCACAGCGGCAGATATTGGAAACACAACTAACAATCGATATACGAGTATGTAAGCCAGGCCACACACTACCTTTCTCTAGTGATAATGTTACAACTGTTGAACAGGCAACTTCATTTACACTCAAAGACAGGGCACGAAATTTGAAGTCCTGCTAAGACATAGATGAAGAGGACGTTGACTGGTTACGCAAGGGATAACCACTATGTATATTCTGCACTGCATCCATTTGCTATGTTTAAACATATATTCTAATAATTTACGCCATAATATTTAGAAACGGCATGTCATTCCTCCAGTGAAACTGACTTACAAACATATCTTCAGCAAAATGGCGAAAGGAGATGTAGACATGCCAGCTGTTTTAAAATATTGAACTTCAATACGAGTATAACCGCAGCGCTAGGGATCGCAATTCCAGATATGTCAAGCTGATGGGCCATGAAGAGGAAATTAAATCCGTCAGCATCAAAATGTTTATTACTATCAAAATACGAGCTACAATCAAAAGTGAGAAGTTTGGATATTTAACTCTGTTAAAGTAGGGAATGGTGGGAGTTTGTGCCGTCTCAAACAATTCGAAGTATGGTTCACAAAGATATCGCAACTTCGGTAATAAAAACAGAGAATACGAGGTCTTTGCGCGTGGGTGTGCGGAGGTAGGATATACTCAAATCACAAGAGGAGAGAGCAATCAAAATATTAGGTCAACAAACGAAGAAATTTTAAGAAATCATTTCACACTGACGCTTATTCAAGGAATATGTGAAATATTATCTAAAATGTACACGAAAGATAAGCCGCATAATTTTCATTGAAAGGCTTGGAAAAGCTACAGAAATCAAGCGCAATTCTGTTTTTACAAGGAATATCATATAAACGATGGAGTTTTCTTTTACAATTTATTTTACGTCGCACGGATGATAGGATAGGAAGGGGCTAGCAGTGTGAAGGAATCGGCCGTGGTCTTAATTAATGTACACCCCCAGCATTTCGCTGGGATAACAATGGAAAACCACCTTCAGGGCTGTCGACAATGGAGCTCCCGAAGGCAAGCTAATAGTAAATAACGAGACAGCATCATCGGAATGGGAACTTAATTGGATAATTGCACAAATAAGTAAATGTTAACTCTTTCGTCTCATCAATGATAATTCAAGAAAATAAGGAAAATATTCCGGTAGAATATCAAGCATAATCTCAGCACAAAAGGTTCATAAGAAATTCGGACAAAACTGCAGCTTCCGTAAAACCATATATGGTGTTTTCCCCTAGGACCTTCTTAATGGGCGCACCACCCTGCCATTTTTACAGACCGCCCGGCTAACATAACCTAGATATGGGCTAGTTACATTTTAAGTCACTGGGTGCTCCAAATTAAAGTGTATCCAGCTTGAGTTTCACGTAGTTTCGTGCACGAGCGGGGTCTGGATTAGCGCGGAATTGTATGCGAGCACTCAATTCCGCCTATCGTCACAATCCCGTATGGCACTCCACAGCAACAGAGTGGTAAGTCCCGCGGTGTTACACGATTATGAACGAGCAGTAGAACACTAGAAGTTATGTCTTGTTCGTGATAACACGAACATCTACCTATCTAATATTGTTAATGACCCGAGGGGAAGAAATTGAAATTTTATAATATTCACTTTTTGCGTAGAATTCCCCGCCCCGTTACTCATTCCTGCCACCAGGCTGATGAGAATTTCTGGGAAGAACACCGCGGAAATAGTCCTAATAATACAAACTATGCAAAACTAACAATTAGTAATCGGGACGAAAAAGAAATATCCTCACAATCGTACGAAGAATGCAATTTACAAGTGAGACATGAATACTGTTTGTATAAAGAATAACAAGTCGACCCAAACAGAAAGACTAACAAGCATATTTCCGGAAATAACTCACTTTTCCGCGAGTATTAAAAAAAGGTAATCATCAGATTTTTTAACACGCCATGACAAAGGAATGAGTAATACTGATGACGCAGTAGCGCATCTGGAATTGCGATCTTCTGCAAAACTGCTGCTCCTGATAATGCATGCTGTTTAAAGGTGCCTAACATCTTGGTCATCGACCCCTCTTCTGAAAAGGACACAATTACTCTGCGTAACGTGAAGCTACAGGAAGGAGTATTTAACATGTACAATATTATACATCGTCCTTGTGCCTAGAACAACTGCTATGTGATAATATTTCAGCATTGAACTCTGACCAGTAAGGTTCTGTCATCTAAGGTTCAGTATTACATCATCTATATAAACGAATTTTCCTTCTGTGATACATGTACTGCGAGTCAGTATGTCACATGACGGTACTTCAAGGCGCAACTACGATACATTCCTTCTATTTCACATGATAAGGAAGGAATAAAAACAAATGTGAGGGAGACGTTTATAAGTAGCACACGCAAAGGATAAAGCAAAGGAAAGGAAATTATATCTTCCGGAATTATTTAATTTCAGTATGTACTGTACTATCTATCCACCCAAAGTGAGTTGTACCATGAAAAACGTGAGCAAACTTACAGTGTATATAAATCAAACAGAAACCAAGTAAGGTTAACGCATGAGTTCTTGTATGCCATGTGACAACATTCAGACTGTTAATACAACTGCTCTTGTTAAAAAAACAACAACAACAAAAGGTATATTGTAAAGATGTTCATATGATTGATGTCTACAAAAACAGCATTATTTATGGAATCAATAAATCATTCAAGACATGCCTCTCCACCACCATAACCACCCTTATAACTTATCCTAGTTCCTGCTTAGAGAACCACCTATCACACAGTTTCGCACAACAAATCACAAAGTTATAAATTCACAAGTGAATCGATCCAAAAAGACCCAGGTATAAACTTACGGTATGGAGCTATTACTCGATGTAATATCAATTCCCTGCTTCATATTCCATAACACATGAACAATGATAGGAAAAAAGCCGCTATTCGCGTCCCCCTCCCATAACCAATTAGACCAGCATTTCCAAACCATTTTTGATTCAAGAAACCCCTGACAATTCGGCACATATATTAAACTACGGTAAAATTTGAAATGCTGTAGAGGAGCCAAACTCCAATTCGTTTATCTATATACACTGCTCAACAAAAGCTTGGAATGACATGGATACGACTGAACTGGATTCTTACAGTGAACCATTCGGTAATTTTAAAGTTAATATTTAACAAATGTCCGGTCTAGAAAGCCAAGAATAACGGCCGAGGGAATTCGTCGTGCTGACCACACGGAACCCCATAATCTGCAGGCCTTCGGGCTGAGCAGCGGTCGCTTGGTAAGCCATAGCCCTTCCGGGCTGTTGCGCCAAGAGATGTTTCTTTTAATTTAACAAATTAAGCATATTTCCCTCTAAATCAAGCATTCTCAACAATACATACCGAGCAAGCACAACAAAAGGCATATTCTGAAATTAAGTTGAGACAACAACACTTTGAAACTCTCTTCATCGCACGGAGCTAGCAGTACTTGATAAACGGTATGACCACCCCGTACACGGATTAGTTCTTCCACCCTGTGTTGCATACTTCGAATAAGGTCATAAGTTTGTCTTGGGGCAAACCGGACATTCCAACTCCTCTATTGCAGCTTCAGTATGTGTCTGAAGATTGTCCGGTGGGTCTGGACGCTCTGAAATGGCCCCTTTCAGCTTGTTGCATGCATGCTTAATTGCATTCATGTCTGGAGACTGTGCAGGCCAATCCATTCGAGAGATAGTGTTTCTTTGGAGATAGAGCAACACTGTCCTATAATGGAGAGGTTTTGAATTGTCATCTACTAGGATGAAATGATCGCCACACACATAGTTGTAGCACCTCTTGAATGTATCGGGGGCCACTCAGTGCACCCTAGATGGGAATGAAAGGGGTCCACCGTCCCAGCAATATTCCTGCCCAGAACATAACATTTTCGCCAACATGTGGATGGACTTCCTGGACATGCTTACATTGATGGCGTTGTCCAGAGCCGACACTTAGAGATAATCCTGGGCTGGTGTTGTAACATGAGAACAACCAGAACGGGGTTATCTTTCACATTTACCGTCTCACTGTACTTTCTCCCACACCTTAGATACGTTACTTTGTGCGACATTTAACCGATCGGCAACATCTTACTGTGTATGGCCCCCCGAAAATAAAGCCACTCACTATCTGAATCCTGCCAAACGTTTGCACTCGTCCACGTGGAACGTCATTGCAAGACTCAACACAAACTGACTGTAGCGTTTGGTGATACGGGGAGAACGCACCATCTGCTACAACACTCAAATTCCCATGACCAGTATACAAGCAGAAAGCATGCCTGTAGCAAACACTGTCGAATTTCAGGTTTGTAATGATCTAATGAATAACACACCTATGGCAATGCGGCATAGAATATCTCAGAAGACTCATTCTGGAGGTAATCCAAACTTTTGCTGAGGTGTATATATAAAATAGTTTTGTCTAAAATAAAAAAAGATTGTTATTTATGATGATGATGATGATGATGATGATGATGCTTGTTGTTTAAAGGGGCCTAATATATATGTAAGGGCAATTAAAAATCCATAATCCTCCACTGACCAGAATTCACAACGTGAGGACGAAGAATGAATGATGGATATGAATTTAAAACAATCAGTGGATCCGACCCGCAATACCCTGCATTCCCAGAAACTAGCGTTAAACAATAGTATTACTGACCAAGAGCACAATACTGAATCGATCATGCTTGTAGTCTAAACGGGTCCAAAATCCAGGTCATCGGTCCTTCATAATGGTACTTATCGCTAGGAAAGTAGAACCATGGTATTTGTCATATTGCTGCACTAATCAAAAGTAGCGTAGGATCGCGGTATTCCACACATTATGGTACTATTCACAGGCAACTTAATGCGCACATGTAACACAGACGTATGGTGTTTCGCACATTGTGTCGCTATTTACAGGTAAAGCAAACCTATACAGGCAACGCAAACCTATGGTGTTCTTCAGATAAGTGGACTAACCACAGGGACTCGCACTATCCCGTAGTGTTCCTCACATAGTGAGCACTAATCATAGGCAAGGCAGAACCATGGTGTCACTCATATAATGCAACTAATCACAGGTACTGTAAAATGCATCCTGAGCACACACTAGCGCTACATATCACAAACCTATTGTGTACCTAACATAGTGGTACTAGGCGCAAGTAAAAGCGGCCCATGGTGTTCCCTGCGTGGTGGTATTAATTATAAGTAGTATCATGGTTCTAATTTGATCATCCCTTGGTCGCCCATTTTAGTCGGCTCGTACGACAGGCAAGGGATACCGTGAGTGTGTTCTTCAACTGCGTCCCCTACCCACAGGGAGTTATTTCTGTACCGGTCGTATCCACAGTAGCAAGGAAATGCACTTTTTAATTTTCCGTCATCTCAGTCTGTCTGTCTGTATGCACGCGCATCACAAGAAAACTGCTGAAGGCAATTTAATAAAAATCGGTATATAAGGTCGGGGAATGAGACACTACGATCTAGGTTATAAATAATTATATTCACGCTGAGTGAAATGGTAGTTTTGGGGAACGCCTAAAATGTAATCCTCAAATACTGTATCTAATGGTCCTATCGATAAATATTACAAACCGGTAATTTAAATTATATAGAATTAAATTTCCGATCATGTATGTCTTCTACATTTTTACCGTATCGGCAATAATAAGAGATATTCGTGTATTTCGATTTTTGTTGCCAAATCCATATCAACGGAGAACTACGAGAAATGGGTGAACACGATGTAACGTAAATCGGTATGCCGAGTCAGGGAGTAAGTCCCTACAGTTTAGACTATAAATAATGTTATTCACTCTGAAGCCTACAGTCTAATATCGTGGAACTTGAAAATAGGTGCAATGAGTATGGTATGAAAATTAGCCTCTCGAAGTCTAAATTGATGTCAGTAGGTAAGAAATTCAACAGAATTGAATGTCAGATTGGTGATACAAAGCTAGAACAGGTCGATAATTTCAAGTATTTAGGTTGTGTGTTCTCCCAGGATGGTGATATAGTGAGATTGAATCAAGGTGTAGTAAAGCTAATGCAGTGAGCTCGCAGTTGCGATCAGCAGTATTCTGTAAGAAGGAAGTCAGCTCCCAGACGAAACTATCTTTACATCGGTCTGTTTTCAGACCAACGTTGCTTTACGGGAGCGAAAGCTGGGTGGGCTCAGGATATCTTATTCATAAGTTAGAAGTAACAGACATGAAAGTAGCAAGAATGATTGCTGGTACAAACATGTGGGAACAATGGCAGGAGGGTACTCGGAATGAGGAGATAAAGGCTAATTTAGGAACTAACTCTATGGATGAAGCTGTACGCATAAACCGGCTTCGGTGGTGGGGTCATGTGAGGCGAATTGAGGAGGATAGGTTACCTAGGAGAATAATGGACTCTGCTATGGAGGGTAAGAGAAGTAGAGGTAGACCAAGACGACGATGGTTAGACTCGGTTTCTAACGATTTAAAGATAAGAGGTATAGAACTAAATGAGGCCACAACACTAGTTGCAAATCGAGGATTATGGCGACGTTTAGTAAATTCACAGAAGCTTGCAGACTGAACGCTGAAAGGCATAACAGTCTATAATGATAATGTATGTATGTATGTATGTATGTATGTATGTATGTATGTATGTATGTATGGGTAAAACGGTAGTTTAGGGGAAGGCACATAAAATGTAATTTTTTAATACCTATGTTACTGGTGGCATCAAAAAAGTACTACATAAAAAAACTTATAGAGAATGCAATTTCCCATCATTTGTATTGCATACAGTCCTACCGAAACGACTGTTATAGAACTCATGAATTTAGACTTGTTGCTTAGTCCATATCAACACTGCCAACATGGAAATATTGTTCAATCGTGTTAACTGGCGATGGTCTGTGCCTTGATTGTCTTAAGGAGTAAAAGCGCTTGGTCATCTGTCCATACCGACAAGTAATATTATGAAGATGATTATAAAAAATGCGTGTATATATATAGGAAGAATAAGACAAGAGGGCGTCATGAAAGAAGGAACGACTCCCTTTACATTAGATGACCTAATATCACAGAGTCGGAAGAAAACTAAATGTGAAGGCCTACAATATCGAAAGGTCATACTGACCATTGTTTGCTATTTGTCCAATCCCCGATAGGCGGGCTTACTGCTGCCTCCCGAGGAAAACAGCCTGCCTGAATATTAGCGGAAAGCAGCTGGGGAGTTAGAGAACTTTGCGTATGCTGTATGATTGTCCCGTCAACGAACGGCAGCTAATTTTCTATAAAATGTCAGAACATTATTTAGTGCTCTTCACAGACTGGCATTCACTTTCATCTTACAAGTTACATAAACGTGTAATAACATATCGATAGTTCCGTATGTATTACAGGCATTTTAAATAAAGACATGTAAGTAAATACTGTCTGCAAAGCATTTTTTAAACGATTCACTCTCCGTTAAAAAGGTAGACAATTTCTTAAATGTATAAGTCTGCTAACACAGACAGTTCAATATGAAATTTGGGCTTGTCTTGAGGAGCACAATAATTTTAGTTCTGGTCCCTAGTTCATGTGGAGCCCCCGATATAGAAGATCACCAGCTGAGTTATGACTACTGTATTCTTAAGATATTTCATGCATTTGCAATGGGTAGTCTTCAGCTTTGTCCCATTGAAATGGTAACCAACCTACACACAGTCTAAGGTACTATATTACACATTACGAATGGCTGTATTGCAAACGTTCTTCGACCCATCTTCATTTGTTTTCTTTTAATGCATACACTCTGCTTTTCTCTTTAGTTAACTAAGATGCTTTAAAAGTACATATAATCAAACAGCTCTCTTAGGAGGCTTTCGTTCACTCGTAACAAAGTAGGTCGCACGGCCACACGTGTTTTATTTCGAAAAGTTCCGAAAGCATACCGAAATATTAATCACGAACAAGCTTATAAATATCGCGACATTTTAACAGAGTTTATGATTCTGTTATGCTGTTAATCAGAATTTTGAAATATTGCAAAACAAGCGAGTAATAATATCAATGGTGAAGTTAAATAATATGTTGCCGGTGAACATATGAGACGTACAGGTAGCGAATTCAAGTTCCAGTTTAGAAAGTTTCGCCGATGCAATCATAATTCTCGAAGGGAGAAAATATTATTAGGAAAGTCAAAATTCTTTTTTAAGCTGCTTCATGTTTCTCTCCTCCCAATTCGAATAGTAGACTACCGCTAAACATAAAAATAGTAGTAAAATATTCCCTCAAAACAGAAAACGCGTATATTGGCAGAAAGGATGAAGGTAAGTCTATATTTCATTAGTGTACACCATACACTGTTATGTTTTATAACTTAATATAAGGAGTCTCACCACTCACGAAGCGTATCTGCTGAGTCGACTGAACTTGAATCTTTACGAATTATCCTAATAAACATAATTATATGATGCTCATGAATACATTTTTTTAAAGACAAGAATTTTTGAAATAAATGGATTTCAATGAGTTTTTCATTATTTAAAATCGGAAATTAGTACTGCATGCAGCCACATATCTATATTTTTAAAACAATTATAACACTGGAACACAAACTGGCGGCAATACTCGGATACGGCTAATGTGTAAATGAAATAATTTAGAATTTTGATCACAACCGATGAAATACCCACTCAAAACTTGATGCTGTTAGCTAATTGCACGAATTTCTAAGTAGGTATATGAGCCAGTGGCAGTCAAGATCGAGCCCTTTACTTATAGGTCAAGTTAGGTACGAGCTACATTAAATTAGATAAACCCCCTCACACTATGGGTAGTTGAGCAGACCAAGAGCTGTCGAAAACCGCATGTTGTTATATTGTGGGCAACTGAGGAGGGACAATTATAAACCGTATGAAGTAATTCTAGACTCAAATGTAGCCACCAGCGTAACGCTGCCGGCTTACGTAACTCTCCTCGATGCGTGCAGAAGTAAAATTACCTAGTTCACTCATGCTGTAAACATGGATTACTATTTGGATTCGATTTGATCGCATTTGCTAGGTTGACAATGGTGGGCGTCAAACTACCATTTCTGCCAACTAGCTATGTCATGTGAAGTGGACTTGAGTCTTATAGGATGAGCACATTATCCGTGAACCGTGTGTGCAGCGGAAAGCTCACGGGGATGTGGAGCGTCTTTTTCCGCCTGACAGACAAGAGCTCACAATTGAACACGTGTATTCCGTTAAGCAACACTACTCCTAATTTTTTCCAAGGCGATGTTAAGCGCATGTTTCAATTACAATAACAGAAACGACTCTGGTTACCAATCCTTCGGGACTTCTTTAGCCCGTAAAACAAAAGCAGGATACATAGCGATGTGCAGCAGTAACCCATCAATATCAGGTGCGACAAACGATTTATCCACTTTGAATCGTAGAGTCCACATTCTCTGGCACCGTGTTCAGCAGCAAATGGATGCTTTAAGAAGCTTTCCTAGTTACAACGTTACCTCTGGTGCTGCATGTGCTATTAGTACAGGCAACTCTCGATTGATCGACTTTTAACATGAACATAAGAGAGCGTGGATAAATAAAGAACATGGGTAATGGAAAGGAGGAAAAATAATATAGCAAATTTGGCGCAATCATAAGCAAAATAGAATACGAGCAAAGTGAGGAAACATTCCACAATGATACAGTTCGACTCCTTGGCTGAATGATCAAAACTGAAGCCTTCCTTCGGTTCAGGGGGTTCCTGGTTCGATTCCAAGCTGGGTCGAGCATTTTGATCTCACCTGATTAATTCTTCTGGATCGCAGACTGGATTCAGACGACACACCACATCACCAAAAACCACTCAAGTGATTACATCCCTCCACATAGGGTTGAAGTCAGGACTCAGTTCGCACCCGTGACCGCACCCACGACCCCACACGTGTGGGGGGAGGGGGAGGGGCGATGGAAGAAGATAGTCGGACGCTTATCGAGAACGTATTAATATAATAGACAAATATAAACACGTCAAATAATACATTCACAGTGCACTGGCTAAAGTCATCAGTCAGATGGCTTTTGTTCAGGAGTATGCGACACACAGTCACTGGCAAGCATCAAGTTCTGTTCAGAACAAGAAGACAGGCACATGTAATTTCACTGTCTGTGCAGTTCGTATTTTCTGATGTGAAACACCGCCAACACCAGTTCTTAGACGGCTTTGTGACGTCTATTAAACCCAGCCTTCGGTGTAGCCAGCCGAAATATGTTCGGGTGGTCCCATCTGGTCTAATTTGATTTGCAGAAAAGAAGTCATGTTTCACCTGAAAGGCTTAAAAGTACGGAGTCATTCCAAATAAATATTATCGAAAACATTTGGCCCTGCAAGTTTTTAGCAAAAACTAGATACAATTCGATGTTGCAAGATGAGAAATGGGAGCTTCCTTGAAACGTCTCATATGCTTGTTCTTGTACAGGTATCAATTTGCACACAAAACCGGAAGGGAAGAAGTTTTCAATACAAGGAAAAGGACTGATTACAAAATGACAGAAAATTGATAGTGCGTTCCATATGCCACTGCTTTGACCTTTCCTTTCTTCTTCATTCATTTCACGCTCTGCGGGGTACGTTGAATCAATCACTTCTTTGTGTGCTTTCCCTTACCAAGTGCCCATTCTTTCTGATCCTCGTTTCCTCTCGTTTTCTGGGTATGACTATTAGATTTCTCTTGGAACCTGATATTTTCGTCTTTAGTTATTACTTTAGCTGTTCGATCGAAGAGTGAATTTTCTGTCATTTTTAATTCTGCTAGGTGTTTTTCAGTTTCTATAAACCAGTTGGGTTCTCTTTTGCGGTTACAGAAGAAGTCGCAGATTTGTTTGGCTAATCTATTAGAGTTCATTCTGAGAAGATGGCTGTAAAGTTTATCCCTTTTCGCATTGTATCTGAGTGTTTTTCAATTTTCTTGTAGAGCGGTTCATTCTTGATGTATGTTATATTATTGTCTTGAAATTTTGGTCCTATAATCTTTCTTAAGATTTTCCTTTTGGCGCGAGTTTTTCCATCTGGCCTTTGAAATTCATATTTAGTAATTCTGCTGCGTATGGTAGTTCTCGTTTAATCACTGTTTTGTAATGTTTAACTTTGGACCTCCATGAAAGGGATTTCTTGTTGTGCCAGTTCAAGTCGCCCCCCCCCCCCGGATTCCACTGCTTTGCTTTCCGCAGCATTCCAACTAATCCATTCTCTGAGATATTTGAATTCCTTTACTATTTCAATCTTTTGTTCTTGAACTTTGAGATATTTTTTGTGAGTGTTTGCTGTTTGTCATGATTTTTCCTTTCATTCAACTTCTATTTTTTTCCTCTAACCATGCACAGAAAATGTGAAAAACTAGACACGCACATTTGCCAAGTTCATACTTAGACAATACTGAACATTTCACCTTTAAATTACGACGATGATCTCGATGACGATACATTCTGCACTACCTATGATACGTTCCAGCGCAGGTCATTCTGCTCGCGCCACCTTCAAAAGAAGTACATTACCAATTAGCTTCAGTGGCAGAGCGAGTTCCAAAACATTTGACGCAAGAAAAAAGATGAACGAGATGGACTTTGAAGGGGGAAGTGTACGCACGTTAGAGAAAATTGAACAAGAATAGAGCAATTACTCACTGATAAAAGCGCCTGGCTCTTATCAGCTACAAGCACCAAGGCGGACATGAGACCATTAGTACCTGCCAACCCAGTGCATTAATTCCGGAGCTCTTTGGCGACAATTCGTTTTGCCTGTCAAATACTACTATCTGGTTCATTTCTAGCACATTAACTAAGTGGAACACAGCCGTCTTTCAAGATCAACTCCCTTCTCCCTATAAACAAAGCAAGGTAAATAAAATAAGAACTCTGTCAACACTTTCTTCAACATAACTTCTTGCATTTTCAATCGTTAAAAACATCATCCAACCAAAGCGTATAGTCAAACAGTTTCTAGAAAAGTTGACTTAGAAATTCGTTATATATTAATCAAAGCCATGTATGCTGACAATAAGTTCGCAGATAGAATTTATGGTAGAAACTGTTCTTGGTTTAAATTAGTTACAGGAGTTAGACAAGGCTGTAAATCTTCAGCTTTGCTAGTCATACTACACGCAGGTACAGTAATGGTGATCCGACATTAACAATCAACACTGCCTCACTCTAGTAGTGAACAGGTGCGAAGGGAATGAAGGGGTAGTGTTGAAGGACACTCCAGTACCAATAATAATAATAATAATAATAATAATAATAATAATAATAATAATAATAATAATAATAATAATAATAATCATAATCATAATAATAATAATCATAATAATAATGTAAATACGTCCCACGAACTACTGTACTGTAACAGTTTTCGAAGACGCCGAGGTGCCGGAAGTTAATCCCACAGAAGTTCCTTTACCTGCTAGTAAATCTCCTGACACGAGGCTGACGTTTCTGAGCACTTTCAAATACCAGCGGACTGAGCCCCAGGATCGAACCTGCCAAGCTGGGTTCAGAAGGCGAACGCCTTAACCGTCTGAGCGACTCAGCCCGGCTCACTCCATGGTTAGTGCTGTACTGCTATACATCCACCAATGTGCCCCTTAGAATCACAACCATCTTGTAGCAGGCTGTCTACCTGCAGCAATGTGTTAAGCGGGGAGATGATGACGGACACCATTTCTGTGCATGCGTGTACACACGACTTAATTGCTGAAAGTTATAATTATAAAATAAAAGGGAAGGATTCAATAGGGTGGAAATGTAGCAAGCAAACTGGCCAATGACTTGGTCTTACTGGCAGACTGAGCTAAATTTCATTGGGGGGGGGGAGGAGGGGGAGGGAAAGAAATATGCGCTGTGAACATGATATGGGAGTGAAAGTTGAGTAGATCATGGACAACTTACTCAATTTACAAGTAACAACAATGAAAGTAACGAGAATAATCGCTGGTGGGAGCAATAGCAAGAGGCACTCGCAATGAGGACGTGAAGGCTAAATTAGAAATAAACTCGATGGATGAAATGACTTCGGTTGTGAGGCAAGTGGAGGGGAATAAATTACGTACAAGAATAGCGGACTCGGCCATTGAGGAAAAGATAAGTAGAGGGAAACAAAGACGACGTTTGTTAGTTTTTAAATATTTAACGGTAAAACGTTTGCAACTGAAAGATGTTGGAGCGGTTTACCTAACTCACAAGAGGTTTTCAGACTGATGACTGAAAGGCTTAAAAATTATATTTTACCTAAGCTCGAGGCAGGCATTTCAAAAGAAAAATTAACGTTCGGTGTGTTTTGAAAGGATCAAAGACAATTTTATTCTTTCTTTTTGCATTCCTTATCAATATTATTAAATTATTCATGATTACAATTTTGTATTTAATTTAAAGATATCTGGTCGCATTAGTTAAAATTCCTTCTTGACGTTAGGTAAGCGATGTATTTGGTCTGACAACTGGTTATGTATGTGTTTGAAGCTTCGTGTTTGAAATTGATAAATTTTTGTATCGTTCTCCAGCCTAGAGTTCATTAGAGTGTATTGAAGGTGAGGCAGGATATGAATGAAGTCTAGTGGGTAGCTCATTGTGGCTTGTAGTGGGGCAGGACTCAGGGCGAGTCCGTACAGAACTGCAGCCTCCCCATCTGCTAAGGCAGCCATACGAACGTAGAAGTCTAATATAGTAGCAGTGAAAAGCGCGACGAGGAAGGAGAGGGATGCAGATCTCAGTTCCATCCTTTTGAAGTACAGCCTGAGCTAGCATTAACACCCTCCTCGGACTGCTTCCAGAACTCCAGTAATTATAGCTACCCAAAAAAGAAGAGAAGGGGAAATTCAGAAACGATAAAAAGTTACTGTTAGAATCTATCAACACTACGGGGCATGGAATAGCTGTTGCTTATCAGCCACATGACCGCCGTGCGTATGATGATTTGATGATGATGCTTGTTGTTTAAAGGGGCCTAACATATAGGTCATCGATCCCTAATGGTACGAAATGTAATGCCAATTTAAAAGTCCAAAATTCATCCACTGACCAGAATTCAAAACGTGATCATGAAGAATGAATGGATGAATATGAATTAAAAATAATCATCGGATCTTAAAACAATAGTATTACTGACCAAGGGACTGCTTCCAAAGCAGAATCCTGAATCGATGATTCAGGTCAATGGTCCCTCATAATGGTACTTATCGCTAGTAAAGTAGAACCATGGTATTTCTCATGTTGAGGTACTAATCAAAAGTAGCGTAGACTCACGGTGTTCCGCACATTATGGTACTAATCACAAGTATTGAACGTCGCACAGGTAACGCAGACCTATGGTGTTTCCCACGTAATAGCGCCAATCATAGGCAACGAAAACCCATGGTGTTCCTCACGTAAGTGTACTGTACTAATCACGGGGGCTGGTATTCCCGTGGTGTTCCTCACATAGTGAGTACTAATCACGGGCAACGTAAGCCCGTGGTATTCCACATATAGCGGCACTAATCACAAACCTATTGTGTACCAAACATAGTGGTACTACTCGCAAGTAAAGGTAAGCCATAGTGTTCCCTGCGTGATGGTACTAATCACAAGTAGTTTCATGGTTCTGACTCAATCATCCCTTTGACGCCCCCTTTTAGTCGCCTCTCACGACAGGCATGCGATACCGTGGGCGTATTCTTCGTCTGCGTCCCCCACCCACAGGGATGGTTTAAGGGGCGACGGTACATGATTATTAACCCTTCAAAACATTAACAGGAGAACGAGGAATAATAATATCAATTACTTGCTAATAACCTTGAACGAGTTCCTTCAATTTCCCCAGCGACGATGGGATAGAAACTTCTAGAACTGGAAAGGAAGCGGCCATGGCAGTTGCCTGACAGAAATCCACCTTCGAGGTGGCCAGTCCCACGCAGGGAACTCCCTCGGTCGTGAAACTGCTTCTCTAAATACGCTTCTTAAAGGAGCCACTAAACCTGCAAGGTTCCTTCGCATAAAAGCATCCTCAAATGCTAATCTACCAGCACAGATGTTCGTTCCTATGTTCCACGGCCGGCCTCTAACCCGGAGGGATTTTTAGCTGGCTATGAGGGTTGGTTCGAGGTCCACTCAGCCTACGGAACAACTGAGGAGTATCTGACGGCAAGAATAACGTCCAAGAGGATTAGTCTCTCTGACCATGCGACACCTCGTAACCTAGCAACCATCAGGGCCGTAATGCTAATTGGTCCGCTTGTTTGTATTCTTGGATAGAGGTGGCTACCGTTGAACCAAACCCCAAGTAGATCAACAGTTGGCTACTGAGCTTGGTTCTTATCATCAGCACAAAATAATTCCCAACAGAACTCATTGTCAAAAACCTTGCTATAAAATATTATTTTGCAAAACTTCCCCTAGTCCTACAAATCATTTATTTTAATCATGCCCCCGTCAATTAAGCGGACTCTAAAATGGCCGTACAGGGAATAGAAGAGCAACTGTCAAGCGCGTAGTTAAGCCCAACTGGCCACACAAATCTGGACAGTTATGAACGACATTACAGAGTAATGGTTGTCCCCCTCACAACTGCTCTAGAGACCACTTTAAAACTCTTGAGTCTCTCGAGCAATACAGATAACAGAATGACATGCGAGTTTCCCTTCTGAGAGCCATAAAGATACTGCAATAATGAGAAAGTTTATTTCATACCTAGACCGAGCTGCAAGAAGAATAAACAAGAAACCCATTGTGTCAACTGCTATCAGCGATCTCTTCTAACATGCAACGCATTCATGACAAACGCAACTATAAAAAAGCATGTTTAATGTAAAAATTAAATTCTAACAAATAACTGACAACATTTACTTCTAGAACTTACCTCTTATCAAAACCCAATTTAACAGACAAGCACATGTGAATAAGAAACAGCCCCACACAAAATTTAGAGTTGATTAGTTAATTGGTTGGAAGGATATCGACAAATAATGGTTATTTTTATATATTGCACGGAAAATGCTCCTTACGGTACAGTTTTATGAGGGCTACAATTCGGCAGACTTGTCAAAAGTACTCAAGAACAACTCCGCGTTTCGCAGTGAAGTATAAACTATTACATATACTATTTCTTCAATTATTCATTTAATAGTCAAAAATCTAGTTTCGTGCTATTTCAGAAGTAAAAATATGAAGGTAAATATCCAATTGACAATAAAATGCAGAACTACTTTTAATTCCTGAACATATTCAAAACACGCCCTGAAAATTGCTAGTGAATCCGGTCGCAAGTGCTGAAAACCTTTAAGGGTAGATAAAACAAGCAATAGGAAACTTTCAGAAACATGCTTGCTTTAAGGGTGCCCTCGACTGTAATTATTCTCTCAGATGTCCTTCGCCTCTTACGCACGGGGTAGATGCATTCCAGCGGTATTATTGAAATGGTATTTTGAATCTAATTTTGTCTGACAAGGTGAGAGAAAGGGGCAGGCCTTGCTCTATATACGAGGGCTGATCAACAAAGATTGAGACTGATTCCTATCTGTAACATAAATATTTGAAAAGAGCGGGGTTTTTTTGTATAATGTCCGTAGGCGGCAGCACTCTCGTATTGGTAGGTTGGTAGTAATGCTCTACTGTGTAGACGCTACGTGCATTTCGCATACCAGACAATGGAGGTGACGCGAGAGGAACAGTACAGCGCAATCAAATTCTGTTTTCGTTTAAACCAAAAGTCGGAACAGTGTGGAAATCACCAAAAAAATGCAAAAGTTGTTCCATCTGCAGGGAAAGTGATGATCACATTTTTTGACTGTAATGGAATGATTTAGCAGCATGCAGTTCCGCCTCACACGACAGATGCTACTGGTCAATATTGGCTACACTGAGAGAACGACCAGAGCTTTCTCGGACGTCGCAAATCAAACCATGTCATGCAGTTTCTGGCTCGATTCAACATTACCTGTGTGTGTACCGTATCCACCTTATAACCCTGATCTTGCATCCTGTGAATTTTTTTAATTCCCATCACTAAAGGCAAAGCTTAGGGGCATTCGATTTGAGAACTCTGAAGCAGTGCTCAAGAAAAATGAGGTGTTTCTCTAGGACCTGATAAAGAATGGTCTGCAGCATGTGTTCGAGGACTGGCAGAGACGCTATAAAAGTGCATTGAAGTATGAGAGGACTTACTTTGAGAACGATCATGTAAACATTGAAATGGAGTAACGAACACCTGTAAAAAAAAAAAAAAAAAAAAAAAAAAAAAAAAAAAAAAAAAAAAAAAAAAAAAAAACACATCAGTCTCAGTCTTTGTTGATCAGCCTTCGTAGTTTAGTTTATTGCCCTTCTTATATTACTTTTTTTTACGTTAGCGAGATACTTTCTACAGGTTTGAGTACCAAAATTAAACATTTCATTTTAAATAGCCTCGGATTGCCTTTGCCTCTAACTTCAGCTGGGATTGAGGTCCAAGAACGTATGGTAGCTGGTATAAATGAACCGTCGTATTAGTTACTATGATGAATGAGGATGTACAAGGGGGATCGTGTCGATGACCTTGAGGGAGCTTATCACAAGGGGAGAGATATTTCAAGTCTGGTTTGCTTGTTTGCAGAACACTGCGGAGAAGGGAACAGCGTGGTATTTACGTCGTTCGGTCAATGTTAGTCATGCCAGAGCTAAGTGAGGTAAGGGCTAATATGAGTTTGGACTGGGACATTTAATACGAATCGAGCAAAAGCATTGAAGGTTCGCTGTAGTCGACATGAAAGTGTTATGCTCATACTATCATAAACTACATCTTCGTAGTCAAATATTGCGAATGTTAGACTCTAAACTAATAACTTTCTTGTGGTTCTTTGAAGGAAGTCCCTCATCCTTTTTGCAGAATGTAATGAAGAGAATACTCTTTGATAAATTTTTGTGACATGTTCCGACCAACTTAAATATTTACAGAATACTACTCCAAGGTTCTTTACATGATCACTAAATGTTGTTAGTATTTCACCGTGCGTAACACTGGGTCTACTCTTTGAATCCACCATTTAAAGCTTTAAAATGGCGTCAAAGAAACTCTGATAACGGGATTTGAAAGGGGAATAATTGGGGAATTTTTAAGCTTAAAGCATATTAAAAAATCGCAACGTTTCAGTCATGACTTTCCATAATAAATGTATGACTTTCACAACTGGAAAATCCTGTCCATGTATCTATGTACCATATCGGGTCTCCCAGAAGATGGCAAGATCGCATGAGTTCACAGCAGTTCTGCTGGTCGAACTCATGTCCAAGACCCTGCAGTGTGACTCGCAGCAAATGATATTTCCCAGGATATTCGAAGCATTTTTCTACCCACCAACATTTCGAATACGTGTAGCCGACTAATTTGGTGTCCTTGTCTCAGCTCGATATAAAACCACCGACCACATGTAGTATTTATCCATTCTACAGCGCAACTTGAAGATGAGGCTGTCACTGCAAATCTATACATACAATAAAACTGTTGAGCGACGTTTCTGGATTTCCTTCGCCGTAACTCGGAAAAGGCTGTAAATATTTCAATAAAATTTGGTACAAGTTTATGTGCATTCTTGACTTAAATAATATCACATATCAGAAAATAAAATACAGAGCAAATTAGCAAAAACTTATTACACTTGGCCCCTGGAAAAGTTCAGGTAGTTCGGGAGGATTGCAGATAGCGTAAAAACTCTGGAAAAGTAACAGCCAGCATTGGCATATCAATACAGTCCTCATTATGAGCGATTTTACGGTTTCCATCTTTGCAATTTAAAGAGCAGTAAAATATTCACATTATTACCGCGAAAACCTGACATAATTAAAATTACCTCCCCCGCGCGCGAAGTAAATTTAATTAGGATTAAATGTTTTCATGAGAAATACTGCATTTCGAATTTAATACACTGTCCTAAAGAATTAGCGGAACATATTTTTGAACATTTGGTTTTCACAGCACTTTAGACACTAGGTACCTGTGGCCTTATTGCGTAGACTGAAAAGTTGTGTATTCAAAGATGGACACATCTGTCACGAGGTCTCTATAGTCTCAGCTCAGCAGTACAGTGAATACTCGTGTATCGTAGCGAGGTAAACATACCGCCGAAGTTGTCATTTGCGGAGGTTGCATGCCTTCGAGAACGTATGAGCCATCACAAGTACAAAGGATCCGAAAGTACTCGGTAAATATATAATATTGAGCTATAATGCTTTCCACAAAAACTTCGTTTAGCACATGACGATGGCGTGGTATATTTGCGATGATAATAATAATAATAATAATAATAATAATAATAATAATAATAAAAACAGTAATCCAACCAGAGTGCCTGTATGCTTCACAATGATTAACAACACGAAAAGACATTGAAGAAATCGAGAACGAAAGAAAGATTTTAAGAAAAAACGCTCGGACAAAAAAGAGTGCGGACACATACCGATTCCTCAACACGGCTACGGCCGTTGGCACGCAGCAACAAAGACGTATATAAAACAAGCAGCAGGATTTCAGATACAATACGCAAACGAAGGGGCATATTTCAAGATTGCCCAACGACAAACTCACTAAGAACTTTTTTTAACAATTTCAACAAACCGAATATGAAAGGCAACTCTTATTACACCAAGAAGGATCTGCACGAAATGAACATCATGATTTAAGACATCCACAACAGGACCACTTTCAGAAACACGACACACACATTTGAGCGGTTCCTACAGCCAGAAACATCGACCAAGAAGAAACAACACTGGAAGGCTGAAAATAAGGAAGCAGTATGCAAGAGAGTGAAAGAATAATGGCACCAAAGGAAACTGAAATAATGAGGAATTATTTACGTGATCTATAGTTGGCCAAAATCGATTGTGAATAATAATAATAATAATAATAATAATAATAATAATAATAATAATAATAATAATAATAATGGTTTAACGTTCTACCAATTACATTTACTGTTTTCAGAGACGCCGGAAACGTGTGCCGTAGTAGTTCTCTTAGGTCCGATCAATGTACAGTCACGAGGCTTGTGTATTTGAGTGCCGTCAAATCGACCTGGCCAGCGTTCAGTCATCTGAGGTACTCAGCTCGGTGTTTCTTATAGTCGTGCAGACCAAGTTTTTAAACATTTGTTTTGCAAAATGTGTGCCGGAGAAAAGAATAGAGAGCCAGTAAGACAAGTGGTTTTTTTTCTTTAAAGAGAAGACATACAAATAAATAATAAAGGGCGCAAGAGAGATTAAAGGAGAATATTCTGGCCACTGTCGATATTCCGAGCACCTGCTCCTACCATTTCATAAACAAAATACGAATCATGTTTTCTCCCTCGCCAGTTTTATTGCCTTCCCGCCCGAGGTAGAGACTTTTTTATCCCCTCTGTGATTCATTATTTATTCAAACGTCATAAAGTTCTGTCTATTATTTTTTGTTAGTTTCTTTGTTCATGTGGTTTCGTTATAGCTGTTTGTTTTAGAAACTGCACCATTCATAAATGTCCGTTCCTGGAAACACGAACGAGAGAAGAGGGTTTCATGACCCGCCTCAGATCAGGCAGCAAATTTACGCACAAAGAACGGACAAACGTAAAACACGCACACAGGTAGCTCCTAGGCCAGCGTTATCGAAAACGGTTACTGGTAGCTTTCAGTGACGTTTTGTCGCAGGCCTGTACCCAAGGCTCTCACCACGACAGCACTAAATAATTATGCAGAGATGATCAATATTTTTGTATTTTGGTTTCACGATCAACACAGGACGTAGCTTAAGTTTAATCGTGGTTTTCTTCTTCTCCCCCCACGGAATATATTCAGGAAATGTCTCACAGCCTGTTTGTCAGCCCCAGTTCTTTCATGTCCTCCTCAGTCTTTGTCAACCCCGCGGTACGCACTTTCTTGTTACTACCGCCCGAAACCTCTATTTATACAGGGGAAATTTTAGCTATAAGTGCTCCACTTCGTTTTTGTCAAAACAAGCGATTCGATTCCCCTCTCATCATTACGGCCCCCCAAAGTGTTATGAAGAAATTACGAAATCTCCAGTGGAATCTCCAAACGCATGGTTACTTGTATGACATCGCGCAGCGTGCTTTTAACATCCGCAGCATTTCTTTGGATCAAAGGACACATCGGAATTTTTTGCAATGAAAAGGCTGACGTACTAGCCAAACGTGATGCAGCGGAAGGTCTCCTTACAGCGCTGCAACTCACATGGATGGACTTCATTCCCATTATTCGGCAACAAATTTGTCACAAACGGTCTATGGAACGCGAAACATTCCGAACATCCCTCCTAAGCCATGGTATTGTAAGTTTCATCGGTTAAGAGGTCTAACAGTTTCAGTAATCCGAATGAGGTTAAATAATGGATCATTCCCTTCACACCTACATCGCATAGGAATTATGGATTCACCACGCTGTCGATGTCAGTATGCGGAGGATGGCGATCTCAACCACATTTAGTTTAAGTGTGCCCCTCGAAGCCGCTTTCTATCTGAACTGTGTCATCTACAAGTACCGCTCCCGACCAGCGCTGCGCTGGTGTTACAAGGTGAAAACAATTCAGTTCTCAATGCTGTAATGGTCTTTTTGAGAACCACGGATTTAAGAATTTGAATTAGTGCTCTTCGCATTGTTGCTAGTGTTTTGTTTGTTCTCCCCCTCTCCTCCCAGAAAAGAGACTCAGTGTGGTATTATGTACTTGATGAATGTGGAAGATTTGTTGTTTTTTTTTTTCTTACAAGTACTTTGCACTGACAATATTTGTGCATGTGTGTTGTGAGTGTTCATTGTACTGGAGGATTGCCATATGCTGTTATAACAAAGATCAATTAAATAAATAATATTTTTTTAAACGCCCGCGAGTGTTCATTTTACATCGAGGATTACCAAATGTTGTTGCAACAAAAGTCAGTAAATAATAATTTTTTAAAGAAGACTTTCTTGTTTCTACAGAAGGCGAGGTGAACAGCCGTTTGATCAGTGTAATGTAAGACAATTTTGCCACATGACCGTAGAAAGCAACCCTCTATTTCCTGGCAAAGTCAGAGTCCTCCCCCCCCCCCTCTCTCTCTCACCCCCCTCTCTCTCTCTCTCTCTCTCTCTCTCTCTCTCTCTCTCTCTCTCTCTCTCTCTCTCTCTCTCTCTCTCTCTCTCTCTCTCTCTCTCTCTCTCTCTCTCTCTCTCTCTCTCTCTGAGTAGAGCTCTGAATTGCGTCGTCTCCGGAGTTCCCAACCTTCCAGTACCTGGCCCAGGATATTTCTGAGAATTCTTCTCTCTTATTTCTAGTTTTTCAATGAAACTTTTTCTATTTAGTGACGAACACAATTATGGCACAGAGGGTTTGGTGACTTGTTTGTGTACTATTTCGTCTTCAGACTGCGTAACAGACACATCGCTTCCCGTAGAAGTTTTGAGTCAGTCGATACATCAGTTCCAGCTTGTCGCGGAGAGAGCTGCTTTCTCTGAGATGCTGGGTTCAATCCAGTCACCGAGGTATTTTAATTTCTATACTGGCTTGATTTTACCCTCTTCTAGTAACAACTCTCTGTTACCCTCTTATTATTATTATTATTAT
Organism: Anabrus simplex; assembly: GCF_040414725.1. NCBI lineage: Eukaryota > Metazoa > Arthropoda > Insecta > Orthoptera > Tettigoniidae > Anabrus > Anabrus simplex. Next base: position 85,253,671 of record NC_090278.1, on the reverse strand, counting down.
TATTATTATTATTATTATTATTATTATTATTATTATTAATTTACATTGTATGGCCTTCATTGGACCACTCTAGCCAACTTAATATATTTTTTTTTTTTTTTTCAGTTTCCACTCAGCCCAGTACTTCTTCATTCTTTCGGATCTTATCTTTCTTCATCGGAAATGACCCTTCCTATTGCCTGTCTGTTGATTCTGGTTTGCAGTTTGGTTTGTTTGCCTGAGAGTTTCCTGATTTCGTCGATTATGTTTCTTAGGTCTTCCACTGTAATTTGTAGTTAACCCATATCGTCTGATTTCTGTAATCCACTTAATGTTGCACTTATTATTCCATAATTTTTCTATTATTCTTCTGATAATCCTGTTCTCTGGTGTCCTGATTAGATGTCCATTAGATGTCCAAAAATAAAATTATTATTATTATTATTATTATTATTATTATTATTATTATTATTATTATACAGCATATGCTTAAATACTGTATAACAAATACTAGGATCTGTCCTCTAGCTCGTTATCCTGTGAATGCATTTATTAACTATGAAATGAAATGGCGTATGGCTTTTAGTGCCGGGAGTGTCCGAGGACATGTTCGGCTCGCCAGGTGCACGTCTTTCGATTTGATGTCCGTAGGCGACCTGCGCGTCGTGATGAAGATTAAATTATGATGAAGACGAAACACACCCAGCCCTCGTGCCAGCGAAATTAATCAATGATGGTTAAAATTCCCGACCCTACCGGGAATCGAACCCGGGACCCCTGTGGCCAAAGGCCAGCACGCTGACTATTTAGCCATGTAGCCGGACATTTATTGAATAAAAGTACTTGAACGGAAGTAACTTTTTAAAGTCGGACGTAGTCATGTGGAAAACCCGTACCTGCTACCCGATGAACATGATAATGTTATCTCATGTCCTGAACTTCCACGCGTTCTGGTGACATTCGAGCTTTCTGTACCTGCCTTCAGCAGTTATCGACCACCATGTTACACATGCTCTCAGCAAACGAACCCGTGCTGGACAACCACCGTTAGCTCGCCAGAGGCCTTTCCATATACCGCCACCAGTTTGTGGCGTGCTGCGGACTGGATCAGCCGGAGAACCAGTAGAACATATTGGTCGTTGAAAGGCCGATTCTTCACAGCGTCACTGACTCACGTCTCAGCAGTAGCCCATCTGGTGCCCTTCATCGTTAGGGCGTGAGGTTTATATGGTCTGACTCCGTAGTTAGGCTGTTCAAGTCCCATATGTGGGAAAACATTTTACCATCAGAATGTTGGCCGACAGGGTAGGAGGGGTGGTGGTATACAATTTCTAATCACTAGACTGCGTGCCAAAGGCCTGGGTTCAATTCCAAACCTCTCTCTGTTTTTTGTTTTTTGTGCAATCTACTTTACGTCGCACCGACACATATACGTCTTATGGCGACGATAGGGTAGGAAAGGGCTAGGAGTGGGAAGCAAGCAACTGTGGCCTTAAGCATTTGCCTGGTGTGAAAATGGGAATCCACAGAAAACCATCTTCAGGACGGCCAACAGTGGGGTTCGAATCCACTATCTCCCGAATGAAAGCTGATAGCTACGTGACGTAAACCCTCCGCCGCAGTGTGGGCTGTAGAACCATCTTACTGCATCCATTGTCGTTGAAGAGATAAGTTTCTGGCGCGATAAAAGCGACGCGTATTCGGCGTTTATGTAGACTGTTTCAGGATTCTGTACGACATCCTCGACGAAATAAAAACAGAAACCAATTTTCCCTTTGCCAAAATCAAATGATCATAAACATGTCTCCCGGTCAATGGCCATCTATCAACGGCGGCTAATTTCAGATGGCAACCAGCCAGAAGACACAGCCTGCACGGTTGCTATAGTCACACATCTTGTCGCCTCACGTTACACAAATTTTCGGGTGACCTCCAGCCATAAGACGTATTTATGACAATGTAATGTATTCCATGACCGGACTCGGCGCACCAAATCGTACAACGGCGTACTGTGCAGTGGGTCTGTATAACGGCACCATGCTGTTCAAACCCTATAAAACGACTTGTTAGACGGATGACCCAGCCATCGAGGCGAATATGGTTTTCGTACCACATGTCGTACAAGAAATACGGATCTTTATGAGTCATGGACAGCACTCGGCTACAATAAAGTAGGATAAATTGGTGTAACTGCATTAAAAAATTATGGTTGTTTCATTACGGAGGCAACAATGGAATACATTATTTTGTAAAGCTGCAAACCGACAACACGTAGAATAGTGCATTCAATTCCGAATAATTCAGAATGTCAATCCACGGCGATTCATTCTGGTCTTCACGTACACACACAATCACATTTCCGCTCGCTTTTCTCTACCTCCCACGCCTCCTTCCAAAAAAAAAAAAAAAAAAAAAAAAAAAACCATCCATCAAGAAGGCACTGCTGAAAGACAAGCAATTACCCGCAGGCAGCAGTGGGCGAAGATTTCTTTCCTCGCACCTCAGTTGCTCGGCGTGTTCCACTTTACACATACAAACACATAGGTCTATCAACGCGCGCTCAAAACTGCGCTCACACACAAACGAAAACCGACCACGATTATCGCCCGTCGAAGTCGAAACGGTTTCAGCGAGTCCGCAAATACAAGGTTAACGTTGTCTAGCGTTTCATTTTTTCATGGCATCTTTAATTCTTGGCCACATACGCTGAAGCACACTACTGCTGCATAATGACAACGAAGGGACTCAATCTGATACGGAAGCTAACATGTTTAATAACAGAGGGATTCTGTAACATTTTCCAATTAGTGGCCCCCGCATTCCGCTAACTTTTATCTCCATTCCCTTACAACATTTTAAATATTTTATCAGCAATACTAGGGCAATAAATATACAGTGCCTAACAGTCTTGTATGTACACCAACGTATTGCAACGAAATAACAGTTAAATTTTTGTATACAATTATTGTGTTGTATTTTATTGCCCATGTCGTTATAGATAAACAATGTAAATAATATTAAAATTATTAATATTTAAAAAAACAGACATGTAATCTTACAGTTTAACACAAATAAAAGCAATGTACCAAAACTGGACGTTTCATCGTGTAACAATCTTGTTTGTACACCTACAAAAGAAAATGAAAAGTTCACTCAAATGCACTTTTTACCTTGGATTTAATACCCCGATGAATGTCCTCTGACCTTGAAAACTGCCTTGCACCTTCGCTGCATGGAATGAACCAGTTTCTCACATCTTTTAGGGTCGGTTTTACCCCATTCTTTGTTGACTATACTTTTAACTGCTCAAGCGATTGAGGTTTCCTTGCATGGACCCTTCGTTTTAGATCGACCCACAAATGTTATATGTGGTTCAAGTCAGGGCATTGGGCAGGAGTTCGCAGTTGCGCTGGTACGTTCCATATCAGCAAATGCTTGCAAATATCAGCTGTGTGCTTGGGGCCATTATCTTGCTGAAAGATGTAGCAAGACCCCAACCCCATTTTTACTGCACTCTGTTTAACATTGTTCTTTAAAATCTTTAAATAACCCCATCTGTCCATGATGCAATTCAATTGATGATTTCGATATTTCCCACTCCATAAGAAGATATGCACCCGCAAATCATATTTGATCCACCTCGCTGATTTAGGGTGGGTAGCTTATTTGCAGGTATATTGGCTGAATTTACTTTTCTTCATACATAACTGTTCCATCCAAACCGTATAGAGATACTTTGGTCTCTTCTGACCAAATAACTTTGTTCCATAACGTACAATCCTTGTTTTCAAACTCTGTGTAAAATTTCATTCTGGCTCGTCGATTTTTCTTAGCAACATATGGCCTTTCCCGTGGTCGTCTACCGTGATAATCATATTTTCACAATATCCTACGAATTGTCTGACTTGACATTTTCTTCTCCGTACTTCTTCCAACATTACGCAGATCTTCGGCGCACTTAATTGTGGATTCATTTTATTTGTTTCACAATATAACGTTCGTCCCGCTATTCAGTTTTTATTTTGCTTTCCTTGGCAAATTCTTTGTGGCTCCTCTATATCTGAATTTGTTCAACACACAGTGTATTGTGGAATGTGGTTTATTTACTTTGCGTCCAATTTCACGCAGAGAATACCCTTGCAATCCGAGAGATACACTTACACTTTTTAGTTCGTCACTTAACTCTGTTCTTTTATCCATCATGTAACACACGGCCTGGTTCACTAACTGCGAAACTATACACACTAGCACAGCACAGATACACACCAGCTAACTAGGAGTGTTCCCGAGCGACTGCAAGGGAGTGAACATGTACAAACAAGACTGTTGCAAGCAAATAAGCCACTACACAGCATATTTCACTCCTATTCTTTTAAAATGCTGTACCGAGACTTTTGATTGCTATCATTAAGTTCTCAACACCTTGTGCAATAACTTACCCAAGTCTCGTGCATTGGTTATGTACTATTTAGAAATTATAAAGACAGTAAATCTGCTAAGTGGGGGTGTACAAACAAGACTGTTATACACTGTAAGTTACCAGGTGTCTTCATTCACAGAAACACAAAGGTATATACGTGAAAGCAGAATATGCATACAGAAAGTGTAATGAATAATGTGAAAAATATTTCCCTCCTTTTCGAAAAAGAAAAATCTTCAGTGATTCGAGCTTGGTTCAGTTGAAAGCAATTATTCTAATAATTTTCCCTTGCAATTACAATCAATCACTCTTTGGGTGACTGACAATCAATAAATGAATTTCAAAATGTTTCAATATACAGTAGATCCAGATACACAGTGGGACATAATGGTGACTGTTAAACAAGAAGCGAAATTATCCTTTCAGCTCTTCATAACACTAAAACGGGAGGGGAAGGGGGTTGGGGCGGAAGCCTCTTGAAGATTGAAGTATCGGCAATCGAAATGAAGTGGCCTCGATGACAGGAAAATGAAAGAATACCAAGACCTTACAAACCTATCAAAGTCAGAGTCGAGGGAATCAATAATTTACCAAGGGATATTGGACAAGGGAGTGACTTCTCAACTATTTTGAAAGGAAAAGTCACATCGTTGCGATTCCGACTCCAAGCACACTAGTAAATGGAGCGGACATGAGGCTCAACTGCGGTACCGTGATTGCCAGACACTTCCTGCAAGTTGCGAACCCATGAGTTAGTTACGATATCCAAATACAACACAGCTTTCAACTTGTACGCAGGTGAGCATTAAATACATCACACCAGTGACCTGTAGTTTGTGTGGCTCAGGTTTCATGCTACATAAATCTATTGGGGGGTGAATGCTCTTTCACATGTATTTGCTTTATAAGCCGCTCTGCCTGCTGTTTGTAACCTGAGGGAGTTTTATTTTCCGTTATTGCATTCCTAAACCCATCTGTAAATTGTAATTTATATTTATATCCCTGGTACTGATTTTAAATCCTTTCGCGTTCGAGTTCGGTTATTTAGCGTCGATGGACTGAGGTATTAGAGGCTTTAGACCTGAAAAGGTAGTTCTTTTAAACGTTATTTATTTGTATATGTGTAGTGGGTTACGTATCGATGCTGAAATATGAAATAACTAGCGCCTACCGGAGCAATCGGAAGTGAAAAGGAGGATTAATAATATCGCTTCGCTTATTTAGGGATTCTTTTTCTGCACATAATTTATTTCTCTCTTTTGCTGCTAATTTCTTTGTTGGCACAATCCCTTGTTCTGTTGTCCGAGATAGGGCTATTTTCAAACCATTCCTGGTTTGCGTAATAATTCACAAATAAACAAGGGAATTATAAGGTCCACCTATTCAATAATAATAATAATAATAATAATAATAATAATAATAATAATAATAATAATAATAATAATAATAATAATACCCTTGTTTATTTGTGAAACTCGATTCAATACGGAACCAATAATGACGTTTTTGACTTTAAATGCATTGCATAATAATTGAAAAAACATTTCTGGTGTGCATAATTTAAAACGAAGAGTAGCAAGTTTTTCGAACCTAAAGCCCGTGGATTATTTTCATTTTCGGGTCCTTCCTTCAGGGGCGTACAACATGAGTGGCAACTAGTGCGTCCCAATTGATTCTCAGGTTGCTTCCCATTTACCGAAGTCAACACCCTCGTATAAACTCTTCCTATCCGACCTCCCTTGGCCTACTATCGTTCTCTTCCGACCCCGACGGTATTAGGATTGCGAGGCCTAGGGAGTCTTTAATTTTCGTGTCTTTCGTGATCCTTCCCTTTCTTTCCCCCATATATGCATTTTTGGATGGAACAGATCTCCTCTTTTTTTTCTTCTGTTCAGTATTAAAGAGAGAATGGTTGTCTAGGTACACTTCCCTCAACAAAGAGTCGCTGGCGTAGGCCACTCAGGCGTCCAACTAGTGGTACGGAATACGCCCAGTCTGGTGATATTTGAATGTGCTCAAATACGTCCAACTTCGTGACGGATTTGCAGACACGTAAAAGAATTCATACCAGACAAAATTCTCACACCTCGACGTGTCCGAAAACGTTAAAGGATTAAGACATTACAACAAGAATCACTATCGCCATTTCCCACCGCAAATAATAATAATAACACCGAACGAGTTGGCCGTGCGGTTAGAGCCGCGTAGCCGTGAGCTTTCATTCCGGAGACGGTGGATTCGAATCCCGCCGTCGACAGCACAGAAGGTGGTTTTCCGTTGTTTCCCATTTTCACACCGGACAAATAGCTGCCTCTGTGGATCAATGGTAAAGTGCCTGCCTGATTCCAAGATACCGGATTTTTCAAGGGCGGAAACAGGTCCATTCGACACTCCATGTCTACGACGTCGGCATGTAAAATCTCTCTGGTGACACATTTGGTGTTTACCCGGAAAAAAAATCAGTAAAAATCTCAGGCATAGATACCCAAGTAGGCGCAAAGTAAAACGGAACGTCAACATTGATGAGCAGATGGCATCAAATTGGAATGTCTGCACACGGTAGCCGAGGGCATACGATGAATATTCTTCTTCTTCTTTATTATTATTATTATTATTATTATTATTATTATTATTATTATTTTTATTAGGCAAATGCAGGGGCTGTGCCTAAATTAAGGCCATGGCCGCCACCTAAACCCTTCGATGTGTTAGTGCGACGTTAAACCACTAGCACATAAAATAATAAATAAATAAATAAATAATAATAACAATAAAAGCACGATGTCTTACAGAGCAAAGATCAGACACTATACCACGGTTATAAAGCCAGAGGCACTTTACAGTTCAGAATGTCTGATACTGAATAAGAAAGGAGAAATGGATGAGCTACAGAAGAAAGAAAAATCTCAAGATCTTAGGACCCGATAAAAAAAGAGGATGGTACATGGAGGAAGAGGAGAAACGAAGATCTATACAGACAGACAGACAGACAGACAGACAGACAGACAAGTTCACAGACACCATACGTAAGAGGAGACTGAAGTTTCATGGACAAGAATGAACGAGAATTGACTAACAACGAAAATCTTTTAACTTACATCATCACATTAAAAACAACTACTAATTGGGTAGAAGAAACAAGAAAAGACATGGAGGAAGTTCGCATCAATTCACAAGAAATCTTTAATAGAGATATGTTTCGAGCTAAAACAGATAAGCCGGGCTGAGTGGCTCAGACGGTTAAGGCGCTGGCCTTCTAACCCCAACTTGGCAGGTTCGATCCTGGCTCAGTCCGGTGGTATTTGAAGGTGCTCAAATACGTCAGCCTCGTGTCGGTAGATTTACTGGCACGTAAAAGAACTCCTGCGGGACTAAATTCCGGCACCTCGGCGTCTCCGAAAACCGTAAAAGAGTAGTTAGTGGGACGTAAAACAAATAACATTATTATTATTATTATTAAAACAGATAAATTCAAGGGGTTCCAAGAAAAACAAAATGAAAAGTCCAAGAACACGTGGTCAGAGGAGACGAAGAGGGACCACAGCGAAATGATGAAGTTCTGGAAGAAGAAAAAAGGAATAATCAGCAAGTCCGTTGTTTATGGTGATCCAAAGTAGACCAAAATCGAAGAAACAATAATGAAACAAGCTTTACCCGGGGTCAATAACGACGCTTAATGTTGTGTATTCTGTAGCGGATTTATATGATTTAAGGAGTGATGCACTACCGGCATGTAGGTAACCTGATAGCAAGGAAGTCAGCCGCTCTTCCCGTCAGCCAGTACAGCAGCGGTCTGACACCTCCAACAATACACGTCACGCACCTATCTCACTGGCGGAACATAGGCACGCTGGAAAAGGCGGGATACGGGATACCTGCTATGAATGAACTTCAACATCTACTGTTTGGTCATGCAGATTTACCTTCACAAGGAGCGAAATATGAAAGATCCCTCATTAGAATCCATTATATTTCATAACTTGCCCTAGCAACGAAAAAAAAAAAGAATCATACCCAGTGCACCGTGTTCTGAAGTCAGAATTACAAATCGGATTTGAACACTATTAGTAACAACAGTCCAAAAATACATCTCTCTCGTCAGCCTATCTATGTCATCGGCCTCTCTACATCAATTAGCGTCTACGCAGGGGGACATTATTTGTGCTTCGAACACAGAAAGCCTTGTATTCTCCTTTACGAGTCGCAAACGTATAGTTTCTTCGGTTCGGTCCAGTTTCTTTCATTTCCCCCTTCCTTCGACCTTAACTAAGTTTCTCTCGTAAAGTGAAAAACACTGCTACAGTTCAACCTTCACCAATAATCCAATGATTATTAGCACCCTTATCCATCCAGCTATACCACGCTCGACGTGGGAGGCCTCCGGGCAGGTTTCCGGTGAAGGTAGCTCCTGTGGCCTTAATTTATGTACAGCCCCAGGATTCGCCTGGTGATAATAATAATAATAATAATAATAATAATAATAATAATAATAATAATAATAATAATAATAATAATAATAATCGTAGTGTACAATCTGAAGGTCGTTGTTTTCGTTCTAGAAAGATCATCAGATTTTTTTTTGCTAGTTGCTTTACGTCGCTGGTCTTATGGCGACAATGGGAGAGGGAAGGGCTAGGAGTGGGAAGGAAGTGGCCGTGGCCTTAATTAAGGTACAGCCCCAGCATTTGCTTGGTGTGAAAATGGAAAACCACGGAAAACCATTTTCAGGGCTGCCGACAGTGGGGTTCGAACCTACTATCTCCCGCATACTGGATACTGGCCGCACTTAAGCGACTGCAGCTATCGAGCTCGGTTCAGATTTTATCAAACCACACTCAAAATATTTAGAAATGTATAAACATGTGCATTTATTTCTGTTTAAATCCTTTAAATTAAAGCTGGAAATACTGAACTTATCTTACTAACGTCCTCGCTTCTCCCCAAACGCCATTCTCTTTTAATTAAGTTGTTTCTTCTTCCGGTAGTTAATAAATTTATTTACTCATTTATTTACTTTAAATGATTTTCACCAGAATGAAGAACCTAGCAGTTATTTTCTTTAAATACAATATACAAATCAAGAGTGCTGCCTACTAAGAAATAACCGGCAGAAGTGGTCGATCTTACGGAGACTCATCTGAGAGAAATTCAGCCCAGGCAGTTCCAACGGCAACAATTAGAATGCAAAGACCCACTGCAGTTTAACCCACGTTCTTTGGAACAACGATTTTTGACCCTCAAGACACTAATCTGGCGGTATAAATACTGCTCTTCCCGTTCCTAATTTTAGTTGCAGCAGCAAGGACGAGAGGAGACTTCGTTTCAGGGCGAGATTTACATCATGCCGCAACCAGCCCTGCTAAAGTCTGTGGCACTCACGGAGAGAGAGAGAGAGAGAGACAGAGAGGGAGAGAAATCCTCTACCTCCGCCTTCTTCATTAATTAATGTCGTCCACATTCCGGACAAGACTGAACCCTGCCTCCCTCCCACCTGTCTCTCCGACCTAAGACAAGGACTGGTATTACCTCCAAGAATCCCTTCTCGTCACCGCACCCACGCAGAAAACACAGTCGTACGAATAGGATAGACCACAAAAGCTTCCACAAATTTCATACCATGTACTGAAATGCAGATTGTACGAAATTAAATTCTATAAATCGAACATATATAATTATCTGTTCCTTTTCTTTTTCTTACTTCCCATCCCTCCTCCAACCGAAATGTTAATAGCAAATACTTTACAAAAACATGAAACATTTAGAAAAATATATGGTAAATTTAAATAATGGAAGCTACCATGCCTCTTCGAATCAGATAGTTGGTCATTTCTCTTACACTAATACAGTATTTGATTGAACTGCTTTACACTTTGCAGGTGCAACTCCGATACTCTTGACCATCTGCAATGGAAGATTTTCTCGCACACTCCGGAAGAGGTACTGTTTCATTAGGTACATCCAATTATTTCCTCACAAAGCGCAAACTGGCTCCTATCTCCTATCTGCGCAAGTCGCTGCTTCTTTGTTCTCAGATGATGATAATCATCGTTCTCAATAGCCAGTACTACTGTCAAAATAATTTGCGGCTCATTTCAAACTCTGTCCTCGTCGGGAACGCGATCCTTTATCCGACCGCCCACTTTACATGTTGGAAACATGTGGTCTGATATATTCTTCATTTTATGGCAATTTTTTACTTCTACCATTAACAGGCGGTTGCTATTTTTAATGATAAAATATGAAGGCATTCTAACACATTCATTACATTACCCAATTCCATTCGTCGTTATGGATAATACCATGCGTAAAGGACAGATTTATAAAGTTTGCTACAACAGATACCATTCTTAACGGCAGATATTGAAAATATAATCTATACAGTCCAGTGCAGCAGTTATAAGACAGGAGTCAAACGAAACAGGAAAGTTAAGCATCAAAAATCCGGTGTTATAAATTTAAATGTCACCTTTGGAAGCTGAATGCAGTAAGCGTTGACACACCTCGGTAATCGACGGAACATATATGACGTTTCCTAACACTAACGAGAAATATTCGACAAATCATTCCCCTTTTGATGGACAGATCAATTTGCTCTGTGCCTTGATGTATACGGTATTTCGCATATTCCTGCAGAGTTAAAAATACAATGAAAAAGTTTAGTAAACCTAGTTCTTTGTTCTCAGCCATAAATTAATTTTGCATGTGAACCAGAGGTACTGATACAGTATATTAAACACAATGCAACATTTTAAAGAGTAATTAGCTTCTTTTCAAACAATTCACGTCAAACGAATTGCAACAAAATTTCAATGAGTTCTGAAACCTTATCTAATTATTACTTTTATTTGAAAGCCCGATTAGAAACAAATGTCTGTATCTGAAACTGTTTCACCAAACGGGACGTAGGAGGATATTCAAAACAAATACCACAGAAACAAACCACAGTGTGTCTTGAGATCCTTCTTGGAAGTGGGCGTATCAATTATCCCTCCTCAGTCTAGTGCCAAACAAGATTCTTCTCCACCAATCATCAGCTTGCTGTCTTCGCTAGTGCTGTCACTTTCAGGTACAACAGAGAAATAAAATATGGACGAGGTAACAAAGACGCTGTTAATTAATATATCTTGATGAGGTACTCTGTAGATGTCAGCAAAATCATTAACAGAAAATCGACACTAAGTTTAAACAGAAGAACGGATACAATAGTCACAAAAATGCCTTCAAGAAGCTCATATTGTCCACAACCATCTTTTTCTGGCTTTATTTCTATGATAAGTACGAGGTGGTAGATCTTTTCAACTACCGATAAGAAGGGACGTTTTCTCCCTCGATATAGCGACTAAAGGATAATAAGGGAGAAACAGAGGGGAAAGTTAATGTGTTCTGAGTAAAGACACCATTCTGTCCTAAGCATTCCCAAAGCAATGCCAACACGCCATTCGACATTATTTTAAATAGGTAATATGCTTCACTGAGCTAGGAAGGGGAAGGGGGTCCTCTCTTGACTTATTTATAGCATGCTCCATTACAGTACAGTAACACTACCTGCTCAGTTATCACTTTTAGACCAAATTGCAACAGTGAAATTTGGATGAAAAATAAATCACATGAAATATATCAAGTTACAGTAAAAAGTCATAGGTACAAACAGGAAACTGCGATTACAACTTTATGGTCACTTATATAGAATGGATAGTAACCGGCTCAGAGAAAATTTTAAACAGCCTTATAAATGAAAACTCACAATAATCGACTAAAAGAATACAGTGAAACCTAAATCATATGACATTAATGAAAAAAATCTCAAGATAGAACAAAAATTCAGAACCTTAATTCACCAACAATTTTTTTGTAAAGCCCACCCGACCAAATATAGGAGGGACTGAACAACGTAAAATGGAACACAGCGAGAGATATTGGGAAGGGAAGAAGAAGAAGAAGAAGAAGAAAGTGTTAAGTTCAAACGCGCTCCTTAGTTGGGAATAATGAATATTAAAAAATGACCAATTGAATTAAATGTGCTGTATGCCACTAGAATAATACCTTTCAAGATTTGCAATTAGTAAAATATAGACAATAATTATTTATTTTTGTGTTTCCAAACACAGGAAGTTCGCAAAATTAATAAATCCCCTGAGCTACTATTTCAACTTCCCTTATAGGCCTAGGCCAGTTTCCTGATCTTAAAACATGTGCTATCAATACCGTATTTACGCGAATAATCCCCGCACCTTAATTGTAGGCTCATTTTGAAAAATAAATGAAATGAACTAAAATTTCTTCCATCGAAAGAGTAACGTAGGTACAAACATACATTTCATATCACTCCGCGAGGTCCACGTGTTCTTTACGCAAATATGAACATCTCAATTTACGGATAGAGCTGCTTTGCCTGAGATAATAAAAATACATTATTAGTGCAATAAAATGCCATGAAATGAAATGGCATATGGCTTTTAGTACCGGGAGTGTCCGAGGACAAGTTCGGCTCGCTAGATGCAGGTCGTTCGATGACACCCGTAGGCGACGTGCGCGACGGAAAATTAGCAAGTAGGCCTACTTACGTGCCAACGGCCGTAGCCGTGTTGAAACGCCGGATCCCGTGAGATATCCGAAGTTAAGCAACATTGGGCGTGGTCCAGATTTGGATGGATTGTCATGCGCTGTTCGTGGAGGGTAAGGGAATGGATGAGCGCAAAGGAACTGGCCACCCTACCGTAGGTAAACTCCGGCTCAGGCACACCTCTGCGAAGGTTTGGACCTGCCTTCGGGCAGAATACACCCTCTCCTATTTACGTGACAGGTATTTCATTCATCTGAACTTGCAATAGACTCGATTCCCTGTAAATCGGAAGATTCGTTGTTTCTTGCATCACTAGAATCCTCTCCTAAATTACAAATTCGTCACACTACACGTCTAAAACACTTCTCACACGCGGTCTCTTTTCATTTTCAGTAACACAACCGGCGGTGGATAATTCTTTTCGTGCAATGTAAACACTCGAAACAGACACACCGGCGAACTCGGAGGTTTTGCGATACAGTAAAACCACGTCATTACGTGATTTCGAATTAACCGCCAACTCGTAATTCAGAAATGCCAACTCTTGCCGCGTCACAAAATATTCTAATAACCACTACTGCATGCAATTAACACTGATTCACAGTTTAAACCTTTCAAATGCCATGGAAAAAATCTATTTCCGAAATGTATCCAACAAGGGACACTTAAATTATTCAAATAATGCACTTGGATAACTCACTGGCAAACATAACCTCACGCAATGCAAGGGGGGGGGGGGAAAAAGCACGATTCAAAGATTGACAAATTATGCTGGCTCCCGTGTGCAAGCGTTTTATTTTTTGGTTTACTGTACTGTTTGCATTTCTTTTTTGCCTTGATGCCTTGTACTTTGCACTGAAAGTGTCCGACGCCCTTAAAACATCGTGGCTTATCGAACTTTCCTATGACGAGTGGAGGAAGTCCTTCGCTTCCGCCTGCAGCAGCATTGTAATACAGTGCAGTGAACGCATCTCCTTTAAAATCATAAGTCCGTATGGGCTGGGCAGTAATTAAAAAAAGCAGTTCCATCGGCATTGATAATACTGTTCGGTATGTACGAATTGATAATAATTATGAGCCACGCTGTTTCGCCTACTGTCGGCATCACCAGTCTTCGCGGATTCCGCTTCTCCGCACACTGCCTGCTACGTAATATTATGGCGTTCCTTAAAGCGCCGAATACAAAAGAATATACGATTTCGCTCGAACTTAGCAACTATGAAACACACTATAGACACGCCGAAGTGAGTGAAAGAGCGGAAAGCTACCACTACACATTCCGGAAGACGCACTCTATCGTGAGGAGGAGAAATTTTGAATTTAAATTGCTCTGTAAAATACTATCTTTTTAAAAACGTCAAGGCAGTTTATAATTAAAAGTCTGAATAGTTTTCCGTTTAAATATGATATATGGGGACAGTTTTATTCCATCTGCGGTTACACAAAGCATAACTGTAAACCCAACATCAAAAACAAGGTGAGCAATGAGCGTGTTGCCAACCTTGACGCAAATAAAATCCGCACCCCAATTTCGTGCCTCAAATTCGTTAAAAAAATTTGCGGGGAATATTCGCGTAAATACGGTACATCTTTTTATTTTCCTAATTGGGGAGCATAATTACTCAGAAGCGTGGTTGCTGGATTTCCATTTAAGCAATCCGAACTCGAATCTCGGTGGATTCTGGGGTGGACACCCATCCATTAAACATATCAATTAATATTTTAAAAATCCCTAAAATCTCAGATCTAAAATATTTAACTACATTAATAATCTTCATATCTCTCTCTCTCTCTCTCTCTCTCTCTCTCTCTCTCTCTCTCTCAACATTAAGTCACTTATATTATTCATCATAAATACTCTTACTACCAACTTTTCAATTGTATCTTGAAAGTTTTCACTACTATAACTTCGCCATAAATTTTTGCAACTTACTAAATCGACCGGGTGAGGAGCATTCTAATGCACCGGTACCGGTAATGAATTCAAAACTCTCCCTCCACCCTCCGCAGGGGGGGGGGCTTAAATTTATTATGGACGTTAATAACGTGCCGAAGATGAAGACTAATGCCCGGTTGCAGAAAGGTCCATCAAATCAGTCCTTAGATCAGCTGATTGCCAACTTTAATTTCAGAGTGCGTTACAGAACACTGATTGCTGTTTCTGCAACCCACATACGATGATTTCCAATCAAACTCCGGCCAAACTTTGATTGGATTTTCTGCAAGTGGGCATTAGTATAGATAGATGACTAAAACACTGGTTGCTTGGTTACCACAGCATCGGTATTCTGACCACGCTTAACTGATGACGTTAAGTCCACGAAGACCCCCGCATATATACATACCCCTGTTTAAAAAAAAAAAATTGTCGTTGTCAAGCCGCAAGCAACACCAATGCCATATCCGTCAGACTCGCCATACTCTTGGAACTACAGCGCGAAATCACGATCTGAACGCCCCGTTAGACTTACAAGAGGCCGCCAAATTTGCTCCTGAACTAAAAACAACGCCTTGGCTTTATGTGCATACAACCTGAAACACTGGACTCGTACGTACTTCTTTTTTAGCCTTGAGCTAGAAATTCTTGCATTTTCCCACAGAACTTGAATGGAGGTTTTAAAAGTAGGAAAGATCATAATATGAAGATAACGTTGGTATTGAAGAAGACAAAATGGGGCAAATTGTCGCGTATAGAAAGAAGAATTAGGGGTTGGAAAATATTACCAAAGATGATGTTCTATAAATGTCAGAACTTCTTTGAATGCGTTTAAGAAAAGTCTACGTGAACAACTGATAACGAATCTGCCATATGGGCAACAGACCTAAATGCAGATCAGTGGTGACCGTGGTGATTGTTGATTGATCGATCCTCTTCCTCCCATTCTCCCCTCACTGATGAGTTGGAGAAGTTTATACCGTTCTGCGCCTAATGTTCTGGATCTTCCTCTCCTTGATGGCCCAATCCGTCTGAAACCTTCCTGGTAAGTTTGCATTTTCACCCAGAATATTCGGAGCATTCTTCTGTAGAAGTATATTTCGAAAGTTTTCATTCGACCTTCCAGCTTTTGAAACAGTAGAGGACAGGAAAAATGCAACAGCGTAGCATCGGAAACACGGAGCTGAAGGCCGAAATTCAGACTGGTAAACGAGGGTCTTCATGCTGATGAATGCAATTCTGCCCGGTTCAATCCAGAAAAACATTTCTTTCTTGGGATCATCTTGCTCGTTTTCAAGAGTTTCCAGATGTTTCAAAGACAGGTTGTTCAATAGGGTGTTTATACCGGTCCGCTAGCTGCCTCTATTGATCAGTGATAGAGTGTCGGCCTCCGGATTCCAATCTAGCGGGTTCAAACCCGGCAGGGGTAGTCGAATTTTCGAAGGGCGGAAAAAAGTCCATTCGACATTCCACGTCATACGATGTCGGCATGTAACAGAAGTCTGGTGGCACATTTGGTGTTTACCCGACAAAATTAATTTAATCTCAGCCACAGACGCCCAAGAGATATTCGGTTTACTCTACTGCCATCTAGTAGACCTAGAGTAAAACGGAACGTCGAAATTGACAGCCAGATGGCATCAAATTAAAATGACTGCACAAGATACCTGAGACCATACGATTATTATTATTATTATTATTATTATTATTATTATTATTATTATTATTATTATTATTATTATTATTATTATTATTATATTACTGGTCCACTTGAACAGTAAGATTTTGAAAAGAAAAAATCCAGTTTATTGATCTTTCCGTGCTTGGCAAGTAAATGCTCGCGATGACGAGAAAACTCATATCCAGTCTTAATTTCAAGCCCCAGACAAAATCTCTCTCTTCTAATGATGTGCCAACAATGAAAAGTCCTAAAAATGTCGCCACGTCTCCGCGCGCTCTCTCTCTCTCCTCATATAACATGCATGCTCCTAAAAAGCCGTCAAGGCGGGGAGCAACAAGTTTCTGTGTAACGTTACAACGCCTGGAGATCAAGATCTTGAGGGCACGACAGGCGAACAGGGAAGGCCAAGGAGATTATAGAGAGGGAGAGCGAAGATGAGAGGATTAAAGCCGTGCGGGGAGAGGAAGGGAAGTCCCTGGGTGACCGCCGAGTGTCCTCCAATCAATAGCTCATTGGTAGCTACTAGCTATTTCCGTCCCTGTGTGTTCTCTCGGCGGAACATGCCTCCACACAGGTCGCCCATCCTATTCACCGTGTTTACCCTGCCTGAAGTGAGGAAATCCTCCACTCCCACATACCAACTTTCCACTCCAACTTAAATCCCTTCACGAGAGTGAACTCGTAATTTCCTTTATTCTCCGAGCCGATGTTGCTTTAATGGGAACATTTTAGGTTACTCCTGGAAGTTTGCATATGTGTAGAAACAGTGAATATTAGAAAGTCTAGCAATCTATGCTTTCCACGCGGATCAGATCTCAAAATGGCCAAACAGACCTATGATGGGGCGTCTGTCATGCAGATTTCATTATTAGAACAGTCATAGATTACATCTAGAGAAGTGAACTGTGAAGTTTCTAAACAGTTTGTTTAATTTCACACGCCACAAAGAAAAAATACTATCTCCTCTAGACATTATTCAATTAAAATGGCACTTTCATTCCCCCGAAAGGATGATCCAGAGTATATTTTCATAGCCATTTTATGACGATAAAAATGGTTTCCAGCTGTTTGGACGAGCAAGAAGTTACAAGAATTTTTCTCAATTTCTTGTTCTTCTATGGCAAAAAATATGCTCCCAATTAATGTAAACTACTGAAATCTAAAGCAAAAGATTATTTCATTGATCACCCTGTTCATTTTAAATGTACAAATCATTGCGATCATTCGATCATTTCCTTCTTGTGAGGACAAAATCCGATATAAAAGCGCACTACGCAAGACATTAAAGTTAATGGACATATAGCAAACCTTTTCAAGTATACTTGAATTCCCAGTATACTAGCTGCGTCATGTAATATACTGGGAATCATGAAGGAATGAAAGAGATAAAATCTACTCGAACACTTAACCTATGCCTCAATTTTGAAGTGGAACAGCAGTATTATACCTGCAATGCACTTTAGATTACAATGCGACCTTTAACCATACAGCACTATAACACTAAAATCTTACCTATTGCACGCCATTACGGTAATAGCACGGAAACACGATTACTATTGGACCAGAAAATGCACTGCCAGTGCGTGGTATAATTACTAATAGCTGGAACAGCGAAGAGGATCGAACCTCTGTAATCCTGTCATCTATTATAGTTAAGTAGCAGACCGCATGACACGGCTTATTGTCGGGTTCAAAACTGTATAGACTCGTGTTTAAACCTCCGTAAGTATTGAACGAGTGGGCCGAACTGAACTTAAAATACACCAAAATTCAACTCTTTTCTTTTGCTACGTTTGCAAGCGGTATAGAACATTTTTTCCGTATGTTTAACGATTCTTTAGCAGTGCTGTTTCTGCAACCCACATACGATGATTGCCAATCAAACTCCGGTCAAACTTTGATTGGCTTTTCTGCAACCGGGCATTAGTATAGATACATGACTAAAACACTGGTTGCTTGGTTACCACAGCATCGGTATTCTGTCCACGCTTAACTGATGACGTTAAGTCCACGAAGACCCCTGCATATATACATACACCATACATAATTTTGGTGAATTTTTTTTTTAATTACTTACCACCATG
Organism: Anabrus simplex; assembly: GCF_040414725.1. Classification (NCBI taxonomy): domain Eukaryota; kingdom Metazoa; phylum Arthropoda; class Insecta; order Orthoptera; family Tettigoniidae; genus Anabrus; species Anabrus simplex. The sequence goes on along the minus strand of NC_090278.1, from coordinate 85,235,008 downwards.
ACCAATACTCTAACGCTCATATATCCAGTTCGCGTTGTTTCCGATCACCCTGTATAGTTATGTATCTTCCTCTAATAGCAGTAATGTTTAATAAATAAAAAATCCTATAATTAATTCCAGCTATATTATTAATGTTTACATTTCGCAGAGAACTTTGCTCCACGTCTTACAGAACAAAATCTCGACTGCTCAAGAGGAAGACTTCTTAGAATTTCACATTTTCTTGACACGGCATAAGCTTATACCATGTCTACAATTACGGGCCGTGAAGGCATCAATAGTGGAGGTAGTAGTAGTAACATAATTCAATCCACCTCAATAGACAAGAGTCATGATAGTCAGTAATAATACATGCGGTGATATCAGAACTGAAATGATGATGAATACGATATGTTTGACAACAGACTATTTCTGAAGTATGGGGACAGTGTGACGAATATAATCAACAGTATAAAGGTGGATCAACGGATAGAAATTGAATATAATGTTGCATTGTCATTTAGTTACTTCTTTCACCTTACTATTCACAACAAACTATTTAAGACTTACATTGAGACTGTAAAGAATAAGCAACGATACTATAATAATTCTGAAACTGAGTACACCAAACTGCGCTGTTTGTATAATGTACAACGATGCCTGAAACTGAGTACACCAAACTGCGCTGTTTGTATAATGTACAACGATGGTGCATCTTACTTCGTGTTTTGTTCACAATTGTTTCTTTATTAATGCAATACATTTATGTATCAAAACACGGTGTTAGGGTGGTATCGGTAATTTTAAAAACGGGCGCACAGTTCTGTAACATTGATAACTGTAAAAAAATATATATATATATATACCAGCCGTGACATAATACGAACACGAAAAGATGCGTGTAAAATAAGGACGGATACACTCTCTCTTGAGTATGTGTCTCCACAAACTAATGAATGCTCCTTTGATTTGGAAAAAATCGCTGTGGTGACAGGGTGCATGAAGCGGAACATATGCATGGAGAAAGAATAAATGAATTAGTATAAATTATGTTCTGAAATTCAATGCACTTGGTTAACGTTTTTAATTACACAAATTCAACCAATATTCTGTTTATGTCTACACTACTGAAAAATAAAATTGAAAATAGTTTTGAAATACTAACGTGCTAACATAAACAAATATATATTGAAGCAATCATGAACATATAAAAGAAAGTATTTTTATATATTATGTCAAGTTTCTGAAACAACCCACCCACGAACACTCAGGGGCATGGGTAGAAGAGATGACGCTACATTGGGTTATTCACGTAAGATTTACACGTAAAAAAAACGGAAAACACTATTCATTTTTCGGCATAGATAATGATGCTATAAATTCAGTTCTTAAATTACTTGGACGAGTTATGCCTGGTTATGTTTTCGATCTCAACTGGAATGTAGAGGACACATTAATTTTGTAGTCACGGAATTCTGTTTTAAAGTTTCGCGTCAATCAATTTACCATCTAATCATTACGAATTCGATTATGTCTGTTTTTCCTCCGTAAACTCACAGATTACGTCATGCACGACTCCCAGCCATACTCGAAAATAAGTTGTTCAGTAGTCGGAAAGCCATCAAACTTGCCACGACCACTTAACGTACAGACATGATAATAAGCTTTTATTATCAGGGAAGTCTTGCTCTTGATCGGACGAGTTTTTTCTTTTGAAGAAGCGGTACATAAAGAATTGCACCTTGTTTTCTCGGCACGGCAAAAAGCTCAAAAGCGTATTATCATGTCTGTAATTACAGATCGTGAAAGCATCAATCTAAATACACAAACAAAACTAGGGTGGTATCGGTAATTTTAAAAACAAACGCAGAGTTCTGTAACATTGATAACTGTAAAAAAAAAAAAAAAAAGTATTTGTAATCGTTAACTTCCAATAGGGCTAATTACCAATAACTGCGGAGCTTTCTTGCAAAAACCACTTGCCATTTTTAACACCTTGTGTGTTAAAAATTCTTGTTAGAATGACATGCTCCCGCGAGCATGAACACATCTTTCTAACAAGAATTTTTAACACAAAGACGTGTATTTGCACAAGAAAGCTTCGCAATTTCAGTAAAAATTTGGTATGCCTGTAACTCTTAAAATATCGGCCACAGGATGTGTTGTTTTGGTATGTAATAATCCACCCTCATTACTTCCCATGTAGTTGGGAATATCCTTCATATCGGGCTATTAATATTCCCCTCTTAATCGTTCCCTTACATATTTAAAAGGTGGTTTTAGCACCACCAAAACTATACTCAGTCAGACAATCACAGTCAACTCTTTTCCATTCAGAAAACGGTTCAAGATAATCATGGAGGAGGACAAAGGCGAGGGAGAAGTATAGAACAGTTTGATCGACACAATCTGACGGGAGAATTATGACGCACGTACAAGGGCACAGTGTGGATGTGTGGGTGTATAATGTACACAATTCGTCCCTCAGCGGCCAATTGCCGAGAGCTGACAGGAGAAAGAAGAAAGGACGCATAAAACTAGGGATTCAGGATTCAATAATTCGATACGTTTCCAATACATTTAATACATTTCTCTACTAAAAATCGAGTTTCTACTTCAATGATTACGATGCTCATCTCAAATACACTCATCGAATGGAAGTTAACGATTACACTGAACTACACATTCCGTTTCCAAATTTTATGTAATTATATCACTAACTTTATTTTTAAAATATGTACTCTGCTTAAGTCAAACGACTGACATGATGGCGTGGCCAACAGTCACTAACGGAGACTGGCTCTGCTAAAACCATTCCGTGAGTTCACATATGCCACATGCCGTTCATAATGACACAGTGGTTGTGATGGTGCTACTGTTATGTTTTGAGTTCTATGAGAATATTTATTTTATTTTTATTATTTATTCTTGACTTACATTTGTGGCGAAGTTAGGGCTCACGGCCCTCTCTTACACTTAACCGCTATAAGCAAAAAATTAAAAAAATGTAAACATAAAAGTAAAACACAGAAATTCTAAAAAGAAATAATACTACGGACAGATAGTTTTAAGACTGTTAGACCTACATATCAGTACAGTAGTGTGATAATACTAATACTAACCACAATAATAATAATAATAATAATAATAATAATAATAATAATAATAATAATAATAATAATAATAATAATAATAATAATAATAATAATAATAAATGAAGAAAACCTATTCACACAACATACACACAATGACTCACACAACTAAGCTTTATGTTCCTAGAAACAACTTTCGGCAGGCATATTTGAATTTATGAGACGAAGTAAGGTGCCGAATGTCCATTGGGAGTGTATTCCAGAGTCTCGATGCAGTAACTAAAAAGGAATGATTGTAGAAATTCGTTCGACTTAGTGGAATTTCAAGTAGAGAACCAGAACGGGTACTAATTTCATGGAATGAGGAAAGGAAACGAAAATTAGAAGAGAGGTAAGTGGGAGTGTTCGTCGAGAGCACTTGGTAAACAAGTGTCATTAGGTGAAAATTCCTTCGTTCATTTATGCGTAGCCATCCCAATGTTTTGAAATATGGTGTAACATGAGCGTCATATCGCAGTTGGAAGGCATATCGTATGCATAAGTTTTGTACTCGCTGAAGTCTCAAAGCTTGTTCAGCATTTAGATTAACTAGTACCGTATCACAGAAGTCTAAAATTGGGAATACTAGTGCTTGGATTAATTTTAATTTAAGTTTTTGAGGTAAATAATTCTTGTGACGTTTCAGGGGATATAGAGCTGCAGATTCTACAGACAGATTCTACATTTGTTACGTGTTCATTCCAATTCAGATTCTCATTGATGGTAATTCCAAGATTAGTTACATTTTTAAGGTACGGTACACCAATGTAATTGATTATGATTGGAGGAGGATTGATATTGCTTATTACATGTAATAATTTAGAGTTTCCTATGATAATACTTTGTGTTTTACGAGGATTTAGCATTAAGTGGTTGTTTTTACCATAGGTGGTAAGCCTTTCAATAACCGAATTAATATGCTGAACTGTTTCATGTAAATTGTTTGTAGTGGTGTGTTTGTATATCTGCATATCATCAGCATATAAGTGGTAATTGCAATACTGAAGTGTGGAAGATATGTCATTAATATGCTAGACGAACAGTAAGGGCCCTAGAACAGACCCTTGAGGGACACCGGAATATTTAAAAGCCCATTATCAGTGCGATAAACTAACGTTGATAATATTTTCTACCCAGAAAAGGTATTCCCTCGCCTTCTCACCGATGAAACTAATGTTAACTTTAAACGCTTTTAATTTCGTATTCTGTTTATGAAGATGCAGTGATTATGAAGGTGCTAATGTTATGTTTTGTTTTCTATGATGTAAAGGTCAAAGTCAACTTTATTCTCTAGTTTCTTAGTCACATTTTAGATACCGGTATCTGATAATTATAAATATACGTTGTTTATAATTAGATGCATATGGCGAGACAAGGCTGTTCCAGTCACTCCCTCCACAGCTATCGACCGAAATCCAACGAGCGTACTCTCGCCTTGTACGTGCATGATGGATGTCGTGGGCAACAGCCGTTACCCGAGACCGGCTTTGCTAAACCCATTCGGTGGGCTCAGATATGCCACCTGCTGTTCATATTGATGCAGTGATTATGATGGCACTACTGTTGTATATTGAATTCTACATTCCATTATTTTCTTCGAATACAATCTTTAAAATTTCCTCACACTCATGCGGCCATTGTCTCAACACATCTTATTTTTACAACTGACTCTACGTCGCACAGACACACATAGGTTTTATAGCGAGGACGGGATAGGAAAGGGCTACGAGTGGGTTATTTTTACAAGTCGTTTTACGTCGCACCGACACAAATAGTCTTATGGCGACGATGGGAGAGGAAAGGGCTAGGAGTGGGAAGGAAGCGGACGTGGCCTTAATTAAGGTACAGCCCCGGCATTTGCTGATGTGAAAATGGTAAACCACGGAAAACCATCTTCAGCGCTGCCGCCAGTATGGTTCGAACCCAATATCTCCCGAATGCAAGCTCACAGCTGCACAACCCTCAACAGAACATAAACTCATGTAGTGGTGGTGATGTCGAGCGTTGTTTTACGGGTCTCTATCCTCGTGATAGTAAGGGGGAAAACCCCTCATTTAAAAAATTCTCTTAAAAGCCTGGGAAGTAACCAACAGAAACAGGTATCAAACTGGACGCCAATAGAGAACCTACATTATCTCAGCAAACATGAACATTTGTAAATTTCGAAAACTATCATATCCCTCCACTATTCCTTATAAAATGAATAACGATTTATTCTTGAAATAGACTACTATGGATCGAACTTAGCAGGTACGCCAAAACCTTCGATTAAGTACAAACACAATCAAGTAAGATGTACAGTTCAACGGGAGCGAACAGAGGAACAATCTATGCAAAGCCAATAAAACTGTGAGGACGCTGCCTGATTAACCGCTAATCTACTACAATCTGAACTAATGTTGGCTATCAATGGTAACTGATTTCTTTATGTGAAAGGTTCTCGAAGCTCAAAGGCAAGCAGCAAGATTTGAGACCCGATGGTTAAGCGCCGCCACTAAGGCATCGTTTCGCCTGCAGCCATTAGCAGTGCACGGGCGTTTAGGGTCGTAAAAAGGAAGACGTAAATGAGCGAACACCGCAACTGACTGCGTATTATTGCTACAAGTTTATTGCTCCGAGAAAATGTTTCAAGTCCCACTGAAAAAAGGGGAATTGCGAATTCAGCCGACAAATTCAATATTTTAACATTGAAATGTAAGAAATACTTTCAGAAAGCCTTACCGATGCAGCAATGCAAGTCAATCTCCTTGAAAAGACAGCAAACATGACAGGCTTGAGAAACTATGCCGAGAAAACAACATTTTTGACGAATATAAAAAGTGCCCCGAAGTTTTTAGTAACAGATATTGGTCAAATAGAAGAGAGAAAAAAATTCAAATATTTGGGTGAGACCGTTCAAGAAAATGGTTTAGATATATCTTCTATAGCGGAGAGGATAAAAAAGATGGAAAGAGCTTACAGTATAACTAAGAATACTTATAACAAAAAGTGCTTATCAACAAAACTTAAAATAAAGCACTACGACACAGTGTTGAAACCAGAATGCCTGTATGCCAGCGAATGTCTAGCACTGAACTACAAGCTTGATAAATTAGAAATATTAGAAAAAAGAATTATAAGGAAAATATTAGGTCCTCTAAGAATTGCAGAGTTTTGGAAATTAAGAAGTAAGAATGAAATTTACCAGAACATAGAAAACATATCAGAAGCAATAAGAAAAAAGGAGACTGCTATTCTTGGACACATTTACAGAATGGATGACAATAGACTAACTGAACGAATATTCGAGTATCTCTGGGAAAAGAAATCAACCACCACCTGGATTCAAGAAGTTAAATACCTGGAAAGGAACAACTAACGAGAAGGAGAATTACTGGAAAGAAAGATTTTTAAGAAGTAAGTTTTACAAATGGAAGGATTCCAAGGGAGGCAGGAAAAGAAAACATGCACAAAGTGGACTGAAGACAGCAAAAAGGAGCACAGTGAAACAATGAAAGAATACTGGAAGAAAAGGAAAGAACTAAGGAGGAAGAATTGAAATTGTAACGTGGTCCTTGGAAGGCCGGAACGCAAGAGGAAGAAGAAGAAGATATGTAAGAAAAACCACAGACCCTCTAAGAAGATCAAATGAATAGTTTGATAGAATCTCTGTTGGAAGTAAACAGTACTGTGAGTTTAGGCTATTCTACCTGATGCCTAGGCCATCTATGACAGCTGATGGCAGCCCTGTTGAGGATCCAACCAGCCTTAGGGCTGAGCACTGAGCATACGCACCTTGGACATATGATGAGAACCACTTCGCTGGAAAAGGACGTTATGCTAGGAATGATGGGTGGTAAAAGAATAACTGGACGGCCAAGACTCCGCTGGTTAGATGATATCAAACGCGACACCGGTGTATCTATTGCCGAAGGAGAGGTGAATGGCGACATTTGATCCATGGGATAATCGAGAGTCGTGTTCGACTGAACGGATGAAAGAAGGAAATAATCGACACTGACGTTTCTCGTCATAGGCAACTACGGCATAAGTCTCCTTGGAGATCAGCGAGATTCATACATTAAAATAAAAAGGTGGATCAAAAGTAAACACAGTTCCACAGGATCTACCGGGAATATAACCACTCCAGTCGGTACTAGATGAGTCGAAAAGTAACCGAACATGTGTAGAAACTTTTATTACATCGGACATGGAACTTTTTACATCACTACCTGCAAATTAAGTTCTGCCTGCGTCCGTGCTCCTTTCCGACACACTCCTGCAATCCATGCTTGGTCAATTTTCCTCTTCGTCAGACGAGAATTCTGCCCTTGAGCAGGGGCTGACATACAGAAACAGGCAGTAATCGACTAGAAAATATGTAGGTTAATGATGGACGGGTATGTTATGGTGCAACCGGTGTGCTGTGGCGTTATCAGGGTGGAAAACCCGATTCTGTCCTTGCCACACTGACCATCGTACAGTATCACGAGGACACCGAATAATAACGACTTAAGTGTCCTTAGTGACTGACTTGCAGGAATCGAAAAACTCTTCGGGCATAACTTTTTCCTTGCGCCTTCAACTGTAGGCTATACTCCACGCAGGAAGACTGAGCCAGCCTATCTTCGGTTACTATGATGGAAACAACCTGTACAGACTTCCATGGCATCTCTCTTAAAGACCGTAACCTTACTTCGCTGAGAGCAGCCCAATGTTGTAGGTTTTCCTATATTCTGCAAATGCGAATGGCGTCACGGTGAGCATGCATAGTCTGCTACTCCATCTTTAGACGACTCAGAACTACCCTATGAAGACAATAATAATGCTTTTTGCTTTACGTCCCACTAACTACTGTTTTACGGTTTTCGAAGACGCCGAGGTGCCGGAATTTAGTCATGCAGGAGTTCTTTTACGTGCCAGTAAATCTACCGACACGAGGCTGACGTATTTGACCACCTTCAAATACTACCGGACTGAGCCAGGACCGAACCTGCCAAGTTGGGGTCAGAAGGCCAGAGCCTCAACCGTCTGAGCCACTCAGCCAGACCTATGAAGACAAACGAGAAGAGTTTAAATACAGAATATGTAGAATAATCGTAAAAAAATGAACACCTTTGGTTTTAAAAACCCTGCAACTCCGGCGTAGTACAGTCACCAATAGGTGTGCCGCTTCTATGAACAGCACAAGGAACATTACGTGATATGAATAATAAACATGATATTGATTGGAGCTCACAAGAGAAAGAGGGGTAAAGACGTGGTCATTAAATATGCAACATGCTCTCGAAAGTAGATCAATAAACGGCACACAACAACGACAACAGGTGATCATCTTCTGATCAAATCGTTCACTTCTCTAGAAACAATAATTGAATAAAAATACCAAAACAGGAAGTAAACAGTTCTAGACTGCGTGCAAGAAATGAGAATATGATCAAAAGAAAGAAAACGGCTGCTCAGGCTATGTCATGGACTGCAGTAGAATAAAATGTCTAGGACTGAAGCCTGAAGAAGAAAGTAAAAATAGGCATAACAGTGCCTATTCCGAACTAGCTGCAGTATTGAACAGTCCTCGTTTATTTACAGGAATCTATGTGGCGCTCTTCTTGCCGGCAACCACAATTAACAGTAAAGACGGTAATAGGTTCCACGCTGCAGAAATCCACAAAAAAAAAAAAGAGAAGAGATAAGAACCCAAATAAAAATATAGATCAAAAAATATCAAATATCAAGAAATTCAAGTAAAACGACATCTCTGTAAAATCGTAGCTACATAATGTGGCGGCGGCGGCGGTGGTGGAGAAAGTTATTATAAGATTCAAACACGTGTGGTCATTGTTGGGAAAGATAATGAGGATGCCTATAGAAAAAAGGAAACACGTGAAGGAGAAATTCCTAAAAGAATGGGGGGGGGACAAAATGTGACGACCTATGTCATAAGCCCCTAAAATTTATCAACAAAAACATTACAATAATTGACTCGTTAAGTGAGGTGCGTTCCAACTCTTCTACTGACACCCACCTCCACAAAATGGTATTACTGATTAAGGGATCATAAACAAAAAACAAACTCGTCAAAAGTGGAACCTAGATTTTTATGCAGTACCCACTATCTGCGTCTGCTTCGCGGCTGCTTGTAGGTACGGAACGAGTAACAGCTATTACACTCTTGGTTACAAACCTAAGTCGTGACAGACAATGCGAGCATAATAATAACAAACTGAGCACTGCATACAGTAAGTGTGTAACTGAGCCACAATTACACTACCTCTTAAATATTTCACGACAGCAGCACAATTCGTAAGGCCACCGCGGACGGAACAGATGTTTATTAACAGGCCTTGGGACTTGAGATGGGCGCATGCGCAGCACCTCTTATCACGCATTCAGAAGACATTTCGTGAGCTTGATGCCGTACTTCACTACGGCTGCCCAAGTATATAACTGAAAATGAATAATGTTCCCTTTTAAGAACACTGCCTTACTGACTAAAATTATCTACAACTCAGCAGTACACAAAACATAGTTGTTCGATTTAGTCCGAGCATAAAAGGCAATGTTCATACAGCAGACAGAATACATATTTTTCACCACTTGAAGTACGCCGCCGAACAACGCTTTATGGCCCATTTTCGGTGAATTTGAGTTTTTAATGGAACATCGAAGTATAGCACCCCTTACACATGGAAATGTCACTCGAAGGTCAAATATCCATCTCTAAGTGGCAGCACTTCAGTGGAATAATGCTGTATAGCAAACAAAATGGCGGCCGCTGGAGTACACATTCAGCGTTGTTCGACTCACCTTATATGGAGGCGTCTTTCCAGCCACGTCTTTGCATCCTCGGCTTTTGTATTATTAAGTCGTTTTATACTCCCTGGTGAAACATGTCTAGTGAGAACACTTACATTTTAAAATGCGCAGTGGCGATCTTGGCTAAGACTGGATTACGAATCCTCAGCACTCCTCTGCACATGTAATACGAATTGGTCCTTAGCTGCCAAATGATTTGGCAGTTCATGACATTGGAGAAAACAGTGTGCATTCAAATATGTTTAAACAGTTTTATTAGTTTTGAAGTGATATACTTGTAAAATGTGCTTTTGTTTAAGGAGTGTGTGCTAGCACAAGGTATTACGGTACTTACATACTACATAACCTTAAAGTGCTACACCTATTGCGTTATTTTTGAACCTTTTCTTTGTTTTGTATGTTTATAAGATTAGAAATCCGTATGTTGTAAGTTCAACAATAAATAACATACAGCATTGTTCCATTAAGTAACATACATCACTGTTCGACTGATATTCGCTTTAAAGCTACTTCTATTATGAAACGTTCGGTTATGGACAACTGATTAAGAGTTAATATGCATTGCGATGATGTAACGGACCTGTATCATTGATATAAGGATTAAATTATTATGCATTGTTATTACTTTACGTTCTTTGCCTATACAGTAGAAAATGGAAAACGTGCCATACAGCGTTGTTCGGCGACGTACTTCAATTATTTACAACATAAATAACTCAGAACTCGGGAAAGGATTTTTAGGCACTAATAAACTGGAATGCAAACGTACCTGAACAAGACACAAGTATCAGCTAGCCGCTCTACAATGATGTAGGTCAGTTGCATATACTGTATTTTAAGGATTGTAATAGTTCAAATCGCTAATATTTATGCATCCCTCACTGCAGAACTGTTGTGCGGGTGGAGGACAATTGCGCCTTGATTAAATACGTTTGCATTCTAACCTATTAGCGCTTAAAAATCGTTTCCTTCCTCAGAACTGACTACCTTGCGGTCGTTGCTCAAACTGGAAAAGCCAAAAATATGACTGCCCTCTATCCGGATACGCCAACGCAGAGGTTCGAACATTCTCGGCTTTTTGCAGCGCCCGTCCACTTGACGTGTCACTGTAGCGCTATCTATAGCACGACAAGTTGCAATAAGACCCTGGAAGCCAAGCGATGTGTGTGCTAGTTCTGTCAGCTGCTGTGACAGAGAGAGCAGGACGAGTATGAGGGAGAAGACAGTGAACACGCTTTTTGCTATATCACTCCCTTCCCAAGGAACAACTTTGTTTGCAACACTTCTTTTACTTAACATAAGGAGATAATATACTTGCCATTCGATAAAATATAACATTCCAATAAACAAAAAAACGTAAGCGAAAAATCTCGCGCTCAATATAGTGCAATACACCAGGTGTATGAATGTTTTTCCCCCGTTCTTGTTTATTCAAAATATTAGCCATCGGCTTCTACTCACTTCGCACATCTTTCAGGTAAGTTCTGAATACCATGTCAGAAAAACTGCTTGTGTTTCAAACCATTCGTCAAGCCATTTTCCAACTTCCTCCAAATTGCTGAAGTGCTGCTGTGCGAGCGCTTGTCCCATTGATACGAAGAGGTGCTAGCCAGATGGCGCCATGTCGGGGCAGTATAGCGGATGCTGAAGGATGTCCCATCCAAGCGATTTCAAGGTGTCTTTCACTGGTTTTGCTGTGTGAGACAGCGCATTGTCGTGTAACAAAATCACTTTGCCATGTCTTCTGGTCCATTCCGGTCATCTTTCGATAAATGCTTCATTTAAATTAATCATTTGTTGGCGATAGCGTTGAGTTTGAGTTGTAACGCCGCAATTGCTCGTCTTCGCACTTTTGTGGTCTACCAGAACGCTCTGTCTTTCAAATGAAATCACGTTTACATTGTCGAAATGATGTCTCACATGTTCAAACCGATGTAGCCTGTTCACCATATGTTTCTGACAGCAACGGATGACTTTCCGCAGCCTGTTTCTTTTGATTAAACAAGAAAAGCAACGAGTGCCGCAAATGTACTTGTTTCCAGGCACAAACGTCGACATTATCTCTGAACGATACGACACACACGCTAGTGTTTGGCGGACTCAACTTGTGTGTGTTGGTAGGATAACGTCAGACGAACAAACTGACGTATGTGTCAAATTCATAGGCGCATACTGTTCGCTGGCGCCATCTCTTAGTGAACCGGGAATGACTTATGCATACACCTGGTAAAAAAAAAAAAGCGTACCAGAACTGACAGCACGAACTATTTAGATCTCGGTGTTGCCAAACCGTGCACAGTGACAGACAAAGCTCGGAGCTAGATCACTTCAACACTGTCTTAGCAGAAACGTCTCCCGTGAAAGCTAGGCGAGCACTGACTTGCGGTACGGGACACTCCCCTGTACAGATCAGAAAGCTATTGGTCTTGCATGACGAGGGACAGAAGGACAGGAGGGAGTTATTGGAAGTTCGCATTTCTTGCGGGGTTGATTTAGATGATAGCTCCGCATAAAACTGTCCTTGCTGAAGTTTTTTTTTTTTCAATCTTCAGTAAATATGAAGACGATGGATACATTGTGAAGAGCATCAATTACCATGTGCTTAAAAATCTTCCTTGTACACGACATTTGTCGTTCGTACTTGTGGTTGCAGGATGACCAGACTTTCATGCTAGCTCATTCTGGAACAGGTTAAACACAAGTGACTGTGAGAGAAACATCCGATAAAAACGATCCTCTACAAATAGGCCATATCATATCCATTGTAAACCACACAACGCGAAAGACAACAGAAAGTAACAGGCTGGGAGCTGAACCTGCTTCCTAGCAACTTGGCTCTGCAAGAGCAACGATGTGCGATTTAGCCATCTTAGCCACGGAGAGTCGTGGCGTACGACTGGCAGGTATGGAATCTGAAAGTAGTCCTAATACACTCTCGCTGTCCAGACGTAAGGTAGTGTTATTCGAAGCTGAGATCGTTTTAAACATTCATTCAAATTTACATCAGTCAAATAACATTGACGCTATTGATAGCCCCCGATACATATAAAGAATAGATTATAGCCTACTGCAACCATTTTAGGAGATTGGAAATTATTTTCTGGCCTGCACGACGGGTCTGCAATGAGATTTGCATATATTTTAGGGGCTCACCTCAGTACAAATTACGCAAATCTCTCTACATAACCGTGGATCGGGCTAAAGGACACTTGCTGGTCACCGAAAACCTATCACTGTGGAAAAATCTGGGTTCTACTCACGGCAAATACGGGAGACCTCAAGTAACATTCACAAGGAATACGTGCACCTGGAGATTCATTACCATTGGCAGAGCTGGAGGCGAGGCGAGACGAGATCAATAGAGCCAGGAGATCAAGAGTCTTGTGAAATATTTAACATGACTGTTATGCTGCTAATTGGAGCAATCCTCCAGTACCAGGTACGGAGAGGAGGATCTATTTTTAGACCTCTGACATCAATACTTAATTCTCTTTTGAAGAAGTTCATAAATATATCTCTCTCCAGCAAATAAACTTTGGAGGTAAAATGTCGCCAATCTTATTACAAATCGACAACCACTTTTGACACGAAGCACAAACATCTGGTTGAAAATAATAATAATAATAATAATAATAATAATAATAATAATAATAATAATAATAATAATACTTCGGCCATTTATTGTTGCAGATTAATGGTCATTATAAGATTTACAATACATTTCAATCTGAACAGAAGTTATTTAAAACTAGTGTTCTCTTCTTACAATGTCCAACATGGTATCGATCACAGTGTTCTACACATAACTCGCACTTGTAGTCCTCACTTACGAAATCGTTTAATAACACAAACTTTGCGGCACCGCAAAAATGTGTTGTTAAATGTCGTAATCCGTAGCTTGATTTCTTCCACTCTTCTGTCATCATTGCATAGGTTGAACAAAAATCGTTCAAGATGTCATCATTCTTCTTTCTGTGCAAGAGCTTGAGGGTGCGATCGTAGCCGAGTGTGTAACAGGTGATGAAAAAGCTTCCGTTCGACGGCCGAACAGTCCTTAATCGGGATGTCAATCAAGCAAAATCACCGTGAGCACTGATGCACTCATGTCACTGACGTAACAGGTTGAAGATCTCAGTGTGGTAAAACAGTGTCCTGCTGCGTGAAGTAGTTCGTAATCGCCTGCTGCACATCCTCGTCCGACAGGAAGCATCCACCCTTCAAGGCCTTTTTGAAGGGACACAAGACGTGATAATCGCAAGGGGAGAAATCAGGACTATAGGGCGGGTGCTCGCTTGTTGTCTATAGTAGATGAAGCTGGCCCCCAGATCGACCGGCGTCTTGTGTCGAAACGTGACCCGCACGGAACTCTGTGCACCATTCCACGACGGTGCTTTTCGACAGATATGGCTGCCCCATACTCAGTCTTCATTTTCCGCTGAATGTGAACGGGTGTTATGTCCTTCGGCAGAATAGAATAACAGCACGTTGGTCATATTTGGACGCATTTGGTAATAACGTCGCTATAGTTCACTTGGCCGCATTTAACGCACGCACCTCGGCACGACACGACTGCGACACTAATCCGTGCTTATATACCCTTGTCGCATCGTGGATGTCGGACAACTATTGGAGATTCCAACGGCGAGGATAATCATCTCCGCCCACAGCCACGTACATCCCTTCTCTGATCAGTTGTATCGGGCTACCTTTGCTATTTCCGAAGATGTGACTGACATAGGCCACTTTCCTACGTTTTGCAAACGGTTAAGACTTCATGTGGTTTCCCGGCTCGACGGAGCACTTCCAAAAATCTGAAACCGGTTTACTGATTAAGCATTCGGTCCTCATCCTTCGACATCGTAACATAGAACACTTAAAGACAAAAGATGTTCACATTACAGAAACAAATTTTTTTGCGATCCCTATTCTGGTTTTTATTTCCACATCTCATAAAAGTATAAAGTTCGTAGACTGGTCGTCTAGTGTCGATTAGGTGCACTACAGCGGAGAGTACATTTCTTCGCTAGTCCCAACAAGAGGCAGAACTACGGTCTCTGTTGTGAAGGGTAGTTGAATGTGAGCACCAGAATTTGAGAATGTAGTTTGAGCAACGGGCAAATCTAAAATTCTGCCAAAAAATACGCAAATCAGCTAGCGAAAACGTTTGAGATGATGAAGTCGAAATTGCCCAGATCACCACGACGATAAAAAGTCATGAGAAGGCAGGTCAAAAGACTATGTGATCCTTGAAGTGTTAGCGCCAGTCCACGAACATATTGACTGTACTATATACACAGATGTACACTGCGTTGCCTATATTGTAGGCGCCCGTCCAAGAACTTGTTAAAATACCGAGTGTAAAGCGTGGTGCCAACAATGTAGGCGCCAGGCCACGAACTTACTGACTAGTAGACATTATACTGTATAGGCTTTTGGGCTTATGCCGTGTCAAGAAAATGAGGTGAAATTCTTTACTCTTTTAAAGAGTCGTTGTTTAAGAAGAAGCCTTTCTCGTGGACAGACGAGATTTTTTCTCATGACGCCGAGCACACTTCTCAGCGAAACGTAAAGAATTTCACATTTTCTTGACACGGCATAAGGCCAAAAGCCTATACAGTACCATATCTATAAGTACGGGCCGTGAAAGCATCAATGGCAACATTATTGCCTAGTAGTTTAACTGTCTTCACAATCATTGACTACAATGCAAAACATGGTCTTGTTTATAGGTAATTATCCCGTGTATCACTTGCGAATTTTAGATATACAGAGTGAACTTTAACTATAGCGACAAAATTCGGGAGGTGATTCTTGACAGGAAAAGGAACACAAAAAAGAATACCTCTTATCAGCATCTGTCCGAAGATGTGTGTTTGCCATGGTAGAAGGCAGAGCTATGCACGGCATAATGCCCCGAAACAACACTGAAAATGCGCTATTTCCTGTTGCAGATTAACTTCTGAGTAATCGTAACGAAGCCGAAATGGTATTCACACACCGAAGGCTCACGGAAATGGTCGAGCGGACGCAGAGACATACCGAGGAAAGTACCATCACAGACAGCGCCATCCGAATTACAAAACATTTGCAGCCATTTACCACAGTAATGTAGTTTTGTACATTAACTGCCCTACCGAAGATTCAGCGTCCATTTCATGATATATATTGACATGGGCTCTTTCTGATCCTTTTCCTGTCAGGAATCAACTCCTGAAGTTTAAGGTCACCCTATATTAAATAATGTGATGAGAAGAACTATACGCGGAATACGTAATTAAACCATATGTCATGTGCCTTTAAAATAATACCGGTATATGTTTATTTCAAACATCAATAGTAATCAAAAGCAATGCACGCCCATAAAATCACTTCCATTTTGTTTCTCCGCCTATGGATGCGACATGTTGTCACGTTGTAAGAAAATAAATTAAACATCTTCGAAACGTATAACACACTGTTATCATACCAAATATATTAAACCTCAACTAGAATTATGTTTAGAGCGAAGCACTCGGAATATAGCATCTAATCAGAGAAAACATCCCTACCTTCATAGACTCCACTTCAATAAAGAATACTGCGATGGAATTGAACAGCAGCTTACCTGCAACAAAGAAGATAAAATATCTGAGTAACAATATGTAAATTTATTTTAATTTAGAAGAGGATGTTGAGGAATTTACAAGTCAGAACACACAAAATAGACCATAATATTTAACATGGAAAATGTGAAGAATATTAGAGGAATTTAAGTCAATAGTTTATTTCATTACATATTCGCTTTTAATTAAACTGGTCATCAAGGAACCTTCGCGGCTCAGCCTCTCACCGGTGAGTTCAGTGGTTCAGATCCCGGTCATTCCATGTGAGATTTGTGCTGGACAAAGCGGAGGCGGGCAGGTTTTTCTACAATACCCCGGTTTTGTCCGTCATCTTTCATTTCAGCAACACTCTCCACTATCATTTCACCTGTCAGTCATTAATCATTGCCCCAGAGGAGTGCGACAGGCTTCTGCAAACCGCATAGTTCCTATCCTCTCCGATAGATGGCGGCTTCATTCATTTCATTCCTAACCCGGTTAGATGGCTGGCAACAGGCTGTGGATTTTTATTTATGTATCTAGAATTTCTTGTATTCTGAAGGCAGTGTTTAGGACAGACTAGCTCCAAATTGCTGAAGCAGCAATAAATAATATTCCTTAAAAACTACATGTTTTACGTAAGCCCTAGAACAATATGTTTTATGGAGATTTGACTTGGTCAAACCGACACACAGACAGAGTTATCAACAACTGTACAGCGCATGTGCGTTCTCTGCTAGGGTCGTAGTTACCGTAAACCATTGTTAAGCGTAACTTTAGAACATGAAAAATAAAAATATTTGCAAATAACATGTTTTGTATATCTGCTCATTTTAAACAGTGGTATGGCAAATAGCAATTGTCTATTCGAATAAAATAACAGTAGTAAAAATTTATTTTCTTAATTAAAAAATAGCGTCCGAGATTGATCCGTTAGTAGTCGATACTTGGGATAAGAACGTTCCATTAAAATGTAATGAGAAAAGTCACAAAATATGTTTTCCATTTACAGGTTTCTGCGGATCTTCCAACGAAAACGGTTTAATTATGTTTCTTAATAAAAGACAGGAGTATAGTAACAGGGAAGGAAGTGAAATAGAAATATTTTCATAATCACGTCAAGGATATTACAGATCAAACAAGAATTCCATAAATTATAATGAACATTATCCCGCGTATCATACCGAAGATTTCATGACGCATTTCTTTTAAGGATAGAAGGTAGGCAATTGCTATCATTTCGCAGCTTATTTTTGGACAAAATTCAAACTAATATGCTCAGCTACTATTCATATGAGACGAATGTTTTCACCGCATGCATGTAGAATGTCCGTAACTGTTATTATACATGTTAAACATTCGAATGCAAGTAGCTCACCTAAATTGGATTTTCAAAATACATCAAATTATTTTCGTTTCAAGTATACTTCTCTTTGGGTAGAATTTTGTCATAAAATTACAAATCTACATGTATTAAACTTCTAGATCAGATATATTAAAAACAAAAAAATGATATATTTCGCAAATTATTTTTTCTATTCACTTAATTCATTTTGCAAAAAATTGGCTAATATTAATTTAAATAATTGAAATCGTTTCAATTTAAATAATATAGAATTTTGTTCACATGAAGAAGAGTTCATATAGAAAAAAATTGTCTCCAATAATTGCTGAGGAAGGTGCAACTGAATATTTAAAAACTCAAATTTGACGTATTTTCAAAACTATCCATTGCAGGTGAACTAATTAAATTAGGATTTTAAAAATGTGTAGCAACAGTTACAACACTCTACACATAAGTGTTGAAAAGTTCATTACACTGTTGTGAATAGGAGCCCAGCGGTATTAGTTTGAATTTTGCTCAAAACACGCTTCAAACTGAGAGCAATTACCTACCTTCTGTCCTTAACGTGCATAGAATGAAATTCCTTTCTCATAACTGTCTCTTCAAAGTGAAATTGGTATCTACGTTATTTGTTACAGAGTACATTTTCTTACGAAAAAACAACGCCTGTGTAACTTTTAGGAACGTAAAAAGAAAGAGATACATTTCCATATTGAGATGTTCCGTTGACCGCTTCTTCATATTACACGACCAGCTGACAGAATAAACTTGCCTCTCTGTCTTCTTCCATAGTCAATCTCCCAACATACATACAGTAAGAGGAATCTGAAATTTAAATTCCCTCACGCAAGCCGAGTTACAAACTGAGTGGATCTTCAAATCTCCTGTTTCCATTTAAAGTGAGCCCAACTTACGAGGAATACATCATAAAAATAAAAAAAGCACAAGAAGCCAACCATTGTCCTGTTTGTGTGTCCTCTTATTCTATACAGCACAAACTTCGGGAAAGGAAAATAAAAAGCATCGATGTCGTCTTCCTCTAGTAGGTAAAAATCAGTGAACCATATTCCGCTACCACATACAGTTCAATCTTCTCCACAATTCTATCGGTAGTTCTCTAAATGATAGTACTCATAAGGAGACTCGTGCTGAGTTCCCAGTCGCGCATATCCTCGATATTCTGTTATGTTATAGCCTACCTAGCATAGCACAATAGTATAAAAATAATCAGTAATATATTATGCTATACAAATGTAATGTAAATATACAGCACGTACGTAATAAATACATAAATGTGTATTATTTTTAATTAGCGATGTTTGTACTTTCCGTATTTCTTAAGTTAGCATAACGTTATTATTCATTTAAGCTTACTATGGAGTAGTATTTTCTGTAACATTCTCCCGTTCATTACAGGCGGCTTACATCTATATATATTACAAAATTAAGTCCGTGCTAGGTGTCTGTGCGTTGTGCGGGCGAAGCTCGCGCATCACCGAACAGATTTTCATGCGGTTTTCACAGCTGTTTAGACAAACTGGCATGCGGGTCGCATAACCTAATCAAAAAAGCACAGCGGACCACCGATCAAGACGAGATTTCTATGCGATATATAGGCCTATTTCTCCAGATCTTGTGCAGACTTAACTAAAATAATATCATCAAAACCGAGCGAGTTGGCCGTGCGGTTAGGGGCGCGCAGCTGTGAGCCTGCATTCGGGAGATAGTGGGTTCGAACGCCTCTGCCGGGAACCCTGAAGATGTTTTCCGTGATTCCCCATTTCCACACCCTAAGACCTGTCTGTGTCGGTGCGGTGCTACGTAAATAAACCTGTAAAAAAAAAAAAAAAAAAAAAAAAAAAAAGTAAATGTCAGGGCTTTCATTTCCTCACCTTGGAGCGTGATTCCCTTTCCCAATTATTCTTTGATTTCATTTACCGCCTGTTCTATATAAATAAAGAGAGGGGGGCAAGCTGCAGCAAGTGTTAAAGAACGCCCCGAGTCGGTATGCCAGCAGAGGAGCCCTGTAATAACACAACACCCATGGTTCCTCAGCGGCCACTGCATCAAGCTACGTAAGAACAATGACCTGCTGGAACTTTTTCCACTGATTTCTATTTTTACCACGATATTCACACGAACCTTAAAAGCAATGTAGCACAAGTGAGCATGAAAATATTGAATTTATTGATGATGAATCAGACTATCAGTAATCAATAAATAGGCCTGTAATACTGTAAGTTCACAAGTTAAAAACATATTCACTGAAACATTTTATGATTACCTACGACACTACTGATTTGCAGGAGTAATTTTACACACTTTCTTTCCTCTAAATCAGATTTGAAGTATACACCTGCTCTTTAGCTTTAGTAAATTTCTCTGCACATATCTCACAAGAGCACCAAGTGTTAATCTGTCGTTTTTCCACTGAGGTGCACAACTATTTGAGCCGACTTTGTTATGTATTATACAAACACACAAAGTTGCCAACTATTACGGCATTACGGTCAAACGGGAAATTATTACGGAATAGCGACATTATGAACGAAAAAAATAAGTTTCTGCGAAAAGACGAAAGAATAAACATGTTCAATTCTTTCGAGCATTACTGCTCAATCCTCAACGTTTCAATGCTTGCGAGATGGCAACTTTTGCTACCCGTGAGCGTTATGAAATTCATTGTGAATGACGGAGCTCTTCTCCACTATAAATCCGTAAGAAATGTTGTATTTGCAGTACTTTCCCACGGAAGGAAAAATCATACAGAATTTAGGCCTACATTAAGCTCATCTACACTGAAATCGATTATGGTCCAGGAGAAGAAAATATCATCACAGGGGGAAGGCTGCTTGAAGAAAAACCAGCTGCTGTGTGCGAAATAAGCTACAAAGGATGTTTTATCACAGTACTAACAGGGTAATGTGTAAATTTAATTGCGTAATATGATATACTTGAGAACACGTTGCTATCGGGAGGGACAAAAGGTGTCATTGTTGAGAGGAGAGAAGCATGCTTTCGATTTGACTGGAACTTTCTCGGAGAGGGGGAGTGGAATTACTTATAACTAGGGCTAGAAAGTTGAACAGCTATAAAAAGACGTAAAGGACCTAAAACTGGCGAAAAGGACGTAAGATGCGATCATAATTTCATAATTTTAGTATGCATTACATATTTAATGAAGAAATATGTTTAAAATGCAAAATTCTAGTGGTGTACAATAGTATATGAGTAATTGTTTTTACAGACAAGATATATTTTAAAATGACAATTTTAAGAAAGGAATTCCGTGTTTGTTAAAAAAAGTGCTTGCAGAATTTAGAAAAAATATTGTTCTTTTGCAAAATATCCGTGGGGGGCGTGGTGTGTGCTACACACACACACACACACACACACACACACACACACACACACACACAACCGCGGCTACGTCCCTGACTCATATGCAGGCCTGACACTAAAATTGCGAACACTATGAAATCGAACAGCGTTTTTTTAACACTCACCAGGTTAATGAAATTGTTGAGCTTGAATTAAAAAAAGTGAAGTCATCTTCGCAAAGGCTATGACAGTCCCTTCAAGGGTAGAGTGGTTAGCTCTATGCCCGAACGCCTTTGCCCCCAGGAATTAACCTGGTACTCATTTTTAGTGCAGGGTGAGTGAACCATAGGACCGTGTGCACCTCCGGAAGTGGAAACCTCGTTTCTTAAATTTTTCGACTCATCGAACCTATGCCCTTTCGGATGAGCCGAGCACGCTTTTACCGCCTCGACCACGGGACCCCTTATTGAGCTTGAATGTCGGGTACTCGGAATTTCTGAGATGACCGCAGTTGGCTTTGCAGTATATCACAATAATCATCTCCAGGTTCTTAGGTGTAACGGATCGTCGTTTTTCAGACAGCATGTTGCAAAACGTCGAGAAACTTCTCTGCATATGAAAGTATGTTAGGGTTCATACTTGAATCAAGGGACACCTTCCTATTAAAAAACACGCACATCAAAATTTCCTGCTTTCAATATTTCACTTACATTGCATATAATTTGGTACCCCTGGCTTTTTTAAGCACTAGTTTCATCTCTTCATTTCTTTCTCTCTTTTAGATATGGTTCAAATATATGAATTTACTAGAGAAAATATGTTTAAGAGGTGATGGATGAACTAGTGATGATATGAAATGAGAATGAGCAGTAAAAATGTAGTCAAAAAGGTGAAGTTGCAAAAAAAAAAAAACGTTAAGACCTAAACCCAAAGGCTAAAAAAGGATCAATAAGGCAGAAAACGCCGAAAAAGAAAAAAAAGACAAATAAAACCCATCATCTTCTCGTCTTCGGACACTCGAGGGAAAAAAAATTCTCAACTTCCGAGCCCTACTTACAACCCTCTTCAAAGGTTGCCACCTCTGAATACCTGACCTGACGTATGTTCCTATAAACAAAAACTTAATAGACTATTCATGTTCTGTCGCGGGCCGTATGTTCGACACCCCTGGTTTGCAGCATTTATCGACGAAGGTTTGGGTCAATGAAACATTAATCTACACGAAAAGGGATCCGACTTTAGTGAACGAAGTCAAAGGAAAATGAAGCAATATGATACCCCAACAAACCCGATAAAAGGATCGCGGGACGTTGAACAATAGGTCAAAAAGTTAGTAAGCGTACAGAAAATAAATGAGCACCTAAACGAGTGCGTAATTCAATCCGCCTGTTTACATTAGCCGCGTATTCAACCGAGGTATAGCTGTACGGTTACCAATGCAAGCTTGGGAATACTTTCATAAAGGACAAAAACAGTATTTTATAACAAGCAGGCATGCAGAAAATTATACAGTACATATTACAGTATAAAATAGAAAGAAAGTGTACACATTGTGTTATAATATTACAGTCCGCTAACTGCAATACGGATGTGTGGCGCACGTTCCCACACGGCCATCTGTAGCCCTGGCCATACAGGGAGAGCTTTTACGAGAGGTAGTTTAATCTGTGAGCTGGTGTAAACAGAGTAGGGACCCTGTCTAGACCGGGTTTATAACTATGTTAATACACAAACAGAACAGCAAAGTACAGCACTGCAACGCAGCTGACTTCGCTTTGAGGTGGAAACAATTCACCAATAGGCTCATTCTGCACTACCAAGAGGACGTACAAACGTCAACTTGAGTACAACACTTGCTCAATTACTCGCTTGAATATTTTAGAACTAGACGCATTTAAGAGATAAAACGCATCCAGACTGATTTACAAAAAATAGCTCAATTATTCGAAAACAGGAGAAAATCCACAACAGACTCAATGAAATGGACTGGCGAAATCAAAACTAATTCGAAACACGCAGGAATTACACCAGCAGATGTCCAAAACAAGGTAATCTTGAGATCCAAAATGCACACATGGCAAGCTGACCAAGAGGAAAAACCAAAGAAGAAGATTGGAAGAACATCCATCTGAAGACAAAAAGGAAGACCACAGTAAAAGAAATGTAGGCACAGAGGAAGGCAAATGCACGCCTCTAAGTGCTTTGTGTAGTCCTAATGGGCTTATTCACATATAATAATAATAATAATAATAATAATAATAATAATAATAATAATAATAACAGAGAGCCTCCGTGGCTTAGACGGCAGCGCTTCGGCCTCTCACCGCTGGATACCGTGGTTCAAATCCCGGTCATTCCATGCGAAATTTTTGCTGGACAAAGCGGAGGCGGGACAGGTTTTTCTCCGGTACTCCTGTTTTCCCTGTCATCTTTCATTCCAGCAGCACATTCCATCCTCATTTAATAACATCTATCAGTCATTAATAATTCACTTTGGGAGTGGCGACCCCATCGTACTAATAGCCTATAATTATCTGCTTCATTCATTCCATCCCTGACCCGGTCAATCACTGGAAAACAGGTTGCAGGTTTTCATTTTTCAATAATAAATAATAATAATAATATGGCCTCAACTACTCAGTGAAAACATTTTGATATGACGTCATTTAGGGCCGCTTGACGTTAATTTTCGACTTTTTTTTTTTTTTTTTTTGCATAAAATTCACAGAAACTGGAAGGGGGAAAACAAGACACGCTTTATAATCGTTAAACCGATCGTAGTAACAGCTTCAGCATTCCACAATCAACACTACATATTCCCGAAAACTCACTCAAAAGACAAGAACAACAGTGAGTAAAATTGTCGAGCTTCTGATGGAGCGTCAGTCATGAAGTGACTGATCCTTTATTACATTTACAAAGTATTTTGATTATAAGTGCAACGGCATTTTTAAATATAGTTCTATATTCTAAAATAAAACTACAACTAATTTACGAAGTAATTTCATCTAAACAAATTTAATATTAAATGCATGTATACACTGTATATAAATTAAATTATAATTTTGTCTTTTAAATTGCAGTGTTTTTACTTAATTCTGTCGGGTAAAAAAACGACAGTGTCAGAAAGGATATTTTACTCGTCAACATCGTTCAATGCGGAGTGGGAACGCACAATTTTGCGCCCTTCAAAAATTCCACTCCCACTGTTAGGTTTGAATGCGCGAATTTTTCTCGCGTAAATGCCAAATGTGTCACCAGAGATTCTTTACATGCCCACACTGTATGATGTAGAATGAGAAATAGAGACAGTATTGTGCCCATCAATAATCCAACTGTTTCGCTCGGGTTCGAATACACGATGGTGGAAGCCGGAGACCGATATTTTACCGCTGATCCACAGAGGGAGCAGAATAAGAGTCAGGATGACGAAAACCGTAGGAAACCTAATCAGCAGTTAGTCATCATCTAACGGGGATGGACAACATGATTTAGGTGTAATACAGAACACAAGGAGAGAAACTGATGATGATGATGATGATTATTGTTGTTTAAACGGGCCTAACAGCTAGGTCATCGGTCTCTAATGATACGAGGTGGAACGAAAAGAAACAATAATTAAAACTTCAAAATGTATCCAATGACTAGAACCTAAAACGAATGATGACGCAGACTCGTGGTGTTCCACGCATGGTAATGTAGACCCATGGTATGTCACACGTAACAGCACTACTCACAGGTAACACGGACCCCGTGGTGTTCCTCACAGAAAGGTACTAATCACGAACGCCGGCTAGATCCGTGGTGTTCCTCATTTAATGGTACTAATCACAGGCCACGTATACTCATGGTGTTACTCGCATAGCGGTACTAATCATAGGCGATGCAGAACCACGGCGTATCACCTATTATGGCGCTACCCACAGGCAACACAGATTCATGATGTTCTTCATATAATTGTTCTACTTTCATAATTATCGTCCCCCGATGATATGTACTATTCACAGACCCCGCTATAGGCAGTAACCGTACCTGCTCCTCAGGTAGAAGCAATTACTGCTCTGCGAGGGAGCATAACCAGGCACTAATCGTAAATACAGTCAACCCACGGTGTTCATCGCGTAATGGTACTAATCAGAAATCACAGACTGCCTTATGGTTCCAGAAGTACCAACCCTTGGTCGCCCCTTTTATTCGCCTCTTACGACAGACAGGCTATACCGTGGGTGTATTTTTCATCGGCATCCCCGACCTACAGGGAGTAGAAGAGAAACTGATCCTCAAACCTTTCCAACAGACATGGCGGAACTAGAAGATAAAACATTTCAAAACTGTTAAATCTACTAAACTCAGTACAAGTGAACAAACGTCTATCTAAAACTCCAATTTGGAACTTAACTGAATTTGAAGCTGTCAGCTGTGATTACCTTTACCTGCCAAACCCGTCCACACGCTGCAAATAAACCAGACGTTCCTACTCTGGTGGTATTGATCGGCGGTAAAAGCACTTCTCTGTGTGCATGTGTTTATTATTAATTCAATCATAAATAGTTGATATTAAATCAATTTTGTTTAGCCGCGCAATATGGCGCGGTTTCGCAGGAAAGAAGTATGTTTTAGCGCAGATTTCAGGATATCAATTAACCATGATATTAATCTTAAAGGGGAGATAGCTCGCAAACAGTTACGAACTGGAAACCAAAGTTGACGATGCTTGTTTAAAGGGGCCTAACATCTAGGTCATCGGCCCCTAATGGTATGAGATGAAACAAAATATGATAATTAGAATTTAAAAATTTATCCGACTATAATTAAAAAAAATGATAAATGGAGAATGAATCTGAATGTAAAATAGTCAGTGGATCTAATTCCCAACGCCTTATTTCCTCAAAAAAATATGATACAAAAAACAGACTGAAATAGGATGAAATGATATCGTATAGATCATTTAAATTAAGTTAAAATACAAAAAAAAAAAAAAATAACTAAAACGATTGAATACAATAAACGTAGTAAACAATAAAATAAAAATACGCTTTGATGTCCGACTATTTGGCTGAATGGTCAGCGTTGAGGTCTTCAGTTCAGAGGGTCACGGGTTCGATTCCCGGCTGGATCGGGGATTTTAATCGCATCTGATTAATTCTTCCGGCTTGGAACTGGGTGGTTTTTGTTTGTCCCAACACTCTCCTCTTCATACTAAGACAACACACCACCACAGAAACGCGCAATAGTGATTGCATTCCTCCATATACTGTTGGCGTCAGGCCATAAAACAGAACCAAATCCACAAGCGTGACACAATTCGTATGTCGTAGGAGGATGGAGATGATACTCGGAAGATTTAGACTACGGCGCAAATCGGCCAACTCCACGCACTCCGTAAGGATGTGCACCACAGTAATATGACCGCCGCAAGGCCTACACACAGGAGGGGCTTCTCCCTTCAGTAAGAGGGCGTCGCTCTACCGTGGCCGATCCGAAGACGACATAATACCACTGCTTCTCTCCGAGAAACCACGAAGGGAAGTCTTCTATACCTTCGTAGTTCCTTTTATCGTCCTCGGCTTATCCGGAAGAGGGGTGGCCTGCCACTCCAACTCCCAACGGAAGATAACCAAATGTCTCAGCTGAGAACTGGAACCTTGTAAGTCAACAGGAACAGAGTAACCGCCTCCTTCGCAGCCCTATCAGCTAACTCGTTTCGCTCTACACCCATGCGGCTTGAAACCAAGGTTTACAACTGATTCAAAGCAACGTAGACATTGAAGTGAGGGACAATCTTTATCAGCTGCTCTTAAAGTGCGTGCTGCAACACACTACACAATACGAAGACGAAAACAGGTATGTGTGTTAAATACTTTAGTAGTGTTATTTATTAACCTTAGAAAACTACAAAGATGTAATAGAAAATCAATAATGTTCTATCAGTAATAATATAATTGTTTAGATTGATGCTTTTGCGGCCCGTAGTTGTAGATAGCCTATGATAAGCTTTTCGGCTACTGCCGGATCAGGAAACAAGATTTTTTTCTGAAGACTCTAAGCAAAGTTCTCTGCGAAGCAAAGATATGACACGGCATAAGCCCAGAAGTTTATTACCATGTCTACAATATAATTGTTGCAATCCAGTGGGAAATGTGGGTTCGTTTACTTCGCGCAAATTTTCAATATGGGAAGAATTGCAAACACTTGCGTAATTGTTAAATTTCTTCCATTTTTATTTTAACATTAGTCCGTGCCGAAAATCCTTGTTCGCACAGGTACGAAGTTGGAAACTGAAGTAGCAATTATTGGGCAAGAGTAATCTACATGCGTCTTGAAGAATTTGAGATGAAATTAAATCTGAAGAAGACGGAGTACCTGGAATGCGATGACCAAACTGTGTCAGGGTGGGGTTCATTTTAATAAAGTGACCCAGTGCAAATGCCTTCGATCATGCATCGCCTCAGACTGCAGTACGATTCCTGATGTCAAGACAAGAGTCAGCGCCGCATGGATGAAATGGCGCCAAGTTATTGGAGTGCTGTGTGATAAGAAAATTCCATTGCCTCTGATTAGTGATTAGACCGGTGGCCCTTTACGGATCTCAACCCTGGCCTACAACATCCAAGCACGAACAGGCACTTCATGCAATGGAAATGAAGATGCTGCGGTACGGATCTCAACCCTGGCCTACAACATCCAAGCACGAACAGGCACTTCATGCAATGGAAATGAAGATGCTGCGGTGGTCCAATGGCTTGACTCGAATAGACCATATCAGGAACGATGCTGTGCGGAAGAAATTCAAAATTACCCCAATCGCAGAGAAAATGCGTGAATCACGTCTGCGATGGTATGGGCATGTACTCCGTAGCAGTGAAACCTCAGTTGCAAAGACTGCCCTTCAACTCAACGTGGAGGGTCGCCGACCTCGAGGGCGGCTTCAAAAACGCTGGATGGATAGGGTGAGATGACATACGGCTCACCAAACTCAGCCCTTGGGACGCTATGGATCGATGGAAGTGGAGGAAACATTACAAGAAGGCAGTCCCCACCCAAATGGGAAAATGCAAAGATGATGATGAGTAATCGACATGTTTCTCGAATGTTCCAGCGGTTTACGTACTTTCCGCTGGGGGTTCTTGATATATCGAGACTGCTCACTAGCATTGGGAATCCTTCTAAAGCAGGCTGGATATGCCGCAATATGCCCCTGGTGAAACAGTGTGTCGCGAAAAGTTTTCAGAACTCCTGGTCCATTGAGACGGGATAGCAAACGTGCTGAAATCATGCGCAATTAGTATTTCTTGCTCAAGTCGAAATACTGGAATGCATTATCTGAAGCAGTTTTAGAGGCGTATCCCAATAAATGTACTGTAAGATGATCCAAGAAACGACCACCAATAAACTGTAAATGTTATGTAATTGCGTTATGATTACACTATTCGTAATGCAATGATTACGTTACACATTTTGTAAATTTTGAATGAACGTCTAAGTGACGCAGTTGCACTTATATTGCATTACACGTACAAGAA
This sequence comes from Anabrus simplex, assembly GCF_040414725.1. Lineage (NCBI taxonomy): Eukaryota > Metazoa > Arthropoda > Insecta > Orthoptera > Tettigoniidae > Anabrus > Anabrus simplex. The sequence continues at coordinate 85,206,333 of NC_090278.1, read as the reverse complement.
TATTTTAACTTTGGCCTTCCAGATCGACCGAAGTCTTGTGTTGAAACGCGACCCACACGGAACTTGGTCCACCATTCCACAACGGTGGTTTTCGACAGACATGCTGCCGCACATACAGTCTTCATTCTCCGATGGATGTCCACCGGTGTTTGTCCTTCGGCAGCCCAGAACAGAATAACAGTACGTTGGTCCTGTTTGGACGCATTTGGTAATGTCGCCATTGTTCACGTGGCCGAATTTAACGGTCGCGCCTCGGCACAACACGATTGCCACACTAATCCCTGTGCCTACATGTCCGTGCTTTTATACCCGCATCGGAGTCACGCTACATTGCATGTCCGCTGCAGCAACGCCCTCAAACGGAAACTGTTTGGTCACGCCTTATACTTTCTGTAAATTTATATGCGATTACTTTTTAAATATGGTACAATACTCGTAAGTTATAGATAGGAAATGCAAGCGGCCGAGGAATGATCTATTATTATTATTATTATTATTATTATTATTATTATTATTATTATTATTATTATTATTATTTGCTATTTGTTTTACGTCGCACCGACACAGATAGGTCTTATGGCGACGATGGGAGAGGAATATCCTAGGAATGGGAAGGAAGCGGCCGTGGCCTTAATTAAGGTACAGCCCCAGCATTTTCCTGATTTGAAAATGGGAAACCATAGAAAACCATCTTTAGGGCTGCCGAGAGTGGGGTTCGAACCCACTATCTCCCGGATGTAAGCTCACAGCTGCGCGCTCCTAACCGCACGGCCAACTCGCCCGGTGTGGAATGAATTAATTTGCCTGGTGTGAAAAAAGAAAATCCGTCGAAAACCATCTTCAGGAATGACGACGATGGGGTTCGAACCCACCAATTCCCGAATGAAAGTTCACAGATATAAGTTGTTGAAGAGGGAATTAAAGCCAAGTGCTCAGTGGAAGAGCGGGAAGGCACTCAGAAAGCATGAGCTTGAAATAATTCTACAAGAAATGTGGAAGCAACTTCCCACCACCCCCTTCAATGCCTCAGATTAGGCATCCATATGTCAAAGACAGTTTAATATATGAAAACTAAAATGACTGAACACATTTTTTCTAGTACAGTCCAATAATAATTTAGCGAGAGAAGGGTAGGCGACCACTATATCGTAATCCCTCATCCGTAATGACTCGGCAGGGGGCCTCATGTGTAGTTTTAAATATACGGGGCAGTCATGGTTGTACATTTGCGAAGCTGTCAGTTTAAATTTTCCTGCCCGATGGAATGATTTATGGACACGGCGGACCGAATTATTGTGTTTAGTGTCAGGAGTTTATATTTATCGATCTCTTCTCCAATTTGTTCCTCCCTCCTCGAACGCGTCTCCCTACACCAGATTGCATGGTTCTATGTACAGTGTATCACAACGATCCTAAGAGCCTTTGTATATTTACGAATCACCAAGTACTGGCGCTTAACTGAATGGCAGACACTAGCACCAAAATAATGACTAGTGCTAGGGCTTTTAAGCAGTGATACTGTAAGTCAGAATGTAAAATTACTGGAGCATGTAATAACAAGAGCACTCGAGCCTGCACAACGGTCATGCTGCGAGATTTGCATAAAGTCTAGGAGTACAGCCAATAAGAACCCCTAGAAATTATGCTACCTCACTAAATTACGGAAACACTTCCTACTAACCAAATTAGTTTGCATTCTAACCTACTGCTGCCTAAAATCGTGCAATCGTCAGAGCCAAGGTCCCTGTCTGTTGCAGTTTGAGCAGTAACCAAGTGCTTGGGAAAGTAAACCTCAAAACTTTTTCTGCTCGGAGGAAGGTAGCAGTAACAAAATTATCAGTATGTTGAACGTTCACGTTTAGATACAGCAGACAGATTGCGCTTGGCATTATAACCGTACTAATCTGTGTTTGTTGATGCATTCCAGAGGTTTTAGGCATATTTAAGCGTCACTTCGGATGGAAACTCACGGACGTGTCATGAATTGTTGTGTTACCGGTGTTTATTTCGTATGTGAACCAACTGCAGGTCTCTGAAGTGCAAATGTATCACAGAATGTTCAAGGTCTCATGGGTAGACTAGATCACCAACGAGGATGTACTCCGTCATACCGGTAAATCATGTGAAGTCTTTAGTCCACCCTCGCAGGAAAGCAGCCGAGTTCGGTGACACTGTTATACGCAAATAATCCGCGCCATCGAATATTCCGCGCATCCTAATTTTAGGAGACAACTGACTGAATACAAAATTGGCTTCAATCTGCATTTACAAGAAAATAATACTAAATAATGATTTACTCCAAAACTGAATACAGTAAAATAAAATATAAATAAAAATAAAATTAAAAAAATAAAATATTCACATCATAATCTTCACATGCTGTTGGACAGGCAACCCGCTGATCAGAATTGACATGCGGTTAGTTACCTTCCTCTCGATATTCTTACCTTTGCAATCGGCTAGCTTCCACTATGTGTTGTAGTAGTGTACGTACGCTGTCTAGTATTAGCTGTATAGAAACGTGTTTTGCAAATCACCAGGGGATAACTATTTGTTTTTTTGTTTGTGTTTTTTTTTGCTTTGTTTTTAATCACGAGTACAACTTCTCCTGCTGCGGTGTTTCCGATGATCATTGCATCTTCAATAACTCTAAGCGTTTCTTTAATCGCTACAGTATAATGGAATCCACTGTTTCAGGCGAAGCGGTACCAGCCTTATTTCAAATAGTGCGCGCTTCCAAATTTTTCTTCCCTGAATTCCAGAAAAAAACATACGGGCAATATTCGCGTATATAAGGTACCTTGTGAAGACTTTCCTTATCAGCAATGTTTAAATCGAGTATTTCTTCTCTACAATCCATACATTGACGCTTCTTGCCATATTTAACGTACACTCCCTGCCATGTAAACCTATACACTAGAGCCCAATAAATCTGTTTGGGTAATGCCAGGTAAACAGAATTGTGGCATGTTCGAAAAATGCATTTATTAACGTAGTAGGTGTGAAATGACGAACGCGGCGTTTTATTAATATCGTCCTATTTCGTCCAATTCTTATGTATAGAATTCAACTAGAATGCATGAGAAGCAAGAAAAATCTGCAAAAACTCCTCCCAAAAGGAAAGCAACATTACCTCCTTTATGAAGATCACTTCAGTTAAATGGGCGGAAATTTCGCAATCAACCTAAACTTGTCTCGTCACGACTTTGGCACGCGTAGCCTTTGTGTATTCTTATCGAGTTGCGGCACACGTACATGTAATATTTTTGCTTGTGTGTATTATTACAGCGTAGTTTCGCGTAAGTCACACAAGTAATAGCAAATTTCAAGCAGGGGACTGCTTTATTGCACCAGGCAAACACCGAATAATACAGTCATAGAAAAGCCGGGTTTTATTTTTTTTTTACATAAAGGCAGAAATATATAACATTAAATTGAATGAGAGTGTGTATTTCATTAATTCCTCACTCAGCTTTAAAATCGACTTAATTATGAACATCTTGACTGATAGTTTACTTGGGTAAGGATTGTTGTTGTTGTTGTTTGAGTCATCAGTTAACAGACTGGTTTGATGCAGCTATCCATGCCACCCTATCCTGTGCTAACCTTTTCATTTCTACGTAACTATTGCATCCTACATCTGCTCTAATCTGCTTGTCATATTCATACCTTGGTCTACCCCTACAGTTCTTACCCCCTACACTTCCTTCAAAAACCAACTGAAGAAGCCCTGGGAGTCTTAAGATGTGTCCTATCATTCTATCTCTTCTCGTCAAATTTAGAAAAATCGATCTCCTCTCACCAATTCGATTCAGTATCTCTTCATTCGTGATTCGATCTATCTATCTCATCTTCAGCATTCTTCTGTAACACCACATTTCAAAAGCTCCTATTCTCTTTCTTGCTGAGCTAGTTACCGTCCATGTTTCACTTCCATACAATGGCACGCTCCAAACGAAAGTCTTCAAAAACATCTTTCTAATTCCTATATCAATGTTTGAAGTGAGCAGATTTCTTTTCTTAAGAAAGCTCTTCCTTGATTGTGCTAGTCTGCATTTTATGTCCTCCTTACTTCTGCCATCGTTAGTTATTTTACTACCAAAGTAACAAGGATAAGGGAACCTCCATTATTGATGATTACAGTGAGGTTAGTTTGTTGATGGTCATGTACCGTGATTGCAATATGTAACTGGTCAAGTCGGCAGCAGTGATGATGCATTGAGAGAGGATAGGACGGCGATGTTTGCTCCCTAATTGTGTTTATAGAGCTACACCAACTCCAAACTCTTCCCACAAACACCATATTAAAGAAGATGGCCCAATGATGACTGCAATAAACTTTAATACGGTTTACGACATCCAGCATCCAAACTAATACTATCTCAAAAAGAACCACGCCTATGGAAATTCTTCAAATTTTATACGCACATAAATGTAAAATTAATAGATATCAACTTAAAGAACCAAGGACTATTACCACATTAAAATGTCAATGTTCAACATTGCTCAACTTTTTAACAACACGCCATTTGATAATTAATTGGAATGTGCTTTCCGATTTTTAACCATATTGTAATAACTTTTAATATCAAGAATCAACCACCTTATGTCGTAATTTCTCATATAATGTTATATTTTTTAGACTCAATTATTGCCACAATCATTGTTAAGGCAATAGTATACTACATCTTATATTGTAGACCCTAATAGTTGTATAACGATCTCTCATCCATTTTACAAGACACAGTTATATCAACAGTATTCATAAGTCATTTCCAATCAGGTACCTGGTTTATTCCTAAGGTGAAACTATGGCTGATGATGCCTACTATTGATAGGCGAAACATGTACCATCTAATGTATTAATTTTTATGTTGACAATTTGATAAGGACAAAGTCCTAATTTTTAAGATTGTATTGTACTGAATAGGTGGGTAAACAATAAAAACGTACTAGTTTTATTTAATACGTATACTGTACACCCAGTATACAGCATGTCGCTGGCTTTGAAACTACCACTGTTCGTTCACGGGTAACTGGCCAGCACTACTTACAGCCGGAATTCTATCATGGACGCATGAATGTTGTAAGACAGCAGTAGCCTGTGCTCATCCACAAGAACAAATAATAAAACACATCATCTCTTTCACGGCATTACTTCCACTCCAACTGAAAACAGCCTGATGCGCTCCGTCCGTGTAGAAACAAGAAGAAAAGAAGATCATCCGACAGCAGATGCCGGGGAAGTTAAGTCTCTTTCTCTGAGGCGTCAAAGATTTTCTTCCGCGAATGGAGTGTGTCTTCAAGCGAGCGGTGGCATTAAGGATTACAGTATTGACGTTACCAAGAGCCGACCAGCTTAGGGAGGAAAAATAGCTTCTAACAAGACACGCTTTATGATCGACAATGTGATCGGGTTAACAGCTTCGGAATCCCGACAACCAACAGTACACATTTCTGAACACAAAATATTATAAAGAAGAACATAGGTTTCTAAATTCGTTAAGACTTCTGGTGGAGAATCCGAGATGAACTAACTGAAGGAAGGACACAACTTTTCCAAGGAACACAATAATAATAATAATAATAATAATAATAATAATAATAATAATAATAATAGTACCGGAGATACACCCGCCCGTGCATTTAAAACTACCGCCTTGTAGAAGGCCATCTAGATCAGGAAATCTGAAACTTATTTTGGAAACAGTTTGAACATTTCTCAACAGATATCGCTACTATCAACTTCCAAGTTGCGCCCTCGGGGGTGAAGAGGAATTATTAATTTTCAAAGCAATTTTGTATACCACGGTTCCCTAAACTGAATTGTTTATAGTTTGTTTTTGGCGTTCAAAAGTTATCAATACTTTATCTCTTCGCACAAACTTAATTCGTTACCCAATTAGAAAATTTGTAGACTACATTTATTTAAGTGACGAATCACTGTTTTCGATATTTGACTGTCCAATAAAATTGGGGGTGTGTCAGGGTTTCGACCCAGAGAAATCCCCTCCGCTATAAAAGCTGGCACATTTTGGGCAATGTTGTCTTTGTGATCGCTCCAGTCTGGAGTGTGTACGTAACTGAGGCAGGGGGGAAGGCTCCCTCGCCCATCTTCGGGAGGTCCACCAGCTCAAGGTAATGGCAGATTCTGCCTAACAATGTAATAGTCTTTGAAAGCTAACTCGAGGGGAAGGTTTCAATTCCTTACTGGAAATTTCAAACAAGTCTCAAGAACTTACTCGAACCTAGGGAATAAAGAGCGAGGAACCCTCTTCTATTCCCTCTCCACGTTATATTGATTTTGTAACCTTTAACTTTACCTCTTAATTTTGTAAAACTTTCTTTCCATCCAGTCACCTCCGTAGTAGAGGCTTAGCCCAAATAGGGTATTTCATGTAAATTTCAAGGAGTGCAAGTGTTGGCCTCCTAACATTCTTGTGTTCGGCCAGGAACTTTAACCTTTTGCTTTTAAGTAAGGCCCCTGTTAAAATCAACTGTATTCATTTCATTGCAAGGTAAATCAGACTGTTGAGCTGATAGTGCTTTTTTACCTGTAGGTTGTGCCTTGATAGGCCTGGAAAGTGAGAATTTTCGAGAATAGCCTCCTCAAAGTGTAAATTTGTAGAGCAAAGAATCTCTTTCACTGTTGTAAACAATGGGAGATCCGTCTCCTTGACTGTGGGTTAAAAGGAGCAGTAGCGCTCATGTAAAATTTGTATTTAGGGAGCTTCAAGGTCACCAGCTAGATTGTGTATCTGATTTGTTATTTGCTTAGCAAAGTGTAAAGTTTAAATTTTGAAAAGAAACAAAAGATATAAGGAAGAATTATAGCTACAATTTGAAAGTTTTAAATTGATCTGACTTTTCTATATCCGCACCTTCTATCACCTCTGTAAACCACGGTACCCCCGTAATAATAATAATAATAATAATAATAATAATAATAATAATAATAATAATAATAATAATAAATGTAGTCCCGCAGCAGTTTTCTATGTACCATGAAATCTACCGACACGAGGCTGACGTATCTGAGCACCTTCAAATACCACCGGACTGAGCCAGGATCGAACTTGCCAAGTTGGTGTCAGAAGGTCAGCGCCTCAACCGTCTAAGCCACTCAAGCCAGGCGTAATAATTTTACTTTTACGTTCTATGTTACTGCAAACTACAGCATCTGTATCCAAATTATAGTGGCATTAATTTAACGTTGTAAAATAAAGTAATAACCTGTAACTAAATCGAATTAACGTTAATAGTAATAGCAAGGTTAACGAGTCTCAAAATATTAAACATGTAGAGGGACGTAATAAAGTTATACCGTTTATATAAAGAAACTTCGGTTCCAACGGTACATTATAAACAAAGCAGGAAAATTCCACCAGAAATATTTCCATATATATTTTCAAAGTTTAGGTCACTCCGTTGCTCAACTGCATTGTTGTTGATATTATACAGAGAAATTTAGTGAGTGTGGTGGTGGTTATTTTTGTTTTAAGAGTAAGTGCAACTAGGTAATCATCCTCTCTGAGCAAATTAGTGGAAAAGAAATTTAAAATGAAACAAAATTATATACTCAACAAGAAACGCAGTAAAAAAACAAAAACTATTGAATTAGGCCGAAAAATTACTAACGGATCAAAAAGGAACATGTGTGCCCTGGCTAACAGTACACTTGTAACTAACATGCCCTTGATTAATCCACTGTCGCACATAAAGCGGATGACGAGATCAGCAGTAGTCGCGTCATCAGCTAGTATGCGTTCCTAATGTTTCCTGCAGGCCGAGGCTCTGCCTTAGGCCAGAGACCGGCGCACTCTGTGAGGATGTGGGCCACGGTGAAGTCGGCACCACAAGAACACCCTGGGGGGTTTTCGCTCTTCAGGAGATAAGAGTGCGTTGATCGTAAATGGCCTATCCTCAGCCTACAAAATACTATGGCTTCTCTCCGTGAAAGCCGGAAAGAGGACAGCCACACGGAAGTTGACTTCTTAATTGCTCTCAACTTGTTGGGGGTTCGCATAGCTAGCCACTCCGATTCCCATGCCGCCAAGATGGTTCGACGTATCTTTAGCAGATACATTGATAGGTTTTTGGAAGTAAAAGTACCGTATTGCTCTCAACTTGTTGGGGGTTCGCATAGCTAGCCACTCCGATTCCCATGCCGCCAAGATGGTTCGACGTATCTTTAGCAGATACATTGATAGGTTTTTGGAAGTAAAAGTACCGCTTCCTTTACAGCTTCATCTGCAAGTTCGTTTCCCGCAATCCCAACGTGGCTTTGAAGCCACGCGAAAGTAATTCCGGTGCCAGCATCACTTAACCTGGCTAGAAGGCCATGAATCTGCTGTACCAGTGGGTGTTGCGAGGAACAGGTTTCAATGGACTGCAGAGAGCTTAACGATTCAGTACAAATAAGAAAGTAGTTTCTTCCGTCACCCAATGCAAACTGCAGAGCTTCTAAGATCGCGTAAAGCTCCGCAGTATACACGCGACATACACTAGGAAGCGAGATCTTCGTGCTCATATCATCGGTGACGAAAGAGCAACCAACATTTTGTCCGATTTTAGAACCACCCGTGAAGATATGTTTCGCGGCTGGATATTAGTGAACGAAATCCTGGAAATACCTCCGATAAACGGAGGAATCCGTGCTCACCTTGGGTCCACGGGGTAGATCTAGACGTACATCCGGTTGCGGAACTAACCACGGAGGTACCTCGCTAAAAGTTTGTTCAAGGCAGCCACCGATATCTATATTTAAATCACGACACACACACACTATCAATTCGAAACCCAACCGGCCGTGTGGCATTCGACCGGTCTTGGTACCCCCGGTGGTATTGGGTACTAAATATGCATTGATAACTTGGATTTAGCGGCATTTCACGAATTTTGGCAGCGTACAGAGATTTTGGTTTTTATATTTTGTATTGTTGTATTTATCTACTTACGTCTCGACAGACAAAGATTTCGAAGAAAAGTAACTTGGAATTATCCAGAGTAAAAATGTATAATCTTGTAAAATAAATTCACGTTGTGCTTCAATCTGTTACTTTCTAAGCTTGCCGCGCAGAAGTCGTTCATAAAACATTTTGTGGTGTAAATAAGAATTTGTATTTTCTCAATATCACACAAACGCTTTACGTTTTTAACTCTATTTTTAAACATATATATAAATTTCGAGGGGTGCCTGGCCGAGGAGGTAAAGGCGTGCTTGGTTCGCCCGGAAGGACGTTGGTTCGAATCCCCGTCAGGAAGTCTTAAAAATTTAAGAAACGAGATTTCCACTTCCGGAGGTGCACATGGCTCTGAGGTTCACTCAGCCTACACCAAAAATGAGTACCAGGTTAATTCCTGGGGGCAAAGGCGGCCGGGCGTAGAGCTAACCACTCTACCCCATCAAGTGCCGAGGTTACGGATAGTGGAAGCCTTTACCTTCCACCACTCCAAGGGCGTTCATGACGGAGATGACTTTGCTTTGCTATATATGAATTTCGGTCGGATTACTGGGCTGTAAACAGTGATACAATCTTTCTTTCCGATTCTGAACAGTCTCACATTCCTGAGCACGAATGCCACACACCTGTTTTTCTTATATGTAATGGGACCGCTGCGAACATTCCACACAATCGTGGGTTTGAATTCATTTGGGAAAGAGTGAGGAATATTGCATTCAGTTGTTAAGCGCCGGATGTGGGAAGGAAGAACGGATGATGAATGAAAGGGAAGGGAGGATTTAAAAAAAAAGCCGATGACAACGCATTTCCTGCTTTCAAACGCTGAGCTGGTCAAAATCATTCACATTATTTGACGCAGACGGAAAATGTACATTTATTTGCACTCTAGCTAAATAAATGAAGGAAATGAGGAATGAATATATATATATATATATATATATAAAGAATAGCTATGAGCATGAATAATAATAATAATAATAATAATAATAATAATAATAATAATAATAATAATAATAATAATAATAAATCGTTCTCTACAAAAGTTCAAACGCTGACAACAAATAAACCTCATCAATGCAAAAAGAAAAAACAGTTGAACTTTTGCAGAGGATTTTTTTTTTTTTTTAACTTGCTGTACGTCACACCGACACAAATAGATCTTAGGACTAGGGATGGAAAGGAAGCGGCCGTGGCCTTAATTAAAATACAACCCCAGCATTTGCCTAGTTTGAAACTGGAATACCATCTTCTGGGCTGTCGACAGTGGGATTCGAACCCATTATCTCCCAAATGCAAGCTGACAGCGACGTGACTCAAACAACGCCACCACTTTCTCGGTAGGATTATTATTATTATTATTATTATTATTATTATTATCTTATGGCGACGATTGGATATGAAAGGCCTAGGAATGGGAATGAAGCGGCCGTGGCCTTAATTAAGGTACAGCCCCAGCATTTGCCTGGTTTGAAACTGGAAAACCATCTTCAGGACTGCCGACAGTGGGATTCGAACCCACTATCTCCCGGATGCAAGCTCACCACGGCGAACTCGCTCGGTAGTTATTGTTTTAAAGAGCAAGAACAACTGAACATCCATTCTCTCTTAAGGCGACACTCCAGACATAAAAATCGATACTTTGGTCATTTTGGTGACATTTTTAATAATGAAATTGAAAGCACTGAGTTTCTTTTTTCTTGTCACGACGTTATTCCGCTGAATTCGAACAATTTATGACCGTAATAATGCTTTGTTTGCCAACTGTAATTTTACATTTAAATCCCATTTTGCTCCCATAATATTCTGCCACATGTAACAAAATGTGTATAGTATATATATCACAGCTATATTAAGAAACCTGTGTATGGAATTCTTGATTGCACAATTTTTTCATGTAGCAGGGATTTTTAAGTCCAAAATTTTAGGACGTAAAAGTTACACAAAATTTAATCATAAATTATAAATTATGTACAGAAAAATCGATACGTAGTGCTTTTAAAAGAGTATTATCTTACGAATTTACATTAACATGTTAATTACATTTCATGAAAAAAAGGAATTAAAAATTTCAAAAAATATTTTGAAGAACTATTAATTGTATAAGAAAGAAATGTTCGTGATATCTCTACTTTTATGTAGGTGACATTCCCACAAAGTTTCGTGAAAATCCATGCATTGGGTAAAATATATTTTTATCTCCAGAGTGTCGCCTTACAGAGGAAGAAACTGAACAGCTCCAATCTTTAAAAAATTGAAGGTATCAGCGAAAGGGCCACAAAGGACGTGAAAATTAGACCCTACTTATGTTTCGTGAACTTGATATTTTTGTTGGGAGATGAGAAGAATGCACATGCCCGGTGAGGCACGGGGCGAAGGGATTTTCACCACCAGAGCCAGTGACGCAATGGTTACCATAGTAACTCCACTACTACCCAGGCGACTTTTACTGACAACTCTTCGCTCTTGTCAGTTGTAATCCAGCAAACTGCAAAGTGAGAGTCAATGTTTTCCTGTAGCAGATAAGAGCCGATCTGTCTGGGCAGAACAGGAAGTTCGTGCTTGCAGGCCACATTCCTCATGTTTGCATTCTTCTCATCTCCACAGGATCCAGTTCAAATACTTCTCGTCCTTCCGAAACTGGCATTGGATTTCTTCAGGTGCTTGCTAACAGAGGCTCTTCCCATCCTGTACTAGAGCAGGTTAGACATCTCTTACCAACCCTCTCCACTCTATGAGCCTCATATTCCTCTGACCGAAAATGGTGTTCTTTCGATTTCTCTGAGTTTGACGCTACTCTCACACATTTTTGGATGCCGGCATTTCGAATTTTATCCAGCCTAGTCACATGAGGAAAAAAAAAAAGGTAAGTGGGTAAAATAATCTCCTCGTCTTGCCTACACGAATAGGATGGCGAACACCAAAACCGGTGACGTGACACGCAGCCACACTCTGTGAACGCCAGTTCACGTCTTTCCCCATTAAGAGAACATCAACACAACGCTTATAAGCAGCGCACTCTGACGTCTATTCGCTCGGAGGCACAAGTTTCTTCGCGCTTCACAACAGTTAATTAGCGGAACACACAAGAAACTGTGAGCAGAAATGCACATGAATATAAAGCAAGTATCGCAATTTGCAACTGGAAAACATCCCGACTACTTCTCCTGCAAAATTTCCACAGAGGCGCAAGTGAAGATACTAATAAAATCGGTACATACAAATTAAAGAGATGTGTCTGTACGTTATTCAGTTTTTAAAAATTGGCGTTTGTGCGTGCAGAATAAGAATAAAATGTACTTTTTAGTGTTTATGTATGATAGCATATCACGAAAAAACGGCTCAACAGAACTTAATGAACATCGGTAGCCCACTTAGTCGCGGGGAAGGCACAACAATCTAGACTGTAAATAATTGTATACACGCTGGGCGAAATAGTAGTTTACGGAGTTCAAAAGTATTATTTTTAAAATAAATCCCTTAATACTGCGCCTGCCGATAAATCACTCGTCCCGGGAAAAACTAGGCGTCATTTTTTCCAGTTTTTAAGATTTCTGCAGTAACGCCTCATCATAATACACTAGTGTCCAAAAGTTAAGCATAAGTTATGAGTAAGCAGGGCAACAGGAAATAAACCACAAATCGCACGACATATGCACCTACCAACCTTACGTATTCGCTCTGTATAGGAAAGGAGTGTTCCATGCTTTGACTACCGGCGTAACCGCAAGGTAAACACAGCCAGTGCCTGCGTCCCATATTTTCTCAGTCGTGTTTGTCCTGTTATAGTGTACGGAGTGTAGCCTCATGGTGAACGTGACAACATAATGGCACAACGACGCCATTTGGACCCCGTTTTGCAGGGTAGAATACTCGACGGCCTGGAAGCAGGCCAGACACAGACCGAAGTCGCCGTATCTTTGAATGTGCCACAAAGTGTCATTTCCAGGCTTTGGAGACGATTTCGAGACACAGGAGGTGTTAGTCGTAGGCCAGTATCAAGTCGACCAAGAGTAACCACCCCACAGCAGGACCGATATCTGGCCTTAACCGCCCAACGAAATTGGAGTGCACATGCAAGACAATTGTCGGCGGAGCTTGCAGCCGTCTCAGGTGTTGCCGTTTTCCGGCAAACTGTGTACCGGAGGCTCAGAACAGCAGGGCTGTTTGCCCGACGTTCAGCGGTGTGCGTCCCACTCACTCCAACACAGAGACGGGCCCGTTTACTGTAGAGCCGTCAATATCGAAACTAGACCATTAATGAATGGAGGCATGTGCTCTTCACAGATGAATCCCGCTTCAGTTTGCAGAACGATTCCCGTCGCACAATAATCTGGAGAGCACCGGGTAGCCGATCCAACCACAGGAACATCGTGGAACGGGACCAACGTGGTGGTGATGGTGGTGGCGTCATGATGTGGAGCGGCATCATGTTGAATGGCCGTACGGACCTGCACCATCTTCAGGGGTGGTCCCAGCAACACTGTTAACGCTCGGAGATACAGGGATGAGGTACTGAGACCACATGTTCCACTCTTCAGAGGTGCGGTTGCTCCAACATTCCTCTTAATGGACGATAATGCCCGACCGCACCGCGCTGCTCTGGTGGATGAATTTCTGGCTGGGGAAGACATTCACCGCATGGACCGGCCAGCGAGGTCTGCGGATCTGAATCCTATAGAACATGCCTGAGATGCATTGGGGAGGCGAATCGCATCCCGCCAGCCTCCACCAAGGACCCTTCAAGACCACCGCATAGCCCTTTCGGAGGAATGGGATCGATTGCCACAAGAGCTCTTGGACAATCTGATAGCAGCCACGTCGCTGCAAAGCATGTGTGGCCGTTAGGGGTAACCATATTTTGATGTGGAAGACATTGCCAAGTTTTGTTAGTTGTTGTCAAAGCAAGCATAACCTTTCTGACACTTTTTGGACTAGTTGTGTGATATATAGTGTGTGATTCAGCTTCCGTTTGTTCAGCAATCCGTCTGATAGTCCTATCAGGCGGTATGGCCTCATTTATTGATTACGCTTAACTTTTGGACACTGACGTATAGAAGAAATAGCTTAATTTTACCGTTATGCTTTTCAGCATTCAATGTGCAAGTCTTTGTGATTTTTACTAAACGCCTCCACAATCCTCTATTTGTAACAAGTTCTGGAGCCGCATTTAGTTTTATACCTCATCTTTAAATCGGTAGTAACTGAGTCTAACCATCGTCGTCTTAGTCTCCCTTTGCTTTTCTTACGCTCCACGTCCGTGTCCATTATTCTTCTACTTAACCTATCCTCCTCCATTCGCCTTACATGACCCCATCACCAAAGCCGGTTTATGAGTACTGCTTCGCCCATCAAGTTAATTCCTAACTTAGCCTTTATTTCAGGATTCCGAGTACCATCCTGCCATTGTTCCCACCTGTTTGTACCAAAATAATTCTCACTACTTTCATGTCTGCTACTTCTAACTTATGAATAACATGCTGAGTCCACCCAGCTTTCACTTCCGTAAAACAAAGTTGGTCTGAAAACAGACCCATGTAAAGAGAGTTTCGTTCTGGAGCGGACTTCCTTCTTACAGAATACCGTTGATCGCAACTGTGAGTTGACTGTATTAGCTTTACTGCACCTTTATGTTTATTTCACTTTTTCACAAGTTGCTTTGCGTCACACCGACACAGATAAGTGTTATGACGACGATGGGATAGGAAAGGTCTAGTGGGAAGGAAGCGTCTGTGGCCTTAATTAAGGCACAGCCCCAGCATTTACCTGGTGTGAAAATGGGAAACCACGGAAAACCATCTTCAGGGTTAAATCGAATTTTAAGCACACGTGGTGCGCTCTATTGAGTTCAATTTACTGTAGTCATGATCTTAAGTCGTGTTATTGGCTGGGATTCGAACTGCACTATCTTGGTAATGAAGCCGCTAAGAACGTTACTCGGCTCACTGAGATCGAAGAATACGCTATGTTGGAAACTGAAGGTCAACCACAGACAGACTGCGCAACTGAAGTGAGCCAGAGAAGAAATAACGTGATACAATTTCAAAATCGATACGACTTGTCTGAAGTTCTCGTCACCTCCTCTCAAAGTTCGAAGAGTAATTTAATATATGTATAGTTTAACAAATGTTAGAGAAGCCTTAGACAGAGCATTCCGTCTTACGAATGCTCCCGACAGCTGTCGACTCCAGTTAACTCACAAAGTTTATCCGCCCTGATGATGTTAAGTTCCTCTACGCAGCATTGAATATAATGCATGCAAACAGAAATCTCCTGCAGTCGACCTTTCCAACAGACCGAGAGAGAGAAAATCGAGGGAACTAACAGCTGAAACACATGGCGGTGATCACTGTTACCCTGTTACCGACAGTGTACCTACTTGTTCTTTCTATTCACGGAAAATATCTTAAACAATAGCGCAGTGTCCATAACGCGATATCAGAAGGGATAATTCACTAGCACGGCCCAGTATCGGCGATTGGGATTTAGAAGTGGGGTGTGTGTGTGTGTGTACAAACAACAAAAAGTAACCCAGTTTGTTCAGATATAGCAGCCGGCGGGGAGAGGTGCATCATCATCATCATCATCATCATCATCATCATCATCATCATCATCATCATCATTTCTTCTTCTTCTTCTTCTTCTTCTCCTTCGCGAATGCGTCTCTTTAGGATCACGCGAAAACAAGACTTTCTAGCCTTCCTGTTGGCGCAGTATTCTTTCAACGATTGGATCTGTTTTCTTTGCTCTGACCATGTATGTTGTGCAGTCTTCTTCTTCCTCCTCGAAACCCCGTGTGTGAGTGATTTTCGTGACTTCATTCCGGTCAAGTAAGTTTGGTGATCCTAATGCCTTCAGGTCTTTTTCTGTAAGCGTGTACCAATTCGGTCTCGTAGCCCTGTTCTTTATATATTTTGTGCGTTAGTCTGTTCGGGTCCATTCTTTCTAAGTGTCCCATGATTTGAATTCTTCGCATTCTCATTGTGTCTGATTTGGGGATTTTTAAAATATATTTCTGTGTTAGGCTTTGGATAATGTACACCTTCTTTGGTTCTTGGCCCAATGATTTTTCTCATTATTTTACGTTCTTTCACTTATATTTGGTGTTTCAGTATTTTGTGTTGGAGATTGAGTGTCTCTGAAGCATAAGAGTGCTTCAGGTTTGATTACAGTTGTATAACGTCGAATTTTGCAGTTCCAGGAGAGGCTCTTTTTGTTGTGTATATTGTTTAACTGAAAAGCAATCTCCATTTTCTAGAGTCTCGAATCAATAGATTTCTTTTCGTTATAGTTTGCTGTAATCCATTCTCCTAAAGACTGAAATCCGTTTACTCTAAAAATCTTGTTATTCCCAATTAGAAGTTTATCTGATGCGATTTTGATGTCGGTCATAAATTTTGTTTTTTCAAACGAGATTTGTAATCCAATTTTCGCTGCTTATTCTTGTAGTAGGCCTAGTTAAAGTAGTTTCTGTGCGTGTACCGGTATATAAATCGAAAAAAAAAAAAAAAAAAAAAAAAAGCTACGAAGTTGTTTCAAGCTCTCTGAGCGAATTTCGACAGAGACGTAAAGGTTGACAGTTCTACCAATGTGATTGTGGTAATAATCTGGTTTTTTTCCTTCATTTTTTTTTGTTTCAATATTATACAATTCTCATATTAATGATTAAAAGTAACTGAACATCCCTCTTCCATATTGTCAGGATTGTCAATGTTAAATTAGCAACATGAATGTAGAGGTACTCGAGAGATCTGTCCCTATACTGGGATAAGGTGTCAAGCTCAAGCTTCAGCCGGCGCTGACCGAGATGACAGGACACTTCCGTGCCCGGGAGTGTTAGCAAACGGAGCCGGCGCGACGGGCGGTATATTCCACCCACAACTCGGCAGTAGCTGCTAAGTACGTGGATTAGACCAACGGTCCGCCAACTTTTTATGTCACGCCCCCTCTTCTGAACATATCATTTCTTGCACCCCTTTATCCTTCCTTCTTTCCATACACAAAAAGCGGCTCATGTAGCGTATCTTCCATCTAATTAATAGCGTTCCCGGACAGCTTGCCGAATCATTTTATCTCAAAACAAATCTCACCATTAAATTACGACATACTTCCCTACAGTTATTCTTTTCAATAAACTTCCTTTCTCGAATTAAATTCTCCCAATTAACTAGTTAATCCCGGGGTATTTCTATCCTATCATACTTCTTTCCTAACAAGTGGACAAGATTAAAATATTATCGAGCTGATTTGCTAACACATTCCAAAAAGAACAAAGTGATACCAAAAGGGGCCTTATGCAGATATGCCTTGGACAAGCAATAAAACCCCAACCCAGAAATAACTGGATTCGAATAAATTATCATGTTATTGGTTTTACGTTCCAGTAACTACTATTACGGTTTCCGGAGACACCGAGGTGCCGGAATTTAGTCCCACGGGAATTCATTTACGTGCCAGTAAATCTACCAACACGAGGCTGACGTATATGAGCACCTTCAAATACCACCGGACTGAGCCAGGATCGAACCTGCCTAGTTGAGGTCTGAATCAAGGCCGCACTAGATAGACAGGCCACAAGGCTCGGACCGTGACGTCACGCCAGTGGCTGGCGTTCAGCATGGGAGTATACGGCCCGCTCTCACTGATTCCATGATATTATTAATTTATTGAACCTTAACGATATAACTGAACACGCCTTTAATTGTGGTTTTATTTAGGCTTGTGCACTACATCAGTTTTATGCGGGGGAAAACTAGCGGAACAGTTTATGTACATTTATTTACGTAAAATTAAGCTGACATCTGTCATTTGTAACGGAACACGGTTTCATGCAAAAGATTAAAACCCATAATACGTATAAAAATAGTTTTAATGTTACTATGCAAATACATGATAGCAATTTACAACAATAGTCTGGAACCTTTCTTAGAAATTAGGCTTCAACTTAAAACTTATCTAACAATTCTTAAGGTTTCAGTTTATCAATTTTCCTTTTCTTCGCCGATTTATGGCTATCCTTACTTGAGGATTTCTTCTTCTTAGCAACGAGTTATGCCTTTGCTGGCGGGACCTAGTGTTTACACTGCACTAAGTCTTCTGTTATGGGCTAGAGCAATTTTGTTACTTTCATTGATCTGTCTCTGTCTTAACCTTGGCTTTGACAAAATGAAAGTGACTGAGGTATGAGCGATTATAGTAATGCCATTCCTTACGCAGCCAGTCCCTGCTATGAATGGTGTGAAACTGTTGCTCACAGGGTCGGTTGGTGCATCCATTTCAGTGGGCTTGGCAGACTGATATGTAATAGCAACTTCTGGCTCGGCGAGGAAAGCAACGGGAAACTACCTCACTCCTCATTTCCCTAGTACGCCTCTTCAGTGATGCCTAGGCCATCTATGACAGCTCATGGCGGAACTGTTGAGGATCCAACCAGCCTTCGGGCTGATGACTAAACATACATACATACATACATACATACATACAGCAACGAGTTTGTCTGCGATAACTTTTCTATAGTTATTCAATAATATATTACAAAAGATGTATATACATTTGTCAACGTAATCTTTAAAACTACTTCTACAATCACTGCATGTTTCAAACATGACGTTTTCATTTTCCAGAACTTTGTTGACAAGCAAAATCAGAGTGTTTCTTTGAGAATCACCATGTAAAAACCTCGATTCAAATTTATCTCTTATAAGTACACTAAATAATTTAAACTGTGTGATCAAAATGTTACTGTTAAAATAGACCCATCAGGTCTTTTAACAGAATCCTCCCTAATTACGAAACGTTCGTCGAAGTGTTTTATGCACACAACTTAGCTTGCTGAAGGGACAAATTCTGTTCGATGGATCCACTTTTGTTTCCGAACCAAATCAGTAGGAAATTTAAACACTGAAATACTGGGCTCTTCTGAACTATAGTTGCTTCTACAACCAGGTACACAACACGACGTGGGCATAATTCACAATGTTCACACACGTTTAAGTCATTCAACACCATTGATAGCCTTACTGTTGCGAGGTTCATATCAGCCTACAAGTCACTGGAGAAAAATGAAGCGGATGGCTCTTCGTGTGACGTAGCGCCGGAAGTGGAGGGGGAGCCTTATGGCCTGTATATCTAGTTGGCCTTGTCTGAATGCCAGCGCCTCAACCGTCTCCGCCCGGTAAAATAATAATAATAATAATAATAATAATAATAATAATAATAATAATAATTTACCGAATATATCTTCATCATACTAAACAAGTACGGTAAAGGGAGATGTAACTACTCTCTTCCTCTTTGCGCTAATGTTAGTTTTTCGATTCACCACCAGGCTTTGTGGCCTGCACGGCCTTGTGATGTATAGTGAAGGGATTTTTAGGCGCAGAACCTTTTTAAAAAAAGCTATGTTCATACATATGTCAACATAATGTATGTGGGGACATAAAATGACTTTTTTAATAATTTGCTTTACGTCGCACCGACACAGATAGCTCTTATGGCGACGATGGGATAGGAAAGGCCTAGGAGAGGGAAGGTAGCGGGCGTGGCCTTATTTAACGTACAGCCCCAGCATTTGCCTGGTGTGAAAATGGGAAACCACGGAATACCATCTTCAGCGCTGCCGACAATGGGGTTCAAATCCACTATCTCTCGGATGCAAGTTTACAGCTACGCACCGCTAACCACAAGGTCAACTCGCCCAGTCGTACAGAGTGTAACAGCCTGCCTGAATATTGATGGGAAGTAGCTGGGGAGTTAGATAACTTTCTTATTTAGCATGCCATTCCCCTGGTTTATAAATTTTCTGATACTACTGGTACGTAACACACTGGATCATCATAGCATTCGGGCTAATCAATCCCTACTCTGAGGCACTGATTGGAATGAACAGTGTGCATATTTAGCGGAATAATGGCAGATGAGTGTTCATGGCAATCTGCGGCCTGGTCATCCCAGCTCTGGAACTTTGGACTATTAGATTGGCACCGCAATCTAACCGCAGCACTGTTCGTTAAAAGTGATAAAACGTGCGGCTTTCCATTTGATCGAGTATTTTATATGATAGCATTGCTTTCAATCGCTACATTCATACTTACGTTTTTGTAATGACCTATGTTGATTTCAGTTAGGAAAACCACAAAGTCAGTCTTTCTGAGAATCCCGTAGCGAAGCACGGGTACATCAGCTAGTAAATATTAAAATATAATTTATGGAAACCACCGGTAATTCATATCCCAGCAACAATGGCCAACCTCAGCAAGAATGCCCAATCTGCAGCTGTGAAATCAAATTAAAATTTATACAATGATGTTGCAACAGTTTAAACAAAGTTCAGTTAGTAATGGGATGAATGTAAAGGTTCCACCTATCTACTGTGTACTCTCTTGTTGGCCATGTCAGTGTTTACCAGTCCGGACCAGGGAGTATTTTTCACAACACTAAATCATGTCGAGGGTTAAGAAGGAGGTATGGAGGAAGAACAGTGGAAGAAGTTAGGTACAACTCTAATAGATTTGCTAAAGACAAATTCGAATTAAATTTGAAGAACTATCCGGATGTGGAAACCTTTGCAACTTCGACAGAATTCCCTTTACGAGTGATGACAAGATACGCCCCATTAAGGGGCCCATAGACGTGCAATATTATTGCGCAATAAAATTGATAGTGTGTATTTAATATTGAAGGGTTGTGCACTATATTGTACGAAATCAAGAAAGTTTGAAATATATTGCGCAAATCGCAAAATACTGTGCTGTGTCTTGGCAATATTGTGCAATATCCCGTTCTCCCGCCAGTTGGTATCAACAAGCCCTGGAGAAGGTATCGTGATGGCAGGCAAAAAGGAGGAGAAAAAGTTTATTTTGGAGTTTATCGAAGTGTACCATGGCCTTCCGGCTCTGTGGGACGTTAAGAGCAAAGCGATGAGTTCATCATACAATTCACCATTCATGAGCAGAAAGTTTCGAAAATCATTTGGTTCCCATTTTCTCAGTTCATTGAGTAAATTTTCATGAGTGTACTTTTCTCTGTCTAGAAACCACTGTTTGGCCCTTGTGCTTCTTTTCCGTTTCTGCTTCTTTTTGGCACTTACGCCCACGGCGATCAAAACGCAGCAAAGATCAGTGTCAATATAATCACCAAATAAAATACCAGCATGGACTGACTATATATTGCAACGCATATTGTACGTCTATGACCGCTTTGCACAATATATTGCACAACTATCAATATTATCTCCACACGATTCTATTTATTGCACAAACTCGATTTTTGTGCAATAATATTGTACGTCTTTAGACAGCTAACAATATATTGTACAATCCACTTTGCGCAATAATATTGCACGTCTATGGGCCCCTTTAGTTTCTGTATATGTCGACAGGAGTTTCTCGCTTTATAAGGATCTACTGAGCTCAAAGCGCCAACGACTTACCGTCATAAACATTGAAATATTGTGTGTAATCCAATATAATGTGTTGATTAATTATTAGAACCGAGTAAATGTGAAAATGAAAGTTCATGTAACTCGTTTAAACCTTACCCCCTGTGGGTGGGGGACGCAGACGAAGAATACACCCACGGTATCCCCTGCCTGTCGTAAGAGACGACTAAAACGGGCGACCAAGGGATGATCAAATTAGAACCATGAAACTACTTGTGATTAGTACCACCACGCGGGGAACACCATGGGTCGCTTTTACTTGCGCGTAGTACCACCATGTTGGGTACCAAATAGGTTTGTGATTAGTACCAAACAAGGGCTCGACGGCTTTGGCAGTACCTGTGATTAGTAGCATTATATGAGCGACACCATGAGATGAAGGAACCGATGGTTCTGGCTTGCCATGGGATAGTACGAGTCCCTGTGGTTAGTACACTTAGGTGATGAACACCATAGGTTTGCCTGGCCTGTCAAGGGCGCCGCAATGTGCGAAACACATTAGGTCTGTAATACATGTGCGAATTTCATTACCTGTGAGTAGTACCATAATGTGTGGAATACCACGAGTCTACGCTACTCTTGATTAGTACCGCAACATGACATATACCATGGTTCTATTTTTCTATCGATAAGTACCATTACGAGGGGCCGATGACTTGGATTTTGGACTCCTTTCGACTATAAGCATCATCATTTCAGTATCGTGCTACAGAGGCAGTCCCTTGGTCTGCAATACTATTGCTCTACGCCAGCTTCTGTGCATGTGAGGCGCTGTGGGTCGGTTCCACTGATCGTTTTAAATTCATATCCATCCAGTCATTCATTCATTCATTCATTCTTCGTCCTCACGTTTTGAATTGTGGTCAGTGGAGGATTTTTGGGTTTTTAATTTGTCGTTTAATTTTGTACCATTAGGGACCGATGACCTAGATGTTAGGCCCCTTTAAACAACAAGCATCAATCAATCTATCGTTTAAACCTTAATAGATTTCATCAACCCATTTTTGTAAGTATTTTCACAAACTTGTTTGCCTCTTTCCAGACCATACGTTCCACCTTAAATCCTTTCTACAGTGATGTATGAATCTCAGTGTTAAGAATACCTTAGAGCAAAACTAATCAACATTAGTAAACAAATAAAAAGGATCCGATGATACTGTTCAAGCATTTCATTCTGAACATCCCTCATTAAGGAAGCTGTTACTAGAGATACCATTCCTTCCGCGCAATTTTCCACGCCACTTTTACACTTCTCAAACTAGTCCCTTGCTATTAAGCGCATCAAATCTCCTCATCCTAATGGCGCTGCCGCTCCAGAGCAAGACTCCGTGACCAGTTTATGGGAATAGCTCGGGTTTAATATTCAAGCCTACCAGCAAACGTGGGTTTCAACATACCAACACTGCCTTACAAGAAATTTGACATTTTGTTTCGCCCAAATATGATCCCTGTGATAATTGTTAAATCAAGTCGTGCAATGTCGGCATAAAAAAATATCTCTGGTAAACACGTTTCAAGATTTTCTGGACAAAATTAATTTAAACTTAGCAAACCGTTGGCCAGTAAATTTCCAGTCCCTCACACATTTAGCAGAGTATAACAGAGAGGCGAAATTCACAGCCTTCACACAGTAGCTGAGGCCAACAGATTATTATTATTATTATTATTATTATTATTATTATTATTATTATTATTATTATTATTATTATTGAAGAATTTGGTCAATCACAGACCACACGGAACCTAAGACTACGGTGCAGTATTTTTCTTTTCTTCCCGAAACTTCCTCACAAGTCGCCTGATCGCTTAGCTCAGTTGACGTCGAATTTGCAAAAGCGAAACATCCGCAGAAGTGATCTGCAGCTAGAGGTCCACCCTGTTACTTAAGTTGTCATCTGTGATCTTCGGTCTTTGTAGATTCCATCGTAAGTCTTCCAGCCATCCGGTGCTGTGTTTCAATTTCGAGATGGACTCAAACATCTTCCTAGCCTGCCTTGGTTTATTCTGTAAAAGTGATCAAAAAATTGTAGTCTTCCTTCTTTTAACTGGTTGTGTAATTTTGTTTATATTGCGGTAGAGGTCTTCATTTTCTCTCTTCATTCAAATTTCTTTATTCTTTTGGAGTCCCAAAATGTTCACATATTTTGTTCACCGTTAAACATTCTGATCCCTATAAAACCTCGGGTTTCATTACGGTTGTCCAGTGCCGTATTTTTGCGTGGAACAATATCGATGATATTATTGTTCGTACTTTTTAATGTGAAAATACTAAACATGTTTACACATCTATGATGTCTATCTCTTCCAGGGCACGTCCTACCAGGAAATGAGTTTAACAAATCTTGTTCAATGGTTTTATTTATTTATTCTCCGACTCGTTGGCTGAACGGTCAGCGTACTGGCCTTCGGTTCAGAGGGTCCCGGGTTCGATTCCCGGCCGGGTCGGGGATTTTAACCTTAATTGGTTAATTCCTACGGCACGGGGGCTGGGTGTATGTGTTGTCTTCATCATCATTTCATCCTCATCACGACGCGCAGGTCGCCTACAGGCGTCAAATAGAAAGACCTGCACCTGGCGAGCCGAACCCGTCCTGGGATATCCCGGCATTAAAAGCCATACATTTCGTTTATTTATTTATTTATTTATTTATTTATTTCTTACAAATTTTGTTACAACCACATTTCTTGCCGAAAAATTAACCGTTGTTGATCAACAGGATCTCCCTCCCTCACTCACCTTATTACTCAAATTTTAAAAAACCTGGCATGGTATTTCTACAAACATCCGACCGAAGGAGGATTGACCTACTAGCCAAATTCGAAAATGAACAAGCAGAAAGACAATCTAACACACAGTAATAACAGTAACAAAAACCTCGAATCTCCTGTGCTAGAAACGGCAAGCCCAAGCCTACTTGAATGGATGGCATTCGTATATAGAGAACTATTCATGGCCGATGTGGTATCGATAGGTCAAGCAGAGAGAGAGAGAGACTGAGCAGTCGATACAGAGAGAGTCAAACTCACTCACACACAGAGAAATCGATATTTCTCTCCTCCCTCCCAGTCGAACCATCAAAGCCCGCACACAAAGTGGCGAATGGCACTACAAAGAGAATCGAGTGCTCCACCAACGAGAGAACATAGGATACACGGTGATAAAACGAGAGAAGAGGAGAAGACTGCAACACAAAGCGGGTGCTGAAAAGGTTGCGTAAGTGGCAAAAAGGAAGAGAAGGGGAGGAAAGGGGTCGCTCCTCATTCCTAAGAGTCTTCTTGTGCCAGTCTTTCAAAGGTAATGCATTATCACAATAAGAAGAAATTACTTCTCTTCAAAGGATGTGTGGTAGTGCTAGCTGCATACCAGAAAGTCCAGGTCCACGTTTTTACCTTCACCACTACGATAACAGAGGAGAAAGCAGCCAACGTTTTTGGTCCAGATGGTAGAAACCAAACTGATCTCGTAGGCCGTTGGATTACCAACAGAAGAGTGTCGTATTAGCTCTTTCAGGGTAAGTGGTGGTGGCTTCAAATGGCCAAACTAATTCTTTATGAATTGTTAACGTGCTCCATCCTCAGGTGCCATACATTGTTACTGACAAACAATTGTTGCCAAAGAATATTATATACGGCACGCGGCAAAACACGCGACACCCACTGATGTGTACGCAACTCTTTAAACATAGCCGTTGTGCAGCCCAGACACTGATACACTGGAAGTATTACGTCTAGTAAGGAAGTATTTATTGATTGTATATAATAATTTGACATACTATGAATACAGTGTTGTGCTGATTTCTACAATTATGGTTCGCACAACAAAGGTGTTTATGGTATGCGTTGGCATATTATTCATTTTAGGCGACTGCATTTTGAAATTTTGCTCTGACAGCTATTCAGAGTATTATTAATATTTTCTTTCAATGAATGAATGTACTCATCCTATTGATGAACACTTCATCCTTTTCTCTCTAAGTATATCCAACTTTGTCAACGGGATAGGGCCATTCTGGCTTTCGCCAGTCCAAAACCATTTCGTTCCCGTCTCCAGAACACCTGGCTAATTGTGAGCATCCTTCCCAATAGTAAGTACGATCGAAACTGTAATTTCCAACACGTAAAAAGGCAACACAATGTCTTACATAATTCTAAGATGAACTTATTTATCGTACGACATATAGCGTACATTTATAAACAATTGAAAATATTACATTAATAAGAAAACACAAGCCTCCGTGGCTCAGACGGCAGCGCGTCGGCCTCTCACCACTGGATACCGTGGTTCAAATCCCAGTCACTCCATGTGAGATTTGTGCTGGGCAAAGCGGAGGCGGGACAGGTTTTTCTCCGGGTACTCCGGTTTTCCCTGTCATCTTTCATTCCAGCAACACTCTCCATTTTCATTTCATAGCATCTATTATTCATTAATATACATCACTTTGGGAGTGGCGACCCCATCGTAATGAGAGCCTATATCTGATTCATTCATTATATCCCTGACCCGGTCAAAGACTGGAAAACAGGTTGTAGGTTTTCATTTTCAAGAAAACACAATTTCAAATAAGAATGTCCGGTCTTTCCATCCACTCGAAGATTGCCTCCGATGGAATCAAGAAACCAGCCTTGTAGCTTGCAGCAGCCCGACGATGTGAGCCATGGTTCGCCGTGGGGCACCACAGTCGCATTCCGGTGACGTTAAGCAGTTTCACCTGTAGAGTAAATCCCTGCATCTTCCATGGCCAGTCCGCACTGACCCACTGCAGCGCGGTAGATGAAATCCACTAGCAATTTGCGTACCAGAAAACATGTTGTGAAGGGACAAGTCTGTTGAAGATTCCCAGCGGTCTTTCCCAACTTTCACAGCGTTACACTTGTTGCGAGCCATATCAGCAGCATCACGCACAGGTGGACGACGTAACTTCAACCTTAGAAAATTGAGTGCAGCGATGTCTTCTTGTACCGGTAGCATTTTTTTAAAACATTTGCTGGCACTATCTTAAGAGGGTGTTCCATCTGCGCAGATCAGGTGGCATTATTCCCGTGAGCAGCGGGAGCCAATAGAATGGCGTGGATCTGATCGTGTCCCAGATAAGGCCCATGCTGTTGTTCAGCTGTGTATCAACATGCCGGGTATTGGGACACTAAGCCATACAGGAGACCAATATTCTGCACTGGAATAAACCAGACCAAGGGCAGAATGTCGTCGAGTGCTTGCAGTAGATCCCCAAGTACTCCCGCACAGTTCCTGAAGAACATTGTATCGAGTTTCCAGTTTCATAGGTAAGTTCAATAGATGTTGCTTGAATCAAAGTGCGATCCAAGGTAACGCCTAAATATTATGACGAAGAACTCTATTTCAGAAGCGTATGTTCAATTTTGGGTTAGCCAGTCGGTTATTTAAATGGAATCATGACAGGACTAAGTCTCCATTTTTTCAGATAGACCTCTAGAGTGGACAGGACCCGTGTTAGGATTTCCTCCGTTTTCTTCAGATCTCTGTGCTGTGTTGCTAGTGCAATATCATCAGTGTAACAGAATTTCCTGCAATTTGACTCAGGAAGATCAGAGATGTACAGATTGAACAGCAGAGGGAACAGAACTGAGTTGGAAGGGGAGAAAAAATGAAAGCGAAGCAGATTTCTATGCGATAATATGATTGATTGCATGGAGTATGGGATCTTTATCCCACCAAGTAAGTTCTGTGGGGAGAGCTGCAACAGTAGGAGTTTTAAAAGGGCCCCCCTGATTTGTATGAAATTCTTTAAACATAGCCGTTGTGCAGCCCAGACGATCTTCCCGCAAAAGTCTGATCTAACAGTCGCATCAAAATCCCGTTCTTGTACACAAAGCGAGACTACAATCATCCACATGATAATCACAAACATAGCAGCACTATGTCCTCGTTAGGAGCAGCAAGCACGTTCCATGTTGTTAATTACAGGAGAAGTACAATCCGCGGTTAAAATATCTGCTGAACACGTGAATGGCGAGTGAAGCTAATAATAGTTATAGTCATTATGAGAGAAAGAGAAGCACAGCTCTGCATATATGCACTGCTGATTAGGGGACATAAAATACAGTACGACAATTTTTATCAGGTCTAAAGTTCTACATTTAGTTCTAAACTTGCATTCGAGCTTTTAACTGAGCGGCATTGGTATTAGTGTTATTTATTTACCACACTTCAGAACAGAAATATGGATGGCCTAGAGAAAAGGTTATAGTATTAGTGGTCCTATCGATAAACACTACATAATTAAAGGTATATAGAATTAAATTTCCACTCATTTATGTCATACATTTTTACCATACCATTCATGAATTTCGATTCTTGT
Organism: Anabrus simplex; assembly: GCF_040414725.1. Taxonomy (NCBI): domain Eukaryota; kingdom Metazoa; phylum Arthropoda; class Insecta; order Orthoptera; family Tettigoniidae; genus Anabrus; species Anabrus simplex. Next base: position 85,178,599 of record NC_090278.1, on the reverse strand, counting down.
TGCTAAGCCCGCGAGCCGCGAGAAAATGTGTGAACATAATGAAACTCGGTATGTGGAGTCGGGAATAAAGCACTACAGTGCAGGCTATAAATAAGTTTATTCACGCTGTATGAAATGGTAGTTTAGGGGAAGGCTCCTATAATTTTCAAATACCTGTGTTATTGCCAGTGGCTTTACGTCGCACCGACACAGATAGGTCTTATGGCGACGGGGGATAGGAAAGGCCTAGGAGTTGGAAGGAAGCGGCCGTGGTCTTAAGGTACCGCCCCAGCATTTGCCTGGTGTGAAAATGGGAAACCACGGAAAACCATCTTCAGGGCTACCGACAGTGGGATTCGAACCCACTATATCCCGGATGCAAGCTCACAGCCACGCGCCCCTAACCGCACGGCCAACTCGCCCGGCAATACCCGTGTTATTATGGCGTTTAACAAAATCTTATTTGCAACGTGTACACGACTTCATCTAGAATTCTTGACAATGTAGAATTCCGTAAAGAAGCTCTGCTACACCAGCTAGTTTGAAATAAAGGTAATATACGTAAGTTGAATACTTCAGAAGATGTAATCATTAGCAGTAAAAAAGTGTTCAAATGAAAAGATTCCAGAAAATTCTACACAGATGAATTCATGTCTTTAAAGCTAAGGTGTGCTTATTTTTGTTAGATTTGATTAATTTGATCTTTGCTACTTTTTTTAAATCAACGGCACTGTGTTTCTTCTATTCGTACGATCGAAATTTGTTCCTTTGGCGACAAACACCGTTTTGTTCTGAAGATACGCAGCGATCCCTCAAATCGGTAAGCAAAGAAACAATTTTGACTGGAAGAGACAATTTTAACCATGTTTCTGTATACAGGGTGTCCTTGAAAAAGGTTCCAATATTTATAAAGCAACGAACGAAGGAAGAAAAGGATTGGTCGCAAACCCAATGTCTTCGGAGTTATGGTCCGTTACAGCTACCATCAATGATCACGATGTTCTTATAATTTACGGAGGATCGTATACAAGAAAAGGTGGGCATACGTTCCTACCTAAACATTGGTCGTAAACCTACTAGCACCAGCCCGTTTTCATCGTAGGGTTAGGCTACACCTAGCACGGTCCTTCCATCAGCGATGGTTTGGTCGGGGCCTGCTCGTTCGCCTGACCTTAATCCTTTATATTTTTGGCTTTGAGGGTATATAAAGACTATGCTGTATGCGGCCCTCATAAATGACCTGGATACACTACGAGAACGCGTGTTTGATGCCTGTGATGCAATCTGGCAACAGCCAGCAGTGTTTCATGCGACATAGGGTGGAAGGCTGCATTACAATGGGTGGCGGTCAGATCGAGCACCGAAGATGGAAAATATAATCCTTCAAGTCTGGGATGTCCTTATCGAGGACCGCTTTAACCATATGAAATAATTCCTGTAGTAGGAGTGTTGTCTCAATATTCCGATACAGTCCTTTTTATTTTATTTTATTTTATTTTATTTTATTTTATTTTAGTTGTTCCAAACAAAGTAGCTGTTTTTAGATGGTATTTCTCTTTATAAATTAGCTATCGTTGGGTCATATTTGAGTATCTTACCTGAGTCCCATGATAACACTTCAGACTTCTCCTTTGAGAAACCAGCCAATAAGCAACCGTACTGTGGTAATCAAAGAAGTTATTTTTAAAAAAAAGTGTAAAGGGGCTAACTTAATCTGAAGATGAATCTAGGTAGAGGAGAAGATTACAATTATCCTTTGGTCGACAAGGAGGGCAAGTTGGAATTTCTAATTATATATTTCCATCTTCCTCCGAGTTTGAACTTCATCTCACTCAGCCTACGTGTCTGCTTCTACCGCTGGGGAGACTGAATGCAAATTCTAGCAACTACTACTTACTTAATTCGCACACCAGACGGTGGAGATGAAAAGAGACAGAGAGAGGAAAATAAAATACATCTGCAGAAAACAGAACGGCAGGTTCGCAAAATAGGATGATTTCGCGGGACCGTGATTACCACCAGATTAGACTAACTTACGGTAATCTACTGATCTGGACGGTGAGAGAAACTCATCTCTGCCAACGACGACGAGGAGCAGACCACTCATAAGTAATTTCATGGGCATGTTCTCTGTAGTTCCTGTGATTAGCACCGGACATGGAACAAACAGCGGAGGCACTTCGTAAATACGGCGTGCTGCATACAATACTGACATGCTCTTGGACACAATTTGCGGCGAACTTATCAAAAGTTCACGAAACTGCTTGAATCCTCGCTGTATTAATCGAGTCGCCCAGCCCTGTCTAACGGTCGGCATACGAGATTCAAACTGGCTTGAAGACGCGAGTAAACTCGATCGAGAATAGGAGGAAAACAAAATACTATTTTTCGTCATCCTAAAATGGATTTTTTTACAAATTTCGTTGATTTCAAGGCTTCGTACGTTAGTAGGAAAAATGTATATTTCACGTGCAACTGTCATTTCAAATTAAGAGAATACAAAATAATTCCATCTATCATTAACGAGCCAGTTGGCCGTGCGGTTAGGGTCGCGTAGCTGTGAGCTCGCATTCGGCAGATAGTGATTTCCGTGGTTTCCCATTTTCACAACAGGCCTTAAGGCCATGGTGCAATGTAAAGCAAAATTGAAAAGAAAAACGCACATATCATTTACTAACGGAATTCGAGGGATAAAGCTGTCCGTGTACAGTTTTGTTGGAAGGAAGGGACCATGAACTGATTTTTTTTTTTTTTTGCTAGTTGTTTTACGTCGCACCGACACAGATAGGTCTTATGGCGACGATGGGACAGGAAAGGGCTAGGAGTGGGAAGGAAGCGGCCGTGGCCTTAATTAAGGTACAGCCCCAGCATTTTCCTGGTGTGAAAATGGGAAACCACGTAAAACCATTTTCAGGGCTGCCGACAGTGGGGTTCGAACCTACTATCTCCCGAATACTGGATACTGGCCGCACTTAAGCGGCTACAGCTATCGAGCTCGGTATGGTCTGAATTAAGGTACAGCCTGGTGTGAAAATGGGAAACCACGTAAAACCATTTTCTGGGCTGCCGACAGTAGGGTTCGAGCCCACTATCTCCCGAATGCAAGATCACACCTGCGCGATCCTAATGAGTGTTTAATGATATGCATATCATGTGGGTTATTCGCGATAATATTGAGATAATCATTAACATTTTAACATGGATATGCTTTTGGGCTAGATGTTCTATCTAGAATCACTGTCATCAGTATTGCCCGACACCACTGTAACCATGGCAACCGGTGTTCGCCTATGTACACGAGGTCAGTAACGTCATCTTCTCACTGTGCGCTTTCTTCCTGTAACTAAGTGCTTGAGAACATCTCCTTATCGACTGAACCAAGTTCTATTCCTCAGCACAGAATTAAAATCCTTGAACTGGCTGAAAAACGAACCCAGGACCTTGGAATAAGAAACTCTACACCAGAGGTGTGAATAATAATAATAATAATAATAATAATAATAATAATAATAATAATAATAATAATAATAATAATAATAATAATAATATCTTTAATTTTCTCACAATTCTTTCGTGGATACAATCGTCCTTCTTTCGATTTATCGGAACTCTCTATTTCACCTGTGGGTGGAGACGAAGGACACATTTATCTGTATCCTCTGCACGTCGTAAAGAGGCTACTAAGAGGGGAACGACCACAGAATCTGTACTCGCTCTCGAACATTTTTCGTGCAGCAGAGAAAGTGTACGAGCGCGATTTTTTTAAAAATTCTCTATTCCTCGAGCTCCTTTGCCTAACAATCAACCGCCTTTGAATCAGTTAGGTCCATTCGCCAAGTAGCACCTTGCAAGACAAGTTAAACTGAACTAGTTGATTGTTTGACGTGATTAAAAATTCCCATGCAGTATTAGACTCGTCCGCGTGGCGCTAGGCGTGACAGCCTGTTCCTATCCTGCCTCAAGTCAAATGGGTGGATGAAGAAAATGGCCGCTCAACACGAACACGTAAGCATAAAACGGTTAATATTAATTCACAGCCGTGCCATGACACATGTAACCATTGAAAGGATCCCTACAGCTTCAATTCATAAATGGTAACATGAGTGAATAACTCCTATGTCTCCCACCTCTTCCTCGGCTCCAAAAAGCAGCCTGAAATTAGGGTGAGCGTTACATACGAGTAATTCCGGTAACTTCACAATATGTTACTTGCATCACAGCCACACTTAACGCCCCCTTAACCTGGGAGGAGGAGGTTGAAGTAGCGAAAAGTTGTTTTCCCCCGATAAAGGTGTGCTCTTAGAGACACCTGTTACGGTTCGAGTGTGTCCATTGATATGCGGCTTGCGTGCACAACGTTCTCAAACTTGCTCATCATAACGAACTTTGAGGAAGGGATGGGGAGGCAACTCAATTTAAACTTCACGGATACACACGATCTCTTCCGCTATCACGACACCAGCTGCACCCTTAAAACCTACACAAGGAATTGAAACAGAGAGTAAAGGTGTGGAGCCAAATGCGATTACACTGAAAGTACAAATAATGTAATGCGAACCGTCTCAACTTCCCTTGTCGTGTCTTTCCTATGATCTTTCAGTAACAGGCCGGTATATAACAGAAGTCTTTCTTATGTTTACTAACACTAATTTACAAGGGGTAGATATATTACGTGGTGTAGTGGTTAGTGTGATTTGCTACCACAACCGGAGGCCCGGGTTCGATTCCCGTCTCTGCCACGAAATGTGAAACGTGGTACGAGGACTGGAACGGGGTGCACTCAGCCTCGGGAGGTCAACTGAGTAGAGGGGGGTTCGATTCCCACCTCAGCCTTCCTCGAAGTGGCTTCCGTGGTTTCCCACTTCTCCAGACAAATGCCGGGATGGTACCTAACTTAAGGCTTCCTTCCCTCTTCCTTGTCTATCCCTTCCAATTTTCTAATCCCCCCCTCCCACAAGACCCCCGTTCAGCATAGCAGGTGAGGCTGTCTGGGCAAGGTATTGCTCCTCCTCCACAGTTGTATCCTCCCGACCCAAAGTCTCACGCTCCATGACACTGAGGTGGGACTGATGGAAAAACCAACCTTGGCGGATTAAGAAAGAAATCTAACATGATGTTCACCGTTTCTAGAGCAGTTTTTTTAAAGGCTTATTTCAAATCTTAAGCCGTTTTGTTCTATCACGTCAGGTTTCGACGATGTTGACAAAAAATTTATTTTTTTATGGAAAAGCGTTCGTCGAAAATTGTTTTCATTGTTTACCGTAATTTGTTATACAAAGTAGAACATTTTCATTTGCTCCTCCTTTATTTTCAGTTGACAGTGGGTATTATGGTGTCCAGAGGTTGCATAAATTCACCACATCTGTTCTGCTATTTGTGCGGCTATGTAAGAGACAAATCCAATACCTGACACGTGGTGCATTAGCACTATTCTTAGCTAAAACCATGTTCATTAGCACTCCATGTACCAATCAGAGCTCTAGTGAAACTTCTGTCCGCGAGTTTTTTTTTTCTTTTCTTTTTTTCTCCTTGATGCAATGTTCAACACACATAAATGGTTGGTGTGTATCACAAGAACTGTGGATGATAGAGACAAATGGTTTGAATATTTTGAGTAAGTACTTTTCAGTTGCCTTAGAACGCTTGTTCGATAACAAGATATCCGCCGGTTGTTTTGTTTTTTAATCAGTGTAATTAGACAGACAGCGACATTGCGCGTCTTCAGAAGAAAATCTCTACTGTTCACGAGGATGGCTTCTACAACATCCTTGGGACGGCGTAAGCCCATATCATGTCTACAAGTTGTTTTAAATTTTCATTTTGTTTACGTCGCACCGATACATATAGGTCTTATGCCGACGATGGGATAGGAAAGAGCTAGGAGCGGGAAGAAAGTACACGTGGCCTTAAGGTTCAGCCCCAGCATTTGCCTGGTATGAACATGGGAAACCACGGAAAACCATCTTCAGGGCTGCCGACAGTGGGATTCGAACCCACTATCTCCCGGATGCAAGCTCACAGCCGCGCGCCTCTAACCGCACGGCCAACTCGCCCAGTCATCAGCTGTTCAGCAGATCGCTGGCAACATAGGTAAGGGGATACTCACGTGTTTAACGAACTGTCAATTTAGAGGTAAAGGAGCGCGGAGCAGGAGGGGGGGGGGGGGAGAGAATATTATTTGACTCAAGTCGCACAACTGACAGCCTCTACAATATCTAATGAAAACCTGCGAAAGCTGGATGGCAATTTGTCAACTCCGCGTGGAGTGACGCGCTGGGTTGCCATATCTTGTACCGTTGTTACACATTTCACAGGCTCTATATAAGTATTGTGGGTATTAAGGAACTCACACCTGACAACGTGCAACTCAAATGATCAAACCATAAAATAAATATGAAGTGAGCAGCAAAATTGAAACAAACACTACACTGTAGAAAGAAAACTGACAACTCCGCTTTCTGCTGTTCCCATTCCACTCGCTTCTAAGCAGTCCTAACCTGTAGAGAAGCACAATAATAGAGGCAGGAGGACGCAGTTTTGAACAGTTTTTGTACAAGTTTCAACTGAACTGCAATGGTCTTATTCTCAACATGTACTTAACTACTGATTTCCGACCTCTGGTTATTTAACAACAAAAGTACCCAAGCCTTCTCCGTCATGGAGCTCCGAAAAGAACCATCAGGAGATTTGCATGATGTATTCTATTTTGCAGGAGATCTACAGAAGACAGTCTGGTTGTCAAATCCTGATTATCAGTTCAGTACTGGAAAATCGAGTCCAAGTACGTTATGCAGCGACACCACTACGTGCAGGAATCAGCTTCTTATCCTGCCACAGCCTTTGTGGTACTGCAGTAACTCGGAAGTGTTCTGCATTAGGTCTTGTCTTTTCTGTAGCTGAATACTGTGCTTGAATATGGCTGAACAGCCCTCATGTAGACAATTCATACTCAGGTCAATAACACCAATAACACTGATTATTCAATCAGTGGACTTATTAGACCTACGCCCACTTACTGGCTTCAGCAACATCATGCCACCTGACCTACGCAGGAAAGCTGCCCCATTCACTGCCACATCCCTGGTCTAAATAGGAACCGACCGAGCTCGATAGCTGCAGTCGCTTAAGTGCGGCCAGTATCCAGTATTCGGGAGATAGTAGGTTCGAACCCCACTGTCGGCAGCCCTGAAAATGGTTTTCCGTGGTTTCCCATTTTCACACCAGGCAAATGCTGGGGCTGTACCTTCATTAAGGCCACGGCCGCTTCCTTCCCACTCCCAGCCCTTCCCTGTCCCATCGTCGCCATAAGACCTATCTGTGTCGGTGCGACGTAAAGCAAAAAAAAACAAACAGGAACCGGCTGAAATCTACACATCCACCCATCAACTATGCTAGGAATCTCAAAGAAAAAGTTGAGCCGTATGGAGTACCAGCATCAACCTTCAAGTTTGGAGCGATGTAAGTGGAAGCAGCGCTGCACCCGGCTTTGACCTGCTAAGAAGAACGTGGATTCAAACTCTATATATGGGGTAAAAGCTCCTTTTCCCCAATGCGACTGCGGTGCTCCTTCACAGCCAGTTCACCACATTGTGCATCAAGGAAATTCCTCCTATTTCCTATTGGCAACATCCGCAGCCATAGAATGGGTAGGATATTTACATTTAAAGATATACGCCTGCCTTGTCATGAGCCCCTGAAAATTTGTAAATACTAATGTGTATGTATGTATTTGTCACGCATGCTTTTGTTTGTCATACGATAAATAAATGAAAATACAGTCGAAACCGTTTATTGCGACATTCCTTTTAACGACCTATTGGATCTAAAGTCTATACAAACACTGTATTTTAAAAAATCGTTTAGTACAACGGCGTATTTTTATCACATTTTCGGAGAAATGTGCGGACTATAACGGCCAATGTCGATTTTTGTTTGTTAAGCATTTGGAGATTACTGATAACAATGTAGAGCTTATTTTCAAACTCTTGCTTTCTTAGATTGTTGATTCGAAATCAGTCTGTGTGTTAAATATTCATAACGCAAGAATCCGTGAAGATGTCGCAAAAGAAAGGAGAAGTGTTCGATATTGAAGAAAATCTCACAAAAGACGATTATAGAATGGAAAAGCAAACTTCAGCATCGCAAGGGAATTGAGAGTATCATACTCGACGATTTCCACAATCTGGACGGAACGTGTGCGACATAATTGCTACTTCTTTCTTCACTATCTTGTATTCTATCACTTCTGTACGAACTGGGTAAAGAAGAAAAAAAACATGTCCCATTCCCGAAACAGTGTATAGCAAATACAGTACTTATTTCGCTTATGTTCTTTATTCTGTTAAGTAACCAAGTAAGTGTACAGCCTAAAACTTGCAGATAATATATTTTTAAGAAAAAACAGTTCTGTGCGACTATCGCCTATAACGACAGTAAATTGGCGATCCCTTCAGAGTCGTTATAATCGGCTTCGTCTGTATGTGTTTTTGCCTCTTCTATAATTTCTAGAAGTTTGAGAACTGAATTTTGATGCGCCCTGCACGTATAAACCACAGAAAAATAGACGTAGCAGTATGGTGAGTACGGGGCTGTGGCCTTAACTTCCATATCCTCAACAGGTGAAATAATTGTCTACTTCCTTTGAAACCTTGTGACGAGCAAACTCCAAATAACTCTAGCTGCGAGCATGTAAACTGGTTGCCACAGATGTTTCATTTAAAAAGAAAAACAGAACTGATGTTGAGTTCAGCGTTAGTACACGGGACGCCTCTTATGCTCCATATTTACGACCGCTCTTGTCCTCTGAGACTAGGTGTTTACAGTCTGACACTTTTTTTTCTTTTTTTGTGGAAGGAGTAACATATGAAATGTTTTCCCCCCTGTATATTCAGCAATTCAGCCTCTCAAGGACCAACAAAAAGGGTTGATTTTATTATGAATATCAACATCGCCATCATTATTATTTTACGAATCGAGAGCAGATAAAGAAAAAATCGCTAGGGAAACAGACGCTCTAGTAATTTAAATGACGTGACCTGCAGTTAGACAAAGCACTACTCAGTTCAGAGACATTACAAAGTTAAAAATGGGTCACAGGAAGAACCAATAACGAGCGGAGATGAACGTTCGCAACGTCGTCGAGGGCTCTCGTCTACCTTGAGAGGTACAAGTGGCCCGTCAGGAAACACGATGACTGTGCATTTCCTTGAAAACTCTCGAGCAGACCAACCACCACAGTCTACGAGAAAGATAAAGAAAAAAGCATTGCTTATTTTCAAAGATATGGCACAAAGAGACGTATTAAAATCTTCATTCTTCGAACAATAATAATAATAATAATAATAATAATAATAATAATAATAATAATAATAATAATAATAATAATAATAATATTTTGCCACCAATTTTAAAGTCGCGCTAATAAATTGTATATGCTGATTTACAGCAACGTCACACTACAAAACGCTTAGGACTAGGAAGGTGGATACCATGTCCTTAATACAATGAAAAACTAGTCAATACCTTGCTGTGAAAATGGGAAACGTCTTCACGGCAGCTGATGATCGAGTTCGAACCCACTATCCTCCGAAAATTGCTCATTATTATTATTATTATTATTATTATTATTATTATTATTATTATTATTATTATTATTATTATTATATCATTAATTTCGATCATCTTCATCATAGACAGTCGTGCCTTACAGCCTTCTGTCTGAAAAAAAAACTGTGAATGAACTAAACGCGTCCACGAATCTCTACTTCACCGGGCTGAGAGTAATCAGAATGGTCCGCCTCAGAATATCTCAAAATTGTCCGAAAGGCAGCACTCAGGAAACCGGAACTGAACGATCGAAATATCCTGAGAAAAATCATTGATCCCACCCAGGAGGAAGGTGAATACAGAATCAGGTACAACAAGGAACTCTACCAACAACTGCAGAGCAAAGAGGAGAATATCTTCTATGGTCAAAGAGTCGGGACGAACAACCGGAGACTCGTCTTAAGTCTTCAAAACACCGACTCAAGAGGGAAAGTGGGCGAGACCAGTTAGAGCAGAACTACAACTAGAAATTGATCGCAATAAGATCGACTGTACAACATATACACAGTTCAAAAAAAATTAGGGGAACATGTTTTGTAACGTCTGGTACGTGGACGTTAATTTCTTAGATGGGGTTCCAATGGTCGTAAAGCATACCTTGAGACCTTAGCTACTCAGGGTATGTCAAATCGAAGTTATATTCCATCTGCAGGCGTAGTAATCCATTAAACTGTCAGGTGACCCCTCAAAACAAAGTGAATGGCGGTGCGTTGTGAGGTACACACACACTACTGCTGTCATTTGAGCACGATGTACGTGAACTAGCACATCCCATGAGACATCTTAACGAGGTTCAAGTCGCAAGGGCCGTCACTGATCCAAGAAAAATGGACTCTTTGTCATGTTGCTGTGGATCTCAATGTTTCCCTGTCAGTTATTCGCCGCTTGTGAAATCGCTACAGTGACACACGCCAGTTCAAAAGGAGGGTTGGACAAGGTCGTGGACGCATGACAACCCCACAGGATGACCATCTGTGCGTTGCGGCGTCGTTCAGCAACTCCCAGAGAACTGCAACAAGACCTCAGGAGGGTCACTGAAGTCACGGTGTCTGACCACACAGTTAGGAACAGGTGAAGAGAAATGTCCTTACGACCCAGACGTCCTGTTCGAGTGTCCCGTGCCCGCGCAGCTCGCCTTCTGTTTGCCCATACCCACGTCAACTGGCAACTTCACCAATGGAGACTTATGTTGTTCACGGACGAGTCTAGATTTCGCCTGACACAACGAGATGGAGGTCAAAGTGTATGGAGACAGCGTGGTGAACAGTACATGCCAAATGTTGTCCAGCAAGGCGACCTATACGACAAGGTTCTGTGATGTGGGGTGGCATCGTTTTGATAGCCGTACGGATCTTGTCGTCCGTGGGAATCTTACCGCTGCGGGGTACATCGATCAGATACTGCTACAGCATGCGTTGGCTGCTGCATACGGTGTTGGCCCTGAATTCGTACCCATGCCCGGCAACGCCACGGCTCATGTAACGCGCATCACCAGAGCTGTCTTGCAAGAACTGGACATTCACGAGATGGAATGACCAGCAGTGAGTATCCCATCGAGCATGTGTGGGATAGGCTTGACAGAAGTGTTCGTGGGCGTCCTGTTCCACCACAGACTATCCAAGACCTCGAACCGGCTCTCAGTGAAGAATGGGACTTGATACCGCAACGTGACCTCCGTCGACTTATACGGAACATGCCACGTAGGTGCCAAACTGTGATAAATGCTCGTGGAGGACATACACCACAATGAAGCTCTCCAACTGTGATAAAAATCCACCCTCGAGGACTTATCACTTTGTTTTCGCCCCTATTTGGACATTTCTGTTTGTGTTCTGAAAATGAACGCGAATCCATCGATGTTCTTTCGTATGTTTCAACGGTAAAAAAGGTTTAGTTGGTAATATACCTGGGTGTGAGGTATTGTTTTGTGGAGCATGCCATGCGTTCAAAAACATGTTCCCCTAATTTTTTGAACAGTGTTTAGGTACAGACTGCTGATCAGAAAGTCAGGCTCTCTTCGTCACCAACAGCCAAAACACTGCGTCCCATTGTAGGGATGAAATGGACAGAGCAAAAAAACAACTCCGTGGAGGACGAGAAAGTACTGAACCAGGAGAAAGCCCACCACATTTATAAACCACGCAGTCCATCGCATAGTTGAGCCAACGAGAGTTGGAGACTGACAGTTGAGCGGCGAAAGCAGTAACTATGAAGTACGCTGCGTTCTCATAGTTACCACCATCTGCAGTATTATTACCCTTTCATACAGGCTGAGTGTTTAATAAAACATGTAAGCCTAATGCAGTTCAAAGAACGTTGACCCTTTCCTACGTTCGTGCTAATAATTCCAGCATTTACGACAGAACACGTCATTGCCGATAAATATGAGATTTCATAATCACTAGCAATAACTGACAATAACCTCAAGGAATGCACATGTTAAATAGAGAGTAGAACTGTACAACTAGCCACTGACTAATTAAAAAAACTAACAACGAAAATAATACTCAGAAAACAAACTCGTACATAAATACATACAGCAGCAACAACTATCACAGCTAACACATGACCACTCCGAATAATATCACAAAAGCGACTGAGAGCAAGCCAATCCACGTGGTGACAGCTTCCTTAAATATGGCATCTCGGTTATCGTTGCAAAGGCAACAGAGCATTTTCGAGCAGCGTTAGTCAACTTTTTCTTGCCGGTGGCGATAAACGTCAGACTCCATCTCTCGTGGGCCTTAGCCTTCTTAGTGCCACGCGTATTTGTTAGGTACCTACCAAGAGTGCCACCCACTTTTTGTCCGATCAGCAAATCTCTAGGGGAAAAAAAAAAAAATCATCTCTCAATTTACACCCATTCTCAGTGACATTGTCTTCTGTTATAAAGAAGGAATGTCCCTTTGAATTAATGGCAGTTTATACCTAAAATCATTTATAGTTCAAATTAAAATAAATCGCGAATTTAAAAATGTAAAGTGCAATTAATGAAAATCCACATTTTAAAGCAAATGTGTAGTTCTAATAATCGGTATGACACACTAACTGGTGGTATTTTTTGTAGCACTGACTCTTGACCGTCGTACTGGATAAAATTATGTTGTTTGAAGTGATGATATGTCTTAAAACTCAAAAGATAAGGTACAACATCATGAAGAGGTGGATGTTCCGGGCCGCGTGAATCGAGGAAAGTGTGGGGTGGTTGGTATGGTAAATCACTAACACGGGTAACTTCACTGAATAGTGGCAATGTGTGATATTGTTAATACCAATATTACCGTCGAAATCTTTCTAACCTAGGCAAATGGCGGTGTTTACAAAATCGCTTTCAGAATCACTCTCACTAACTATAACCTCACTAGAAGTATTTTCAACACTATTATGAAGTCGAGTTTCATTTTCCGACTCAGAATAATTATCGTCTTTCCCTCAACTATGTATGTAGTCAGCTAGACCATCATTATTTCCAAATACCGCTACGTCGTCCCGTAAGTCCACCATCACTGTCGACATGTGCACAAGATGTGCGGACACGGCTTTCACATTTTAAAATGTTTGCGACACGAAAATAAATAATTTTATGCAGCTCCTAGATGTAAATTTGGAGACTACACGTCTTCCTTGATAATAATAAATTGATATGTGCTACCATCTAATGGAAAAGGAATAGCTACAACTGTTTCTAAACGAGTCTGCATGAGGGATGATGCAATATAATTCCTGGCACTTTCGGCGAGTTGGAGGAATGATAAATCCACTGGCGCTCAAAGAGTTAGTAGAGATCTACACGAACTACTCCTGTTGCGGGATAACCCTAAAATGACAGGTTAGTTGGTTGTACTTATCAGCGGCCTTTCATTTAGCCTGCTAGTTTTCTCGGTGGGTTCGTGTAAGACACCTCACATGCATCGCACTAGTTTAAATTCAACTGTCGACCGATTTATACGATACCCTTGTGGAAAGAGAGAATATTCTCAGGGCGGTGATTGCTACAGGTTCGATTTGCATTTTACAGCCCCTAAAATCCGCTGCATTCAACTCCCTGATCTCTTCTTATGACGCTACCGTGTAACTTTTCAGAGCTCCGTATATATTATTCTACCAGTTCTATAGCACATTTAAAACTGTAAAAATATTCCTGAGAGTTTTATTGGTTTGGGAGTGGCTTGTATCTTTTTTTTTTTTTTTTTGCTATTTGCTTTACGTCGCACCGACACAGATAGGTCTTATGGCGACGGTAGGATAGGAAAGGCCGAGGAATGGGAAGAAAGCGGCCGTGGCCTTAATTAAGGTACAGCCCCAGCATTTGCCTGGTGTGAAAATGGGAAACCACGGAAAACCATCTTCAGGGCTGCCGACTGTGGGATTCGAACCCACAATCTCCCGATTACTGGATACTGGCCGCATTTAAGCGACTACAGCTATCGAGCTCGGTCTTGTATCTTTTATGAATAGGAAATTCCACATTAAAGTTACAGTAAAGTTTTAACGTGTATTTTCCTCTCTACTGATATAGATTTTCATGAACGCGTCATCTAATCTCTCGGCTTGTCTGGCCGTGTCACTTTTACTTGCGACGAGCGTTCCGTGGTGAGGCCAAGAACATTGGAGAGAACTGCAGACGAAGTCAGAATGTGGTATTGTTTACACATTCCTAATCTACGGTGTCTGCTTGTGGTTAGGTTTAGAATTCATTGCTGACCGTTGTTCGTTTGCCCAGTCCCAGGCTCCCATGGGTGAAATCGGAAGACGGCTATACAATGGGTGGCCAAAAGTCATGGGAAGACACTGAATGTGATGTTAATAACGAGTTGCTCCTCCGCGAGCCTTCAAAACGGCAGCAATACGGCAGGGTATCGACTCTACAAGGTGTTGGAATCATTCTGCAGAGAGATCTGGACCCACGCATCTTGCATTGCTAGCAACAATTGGTCTTGTGTAGTTGGTGCGAGGTTCATGGAGCATACACCAGCATCGACAGCATCCGATAAATGCTCGATTGGATCTGGAGGGCCAATCCACGGTCGTAACTTCACTGGAGGGCTCCTCCAACCACCTGCGTGCCACGACAGAGCGGGGACATGGCATCACCATCAGGGTACTCTATGGTCAGAAAGGGATGAATATGATCTGAAAGAATGCCCACATAACGTGCACCTGTCACTTGTCCCTGCAGCCAGAAAATGGGGCCTAATTGCGACCATGTGAACGCCGCCCAGACTAGAACTGACACACCTCCCGCCTGGGCACAACCTCGTTGACACGCAGAATCCATAGCTTCATAGGACATACGCCACATTCTCATGCGCCCATCAGCTCGATACAACAGGAATAGGGATTCATCGGACCATACCGCACGCCGCCATTGTTTCATGGTCCATTGCTGATGTTCGCGGACCCTTGCACGTCGTTGAGCTCTGTGTCGAGGTGTCAGCAAAGGGACATGGGTTGATCGTCGGCTGGTTAACCTTATGCGGTGCAGATGCCTCCTTGCAGTCTTGGTAGAAATGGGTTCCCGACTCCCAACATTCAACTGGGCAGTGATCTGACTCATACTAGCCCGTCGAGCGCCCAGTATGGTTCTGCGGAGGCGACGTGATGATCGTTCCTTTAACACATGTGGTCTTCCCGTGTGGCGGTTTACGCGGGTGGTAACATTCTCTTTGCGATATTGAAGATCCGCCCTCGACACTGTCGACCTCGGAAACCCGAATTCAGGTGTAATCTCCGCAATGTTATGAGCCATGCGCCGTACGCCGATGATCACCCCACGTTCAAAGTCGGTTAACTCGCGACGTGTTGCCATCTTCACGACACTGGTGTCCGACAGACTGCTCAGCTATGCCGCAGCTAGCCGCAACGCTCAGGGGTGATACACGGCACATTTTCTAATGGGATACCCCTTCCCGTGATTTTTTGCCACTTAGTGTATATAATACCGGAGTGATGTCCACAGAATAAACAAATTTTGCGAGTGTCTACATTTGGAGGGTTTCTTTCTCTAATATGGTAACCTTCTGACTAAAATTTCCGTTGCCTCAAATTGTATTTCATGGTTTTAGTCGCCTGTTTACTCGGCCTTCTCTCACCTGCTCCCGTTTGCTGTATCCTTTGTGCTCTTGCTTCCTTGTGTTGATGCTACATTTAGGAGATCTGAATGTTTACTTGCTCGCATGAATATGGAATATAGTATGCTCAGCCCATTGAAAGTGGATCCCCCAACTCCTTGGAGTTCCAACTCTCTCCTAAGCAAACAATAGTTGTGCGTGGTTTCTTACATAAAATCCAGTCTCGTGGGCGATGGAGGCTCTTCCCACTCCATACTCGTATGGTTAGGCACTGGCTATTCATTGCAAATAGACGTCGTCAAAATTATTACGAGGTTTTGTGTCCTAAACACGTGTTGTATCGATATGGTGTCTTGTCTTGATGTTCACAGAATGTTTGTAATTTCAGTACCGTTTGCTTTGCCACATACAGTATTTTCATTTAGCGAGGTCCAGCGGAGACATTTAAATCACACCTGTGGGTTCCTTTAAAGCTGGGCATGTCCACTCCAGCTTTGCCTTTTTTCAAACTTAACTACGTATTCTTAGAATTCTGAATGCTCCTGTCGTCCCAATTTTAAATCTAACTAGCTTCAGACTGTGTACAAACGTGTAGCTGAATGTTCTTAATTTGCATGATCTCTTTGTGAAATAGTTGATAACACTTTCAATAATATATTTAGTCGAAGCACTGAAAAAACAACTGTTTTAAAGTTCCGATACCACTTATAGACAAAATTGCTTTTTTTTTAAAAAAAAACCGGATACGTTTTTCATTAATAAGAAACGCACTGCTGAACTCTGAACTTTTGAATTATTGAACTTTCGATGGTTCGCAATATCTGAATTCCATAATTAAGATCTAAAATTTATTAATTTGATACCGAGGCTAAAATCTAGCGTTCTGCGAAACTTTCATACAAACAAGAGTATTCTGTGTTACTTTAATTATCATTGTATTGTACCTGATACAAGCACAAACTCTTAAATTTCTTGTGATGTGTTATAAAAATGTGTTTAATTTCACAATCTCGTATCAATTTAAAATGCCTTAATAATTAGCCAGATACTCATTTTAACCCTAATATTTAGGGATTTTTTCGTGGGGTTACACTGAACCTTTAGCCATAAGTGAGGAATACAATCTCATAATAGTTTGAGAACCTCTGATTTAGACGATATCAGCAGTGCAAGCCAGGGAAAAATTAAAATATTCTAAATAATGGTCTCATCAAATTTGATGCAACGCTGACTTTTTTTTTGCTATTTGTTTTACGTCGCACCGACACAGATAGGTCTTATGGCGACGATGGGATGGAAAAGGCCTAGGAGTTAGAAGGAACTGGCCGTGGGCTTCAGGGTTGCCGACAGTGGGGTTCGAACCCACTATCTCCCGGATGCAACCTCACAGCTGCGCGCTCCTAACCACACGGCCAACTCGCCCGGTTCTGAAATTTATGAAGTACAGTTTTTCTTAATAATTTAGACTATTAACTGTATAATCAAATTTGGTTTGTCACGCTAAAATTGAGGAGGATAGAAAATTCGATAGGGTGCAAAGTTCAGGGGCTCAGCGTGAAGCTTGTGATGAAACTTGAGGTATGTTTTAAGGCTGGTTCTTCCTCTCATAATATTAGATCACTGCGCGGTTGCGAGGAATGCGGAGGAAAGTTTGAGCGGAGTAAGATCTTGAGTAATAAACGTAATGGCTCCCTGCTGCACTTTGTCAAGCATGTTAATCCACTTCCTTCATCTCAAAATTAATAGCTTCTCTTCTAGTTGTGCAATATGAGGGATCACAGAGACTTAACATAGGAGGTGAGTTGCCTTTATATATAGGAAACCAACTTTCGAATTTTGTTTCTACTGTGTTGTCTACATAAATAAAATAATTTTGTCTGTACACTTCAAATTAACATGGATATCATGTTTTGGGGCTGGCTGTCATCAAGTTCCCCGACACCACTGTAACCATGGGAACCAGTGTTCGTCTATGTATACTGTCGTAACTACAAAGACGCACACAGAAGATGCTTTGTGTACACTGTTTTATTTACAAATTATATACACGTTATACACACACACACACACTAATGAACTGCTATCTTGAAGAAAACACTGCTAAGAAGAAGAAGACTGCCACATGACCAAGTCAACCAACTACCAACAGAACAAAATCACAACATGAGTTCACACATTGAATTCGACTAGCGACTTTCACTAACAAGTCTAAGAACTCTACACCGTCTCTTTATATACGTTGCCTGCCCAGGTTTCTAGAAAAGTATAACGAATTTTCTCGAGTCCCCAATAACCTATTTACAAAGGAATAGAAAAAATACACAGCTCTAGTGAAAAGACGTGTTGTTCTGGACTATTAGCCTGTGTTGCACAACACTGCATTCCATTTATACATCATATTTACAGGTAATAATAAATTAAATACTATTAATAATAATAATAATAATAATAATCGTATGGCCTCAGCTACCGTGTGCAGACATTTCAATTTGACGCCATCTGGCTGTCTGCTCGTCAATTTCGACGTTCCGTTTTACTCTAGGCCACCACTAGATGGCAGACCGAGTAAACCGAAACTCTCTTGGGCGTCTATGGCTGAGATTTAATGAATTTTGTCGGGTAAACACCAAATGTGTCACCAGAGATCTTTTACATGCCGACATCGTACGACATGGAGTGTCGAATGGACTTTTTTCCGCCCTTCAAAAATCCGACTACCTCTGCCGGGTTTGAACCCCCTATCTTGGGATCCGGAGGCCGACACTCTACCGCTGATCCACTATTAATTACGTGTTTTTACATTAAATAAACTCTTATTAATATACATAGAGCAGATGTATCGTGACATAATCTCACATGTTTTGTTATAAAAGACAGATCATATAACACACAAATAACTGATACGTCCGCAATTTATACCAAATAAAGCCCGTATATAACTACGTAAATAATAATAATAATAATAATAATAATAATAATAATAATAATAATAATAATAAAACCAACTAATCGAACTCGATATTCATTATTTACTTGTGGGTTTAGAGAATTGATTCCACTTTACACCAGTCCATTACACTTGCAACAATACTATGTCAGCATGTCATCATCTCACTGTGCGTTTTCTTCCTGTAACCAAGAGCTTGACAAAATATCGTATCAATCCTTAATCCAGAAATAAAATTGTTGAACTTGCCAGAAAACGAACTCAGGGCCTTGGAATAAGAGGTAGGCACGCTAACTCTACACCACAGGACTAGCTAGTAATAGTAATGCTGAGCAAGTGGTTGCGGGGCGCGGGTCACGTAGCTATTAGCTTATATTAGGGATATAGTGGGGTCGAAGCCCACTGTCGCCAGTTCTGAAGATGGTTTTCCGTGGTTTCCCCCATCGTCACACTAGACAAATGCTGGGGCTGTACCTTACTTAAGCCCACGGTCACTTCTCACTCCTAGCCCTTCCCTATCCCGTCCTCGCCGTAAGAGCTATCTGTGTCGGTGCGACGTAAAGCAAATAAATAATAATAATAATAATAATAATAATAATAATAATAATAATAATAATAATAATAATAATAATAATAATAATAATAATAAAGTGAACAGAAATCGATTTAGACAACTCGTCAAAAAGTTCTGTATAGGGAGATCCTATACAGAAAAACAGAAGAAGAAAGTAGAAGTAATGAAAAAATTACTGGCAGAGAGTGAAGGCAGAGAAAGTTAATGCAAACTTTGTCAAACGTGGTCAATAAATAACCGAAACTAATGTTTCCATGGCTTGAGACCATTTTACAAAGGACATTTTCCATCTTTGCGTTTCGTCCAAGTTACATGATTCAAGAAGGAGAATCACCGACTCTGCAAGAACCTTACATGCGTTTAACTTTGACACTGAAAGAAGTAACATTTTACTATGAAGGAAAGATCTGCATTTTTAATGGAATCCCCTGCACCCGCTGGCTCGTCTTTTGTTGGCATTGCGAACGACAACGTCAAGAAATTGAATTTGAACTACTATATTTGTAAACTCTTTATTCTAATGCACAATAAAACTTTAATTGAGAAACCACCCAAATGTTCACCCACACAAGAATGAAAAAAAACTTTATTTTCCACTGCTCACCGTGTGTTAAAATTTACCCACTGACCAAGAGTAAAAAGGCCTACATTTAGTGGGAAAACCACCACGTTGGCAACACTGTGTGTGTACAACAGGCTTAAGACAGTTCAATGTTGAATAAAAAACATACTAAACTTCGGATAACTTAGGGATTAGAAGAAAATAAGGACTGGCCGAAGAAAGTCGGTCAAAAAAATGAAAGACGTGCTTTGTATAAGCTGTGTATTGTCAAGGTGTGAGCTTCCGTAATAAATTGCAAGTCTGGTCCACTGTTCTCATTACAGAAGCTTTAGAGAATCCTTTTTCTTCTTCTCGTAATGAATGTTCTGTAATACGGATGAAATTAGTAATAATGTTGTGTCAGGCCCTACAATAGCAAGAGGGGGAGCTGTTACCATCCGAACAAAAGATGTGCTGACGAATGTGAACTGTTGTCAAGAGAATTCGAGTGCGAGCGAAAGAGAAATACTAGTACACCCTTCTCTTCCCTCCGCTAATTGGGGAGGCTGAGAGGAAAAGAGAATAGAAAGAGCCAACCAACCACATTTATTGGAAATTGTTTCACTACTTTCTTCCCCTTCTACCCCCACTAACGCACTCAGTCACTACGTCACTCTAGTAAGACAGCCAATAAGAGAGTGGTAGTGATTTCTGGTTAAAATAAAACAACTGGATCACCAGCCACTTTTAATATAAAATGCATGACACATAAAAATCTACGTGAATTCATCACACATCTTAAGGGGGAGGCTGTCACCTTGCAGGTAACCAGAGTTGCCAACCGTACGAGCTGGATCATACATGTACGATAATTCGATGCTTTGTACTATCGTGTGATCCAACCCGGGGATCGTATGTGTATTGTACGATCCTACGTCGTACCGTAAATTTTGTTTTGTTTTCCCTTAAAATGCGTAGATTTTTGTTCCTTCTATTATTCGTGCAAGTTAGTTGAAAGAGAGGAGAGGCTTTTTGAATAATGAGATTCCCCAAGGGATGGTGGTGGTGATTATTGTTTTAAGAGGAAGTACAACTAGGCAACCATCCTCTATATAACACTAATCAGAGGGAAACATGGAAGGGATCCGACACTTCGAAAAATGAATATATCGGTCAAAGAATGACAAGGGCCACGAAGGGCGTGAAAATGAAAGACTCCCTAGCCCTCACAAACCTAATAGCGTCGGGGTGGGAAAAGAACAAGAGAGGTCGGATAGAATAGATGAAAGTGAGGAGCCTGGCACAAGTAAGTGGAAGCAATGCCAGGACTCAGCTAAGGGCCCCGTGGTCACCAACCCACGCTCCAAAGTTCAGAAGCCCTGGGGTCCCTTTGAGTCGCCTCTTACGACAGGCAGGGGATACCGTGGGTGTTATTCTACCGCCCCCTTCCCCAAGGGAGTTGACCAAGAATGGGGTCTTTCCTTTCTGAGTTACTTCACGGTCTCGCGCCTATAACATAATCACTGGACCATAGCATTCGCCTTCAGCAGATTGGCGAAGACTTGAGGAATTTACCCTTTGACAACGTCAATGATGATATTAAAGCCTGCTCCGATGTAGATTAATTCTGGACTAAGTTACAGAGGTGAACAACACGTTTGATGAATGAGTTTCCCGCACTTCCAGAATTTGCACTCTGTTTTGTCATTCACTACCTCGAAAGCCGATTGTGAAACAATATTCAGCAAAATTGATCTCAAAGTTAAAAAACAGGAATAGGCAAATTACTTCTAGAGTGAATGGATGCTTTGCTGACCAGTCAGTGGTACGTGTAAAGATTTCAAACCGTCGGAGAACATGCTCAGAAGGACGACTAAAGCAGAGCAAACAAGCTCCAAGTATTTCAGAATCTTCTGCTGTGAATGTGCCTAGACGTTCCTTAGAAGATGATCATGATGACAAGTTCCAGCTATCTCTTGACTTCTTTACAAATTACCCAATTCTCGAGTAATCTAAACAAACAAAAATGTATTCCCGTATCCTTAATACTGTATCTCATATATTAGCACCAAGACTTATATTTATTTTCCATCCTAACCTGTTTAAATGTGCAGTTGCGGCAGTGGGACACCTAGCTATGGTGTTATACTGTCGGTTGAGCCCTGCACGGTTATCCGCGACGTTAGTGTCTTGGCGGCTGCAAACTGTATGGCAGTGGGACACCTAGCTATGGTGTTATACTGTCGGTTGAGCCCTGCACGGTTATCCGCGACGTGAGTGTCTTGGCGGCTGCAAACTGTATGGCAGTGGGACACCTAGCTATGGTGTTATACTGTCGGTTGAGCCCTGCACGGTTATCCGCGACGTTAGTGTCTTGGCGGCTGCAAACTGTATGGCAGTGCGGATAATTTTTCTGATAATTTCTCAATAATGAAATTTATTGATTTTCACTCAGGTATACTTTTATTTTTGCTTGTGGTTAGGCGACCCTTGACAGTTGTATGAGAGAATCGTGATATATAAAGGGCCTTGAGACCATAAAGCCGTAAATCTGACCTAAGCCTAACTCGTTCCTGCCCGAAGTTAATGGAAGAAAGGAACAGAGGTCAATTCGTCGGTAGCTGTCGTAAGAGAAAACCCCCTCATAACCCTGTGACTGTAGGGGTTTTGATGGTGGCATCTGGCCTATGGTATTATATTAACAGATCTATATAAAATAAACAATGTAGTTAAATTACTACAATATCCGCGGATATCCCTTCGCGAATAACCATTCGCAAATGCGGATGAATGAAGTGCGAGTGCGGATAATATTGTGAATGTCCGCAGGCCTCTAGTTATAGGTAATCCGCGAAACGTACAGTTTTACGTGCGGCCCGAACAAGAGATAGTCGACTTTTCGGAAATTTCATATTATTAACCCTGAAACGAACCAGTCAGCTTCCTCAGAAGCAAGCAAGCTGCTGCATACGTGAGCTATTGCGTCTAAAAAAAGAAAAGAAAAAAAGCAATCCACTCTTGAAAAAATACGATCTTTTGTTGGGAGGGTTATGGTATGATCCTGACCATTTCAGAGGTTGGCAATGCTGCAGTGCAGGTAAGCCCCCCCTCTCAGGATAAGAGATGAGCTATGATGGAGTTAAGTAAGAGTTTGGTGATATTTCTTCGCTAATGGAGTTTTGGGTGAGGCGATAATGCAAGGAGATGGGCAAATTGGGATGTTTTTAATGGCGAACGACCTCCGAAGAGGCCTGATGCAGGTTTTTCGATTTGACGCCTTCTAGGCGACCTGCAAGTCTGTGAAGATGGGTCATACCTACGATGAATTCTTATCTCGAAGACGTCACACACGCTCAGTCCCTGAGCCATTAGGAATTAACCTACGTAGGTTAAAATCCCAGACCCGGCCTGAACCCCCGTGGACTAAAGACCAGCCATGGGTTTCCTCTCCGACTTCTCTTGGTCAACTCTTCCTTTCCGACCCTACCGGAGTCTTTCTATTTATTCAACGGAGGCATTTGAAAATGAATTAAAAATAAAGCAAAAATTGTATTAAGCCGAAAAGGTCACAAACGCATCAAAAGGGAAAGTAAGTTCCCTGAGTTACAAAACACACAAAATGTATACACCCTTGATTAATCCACTCTCACAACACAACACATACAAAGCGAATGATGAGATCAACGACAGTCGCGTCATCGTCTAGTATGATTTCGAGTGCCTCTTGCAGGCCAAGGTTCCTTAGACCAGGGCACAATCTGTGAGGATGCGGGCCACGGTGAAGTCGCCACCACAAGAACACACTGGGCGGGTCTTAACTCTTTAGGAGATTTTCCTGTTTAGAATTCGTTTTACGTAGCACCGACACAGCTAGGTCTTATGGCGACCATGGAATAGAAAAGACCAAGGAGTGGGAAGGACGTGGCCGTGGCCTTAATTAAGGTACATCCACAGCATTTGCTTGGTGTGACAATGGGGAAACCACCGAAAATCATCATCAGGACTGCCGACACTTCTGAGGTAAAGTGTGCGTAGATCGTTTATAACCTATCCTCACCTACAGAATACTATGGCTTCTCTCCGCAAAGGCAGGAAAGAGGACCGCCACACGGTTTTGTCTTAATTTCTCTCAGCTTGTTGGAAGTTCGGATAGCTAACACGCTAATATGGTTCGTTGTTGCTTTGCAGCTTCATCCGCAAGTTCATTTCCCGCTTCAGAGACACGCGAAAGTGTTTATGATGCCAATATCACACAACCTGGCTAGAAGGTCATGAATCTATTGTATCAGTGGATATTGTGGGAAACAGGAATCCATAGACTGCGGAGAACTTAACGAGTCAGTACACACGAGAA
Organism: Anabrus simplex; assembly: GCF_040414725.1. Lineage (NCBI taxonomy): Eukaryota > Metazoa > Arthropoda > Insecta > Orthoptera > Tettigoniidae > Anabrus > Anabrus simplex. The sequence goes on along the minus strand of NC_090278.1, from coordinate 85,154,527 downwards.
AGGGGTTTGTTTCTTCGAAGTGCTTGCCTAGTTGTACTTCTTCAAAACTATAATCACGTCCTCCACCCGTGATATAGTGAAAGACAGAAAAGGAATGAATTGAACGTACTTTCTATTTTTGTACACCTAATCTGACACAAAAACTAGTGACGAAAACATTTCAAGTTTACAGATGAAATTATCAATCAAATCAATCATCAATGATCTGCTTTCAGGGCGGTCGTCCAGGTGGCAGATTCCCTATCAGTTATTTACCTAGCTTTTTTCTTAAAGATTTTCAACGAACTTGGAAATGAATCAAACATTTCCCTTGATAATTCATTCCAATCCCTAACTCTTCGACCTATAAATGAGTATTTGCCCCAATCTGTCCTCTTGAATTCCAACTTTATCTTCATATTATCATCTTTCCTGCTTTTAAAACCACCACTCAAGCTTATTCTTCTACTCATGTCATTCCACGCCAACTCATCACTGACAGCTAGAAACATACCACATAGTCGAGCACCTTGTCTCCTTACTTCCAAGTCTTCCCAGCCCAAAGTATGCAGCATTTAAGTAATACTACTCCTTTGTCGGAAATCTCCCAGAACAAATCGCGCTGCTTTCCTTTTAACAGTTTTCTACTTCTCGCATCACGTAGTCCTGGTGAGGGTCCCAAACTCTGGAACCGAACGGTTTTACGCCCTCTCCTTCATATCCTTACTACAACCTCTTATACACTCTCATAACCATGCGAAGAGATCTGTAACCTTTCTTAATTACTTCGTCCATAATTATATCTTTCTATAAATACATTTTCATTTCGCCAGAGCAGCTAAATGCCCTCCACTACACGACACAGCTTGAGGAACTATCATAAGATATTGTTATTACATGAAAATTAGTCCATGATGGGAAGCTGATGACAAGTAATTTCTTTGCTTGTCAATAGTCCAATAAACTCATTGATTTCCTTCTGATAAAGTTTACAGAAAAGTAATCACAACATAGTTAGTCTTGGTAATTGGATATTGATAGAAGTGTCAAATCACTTACATGGAAGATTGAACATCTTAAAACAATAAACTCGCAGAGAAATGAAGCCTACAAGAATGGGGAGGAAGGATTAAAACGGAACAAATTTAAGTAAAGAAAGGATGTGGAACAACATGAACGTGGTATGAAATGACTTCCTCTAATATAGGCATTAAATACGAGCGTGGGTTGTCAATAAGAGACAGGTCGACACAAGGTAACGACATCTGGTCCAGAAAAGACTGAGCTATACAGTAATTCACTGGTACTATCATTACACTGTAGGCTTTAAACTTTATTACAGTACTAGCTGATGTACCCGTGCTTCGCTACGGGATTCTCAGAAAGACTGACTTTGTGGTTTTCCTAACCTAAAATCAACGTAATTTACAGCCTAGACAATAGCGACTTATTTCCTGACTTTGCATACCGATTTTCATCAAGATAGGACTACTAATAACAACAATATTTGAGAATTAAATGTTAGGCCTTCCCCTAAACTACCATTTTCTCAGCGTGAATACAATTATTGATAGCCTAGATTGTAGCAACTTATTCCCCAACTTTGCATACCCATTTTCTTTAAAATACGACCACTAATAACAAATAGTTGAGAATTCAATTTTAGGCCTTCCCCTAAACTACCATTTCACTCAGCGTGAGTAAAATTATGTATAGCCTAGATTGTAGAGGCTCATCCCCCGACTTCGGATACCGATTTTCATTAGACCACTAATAACAAATAGTTGAGAATTCAATTTTAGGCCTTCCCCTAAACTACCATTTCACTCAGCATGAGTAAAATGATTTTTAGCCTAGATTGTAGAGGTTCATCCCCCGACTTCAGATACCGATTTTCATTAGACCACTAATAACATAAATAGTTGAGAATTCAATTTTAGGCCTTCCCCTAAACTACCATTTCACTCAGCATGAGTAAAATGATTTTTAGCCTAGATTGTAGAGGCTCATCCCCCGACTTCACACACCGATTTTCATTAAATTCTCTTCAACCGTTTTCTCGTGATGCGTATACATACATACATACATACATACATACATACATACAGACAGACAGACAGACAGACAGACAGACAGAAGACAGACAGACATTACGGAAAAGTAAAAAAGTGCATTTTCTTGTTACTATGGACATGACCGATACAGAAATACCATTATTTTCAAATTCTGAGCAATGTACAGACAAAACTCTTATTTTATATATATAGATTTTGCTGTTTCATTTTCTGCATAAAGTGTTAAACTTTTAACTTTTTTTTTTCAATAATGCCGAAATCTCCAATAATCAACTCATGAAATTTCTGACAAGTATGAACAAAATTAAGTGAGATTTTAATTTCTGACTATCAGGATTGCCCAACGTCTATCACTCAATTTGTTTCTGAGAATTTTAAAAAACCTGTTTCAACAATGTGCATTCGAACATAAGTGTACAATGGAACCTCCATATCTCGAATCACCTGGAGAACTAAACTTATTTCTAATTATCGAAATTTCGAGATGCCGTTTTCGAGCATGTATAGCACATAATTGAATCATATATCTACGGGCTTATACTGAACACATTATTTTTAACAGTACTTGAAAATATACAAACTCTATTTTACGGCATCACTTTAATTATAACACTTGTGGTAAGTTTTTAGAAGTCAGGATACAGTACATAGAGTAGTGAAGAAAAAAACCTCCGTTAACACCCTTGGAAAATATCCGTTAGTCTCTTCTGGTTGTTACGGTTAACCTTTCCTCCTTTCACGTGGAAACCTCTCGTCAAAACTACGCAGCCGAGATTTGTAAATGGAGCTCATCATCCGTGATTTCGGGGGTTGGTTCGTACGTGACCGCTTATTAATTCACTCCCGAAAAACAACGATGCTTCGCCGATTTTCCGATCATCAGAAGTTTTAGTTTTTCGGTTCCTGTCATATTAGCTCCCAGCATGTAACCCTTTCTTTACTTGTTAACTGTTCCTCACAAACCACAAATGCCGTATTGCACAGTTAATGCTGCACAAAATTCGAGTTAGAGGGTTGTTTTTTTTTTTGTTTTTTTTTGTTTGTTTGTTTGTTTTTTTTTTTGTTTTTTTTTCCTTCAAGGGAGGAAATGTTTGCTTCGAGAAATTCACCGAACAGAATTTCAAGTAATACAGAAATAAATCCACGTGAAGAATAGGACAAACGACCGGGAAATTGGATTTACTTCGAGATACAGAAAAATTGGAGTAATGGAGGTTCGACCGTATTTGGAACAGCATCTAAATTAACTTCAGAGAAATACACCCGTTTTAAGTTTACATCAAAACTCCAATCATTATCAGTATCAGAACAGCATCACGCAATTCACTGTTATGGGAAGAAAATTCTTCATCAAAGCTATCCAAATTAAAAGCTTGTCAAATTATAGAGAATTTCAAACCAATAATCATTTCTTCAAAACCAAAAAATGTAACATCTTTCAAATGTAAATAAAGCCTCTACTTTCTTAAAAATATTAACATCACAGAAGTCAAACTTTGTCCAGACAAGCTACTGCAGCAATGTAAACGCTCTTTAGGATCACTTCATCTTTCCAACAAATTAACTTAGACCTCAATATTGTAACTATTTGTTTTCAAGCTCAGGTATTGCTTCATTAAAAGCTACCATAAATAGATAATTTTAACCATGGCAGAACTGAGTGGTTTAAATATGGAAAAGAAGGACGGGACGTGATGATGATATGACGCTCCTTATTTAAAGGGGCCTAACATCTAGGTCTTCGGTCCCTAATGGTACGAAATGAGACGAAATGTAATGATAATTTAAAAGTCCAAAACTCATCCACTGACCCGAATTCAAAACGTGATGATTAAGAATGAATGGATGAATATGAATGTAAAATAATCAGCAGATCCAACTCACGATACTGAAAGTTAAAAATAATTACGAAATCAATTCACTGACTAGAATTCAAAAAGACGACGATGAACAATCAGTGGACCCGACCCGCAATGCCCCACCTTCCCACAAACTATCTTAAAACAATAGTATTACTGACTAAGGGACTGATTTCAAACCACAATACTGAATCGATCGATGATACTTGTAGTCTAAAGTGGTCCGAAATCCAGGTCAAAAGCCCACCATACCGGTACTTACCGCTATTGTATTTCTCATGTTGCGGTACTAATCAAAAGTAGCGTAGACTCACGGTGTTCCACACATTATGGCTCTACTCACAAGTACTGTACGTCGCACAGGTAAAGCAGACCTATGGTGTTTCTCACATAATGGCGCCACTCATAGGCAAGGCCAACGCATTGTGTTTCTCACCTAGCTGTACTAATCACAGGCAACGTAAGCCGGTCGTGTAATCACACGTACTGTAAACCCACAGTGAACACACTCTCTGCTGCTACTAATCACAAACCTATTGCGTACCTCACATAGTGGTACTACACGCACGTAAAGGCGACCCACAGTGTTCCCCGCATGATGGCACTAATCACAAGTAGTCTCATGGTTCTAATTGTCATCTCTTGGTCGCCCCTTTTAGTCGAATCTTACAACAGGCAGGGTGTATGCTCCGTTTGCGTCCCCCACCCACAGGTTTACGGCCGCAAGAGTTCGCATTAACAACCAAGATATTACATTGGTCTCATTATATAGCCCACCACGAACAAAAATTCAACTTCAAGAATGGTATCGGCTTACGCAGCAGACAGAGCCGTCTTTCCTCTTTTGTGGTGATTATAACGCACATAGCACAACATGGGGTTGCGAGACAAATGATACATATGGCGAGGCTGTCTTACAAATAGTAGATGAGTTCAATTTATGTGTGTTAAACGATGGATCGGCTACCCTGTTACCAGTACCGTGCCAACGTCCCTCCGCTGTCGACCTAACCATTTGTTCTTCTAATATCTCATCTGATTTTCATTGGAAATTCTTGCCAATGGGTTCTAATCACTATGCTATCATTTCGCCGGATTAGCATTTCGTCCTTCACTGGTCAAACCCACTATTAAATGGAACGTTCAAAACGCTGACTGGGTCAAATACAGAACGGTAATAAACGCAAATATACACTCTGTGTTACATAAAAAAACCACGCTTGAAAAATACAACGCCTTCGTACACACCATTAATTTAGCTGGCGCCATTTCAATTCCTGAACGAAAACAAACCAACATCTCAAAAAGATTCTCTACTCCATGGTGGAATTCCGAATGCAGTCGACAGATAGCGAAGAGAAATCAGGCCCTCAGCAAGTTAAAACGAGCAACTACAATGGAAAATTTCCTCAATTACAAAAATATAGATGCAGCAGTCAAACGCTTTCTGAAAAGGGTAAATAAGGAAGAATAGCTGGAGATCTTATTGTGAAAACCTGACCAAGGATACACCCCTATCGGAAATATGTGCGTCCAATGGGAATGTCCCCTACTAGATCGCATCCGTGACACCATCCGAGGCGTGGCTGCAGCCAACGAGAACATGCCTGAATGGGCATATCCTGCGAGCAGCACTTCACACTACCGTAGGCAATGCACTTCGCCTGCACACTGATGGCCGAAGACGAAGAGGGTCACTTAAACAATGATGGTGAAATCGTCAACGAGCATACAGAAAAGCCGACTGATGAGCCAAGTCTCGTACCGTGATTGAAACAGCGAACCCTGCGCAAATCCAAAAGAGAAAAGGGCAAGCTTTCTTTCCACTAACATGAAATTACTTTACCTAATAATAATCCAAATTACAGAAAGATTAATAGTCAAAAAAAAAAAAGGATGTAGGCTACAGTAAATGTATCGATGCTTTCAAAAAAATGTTATTTCAATTCTTCTCTTCCTGATTTTTTTTTTTTTGCTAGTTGCTTTACGTCGCACCGACACAGATAGGTCTTATGGCGACGATGGGACAGGAAAGGCCTAGAAGTTGGAAGGAAACGGCCGTGGCCTTAATTAAGGTACAGCCCCAGCATTTGCCTGGTGTGAAAATGGGAAACCACGGAAAACCATCTTCAGGGCTGCCGACCGTGGGGCTCGAACCCACGATCTCCCGGATGCAAGCTCACAGCCGCGCGCCTCTACGCGCACGACCAACTCGCCCGGTCTCTTCCTGATTTAGGCGATGTCGAAGAATCAATAAAACACAAGTTCTATCAAGATGAAAACTGGGTACATCTGAACATACCATCAGCCGTAGGAGAATTTCTCTTTTCGAATTAAGCAAACTAACATAATAGGTTAAAATAAAGGATTAATGTATGTTGAAAAGACACTGTTCAATAAATCGAACCGAACGAGTGGCTGTCAGCTTGCATTCGGGAGATAGTGGGTTTGAATACCACTGCCGGCAGCCCTGGAGATGGTTTTCCATGGTTTCTTATTTTTACACTAAGCAAATAAGGCCACGGTCGCTTCTTCCCCACTCCTTGTCCTTTACTATTACATCGTCGAAATAAGACCTACTGCGTCGGTGTGACGTAAAGCAAATTGCAAATTAACAAATAAAATCAATAAGGAAAAGAAACCTAGTTTCCGGAGTCATTTATGTAATTTTTTATTAGTACATTTCTATAGCATATTCTTTCTTAACTTCTTTTCTCTAATTCACCCCTCCGTCCCTATTTTAAAATTCTTAAGTAAATTACATCCTAAAATGCGATCACTATACGATATCCACGTTTTCACCTACTTATTCAATATATACAAAGAGAAGATATCTACGCTACGAAATGTATGTTCTCCATGAAATTAGAAAGAGAAAGATTCTGAGCAAGGAATGGGAACCACTGAAAACAGAAAACCCAAATTACACGTAACAGTGAAGGTCCCTGAAAATCCACAAGCTGTTTCCAGTCATTCGACCGGATCGGGAATGGAATGAAGCCCCCATCCAGCGGCGGGGATAGGAACTGTACCGGCTGCCGAAGCGTGTCGCACTCCTCTGGAGCAATGATTAATGACTGACAGATGCAATGAAATGACATTGGAGACAGCTGCAGAAATTAAATATGACAGGGAAAACCGGAGTACACAGAGAAAAGCCTGTCCCGCCTCCGCTTTGTCCAGCACAAATCTCACATGGAGTGACCGGGATTTGAAACACGGAACCCAGCGGTGAGAGGCCAGCGCGCTGCCGCCTGAGCCACGGAGGCTCCTAGTGATCACTACAGACCTAAAATGAAGACAGAGGAAATAATATGTTAAATAGGACCAGAAAGAGTTAGGCTCATCGGCTGTATACATATAATGAAATGGTCATCAGAAGACTCTTAAGAAATGAGGGTAACATAATAGAGGATAGAACGACTATCACAAACCTAATACAAAATTTCAAGTGCTTCCAAGAGAAAGAAAAGACGAAAAGTGATAATTATCCGGATGGAAGGAAGGAAGGAGCAAAAGGAAAGCGAAATTATGAAAGACTTTGGAAAGTAATAAACAATAGGAGAAAATTAAACCACTGGTTATTAAATCTTGTCCATAAATGACTACAATAGAAATAATAAAATAAGTGAATTAATAATAAGAATAATAAGAATAATCATGCCTCCATACTTTGAGCAATTGAGCCTAGTGGGCATGATCGTTAAAGCGCATTACTACTTGAGCCTGACAAAAGAAAGTAGAAGCAATGCCAGATTCGGGTAGGGAACGCGTGATCGCTCCTCGGTCCCCTGTAAGACAGTCAGGGGATACCGTGGGTGTATTCTACCACCCCCAACCACGGCGGGAAGTGATTACAGAACCAACACCATTACGTACCCAGTCAAAAAACGAGGAAAAAGAAAACTACTCCAAATAAGGAAGAGTCACAATACCAGGGTGTATGTTTTGAGAGAAGGCCATCTTACTTCAATTAATGTAGGAAGTACAGTGTGTATTCACTCGGAGATTGAGATAACAGACCTGGTCTGAAACCACAGTGCCAACAGAAGAACAGACGGTAAAGGGCGGGGTGGAAGATCGAACTTTTGGCAGGGGATATAACGTTAATTCCTTTCGGCCACACGAAGCATTATTGCGTTATCGTTCGTAACGGTAATTAAAGATTTATTTAGTTACCGTTCTCCAACCTGGTTACTACTGGATTTTCCCCTCCGCCTGTCTGTCTTTGTTCCGTTTTTTTTTTTTAATTCCTCTTTCAACGAAGACTTTTTTGTGTAGCGTGGAGAAACAAAGTACGAACGGAATTAAGTTAAATAAATCACAGATGTGAAAGGGTAGAAAACAGCGATCGACTGATTTAGAAAACAGGATTTTTTTGTGCTACAGCGCGAGATGGCTGTGCGGTTAGGACGTGCAGCTGTGAGCTTGCATTGGGGAGACAGTGGATTCGAACCCCCCATTGTCGGCAGCCCTAAGATAAGTTTTCCGTGGTTTCCCATTTTTACACCAGGCAAATGCTGGGGCTGTACCTAATTCATGCCACGGCCGCTTCCTTCCCATTCCTAGCCCTTCCCTAGCCTATCATCGCCAAAGGACGTATCTGTGTCGGTGCGACGTATAGCCACTAGCAAAAAAAAAAAAAAAAACACCACCACCACTATTACTAGAGGAAAAGCGGGAAAGAAGGATAAGAAGAAGGCAAGATGAGCTCAGACTGATGGCCACACCTGAAATGAAAAAAAAAAAATGCCTGTCATTGTTAACAAGGCCGAACCCGCCTTTAAGCGTACGAGTGTAGGTTGAAAGTGTTTTATTCGAAACAATACAGTGGGGTACGGAAGAGCACGACAACTAGCCAAGAGAGTTCGAATAGGAAAGACGAGTGCTAGGAGCCTAGCACAAGTGGACGTAATGTAAGACTCAGCTAGGCGTCTCGTAGTCAACAACCCATACTGCCAAGCTGAGAGCCCCTATGGTCTCCTTACACTCGCTTCTTACGACAGGCTCGGATTCGTAAACACAGGTGGAGTAATCACATAAACGGGGTTGTAAATAAAGGGTACAGATCTCTTCAGATGGTGTTGAGGACAGTATATTTAGGAGTTGTATGAAGGATGCAAGGGGGATGGTATATAATATCTGGTAAGGCCCCAACTAGAGTATGTTTCTAGAGTATGGGACTTGAGTCTAGGGAATGTCGAAGGAGCAGCCATCATCGGCTTTGCTCGTGACTGCTCGAGAAACCTCGGCGTTTAGTACCGCCTACCTAGCTATTGCGCGCCACGTGTGGGGCAAGGAGAAGAAGAAGCTCTGTTTTGTTTGTTGTTGGTTGCAGCTTTTCGCGAAGCCAGTATTGCTTTTAAATCGTGCTGCTGTGTTCAGACTGTGTTAATAAACTTCTGCAGTATTTGGAGGTCCACTTCATGAAACAGTGAATTAGTTACGTGCATTAAGTGGTTTATTGCGCATTGTAGTGAACTTTTTGTGCTTGCACAATGGACAATTTCGTATGTAGTGAGTGTAATCAATTTGTTACTCCAGTAAGAAAAATGTGTTATAGGCCCTCCGTCAGTAGAATAAACTCTTTCTTCTGCTTTCCTCGAGGCAAACCAGTGTAAGTAAATTCCAATATTGTGAAATATTAGTGGCGGTGCAGAGATTGCACTCATAGGTTTGACTTTAATTTGGCTTTTTTTATGTTTTAGGTGTGATCAATGGAAGGGACCTACCTACATACATACAAGATATGTTGAGATCACTTCCAATCCACAGATTTTAGGAATCCTCGGCACTTTAGTCAGGGGTAAGTCATGAATCAATCACTCAGTCTCTTAATCTGCATTTAGGGCAGTCGGCCAGGTGGAACATTCCCTATTGGTTTTTTTCCCTAGCCTTTTCTTAAATGATTGCAAAGAAATTGGAAATTTCTTGAACATCTCCCTTGGTAAGTTATTCCAATCACTAACTCCCCTTCCTATAAATGAATATTTGCCCCAATTTGTCCTCTTGAATTCCAGCTTTATCTTCATATTGTGATCTTTCCTACTTTTAAAGACACCAGTCAAACTTATTCGTCTACTAATGTCATGCCATGCCATCTCTCCACTGACAGCTCGGAACATAACTGAGATTCAGTATGGACCCAACATGATTTTTATCACTTGTAACATACCACTTAGTCGAGCAGCTCGTCTCCTTTCTCCGAAATTTTCCCAGCCCAAACTTTGCATTATTTTTGTAACGCTACTCTTTTGTTGGAAATCACCCAGAACAAATCGAGCTGCTTTTCTTTGGACTTTTTCCGGTTCTTGAGAATCAAGTTATCCTGGTGAGGGTCCCATACGCTGGATCCATACTCTAGTTTAGGTCTTACCAGAGACTTATATGCCCTCTCCTTTACATCCTTACTACAACCCCTAAATACCCTCATAACCATGTGCAGAGATCTGTACCCTTTAGTTACAATCATATTTATGTGTTTATCTCAATGAAGATCTTTCCTTATATTAACACCTAGATACTTACAATGATCCCCAAAAGGATCTTTCACCCTATCAATGCAGTAATTAAAGCTGAGAGGACTTTTCCTATTTGTGAAACTGACAGCCTGACTTTTAACCCCGTTTATCATCGTACCATTGCCTACTGTCCATCTTACAACATTATCGAGGTCATTTTGCAGTTGCTCACAATCTTGTAACTTATTGATTACTCTGTACAGAATAACATCATCAGCAAACAGCCTTATCTTTGATTCCACTTCTTTACACATATCATTTATATATATAAGAAAATATAAAGGTCCAATAATACTGCCCTGAGGAATTCCCCTCTTGATTTTTACAGGGTCAGAAAAAGCTTTGCCTACTCTAATTCTCTGAGTTCTATTTTCTAGAAATATAGCCACCCATTCTTGTTTTCTTCATGGGGCCTCTAAATATTAGTTCCTAATTAGTGTCGACCTCTAAGATCTTTTGCTACCATGTTTTTCCTTCATTCCCACCTAGATATACCTGCTCCCTTCACAAAGCAGCAGGTTGTTCTTATTGGGTCTTCTTGGATTTGTCCTCTCACTTCACCTGGTAGTCCTAGAGTAGAGAGTCTGATTCTACCCAACGCCTCACATTCGAAAAGTATGTGTTCAGCTGATTCCTCTGCTTCATTGTATTTCCTACATATGTTGTCTCTTATTACTCCAATTCTATGTAGGTTTTTTTTTTCAGATGGCAGTATCCTGTCAACAGGTCTACTACCCATCTTATATTTCCTCTGTTGAGTTTCAACAACTCTTCAGTATGCTTCTTGTTTAATCCTTTTTCAGTTCCTTTGCAAGCCTGCATCCTGGAGTAATTTTCCAGTTCTCCATTTGTCTCTTTTGTACCCATTTTCCTGTGTAGTGTCGGGCTTGTCCATAGGAAATCCCGCATACAGGTTCCGGGCCTACAAAATGTGTTTCTGCCACTTTCCTAGCCAGTTTATCTGCCTTTTCATTTTCTTCTATACATTTATGCCTGGTACTCATGTTATTTTGACAATGTTGTACTTTGAGAGCTTCAGAAGAAATGAGTGGCAATACCAGACAATTCTGGATATTATCCGGACTGCCTCTAGTGCCTTAATGGCCGCTTGGCTGTCCGTTAAAATGAAAATGTTCTTATTCCTATAGTTCATTTTCAGATGTTCTTCAAGACATGTGATTTATATGGGTTGATTTCAGAATCTTCTGGAGCCTTGCTGTTTCATTGTGTGCTTCCACTTTCTCACAGAACGGTCTCCAAGATTTTCTTTTTGCTTTCCATATCTCTGTTCCAGCCAGCTTTTAGTTTCTGGATTTACACAGATCAGTACCACTGCTCCACTTTCCAGCCTCGGAGATTCGAGGAAGCCTGAAAGGCATCCATCTGACAGCGGTTTCATTCACAATTAAGTATTTATTTTCCACCTAGTCGATACAATGATTGCTTAAGGCAATTTTTAATGGTCAAAAGTGGTACATGTTTCGTATATTATCAACATCTTCAGCCACATAACACTGTTTAGATGAAAAATGTATAAAATTGACAAAGTAATGCTTTAGAGGAAGTGTCCTTAAAATTAACATAAGATTGACAAGATTAAAACAAACAAATAACTCAAGAGAAAATATATAAATTATTTCTACAATAGAAAGCAGTCGTCAAGGAAACACTTGTACAATATTCCATAGAGAAATTGTCCTAATAAATATTCTTTTCTTAATAATTCATGAAAAAAGATCAATTTATAAATTAAAAATTATACAATTTATAAGTAATTATCGAAATGAAGAAATCCTGATATCACAGTGCGGCTCTTATTATTAATGTAGATGAAGATATAACTAATTCCTAGTTGTCAAATCTTATTAAGCCTGCTTTCCTTTGGAATAGTAACTCCTGTCATTCTTTCACAGTTTTGCGCCGGGTGTAATATTGATGATGCGTTCTTCCTTGCTCTTGCACCTGAGGAGGTGGAGGAGCGGGGGATATAGGTGTGTCAAGAACTTCCTTGCTGTCACCTATAGCTTCAACTGAGGAGGAATAAGTTGTAGGGCTATCTGTAGGAGGAGAAATTCCAATTCTTTTTTCGTGATCCTTCTCAAGCATTTTCAAATATACTAGAATTTGATAATATAATGGATTCTTATATTCTACAGCCTCATTAAGGTTATCATTTTTCTTTACAAGTTGGTCTAGATGAATGTACAGGTCTTCATATGTGTTCATTAAGCTGCCCTTTTTTAACTTTTTTATGATGGTCAGGTCTTGTTCTATGTTGGTAAATTTATGACCTGTGGCAAGAGCAAGGAAGAACGCATCATCAATATTACACCCGGCGCAAAACTGTGAAAGAATGACAGGAGTTACTATTCCAAAGGAAAGCAGGCTTAATAAGATTTGACAACTAGGAATTAGTTATATCTTCATCTACATTAATAATAAGAGCCGCACTGTGATATCAGGATTTCTTCATTTCGATAATTACTTATAAATTGTATAATTTTTAATTTATAAATTGATCTTTTTTCATGAATCATTAAGAAAAGAATATTTATTAGGACAATTTCTCTATGGAATATTGTACAAGTGTTTCCTTGACGACTGCTTTCTATTGTAGAAATAATTTATATATTTTCTCTTGAGTTATTTGTTTGTTTTAATCTTGTCAATCTTATGTTAATTTTAAGGACACTTCCTCTAAATCATTACTTTGTCAATTTTATACATTTTTCATCTAAACAGTGTTATGTGGCTGAAGATGTTGATAATATACGAAACATGTACCACTTTTGACCATTAAAAATTGCCTTAAGCAATCATTGTATCGACTAGGTGGAAAATAAATACTTAATTGTGAATATATTGAAGTGCGATACGGACCATGAAGCTGATTTTATGTAAAGCGGTTTCATTTGCGCTATCAGAGCAAATGTAAGTTTCTTCACGTCATCCTCCTTCAGTTTCCCATCTGGAGAGGTTTAAGGTATTATTGCTACCTTGATTGAAGTTAGTCTTTCCGAAAAGGACATGACCGTCTCTTCTTTCTGGTTTTTGGCGGGCGGTTTTGTAGCCGAACTTGATGGCATACTATCCCCTGGCCTCAGCCTTTTGGGCATTGTCGGAGGGATAGCCTCTCGCCGATCCCTGTTCCTTGGCTTCTTCTCCGTCCAAGTTCCAGTCGCTATTTTGGCCTCCTTCCTCGCTCCCTTCCTTTCCTTGTAATATGCACTGTTGCGAGGTGGTCTGTCGATATGAAATCTGTTGATTTTCGAGGCAGAAATCTTCAGTTCTGTTTCTATGGACGTTCTGCTTTGCTTGTAGTAGCAGTCTGCTCTACTGGAGCTTCTGTTACCATTTCTTGTTTTGAATCAGCGACAGCCTGTCCAATTGGGACTTCTGTCTCCATTTCTTCATCTTGGGCTTGCTTCTGGATATGCTCTATTGGAGCTTCCATGGCTTCCCTTGATATCGAAATTTTTGAAATTGGCTCTTTTTAAGCAAACATATTTCAATCAATCATAGGTTTTTTGGCCCTTCTAGGGTCCTGAGCGTCGTTCTTACCATCCGTGGTGAGCCATACAGCCATACATTGTCCTCCCACAACTTAGGCTCTCCGTAGCAGAGACCACGCCCCTCAGTCGTCCATCCAGCGGTCCGCCCCTGGCCCGAACCTAGCCAGGTTTGTTCCCCCTTCAGTAGGCCTACTCACGTGGTTTCCACTTGGCATTATCATGACTGAGTTCGGGCCAGGCTACGTAGAGCAAAGTGATGTGTTGGTTCCAGCGCCCCGCAGTGAGCCTTCACCTCAGTCACCAGCCCCACTTCACCTGAACCACCGTATCACCCATTCAGTCACTCTTTTTTTCTAGTCCAATTGCACTCATTTTTTCCAGTAGTCTCCCATGATCTACCCTATCAAATGCTTTACATAGGTCAATCGCAATAAAGTCCATTTGACCTCCTGAATCCAGGATATCTGCTATATCTTGTTGGAATCCTACAAGTTGAGCTTCAGTAGAATAACATTTCCTAAACTCAAACTGCCTTCTATGAAACCAGTTATTAATTTTGCAAACATGTCTAATATATTCAGAAAGAATGCTTTCCCAAAGCGTACATGCAATGCATGTCAAACTGACTGGCCTGTAATTTTATGCTTTATGAAGTTAAATAGTTCTTGTGTATAAAACTAACTTCCCTTTATTGCTTGAAATAGAGAAAATGAATATTACATACATACATAGCTACAGGCAGTTAAGCCCTTCAGCGTTCAGTCTGCAAGCCTCTGTGAGTTAAATAATAATAATAATAATAACTTAGTATTTTATTGCAGTCAATGGTCATAAGATTAAATTACAGTTCATAAATCCTTTAAGTTACACTAGAAAAACATGAGCATAATTTGAACATGAATATTTTGCACATTACAGCATAGTATCTTGCAATTTATTATTATTATTATTATTATTATTATTATTATTATTATTATTATTATTATTATTATTATTATTATTATAATATAATAAAGGCACCAAACAACATTTCACTACTCACAACGGGGAGTAAATATTAGTTGCAGCAGAAACATGTCAGCAATTATTTTCTCTGAGGACAGATAAGTGTGCGATACCTATGACAAGCTCCACCGCATGGAGCACAGATACACTGAGGACTTGGCCCGTGGTAATTGAACGCTGAAAACTGCCTTCACTCTGTCATTCCGACAATATTTTGCTTTTCACTACCTTTAGAGAGGGTTGTTCCTAGGCATTTCCTTCCTGCTTTTACTGCTGCGTCACTGTATGCCACCCATTCTTTCTCTATTGTATGCCTGTATCCTGGACTCCGTTACTTCCATAGGTCCGAGGCTTACTTGAAATGTTCCAAGGTAGGTCGATTCTGTGAAGCAGGATGCTACCTTACTTATAGTCCTAGTGACGACCTCTCCCCTGACGGGTCCTAGCCACCTGAGCACAAAGCAGGCCATGACTTGGAATATGTTAGGGTATCTCGAGTCTGAGGACCATGTTATAGGCAACTCAGCCGTTGCCTGTGGTTCTCGAACTAGGCGGTGACTGCAGTAACCCACACCATGGACCACAAGAAATAATAATATAATAATAATACATCTTGGGCTGTTACACAACTACTATGAAATTGATTGGTATTTCATAACAGTTCATCATATTCTTGTAATTTATATGCTGTATTATTATAGCCTACCAGTTTTGCATTTCATAGTACTATAACATGGGCTTATTCAAAAAGCAATGTGTATAATTAATATGAATATTAACTTTGTTTCAATAAACTTTTTTTAGGCTAAAACCCAATTCTGTGCCAACACAGAATCTTCCCAGCAGCAGCATGAAGGGCGCTTTGGGATCAAGAAAAAGAGGGAGTCCACACAAGAGGGAGAGAGAAGTAGAAGAAGAAGAAAAAATGGAACATCTCCACCAGTACTGCTCAGGTGCAGCCAACAATTGTACTGAAGTAGGGCCTATAACACATTTTTCTTAGTGGAGTAACAAATTTGCAGCAATTGCCTGTAGGCCAGTAGGCCTTGACAAGGAAGAAGAAGTTTTCTTATGGGACTTTTTTTGTGGAAAATAATCGTCACTGTGTTTCACACTTTATCCCCCTTGAAGTAGAAGGTGGTGTGCTGATCATCGCTTTTGTGCTATGGGCATGTATAGTTGGGATTATTGGTTGGAGCTGTTTCTCAATTATATCTACATGTTTTGGTGATTCTATTGTTGCGAGAATGCTTTCAAATTTTTCTCGAAGCTTGGCCTTGTGCTCTTCTATGTCCTCACTTAGCCTTCTTTACATGGGATTATGCAATTCCTTCAGAATAATGTCCTTTTCTTCGTTTGAAGGTGCTTCCTGAATGACTATAAATTTGTATCTGATTCTAAATAGTGTTCATTAGCACCACCAATATATTTAGCCGCTAGGTGTATATGTTTGCACATATTAAATTTAA
Organism: Anabrus simplex; assembly: GCF_040414725.1. Taxonomy (NCBI): domain Eukaryota; kingdom Metazoa; phylum Arthropoda; class Insecta; order Orthoptera; family Tettigoniidae; genus Anabrus; species Anabrus simplex. The sequence continues at coordinate 85,138,107 of NC_090278.1, read as the reverse complement.
TGGAAGAGTCGTGGCATGTACAAACGTATGAATGAATGCAGGTATTGCACTCTGTACACTTCAGGTCACAGCCGCAATTCATTTCACCCGTTCTTCTGACCTCGTACAGTTCACTTTTCTTCGTGGATGGAACAGTCCATACATCCTCACTGCAAATAATTTCTCCTGGTTGTAACGATAATGAATTGGCATGCCTTAGTCTTATTTGTGAGAGTTTATTTGTGTTTGCCTTTATTCATGTAAATAAGGCGGTCATAAAGTTTATCTCTCACAAATCGCATGAGGATATGGATTGCGATGTCCAGTCTCTTAGGCTTCTTACCCTCCATGTATATGTGTTTAATTACTCCATGCATGCGCTCTAGATGCATGTTAGTGTTGAGGCCGGCATTGAGACGTTTACAATAAGCCCAGCTACTTGCAGAGTGTTCATAATTGGCCTCGAAATAAATACCAAAATCTCTTGTGTCAGGGTCACTTTTTAATTTATTTATTTCTTGATAGAGCATTCTCGAAAAAGCAGCCTCGTCTCTTTCCTCCAACAATACTCTGAGCTCCTTGTACACCTCCACCTGTTTCTCTCGGCCTTTAACTTTAGAAAGGTTTTTCCTCCAAGCACGGTCAACATGCCACGAACAGAACAGGCGGAATTTGGCAGGCATCATTACGCATAGCCAGGCACTGTAAAATGTTTCTGCCATGTCTGACATGAACACTTTTGGCTGTAGTGTCACTTGCAGAGCCTCTTTAATAACTCTGTAAAACACTTCCATCACAAATGCATCCGTCCTATTTGATAGCATGAACGCGCATGGAAATCCTTGGAACTTGCCATCTACGACTAGGAGGGTAGTTAGTTCAAATTCGTACTTATTTAAACCATGTGTGCTGTCAATACAAGTGAACTTGTCGCCGTATCGTAGTAACGTTTCTTGCTGCGCCTCATGCATTATAATTAGAACGAAGTCCTCTGGTTTTAATTGAGGGTACAGCATAGAAGACATGTCTTGACCCTTGTAAAAGCGTACTATTCCTCCACGTTCGTCCATTTCACGAATCCATGCTTCGACACTCGTACAATCATTCTCATGCCGCACAGCTTCAGATTTTAAATTGTACTCTTGCTCAATGTTAAATAGATCTTTTCTGGTCAGAAAATGAATGCGTTCAATGTCAGTTTCACCAATAGAATCTCTAACCTCATCAAGGATTCTATCGAAAGGAATTTTCATCGCAATCTTCCTCGCTAAGTCATTTCTTTCCGACAGCGATAATCTCATGCGACCTAACTCTTCTTGGTGGCCTACATGAGTTGCACAAAATGAAACATGCACTTCTCCAGACTGAAAAGTAACATCAATATTTGCTGCACAATGACCACTTATCTTGTTGCTTCCAAGTACTTTCTGGTGACGCTCATGATTACCCCTTGAGTTAAAGGTCCCATCCCTGTGGCACCTGTATTTCATTTTAGAGGAACCATCTTTACATTCGTACTTGGAGCGACATACAACAAATTCACACACTTGCTAATTTTCTTTTTCACGTTTCCACTTAAGGAAATCCTCTTCATTCGCAAATTTTAAACTTTCCTTTGCGATACGAATCTCATGAAAATTAATAAAATGTGCCACCATATCGGATTTTGTAGCACATTCTTCTACACAAAGCGGACATTTTACTTGAGGTTGTTCACACTTCGCAGTCTTATGTTGTGAATTTTTATGTCGTTCTAAATTGTATTTTGTGTGAGAGGTAAAACTACACAAATCGCACGAAAATTTAGGATTTTTGTTAGTGTGCTTTGTTCTTACGTGATGATTTAAAGTTTTCCTATAATTGAAAAATTTATTACACTCACTACATACGAAATTGTCCATTGTGCAAGCATAAAAAGTTCACTGCAATGTGCAATAAAGCAGTTAATTCACATAACTAATTCACTCTTTCATGAAGTGGACCCCCAAAACACTGCAGAAGTCTATTAAAGCCGATTATGGCTGCTCCTAGACACAAGTCCGGTATGTTTATTTTGATGATGAGGATGATGCTTGTTGTTTAAAGAGGCGTCACATCGAAAGTCATTGGCCCTGTTTATATTGTGTATTTTAAGGAGTGCTCTTGCAGTTGGTATTTTGGGGTTCATGTTAATCAATTGCAGTGTCTGCTGTTCATTTAACAAGAACTGAGGATTTTTGAGTATTTATTTGAGATTCTTTTGGATGGTATTAGTGCGGTCTTTCTTGACAATATTGAATTTATCATCTCTGAAAAAATGCTGTCTTCAGTTTTACCCACAATTACTGTACAGTAGTATTGCCTTTATGTAAGTTGTCCTTGATTTTTTGTTTTAGGTGGTTAAATTGTTTGTTAGCTACTGATTAGTTATAAATTTCCTGTTTTTTGTGAAAATGAAGAAATTTATGTTTATATATTATTTGATGAAAAATTTAAAATAAAATATATAAAACAAAAAATATTCTTCTTCTCCTCTTACTGCTTTTCCCATATATGTGGATTCGGGGGTGTGACATGTCTCGCTTCATGGCGCCAACTCTGTGGAGGGATGTAATCACCAGCCCTCAGATTTTAGGGAAAGACGTATTTTGTTCTTGAAGAAATGACTAAAAATGAAGTTGTATATACACGTTTCATGTATTTATTTAGAAACTGTACTACTATTGTGCTTAAAAATGTCTGAATTGACGTTAAAACCTATATAATTCTTACTTTTATCCCTAAATCGGTTAAAAATGCCTTTCAGTATATTTCGAGAAAATAAAATATTTGCTGGCTTATGTTCAGTCTTTACGAAAATTTTAAAATCGGGAAGCTATAAACCACTCTCTCCGAAATGCCTTAAGAACCTCCTGCAGTGAACACTCCCGTAGTTTGTCACAAGGCAGAAGATGACACAGTATCCGTTGACTTCTGGGGAAAAGAACTGCATTTCATTCTGTGAGAATATTTTGGTGTTTCCGTTTGTTCAGTGTATGAATTATGCTGAAAGTGTCAGGTTACAACTCGACTTTAATTAAAAAGTGGTTACAGGAGTTGCTCCTGTGACGTTTGCAGCAAAGAGGTGAATAAAGTTGATTATTTCCCCGTAACGAGTTATTAACTGCAGTTAAGAATTGTTTAATTCTTGTGCGTTATTCTGTTTGCAGTAATAACCAGCAATTTTCATCCTGTTAGGGTGTTGTAGGAATTTAAAAAATCACACAAATAAGTAGTATAGTAGTAGGCTATATCAATTAACTTATTAACGGGCGAGTTGGCCATGCGGTTAGGAGCGCGCAGCTGTGAGCTCGCATCCGGGAGATAGTGGGTTTGAACCCCACTGTCAGCAGCCGTGAAGATGGTTTTCCGTAGTTTCCCATTTTCACATCAGTCAATCGGCAGCTCCGCCAACTCGGCACTTTGAACGAACCAGCTCAAAGGTGGTGTTAATGCACACATAATGAAGCTGAGGAGAGTGTGATGTCCTTATATACCTACGCGGGGTATTAATACTCTTTAAATTATGCAAGAAAGCTTTCTAGGAGTGACCTTTTAACTCTGCCCAATTTCCCCTACCTTATAGTACAACTGAAATCCGTCTGCGAGCAAGGCTAACGTTAGCGCAGCCCGTCGTCAGCGGTGCCCGCAGTAGCGAGCCCGGCCCCCGTCGCCAACGGTGCCAATTTAATATATATATAAAACAATTGTTGAGGAATGTAAAAATAGGTTTGTACCTTTAAAGGTAGTAAGGAATGGTAAAGATCCACTATATTATCCGCTGGCTGGCTCGACTGCTGGTACGGATCTCCCAAACATACGCTCTCCAGATAGTCGCATGCAGTGTTGTGTTTTGTTATAGTTGGAGACCTTTGTCTATCCTGATTGTTTTTAAATATTTGATTCTCAACAAACAAGTTCATCTATTTCTTCGGTTGAGTGGTTTATTTTGTGTGTGCTTCCATGTACAGTATACTCATTTCAAGACTCATGCCGCCTATTAGACGCGGGCGAAGCAACTTTGGTCGAAGAACTCCACATACTACAAGCCAAGCTAATTTTCAGTTTAATCGAACTGCACAACAACGTGAAGAGTGAAATGAAACTGAAAGGATTGGGATATTACAAACCCGTGCAGCGCGTCGTTCAGCTAATAATCTTGCAACTTTGAATCGAGCTGCTTTCAGTTACGATGTTTCGATTGACTACAGTGCCTACCAGTGCGTTGCTATTGTATCTATGAACTCAGTGTGCCAATATTGTAAGGCAATGAAATACAAAAATGAAGCCGCTGGATTGTGTTGCGCAAATGGCAAAATGAAATTAGTGCCATTGATTCCACCACCAGATCCATTGTACTCATTAGTTTCAGGAACAAGAACAGATTCCATATATTTCCTTACAAATATCCAAAAAATATAGACCTGCTGAACAGTTCACATCTATGTTAGTCTATCAGGGTAATTTCTAGGTAGTGATATGCTGTGACCTATTTCAGCATTTCCTTATTCACAATCAAGATATTCATATTGCAGGTAATGAAAATACATTTTTCCAGTAGTTTGTTATTAACTTTTGGTAGCAGTAGAAAATTAACTCATTCGATGTTGATAACGTAATCATTTGCATTATTCTGATTTTTGCGTGCAGTACAGACTGAATTCGAGTTCCTTCCATTGTAATTTATTTTTGACAGAACAACATTTGTCGGGTCAGCTAGTTAAAAATAAATGTGTAAGAAAGGAAGATATAAAAATTAGGACTATTAAGCAGTACCATATGGCTGATAAAACAGGCATGAGGGAGTTTTTAATAAGTAACTATGATTGGTGGGAAACGGTAAATAAAAATGTAAACAGACTCTGGGATGGGTTTAAAGCAATTGTTGAGGAATGTGAAAAATAGGTTTGTACCTTTAAAAGTGGTAAGGAATGGTAAAGATCCACTATATTACGGTATAACAAAGAAGTAAAGAGACTAGGAAGGAGATGCAAGTTGGAAAGAGATTGAGTTAGAAATGGCTCTGGAAGTAAGGAGAAATTGAAGGAACTTACTAGGAAATTGAATCTAGCAAAGAAGTCAGCATAATTGACAGCCATACAATTTTAGTGAAGAATGGAAGAGTATGTATAGGTACTTTAAGGCAGAAACAGGTTCCAGGAATCATTAATGAACAAGGAGAGTGTGTATGCGAGGATCTTCAAAAGGCAGAAGTATTCTGTCAGCCGTATGTAAAGATTGTTGGTTCCAAGGATAATGTGCAGACAGAGGAGGTAAGTGATACTAAAGAAGTGTTAAAATTTACCTAGGACAAGAATGACATTTACAGTAAGATACAAAAGTTGAAAACTAGAAAAGCAGCTAGAATTCATAAGGTTTCAGGGGATATGCTAAAGACAATGGGTTGGATATAGTACCATGTCTGAAGTACTTATTTGATTATTGTTTGCATTTAGGAGCTATACCAAATGAATGGAGAGTCGCTATAGTAGCCCCTGTGTATAAAGGAAAGGGTGATAGACATAAAGCTAAAAATTACAGTCCATTCAGTTTGACATGCATTGCATGTAAACGTTGGGAAAGCAATGTTTCTAATTATAAAAGACATGTTTGAAAAATTAATAACTGGTTTGATAGAAGGCAGTTTGGGTTTAGGAAAGGTTGTTCCACTGAAGCTCAGCTTGTAGGATTCCAGCAAAATATAGCAGATATCCGGGATTCAGGAGGCCAGTTGGACTGTATCACGATTGACCTATGGTGGGCATTTGATAGGGTGGATCATGGGAGACTACTGGCAAAAATGAGTGCAATTGGACTTGAGAAAAGAGTGACAGAATGGGTGGCTCTGTTTCTAGAAAATAGGACTCAGAGAATTACAGTAGACGGAGCTTTATCTGTCTCTGTAATAATTAAGAGGGGAATTCCTCAAGGCAGTATTATTAGACTTTTACGGTTTCTTATATGATATGTGTAAAGAAGTGGAATCAAAGATGAGGCTTTTTGCAGGTGATGTTATTCTGTACAGAGTAATAAATAAGTTACAAGATTGTGGGCAACTGCAAAATGACCTCGATAATGTTGTGAGATGGACAGTAGGCAATGGTATGATGATAAACGGGGTTAAAAGCCAGGTTGTGACTTTCAAAAATAGGAAAAGTCCTCATTTTCAATTACTGGGTTGTTGGGATGAAAGTTCCCATTGGGGATCATTGTAAATACCTAGGTCTTAAATTAAGGAAAGATCTTCATTAGGGTAATCACATAAATATGATTGTAACTAAAGGGTACCCATCTCTCCACTTGGTTATGAAGGTATTTAGGGGTTGTTGTAAGGATGTAAAAGGAGAGGGCATATAAGTCTCTGTTTTTTTTAATTTCGTGTTTGCTATTTCTAGCCGAGTGCAGCCCATGAAAGGCAGACCCTCCGATGTGCGTGGGCGGCATCTGCCATGTGTAGGTGACTGCGTGTTGTTATGGCGGAGGATAGTGTTATGTGTGATTTGCAGGGATGTTGGGGACAGCACAAACACCCAGTCCCTGGGCCATTGAAATTAACCAGTGAATGTTAAAATCCCCAGCCCGGCCGGGAATCGAACCCAGGGCCCTCTGAACCGAAGGCCATTACGCTGACCATTCAGCCTACGAAGTCTCTGTTAAGGCTGCAACTAGAGTATGGTTCCAGTGTATGGGACTCTCGACAGGATTACTTGATTCAAGAACTGGCAAGAATCCAAAGAAAAACAGCTCGATCTGTTCTGGGCAATTTCCAACAAAAGAGTAGCGTTGCAAGAATGTTGCAAAATTTGAGCTGGGAAGACTTGGGAGAAAGGAGACGGACGAGCTGCTCGACTAAATGGTATGTCCCGAGCTGTCAGGGGAGAGATGGCGTGGGAGGACATCAATAGACGAATAAGTTTGAGTGGTGTCTTGTCTTTAAAAGTAGGGAAGATCACAATATGAAGATAAAGTTGGAATTCAAGAGGACAAATTGGGGCAAAAATTTGTTTATAGGAAGGGGAGTTAGGGATTGGAATTACTTACCAAGGGAGATGTTCAATAAATTTCCAATTTCTTTGCAATCCTTTAAGAAAAGGCTAGGAAATCAACAGGTAGGGAATCTGCCACCTGGATGACTGCTCTAAATGCAGATCAGTAGTGATTATCAATTTAGCAAAATAAGTATGGTATTTTAATTAACTTAATGCCTATCAAAATACGTACAATTGAAGCTGCCTAAAAGTATTTTAGAAACTACTTGACAGTCTTTTAGGCAGCTAAAATGACCTTTTAACACTTAAATATCCGAAGTCTAGTAATCACTATTGCAGTTTCTGTGGTGGTTGGGAGTGCAGTGTGTGTTGTCTGAATTTAAAAAGCTACCTTCTGTTTTCCTTGACCGGATCAAGGATGAAATGAATTAAGCATATTTAGGCTATTAGTACGATGGGATCGCCACTCCCAAGGTGATTTATTAATGACTTATAGATACTATGAAATGAGAATGGAGAGTGTTGCTGGAATGAAAGATGACAGGAAAAAAGCGTAAGTACCCGGAGAAAAACCTGTCCTGCCTCTGCTTTGTCCAGCACAAATCCCTCATGGGGTGACCGGGATTTGAACCACGTTTTCCAGCGGTGAGAGGCCGACGGGCTGCCGTCTGTGACAGGGAGGCTCAGTGTGTTGTCGGAATATTAAGAGAAAAGTGGTGGAACAAACACTAACACCCAGTCTATGAGCCAGAAGTAATTAGGCGTGATTAAAATCTTCGATCCGGATGGAAAACAAATCCGGGACCTTCTGAAATGACGGTCACAGCCAAGGATTCGAACAAAGTGAAATCCTTATTGAGTTTTATTAGTATTACTATCAGTATTAACATTCAACTATTGTAATAGAAAGAAGCAAAAATCATTATTTACTTTATCAATTTTAAACACGTACCGGTAACGTTCCTTGTTCAATCTTGCCGCCTGATTATTTTTTAGGGACTTGAAAACGCTTTAAAAATATAGTTAAGTACCGTACTTAAATCTCTAGGCTTTAAAGTTATACAAACATGTACGGCGTCTGGAGGGACAGATTTTATTTGTACTATTGCTCAAGAATGAAAGAAATTCATACTTTAAAACGTGGGAGCGGCTCCACGCGCTCGACAATGCCTGACAGCAAAACAAAGCTTCTTCTTCTTCTCCTGCTCCACACGTGGCGCGAAATCGCCATGATAGGTAGGAGGTGCTAAACGCCGAGGTTTCTCGAGCAGTCACGAGCAAAGCCGATGATGGCTGCTCCTTCGACATTCCCTAGACTCAAGTGAGTATGGGACCCTCACCAGGATTACTTGACTCAAGAACTGGGGAAAATCCCAAGGAAAGCAGCTCGATTTGTTCTGGGTGGTTTCCGTCAAAAGAGTAGCGTTACAAAAATGCTGCCACCTGGGCGACTGCCCTAAATGCAGATCAGTGATGATTGACACTATGGAATAAAATATATATTGGAGTAATTCTATCAGCATGCATGAAGATTTCCTACTGTTGTGTTACGGCTTGAGAACGGTAGTTTCCCCAACAGTCGGTAACAGAATACAGGAACAAGTTCGAGATAACATCAAGAGAGGAGGAGAATCTGTCTGAGAGCAATCAGGTACAACCACTCGTGTGTGAACGAGCCAACCAAAGTTAAGCGTAGAACTTTTCTTTCCCATTAAATTTCGCTTTACTCCAAGTGGGAAGAGAACCAAATGCTAGTATTTCCTTCCTTCTTTCGTTCTTTTTTTTTTTTAATGTCTGAACGATATTTTCGTTTTAAAGTTCCAAAGAGGAACAACTTTTTGACGTAAACTAGTTGCTCGAATTCAAGAGCCTGACGACTCGCTAAAAAAACATTTCAATATCTCCAATGTAACGGCGAATTGAATTCAACAGCGCGTATATAGTCTACTATTAACTAGCTACCCGCCCCAACTTCGCACGGGAGATGATATGAATATAAGGGGACAGGTTACTTTTAACAGAGGACTTACAAGATTTCCTTGTATACGACATTAGTCTTCTTTTCTCCAGTAGTGAATACGAAAAGATTTTGTTCTGATATAACCTAACACGCGAAAAGGGCACACAAAGCTGTCTGACCCTGAGCTCTGTTTATTGTCGTGCCAAAGCAGACTCTTCGCGGGAACTGAACTCGTTTGAAATTAAAAGGCAAATCTAAGCGAATCATAGGGATTGTCGGTATTAAGACCGCTTCTCCTGTGCCAAAGCCAACTGAATGGGCGAGACTTAAAAAGGAAAAGATTCCACTTTTTGTTCGAATTAAAATGAGATACCCATATGCAGTCGCATCAAAAAGTGGAAAGAAGGAAAAGAATCAACAAATTCCTATGGTGCTCTTGAAAGTTGAAGTTCAGAGTGATTTTTAAAAGGAAAACTTTCCAGGAATGGTTTCCTTCTTAAACTCAGTTTGTAACCAATGTGCTTTTGTAACGCTAGGGAGAGTATGATAAAATTAGCATAGAGGGAAAAACAGAAAGCCCCTTTACTTTGTGTTCACACAGTAATAAATGAAGAAATTAATGACTACAAAAAAGGGTGACCAGCTCATTTTAATAAAGTACAAACATCTGACTTTAAAAATAGAGAAACCAAGGTATGTTGCAGTTCAATTATAATTCAGATATCTTTCTTTTTTTCTTTCTTTTTTTTTTTTTTTACAAGTTGCTTTACGTCGCGCCGACACAGATAGGTCTTATGGCGACAATGGGGGGTAGGAGTGGGAAGGAAGCAGCCGTGGCCTTAAATAAGGTACAGCCCCAGCATCTGACTGGTGTGAAAATGGGAAGCTACGGAAAGCCATCTTCAGGGCTGCCGACAGTGGGATTCGAACTCACTATCTCCCGGATGCACGCGCCTCTAACCGCACGGCCAACTTGCCCGGTTTACATATCTGTAGACGACTCGTTTGTCTTGACGGTAGGGATTACTATAATGAACGATAATAGTTATTTATAAACTATTCATCCGTAGAGAAAGAGAGATGATCCTTCGAAGAGTGAATAGACCTATCGTAAATTCCTAAATTAGATTACACCGGGCGAGTTGGCCATGCGGTTAGGGGCGCGCGGCTGTGAGCTTGCATCCGGGAGATAGTGGGTTCGAATCCCACTGTCGGCAGCCCTGAAGATGGTTTTCCGTGGTTTCCCCATTTTCACACCAGGCAAATGCTGGGGCTGTACCTTATTTAAGGCCACGGTCGTTTCCTTCCAACTCCTAGGCCTTTCCCGTCCCATCGTCGCCATAAGAGCTGTGTCGATGCGACGTAAAACCACTAGCAAAAAGAAATTAGACTCTTCGCATTCCTAAACCCACTGAGACAAAGGAAAAAAATTCCATTGACTTAACATGGAGCCAGGAGCAAGAATATAAATACTACTTGGTAAAATATATTACAGTATATGGTCACATACATCCAACTTTTTTCTAAAAGTTTACCAAAAATTACTGCGAGTGGGATCTGTTCCTTCTTAACCTCACTCATTCAGTTAGTAGCTTCAATCGAACAGTTCTTCAAAATGTCCACTATTTTGGTGGGTGTAGATTACGTAACCTTTAAAATCAGCTTGTGTGGTGGCAAGCCGGAAGGACGTGAATGTAGAAATTCTGTGGGGTACAGAACAGCTTCATCACTATCTAATGCTGAGTAATATACTTGAACCTGGACAGGGAATTTGGAGAAAGATGACTCCCTGTCTTTGTGAAGTTATTCTTTCTCTGACCGGTGGCCTTCGAGAATCCCTTTTTGGTCAATGACAAACGAGTATAACTTCCCCCCATGAGGAGGCTAGCTAAACGACAAAGTATCAATCAATATTCTAAAGGCTTCTTTCATTGGCTGTTCGTTTCAGTTCCATGTACTTGTCACAACCTAACCTCTTTTTGATGTCGTCCAACGCCCTTTCCTTTGGGCGGCAGCTTCATCCTTGACTGAACTTCTGTCTCGCAGTATCTGCAGGATTTTTCGTACATTGGGAAGATGGTTAATATTGAACATAACTTGAATCGCTCATATCTACGCCTAGATCATGCAAGCAAATCGTACGCTCTTGCTCGAAGTTCCAAGTTGCATTAATGTAGCCTGCGTTCATTTATTACAAATGCAATGTAAACTTGGTGAAAAGTTCACCAGTGGGGCTTCAGGGACTCTCCAGCGTGTGATTGTGGTGTATTGGTCCAGACCATTCATCATATAATAGACGAATGCCCTCTGCGTGTTTATGTTGGAGACCGGAAATACTTTGCTGATGTCTCAGTATCCCTAGTGCAGTGGATAAATAATTTAGATATCCATGTGTGATTGTTCCCTACCTAGTACCATGTATTCTTTGCAGGTTTTTGTTTTTTCTTTAGTATAATATTGTATATACTTGTCCATTATGTAAATTCCATGTTTAATAATAATAATAGCGTGAGGAAAAGTCATCTCTGATTTAATTACTGTGTTGATGGAGCGAAAGTACCTTATGAGAATCACTGAAAGTACATGGGTGTTAATATAGGGGTAATCACACTAACAGAATATTAAATAAAGGTTGCAGGTCTCTTGAAATCGTTATGAGGCCCAGTGACAATCGCGAAAGCAGAAGACCGCAGACAAGGTCGACTGGTGGTGAGCTCTGTATCCTGTCAATTGTCGCTAGTGTCAATCGCTCCCAGCTTAAAATGTGTGACAATCGCCCCCAGAAGAGGCCGCTTTCATTAAAGAGTGTTCCTGAGGGTTTTGCCCACCACCTCTCTTTACTATTTAAATCCAACAGTGTTGGGAAGGCCAGCTGCATACGCAGAAAGCGTTACATTAACTCTGCGAGTCCATCAAATGTGTTCCGTGACTGTTCGTTGTAACTTCCACATCAAGCATAACTAGAATGCATTAAATAATTACGACTAGAACAGTATGACACTCGGGGTGAAAATGACAGGAAGTGGAACTAGTAGGCAAGTGCAATTTTTGGAGTGAAAGGGGTAGTCCTGTGGAACTTCCCGTGGTTACTCCAGCGGTCATATTCTCAGGGGAGGGAGTCACGCGCATGTCAAGTGGATTGTCACAGGTGTGTTATTCGGAGCAAGAGACACCCTGCCTAGTCAGACATCGGCCCAAAGTTCCATTCTGCGAAATAGAAAAAAAATAGTACCTGTAATACAGATACTGAGGGACACACTATAAATCATTCATTACCATTTATACCTGAGAATGTGATTACCCCCCCCCCCAATGGTGAAAAGAATATAACAGCATCAACAATTATAAATTCGCATTTTTTTAATGCTTTTAAATTCTACTGAAATTGTAACCTGATGGTATTCCGGATCCGAATGGTCACTCTCTTTCGAGGACGAACGATTTAATATTTCTTTTAATAAATCTCCCTCTCAGCTAATGAATGGACTGGGAGCGATTGCCACTGGTGGCGAATGACATACATTCGGTGAACTCTACTGAATAATAAAGTAAACACGAGATCACGATAGTCAGACATGAGAAGAAGTAAGGATCAAAAAGAGAGCGGGTGTAAGTCAGTGGTGAGATCATAATTAGAGTTCGGTTCTAGTGTTTGGGACCCTAACCAGGATTAACCCGATTCAAAGATCCAAAGAAAAACAGCAGACTTTAGGCTGGGAAGACTTGTGGAGTAAGGAGACGAGCTGTTCGACTATGTGGTATGTTCCGAGCTGCCAGTGGAGGGAGGGCGTGGAATGATATTGACAGACAAATAAGCTGGAATGGGGGTTTTAAAGGTACGGAGGACCGTAGTATAAAAATAAAGTTGGAATTCAGATAAATTGGGACAAATATTCCTTATGGGAAGAGGAATTGAGAATTAATTCAAGGGAGATGATCGATAAATTTCGAACTTATTTTAAATCGTTTAAGAAAAGACTAGGTAAACAACTGATAGAGAAGCTGCCACCTGGGCGACGCCTTAAATGCAGATCAGTGGTGATTGATCGACTGGCAGAGGTAGGTAAAACAAAAACTTATTTTATATTGTAACTTTTTTTTTAACTTTTAAACGTGACAAGTGCCAAACTAGTTTAATAAGAAAGTGTGCTCTTTAACCAAGCTTCTTCGTTTAGGAATAACAATGAGTAACTTCTGTCTTGTCCTTTCAGGCATGCCTAACACACACTTTCTAAATTACAGTACGTTCTATGTTCATAATCTGCTTCACAATTTCACTGCAGCCTGCCCAAGATTCGTAGAACATGTTCACAGCTATGACGGCTTCTAAAGCATCACGCGTTCGTTATTGGGACAGAAAATTCAGACTGCCACTGTGGTGCTTATTCTTCATTTCACTTCACTTACAACATCGTCCGTATGTGCCTCCGTTGTACTGTAACTAATGGGAAATTATCACCACTGCCAACGGCAACAACTTAAGCTTCATAATTCTCCAGATAAAAATACAGATCTTGAAAAAGACACCAACTAGCGTATGGTTCCAGCGTATGGGACCCTAACCAGGATTACTTATTCAAGAACTGAAAACAAAAATCGAAAGAAAAACAACTCGATTTGTTCTGCGTGATTTCCGACAAAAGAGTAGCGTTACAGCAATGTTGCAAAAGTTTGGGCTGGAAAGACTTCGGAGAAAGGAGACGAGCTGTTCGACTAAGTGGTATATTCCAAGCTGTCGGTGGAGAGATGGAGTGAAATGACATTTGTACACGAATAGGTTTCAGTGGTGTCTTTAAAAGTAGGCAACATCACAATATGAAGGTAAAGTTGGAATTCAAGATGAAAAATTGGGCCAAATATTATTTTATAGGAAGGGGAGTTAGGGATTGAATAACTTACCAAGGGAGATAATCAATAAATTTCCAGTTTCTTTGCAATCATTTAAGAAAAGGCTAAGAAAACAACAGACAGGGAATCTGCCACCTGGGCGACTGCCCTAAATGCAGATCAGTAGTGACTGATATAAAACTACTTTGGTACACTGAAAATCATAATCCAAACTGGGGTTTAAAGTGAATGTATATACGAGGTAGAAACATATTTGTCGTATAATGAAAGGCCGAAAAACAGTTTCCTTGTGAGAAATGCGCTGGTACCACACAGAATACCCTGAAACCGATGTCGCTATAACCAAGTTTTGCTGTAGATTAATTGATTACTGGCAAGGCTGAACAGCTCCCCGTAATTAGTTTGAGACTGCCAAGTCAGTCGAGAATGCACGAGTGTTGGTTAACGCCTCCTTTATGGGATGTCAACGAGTAAATTCACAGCGCACAAGGCAGCAGTCTTCTTAATACCTCGATGAACGAATTCAGCAATGGGATTGAAACAATAGCCAAAGAATTAAATGAAAAAAAAAAATCGAAACTGCATATCGACTCACCCAAAATATATATAGTTTATTCCATGTTAAGAAAACAGTATTGCTCTGATGACAACACTGTTGCCATATCAAACGGCTCTGCTCAACAACATCAACAACATATATATATATATTGGTGAAACTCAGTACTTGAGTACAAAATAAAGGAAGGAAGAAACAAAGATGCAATGTTTTTGTTCAAATCTGAGATACAGGGGTTGTAACGGGGTGGGGAGAGGCTTATTGATGTTTCTACAGCAACATGGATAAACTACCGCACATACAAAACCTCACTATTGAAGTTGAAGGGAAACCGCAAGAAAATAGACAAAGGATTTTTTATAGGCCCGGGGTGGGAGACGCAGTTAATTGCCTTTAATACCTTTTTCCAGTCAACGCCGGGTATTACTTTTTTTTTTTTTTTTTTTTGCTAGTTGCTTTACGACGCACCGACACAGATAGGTCTTATTGCGACGATGGGACGGGAAGGGGCTAGGAGTGGGAAGGAAGCGGCCGTGGCCTTAATTAAGGTACATCCCCAGCATTTGCCTGGTGTGAAAATGGGAAACCACGGACTTCAGGGCTGCCGACAGTGGGGTTCGAACCTACTATCTCCCGAATACTGGATACTGGCCGCAATTAAGCGACTGCAGCTATCGAGCTCGATCCGGGTATTACAGTACCGTCATATCGCGCCACGGAAAGAATGGCAACAATTAAATGCGCTTGTGAAAAAAGTGGTAAAGGTGTGGCACAAATAAAATGCGCTTAATAAGCAAAACCAAGCACAGATAAAAATCAAAGCGAATTTCTGTATCAGTATGCCATGTCGTGAAGTATATTTGAACATCACAGCATCAAAATCGTCAATAACTGCTGTACAGTACGTGAATATTAGAACCACACACACAAACAGACGACTTCTCTGCAACAGTGACAAGCTGCCGGCGAGTCACAGCGTAACGGATTACGTGATGCATGTACCAGAGCAACTCAGAAGGAAAATGAAGGAAGAAAACAAAGCGATGGCTGTTACCACCCTTCAAATGTATTTATTAAATACAGAATGTTAAGTAGTTATTTTAATAACTCGGGGTAAAACATGCCCCATCGATTTTCTTTCTTTTGTAATACTCTTTACTCACGAGGAATTATGAGTGTCTAAAGGGGGGGGGGGGGTGTTCACTCCTTACATGGTACGAGCTATAGAAAAGCAAAATGCGCATGAACCGGAAACACTAATTCGGAAGAGTAAAGCAGATTTAGAAAAGGCTGATTTAAAAAAGGAAGCACAACCATAGAGAAAATCTTACGCCCGAAGCTCACAGGTGAACAACGCAAAGCCACAAACAATACACAGATATTTACAGTGCCCTCAAAACACATCGAAATAATGAACCCTGACAGACCCATGAAATGAATTGTCCAGTCCTGTCGAAACATGAGTAAACCAAAGTTTAAAAAAATACACTGACATCCAAAGGTTAAATTCTTTTAAAAAATGACAAATTGCTCGGAATCTCACAAGAAGAAATCCAAACCAGGGAGATATTTAGATCCCAAAATTTCAAATGCCAAACTAACAGGGCAAACGGAAGAAAACTCTTGGACCAACTTGGACCAAAGAGAGAAACGAAGCTCAAAGCAAAACGATGAAAGAAATACGGGCACAAAGGAACGAAAACAAACGTCTCTAAGTACTTCGGGAACTCCTAAATAGGCTTATCCGCAACTAATAAAAAATTAGACTCCCAGTTTTTATACAGTAATAGGCTAAAATGCAAAACTAATTTGCCTGTTAAGAAGTGTCGTACAGCCCGTCCTGTCGTTATGTAGCAAGAGTAACAAATTCTGATGGGACGCACCCCTAAAGTGTATGCAATACTCTCAACTTAACCGTTGTGTAGGGTAGACTAGACGTGTTACCGGCTTCAATAAATTTTGCATTCTACTACTGCCTAAAAAACCGAACTCAATAGACTAACAAACAAATGGTTAATTTATGTTCACAAGCAAGACCGCAACTACATTTAACTGTGGACAATTCTAATCGTTTCAAATTAAAACAGCTCAATTGGTTTTCAAATATTTCATTAAAACATAAAATTACTTAATAATGATATTTGCTTTACGTCTCACAAACTACTTTTACGGTTTTCGGAGACGCCAAGGTGCCGAAAGGAGTTCTTTTAAGTGCCAGTAAATCTACCGACACGAGGTATACTTGACCGAATATCGTGGGCAAAGGGTTTTAGAGGATCTGTTGTTAATGGAATTACATGTCTGAGCACACTTATCTCTATACGTAAAACGTAAAAATGCCACCAAATGTAGGCTACATACACGCCGACTCCAATGCTAAGGTTCTCGTAAAGGGAGAGTCATCAAAGCTGGCTTCTTCCTAGTCTCGCGCACTGCCCAATACACCCTCCCTCAGAAAAACTCCCCGGCCTATCACAGATGTATAAATTATGTCCTCACATATCACCAAACAGTTCTACTTACAAATCCCCAAATAGCTGTAAATGGTGACAGAACGAAACAAAGCCAACAAACCCATTAATTGTGTCCTATTACAACAATGGACCAAAGCTGAAACACGCCAGTAATTCATAGTGAATCTTCAATGGAATTAGGACGGCCAGCATGTTAAATGGACAATAGCTAGAGAGTGGAATTCCTCCTCCTCCTCCTCTACCAATGCCACCAAAACAAAACAGAGTGGCTTTATTACGCCTAGAGCTAACCACTGCGACTCTATAGGGACTATCTTTTATACGCAATGGTTCCCACAGATGTCCCGCTAAATTATGTCAGCCTTTAACTTAGATCTTCGAAGCACTGCTCTTCATTCCGGAAAAGAAATATATATACATATATCCTGATCAGATAAAACAGAGCATTCCTTGGTGTGAATGTATGAGAAAGACGTACACGATTGCGGAAATAATGAGAGAAATGGGAAGGAGACGATCAATAAAAGGGACAGTAAGAAGACGAGTTAGCTGTGGTTACTTCACAAAAGGAGCTCATGTAAGGTATGGATGGATGACCAGACAATGTTACCTAGCAACCGAACAGGCTGTGATGTAAGGTATGGATGGATGGTCAGACAATGTTACCTAGCAACCAAACAGGCTATGTCTTATGGCTGCCGGTCATCTCAAATTAGCAGCCGTTGATGGATGGCCATGACCGAGAGGTAGCGATGGTGGTGATGATGCAAGACATTTATGATCATTTGATTGTCCAATAGGCAATATTTACAGCTATAGAATGGTGTACTAAATCAGCGATTACTTTGAGGGATGTATATCTTCATATCTTGTATCTGGCGAGTCTAACTTATCCTCGGACATTCGCGGCACTAAAAGCCATACGCTATTTCATTTTTTTTTTTTTTCTTCATTAAGTCATTCACTCTCTCACTCACTGGGCGCATTTCTGCCTTGTTCTGTCCACACGTGTTTGTTCTTTTAGGTTTCTGTGTTTGCTTACTAAGCTTCTAAATTATGTTCTATCTTCTATTGTTTCCTCGGTAATGTCAATTTATTGTAGATCTTCCATTCTTTCCAGTAGCAAATTGCAGCGCTTTTTTCAGGAATACTGCAGGGTTTAGAAGTTTCTTCGTCAGCCTGTTGTTATCTAGTCTGTGTAGGTGTTCGTAGAATTTTAATCGCCTGATTATAGCCTGGGTTGTAGTGCCTCATTGCCTGACTTTACATACCGATTTTCATTAAATTATAGTGAGTCATTTTCTCGTGATGTGCATACATACATACATACATAGCCTACATACAGACAGAGATGACGGAGAATTAGAAAGTGCATTTCATCGTTACTGTGAACACGACATTTTTAAATTATGAGCAATGTACAGACAAAACTTAGAGATTGTTGACGTGTGATGATTTCTGCGACTTGACAAATTTCCTGTGGTTTCTTGTTCATCCAAATTCTATGTAGCGTAGACCTATTATTTCGAATTTCGCTAATATAGGGGCTAACTTTAAACGAGTTAGAATGTTCCATTCATTTACGAAACACAATAACTTTCTTTATCTTTTTTTTTTTTTTTTTTAAGAGACACTCGCGTCAAGTCGTCTGAATTTTTAAACTACATTTATAAGACACCGTGTGAAAGTTTTCTTACCCCGCGATCGGTCATAATTCACTGCGCAAGTGACCGAAAGATTGCTCTCTTTCCACACACACCACTGAGAGGTAGTCACGCCACCACCAACTAGACTTGGGAATTTGCCCACACGGTTTTACCCATCCTAGTCACGTAGTCTCAGGGCAATCAATTTTCGCTCACAAGCCTTATCAATAACCTCCTCCTCCTTCTCCTTCATACAACCATCCTTCCTTCTTTCTTTCGCCCTCGGCCGCACCATATATTTTACTCTACTCTCCGCACCACCCACATCTATCTCCAACCGCACACATGGAAACACACGTCAACAATCTCCAAGTTTTGTCTGTACATTGCTCATAATTTAAAAATGTCGTGTTCACAGTATCGATGAAATGCACTTTCTAATTCTCCGTCATCTCTGTCTGCCTGTCTGTATTGTTCGCGCATCACGAGAAAATGGCTGAAATGAAAATCGGTATGTAAAATCGGTATGTAAAATCAGGGAATGAGGTACTACAATCCAGGCTATAAATTTATTTACGCTGATCCAAATGGGAGAAGCCTAAAATTTAATTCTCAAATATCTGTCATAGCTGTCGTATTGATAAATACCACATAACTAAAGTTGTATAGAAATAAATTTCCGATAATTTATGTCATACATTTTTACCGTACCGGCCATGATAACAGATATTCAAGAATTTCGATTTTTGTTGCTAAGTCCGCACAATGCCGAGCCACGAGAAAATGGGTGAACATAATTTAGTTGAAAATCGGTATGTAAAGTCAGAGAATAAGGAGCTACAGCTTAGGCTATAAATAATTTTCTTCACGCTGGATGAGGAGGTAGTTTAGGGGAAGGCGACTAAATTTCAATTTTAAAATTTATGTCAATATAGTTTTACCGTACCGACTATGATAATTGAATTCATGAATTTAGAATGTTGTAGATTAGTCCATATCAACGCCGAGTATTGCCGACCTGGAAATATTATTCAGTCGTGTTAAATGGCGATTCTCTTAAGGTGTAATACCGCGTAGTCATCGGCCCATACCGCCAACAAATTGTGAAGATGGTTATAAAAACAAGAAAAAATCGTAAAGGATCGATAGTTTGAAGAATAAGAAAAGACAGAGTCATGAAAAAAGGAAGAAAACTGAAAGAACCAGGCGGTCAGGGGTGCGCTGCTGTGAGCTTACATGCGGGAGATAGTGGGTTCGAATCCCACTGTCGGCAGCCTTGAAGATGGTTTTCCGTGTTTTCCCATTAAGGCTGTACCTTAATTAAGACTACGGCCGCTTCCTTCCAACTCCTAGGCCTTTCCTAGCCCATCGTCGCCATAAGACCTGTGACGGTGCGACGTAAAGCCACTAGAAAAAAAAACTAAATGTGAGTGCCTACAATATCGAAAGGCCATAAAACTGATCAACAATAACACTACACTACACTGACCATTGTTTGTTGTGATGTGATTTGTCTCTTCTGCTGCCACTCACCTCTGACAGATGGGATTACTGCAGCGTCTCCAATAAAACAGCCTGCCTGAATATTGGCGGAAAATAGCTACTGAGTTACATAACTTTCCACATGCAATATGACTGTCCCGGCGGGATACTACAGCTAGTAGCAGACTTCGGTGATGCATGAATCATTGCCCTCCTCTTCCCATCATGGTGGCCACACTGGTACACGATTTCCCACACCACAACAATACTAACTCAACAAAGCGTCCGCAGCTCAGTGCGAAGATTTACAAATTACGGTGTGAATGCGTCGTCAGTGCAAGGCGTCCTCTATACTCACGATTTCTGGACCGAGGCCGCTATCTCACCGTCAGATAGCTTCTCTCCCAGCACAACGAATAAAAACCAGGGGCCGGGATTTTGCCGGCAAGTCTTTCTTGAATGCCTGCATCGTACGGACTGCTAACTTACATGTTGACTGTTGTCAGGAAATGCATCCGAAGACTCATGTCTAGAGGCATACTTTTTTTAGCATTAACGATAAACGCGACGAAAGATATTTTGAAGCGATTCTGAAATATCTTAACGAATCATATAATTCTGGTTAAGAAATTAGTGATGTTTTCGCGAATTACAGCGTCAAAGCGAAATTTACTTATTTTGCGATAAGTGGGAAAATGCAGCGAAATTCATGAAAAATATCGATCACATAACACGTGAGTAAAGGGAAACAGAAGACAGGATAAGGATTTCTCATTTCAGCAAAAATATCTCCTCGTATTAATATTCTATAAAATCCCTTAATGGTATGCCTTTATAAGGTAAAACCTATGGCCAAATAGGGTGAAAGGGTATGTTGTGTAATCTTGATTAGGGCTATATTAGATTGCATAAGGAATAATGAATCATTACCAATATTGCTTCTCTTTATTTATCAAATCTTTCACATACATAATTCACAAATCTCACGAATTAAACTTTTTATTCATGTTTTTAGGAAATGACTAGGGGACACGTCAGAGGAATCTCGCATGTTCATGAAGTAGGTGGTGGAATAGCCCCCTGGTAAACTAAGGAATACACAAATCACTACAATATTACACAGTCTTAATCACCACTTGATGTGATCTTTGATATTTTTTTTTTTTTTTTTTTTTTTTTTAATATTTGCGGTATCCATTTGAACGGAAGGAATGTTTCGGAAGTAATATTTGGTTTTACTGTCATTTTCTTAATTGATAATTACAGCTTATTATAACGACATAAAACAGGCGTCCCAGCGGCTAAAATGTGAAGTGAACAGCAACGATGGCGCATATTTTCCTACGGCAACAGTATTTGCAAATCGCACACTTCATACAATTATTTTAACTCATTTTTTAAAGAAATTATCGACATTTATGACATGAGAGTGCAATTTGTCACTGCTATATTGTCTATTCTCTTGTTTTTAATGCTCATTTGTCAAGATCGGTTACTTGTGAGCACCGCAAAAGGGATCCATCCTACTGAAATAATCTACATGATTCAAGCGAAATTAAAGCGATGAGCCCTATTTCTCGAATTAACGCGAAAAATAGCTTCCTTTTCACGAAATCGAACATAAATTAATGCAAAAAATCATGCCTCCACTCTTGTCACTTTACACCCACCCCCCGCAGAGAGACGGGACAAGGGTTGAACACACACAATGTTCTCTTACCTTGTCCCTCCCCTCTCCGCCACATCCAAAGACTTTCCTCACATTCAGCACGCAATAATCCGACGATCCTCTTAAATCCGTCCCCCAATCTCTCAAACAATATGAACAAGGGACAAGCGAGTATATATTACAGGACAGGTTAAACAATATCTTCAAAAATAAGTTAATGTGATGTGGTTTGCCACCATCGTGCCCCGCGAAGACTTTGCTATGAACATGGGTATTATCTGTTTGGACAGAATATGTACCCGATCCTGTCATTCGTCTGTCATATTTTTCATCATAAGAATTTACGTTCGTTAATTGATCGGTTGTCCCACCAAGTGAGAAATGCTCAATGTAGCCGTTACCAGCATTTCGGTTTGAATATTTAGAGGTAAATGTAAATTCGTGTCCTCGTCCCGAGGTGGTGCAGCTCTTCTCACCGCTGTAGGAGGCGAGCTGCATGCACCTATTTCACCTCGTACTAATCCTCCTGTAAATCTTAAATTTCTGGCAGCACGGAGCGGAATCGAACACAGGCCCAGTTTGATTATCAAGGTCGAAAACTCTGAATCCATTAGTTGGCATTTATTTGTAAAGAAATATGTATGAGTGAAATTCATGAGGAACAATAAACCATTTTCATTCATTCATTCACTGATACAGACATCTGGGGGCCACGTATACATAGTCTACCTGCCCTTCTGTCACGCATGGCAATGTCCTTCTCTTTGCACTCTCGCCAAAGATCCTTAACCCTCAAACTGCGTCGTGGTGTCATTAATGGCACCGAGTATGTAGAGGCGAATAACTTTGATGTTTGAAATTTCTTGATTACATCTTTATTAGGCTACATTACTATGATGTATTACTTACAGAATTTACACAAAGACAATGTCAGTATGTACAAACGATTGTTTACAACCATTACATCATCAAGTCAAATTCAAACACAATAAGAAATTTAAGTTTCATGTAAAGAAGATCAGCATAAATTAAATGATGTATGCTTCACGGGAAAGGCAAAGCTTATAGCAACTAGAAAAATTAAGAATTTCGTTCATGTTTCTCATACAGTCGTATTTCACAACAGTTTAACTTGCAGTACACATTTCCATCTCTACATTCTTGATAAATCACCATCTATACCTGTTTCTGCCATATGCAGTAGATGACACACCACAGAGTGACTGCACAGTTTCTTGCAAAATTTGTGTACTCTCCTCGTTTGAGTCAAACTCTTCCTCAGACGCAGAATCATGTATAGAATTAAAATCAGGATCGTCATCATCGCGATCACTTTGCTCACTATTATCAGCATCCTCGTCGAGGACAACATTTAATCCATTTTCAATAATTTCCGAAAAATGAGGGCCCAGAACTGAAACACGAGCTTCTGTGACAGACGCCATCACATAACCTACCCACAGACTCCTTCATTACAATGAACGAACACGCGTGACAACATTTGCGACATAAACTGCGTCGTGGGATCGAATGTGGCACCACTAACGATTATCGAAGTGTTAAACTGAGCAGAACCTTGCTAGCCTGGCAACAGTTAAACGACACAAAGGCGGGAAGGTACAGCGACTACCAACAATAGCATACGAAACTCTTACCCGTTATAAGAGCAAGTTAGGTCACCCCCACGACGCAGTTTGAGGGTAAAGTCTTTGGTTGCTCCTTTCACTTTCTTCCGCCGAGATGTTGCGTGGCTTTTCGGGAACATCCTTCACTCCCGCAATCATCTGCCTAAATCATGTTCTGTCCTGTAGCTCTTCCTCGTTGACACCCATTTCTGCTAGGTCTTTCTACACTTGTGTAAGCCAACAACTCTGAGTTTTTCACTTTTGTTGTAGAAGTAATTTTCTGTTGATCACCCTCTCTTGATTCGTCTTTTTAATGCGTCCATAAAAGGTCAGTCTTCTTTTCCTCATCGTCGTCGTGCCCGGCTCCATGGCTAAATGGTTAGCGTGCTGGCCTATGGTCACAGGGGTCCCGGCTTCGATTCCCGGCAGGGTCGGGAATTTTAACCATCATTGGTCAATTTCTCTAGCACGTGGGCTGGATGTATGTGTTGTCTTCATCACCATTTCATCCTCATCACGACACGCAGGTCGCCTACGGGTGTCAAATCAAAAGACCTGCACCTGGCGAGCCGAACCCATCCTGGGATCTCACGGCACTAAAAGCCATACGCCATTTCATTTCACCATCGTTGTAATTTTTTTTCGATAGTTTTATTGAGTTCCTGGTTTGATATCAACAGGAAAGTATGCTGCAGAGGTGCCAACCTTTGAAGTGGGTTTTCAGTAATATCCACCCGCCACCCCTCAGAAAATTTTCGAGTCAAATCCAAATGAATGAAAACCTACAACCTATTTTCCAGTCATTGACCGGGTCAGGGAATGGGATGAATGAAGCCCCCCGTCTTGCGGCGAGGATAGAAATTATGCTGGCTGCCGAAGCCTGATGCACTCCTCTGGGGCAATGATTAATGACTGACACATGAAATGAAATGATAGTGGATTGTGTTCCTGAAATGAAAGATGACAGGGAAAACCGGAGTACCCGAAGAAATTCCTGTCCCACCTCCGCTTTGTCCAGCACAAATCTCACATGAAGTGACCGGGATTTAAACCACGGAAACCAGCGATGAGAGGCCGACGCTCTGCCGCCTGAGCCACGGAGGCTTCCGTAAAGTATTTCATATTACACCATAAAATTTGCACATTACCAGTTAGTTCTGTCATAAAATATTCTTTGTGCTTGTTTCGCACCCACCAGCTGCTTTCCGGAGTGGATTTTCTTGAATCATTCATCCCCCCTCTGATAGCATTTTCGTCATCTGAACCATGAGCTATTTCAGTGCAATGTGCTTAATGCAGGCTTGGAATTCCTTCGGATTTTTCCTAGCAACAGTGAGAACTCTTTCTGTGGTACTGTAAACAACATTTATACTGCTGCAAATACAACGTTACTTAAGGTTTTATAAGAGAAGAGCAGAGTGATGCTCCATCAATGACAATGAATTTCACAACGCTCACGGGTAGCAAAGGGCAGTGGCGATCGAAGTATCGTTGCCAACTCACAAGCGTAGAAACGAGGAGGGTTGTGCAATCATGCTCGAAAGAATTCTTTTTTTTTCCCCCCAGTGGAAAATTATTTGTTCGTGATATTGTCGCTTTTTCGTAGTATTTTCCCCTTTGAATGTAATGCGTTAATCGTGAGGTGAAATTCGTAATAATTACGGATAATCCGTAATAGATGGCACCTCTGCTGCTAGGTAGTTTGCAACTCCTTCTCACCCAAGATTTTTCTCAAGGTCTGAGTCTGTTACCCTTGTCAGTATTTCTGCTCCATAAAGACACTGCGTTCTAATGTCTTAATTTGGCTTGAACGAAAATGGACATGGACATGTCTCATGGCATCTTCCTCACCCTCTCTTTTAATGACTCCTTCCATTGGGAGTGAAAATTTCTCCTGGGTATTTAAATGTATGAACGCGATGGATGGCCCCAAACTGACTTACAATTCTGCCCGTGTCATCTTTGAATCTATGAATGCTGTTTTCTTCAAATGAAATTCTTACTCGTGCTTTGGCCGCATCATTTTGTAGTTCAACTTGCTTCTTCTTGGCTGTGTGAGGTTTGTCTGTTACCAAAACGACGTTAACATGAGGGCATTCTTCCCACGACCTATCTTCACCCCATTCTGAGTTTCATTTTTAGTCGTTCTAGATCTCCATTCCCTGATGACCTTTTCTTGGACGCAGTTAAAGACTAGAGGGGAATGGCTTATCTCCTTGCCTTAGGCCTGTTTTAATCTCAAACGGTTCAGAGAATTCACCCATGAATTTCACTTGGGAAAAGTGTGAGGGTTTGCCTAATTATAGCCAACGATTCTTATTGTATATACAATTTCAATATCATTGATGATCAACTGTGTTCACATCAATTAAAGGGCCAGTAGATGCATATAAATTAATAAGCTGATTTAATAATGCATGTATACATACAAATATCGATGGATAATAAATCGAACAAAACACAGGAAGTTCATGATTGCATCTCCGCCAACTTTTTACATGAAGCAGCAGTATGAATCACTAACAGAGGTATGATCGGTAGTAAGAGTCAGCCTGTGGGAGAAGGTTCCAAGAAGTCGAGTTGGAGAGTACCGCAAGCTAGGGATATAACGAACAGATGAGGTGCTGTACCTTTTAACTGCTTAGAGAGTTAGTTCCACAAGTTTAATGACTTTGAAAGCCACCAGACCTTCTCTCTCCCTTCCCTTAATTGAGACGATTACAAGAGAACGTAGCCAGCTGTCCTAGTTTGATAATCCATCATATTCGTGCTCCTCAACAGACACCTCCTGGGTACTTGTGACAGAATGTGGAGGATTGCGAAAACATGCTGTTTTTTTCAGGCCTCAAATTAACAGTTCTCTGTCCGTCAAAAAGTAGTGAATCCATTTAAAGAACCAAACTTGCTGTTAATGGTTTTATAACCCACTGCCCGGCTCCATGCCTAAATGGTTACCATGCTCGCCTTTGATCCAAGAGAATTTTAACTTTGATCATGAGAAAGCTGGTATGAGTTAGATAGAACCGATGTCACACTCAGCTAGGAGCTTTATGGTCACCAACCCGCATTCGCAAGTCGAGAGCCAATGCAGGTGTTCAGTAACTTCTTATGAACCACAAAAGGTAATTTCTCAAACTGCCTGGCTGAGTGGCTCAGTCGGCCTTCTGACCCCAAGATGGCAGGTTCGATCCTGGCTCCGTCCGCTGGTATTTGAAGGTGCTCAAATACGTTAGTCTCGTATCGGTAGATTTACTGCCACATAAAAGAACCCCTGTGAGACTCTGAAAGCCGTAAAAGCCGTAAGTGGGACAAAGCCAATATCCTCACCACCAACATCTACTACAAGGAGTAACTGTGGTGGTGGTGGTGGTGGTGATTGTTTTAAGAGGAAGTACAAGTAGGCAACCATCCTATGTATGTGTATGTATGTTGCGTATTCAGCCCGAGGGCTGGTTTGCTCCTCCACACAGTTCCACCAACAGCTGTCATAGATAGCCTAGGTGTCACTGAAGAGGCATACTAGGGGAAATGAGAACTGAGGTAGTTTCCGGTTGCTATCCTCACCAACAATCCTCTATATAACACAAATCAGAGAAGAAAAAGGAAGGGATCCGACACTTCGAAAAACGAAGGTATCGGCCAAAGAAAGACGAGGGTCACGAAGGGCGTGAGAAGGAAACACTCCCTAGCTCTCGGAACGTAATAGCGTCCGAAAAGAACAAGAGTTAACAGATAGGATAGATGAAAGTGAGGAGCCTGGCACAAGTGAGGGAAAGCAATGCCACGACTCAACTAAAGACCCCGTGATCACCAACCCACGCTCCCAAGTTAAAGAGCCCGTGGGGCCCCGTTTAGTCACTTCATATGACAGGCAGGGGATACCGTAGATATTATTCTACCGCCACCACCCACAGGAGGCCAAGGCCAAGGGGTAATTTCCCCAACGTCAAAAAAAAAATTACGAAAATTTACAAAGGTAAATAACAGCGGAAGGGAACTCAAACCAATGAATACTGGCCTGGCTGCAACAATTTTTACTAATTAACCTGATGATGTACGATATTCATAGACGAAACGTATCAGTCGAACGTGAACACCCTTCTAGCCTGTTAATGAGACGTCCACAGATCGATGAAGCGGCGGCTCTGGGTTATCGGTTTGGCCTCAAGGAGCAATAGAACTGATGTTGTGGTCGGTAGCACTTAACACAGAAAGGCCCCGCAGGAACGGCAGTGGTGGTGTGAAGACTACTAAACATGTCAGCACAGGAATCGATATATCTACCGACAGCGGCCAATTGCTTCAAGCCTCGGAGACTTAAAAATATATTTCATCTTCACAGGGATTCGTCCCACTTCTTGCACTTCCTTCTTTTCTAGTTCCGAACTTTCACGAACGAGATGAGGCATGATAACGTTGAGTTTAATAATTCCAAGGTTTTTTGTTTTGTTTTTTACATTGAAAATGCTATGGCGCTGTAAAACAAGTCGAATCAGTCCAACGAAACAAGCTGAATAAAGATTTGCAATAAACTTCTAATATACAGAATGATAATCACATAAACATGATATCAAAAACCACATTGGGAAAATAATATACAAAAACTTAGGTTGCAGAATTACAAGTCATGTCGATTTGAAGTGCAGTGAGATTTCGCTTGGTCCGTCGTTGAAGATGGTCGCGCAGATTGTCGATAGGAATGAAATCCGGGGACTTCGCTGGCCAGGGAATATGGAAGAGCTCCTCTTCGTGCTCGTCGAACCGATGAGTGACAGTTCGCACCCGATTCACTCGCCAGTTATCGTCAACAATAGGATTATCAGCACATGACTGCAAACAGAAGCAGTACCAATCCATACAGAAACTGAATGTATCCCTTCTTGAATATATGGCCTAATTCGAAGTACGCGAGACCTCCTGCCTGTATCACATGTTGAGCACAAGTCCTCATGGACGCCGTCATGCACCCTGAATTCACTCAGCATCTGACATAAGCATGAAAACAGAAAAGCGACTCATCAGACGAGATGACCGGTTTTTAGTCCTCTGTACTCCAACTCTTATGGAGATTAGTCCACTGGAGGCGTGTTTTTCTTTTTTTTTGAGACGTGCTGGTGTAGGTTTCTTCCGAGCTACTCTACTCCAGATGTTCAGATGTCCCCTACGTAACATTCGTTCTGAAACCTGTACTTCTATCCCATCATTGACGATTTCGAACAATTGTTGCCTTATTGCGAACTGGTTGCCGGGCACTTCACGCGACAATCGCCCGCAGTCCATAGCGGTGAGCAACATTTTGTGACCAGATTTCGCGCGCCGTATCGCCCGTCCGTAGGTCGACATCCAGGCTGGACTGGATTCACCGCGCGAAGGGGGGGACAACTCGTATTCTGCTCACACGGCAAGAGCACGACCGTATGGAAGACATACAGATTTATCTACAGTACACTCTGCCAACAAACTAGTACCCTTCCGTGTTTTTAGAACATATTTAAACGATAACTTTCGCCACACACCGCCCTAAACGCTGCTTGGCATTTTCCACATAGAGCGCACCATATATTAAAGAGACATTTCATCATGAAAGATCATAGCACAGGCCCAGAGATATAAAGTTTGACGCCTAATTCTTCCGAGATTGAAGGTGAAGGCGCACAGTCCGGCGATCATATGGGGGAAGTGGGCAAAAATCAAAATTCAGTTTTCTTCACGTGTCTGTCTGTGAAGGCACTGACTGGCCAAACAAACATGTTGAAACGAAACGTTTACGGGGTCAACCGCGAGCTCTTATGACATAGTCGAAGAGCGTACACAGGCGACCAAGCCATTTTGCATGTTTAGCTAGAAACACCGACCGAACCCTTGACACATCCGTCTTTTTTTTTGCTCAAAGTCACGAGCAATAATTTACTAAATTTACGTAAACTGCTGTACACATCTTCTGTGCAGTTTTCAAGTGTATAAGCACTACAAATAGCCTTCAGAATTTCCGCCTTCTTTCGACTAGCGTCGGTCATTGGCATCCACCTTTCAAAAACGTATTAGTGTTTCATGGTGCATTCCCCTGAAAAAAACAGCTCATAAAAGACAAACTTGCGGACAATGGCAAGAGAAATGTTAGAGGAAGATATTACTGCAGAGATCTCGAGACATTTTTTTAAAGATATACCTGATATACCACAGAAAACATGTTTACGAAACGTTCGTCTTACAGGAAAGCACATACTTGTACAGAAACTGTCCACTACTAAGAAGCAGCCTCAGTTTTCAGTGTGGTCTCAAACACCGATGCACACCCTGGACGAGTTGACGAATTGGTCGAATAGTGTCGCTTGGAGCGCTCAATCTGCGAGTGAGAGTCCAGAAAGTTTGGCCTACCTTATTTTTTCACGCTGTATCGCTTCCACTCTCATCTCCTTGAATATGCGCTTTCTTTCTTGTTTTTTGCAATAACGTTTGTCCGTCCTTTCATTTATCTTCGGAATTTACATCTGGTGTGCTTGTGAAGCATAGAAGATGTAACTGCTATTAATTGCGGTTGCTGCTGTTACTCATTATGAACAACACAATCGCTGTTGATTGCTCATTCACTGGCAGTGAAGGAAAATGATACAGAGTTCTGCGTGATTACTGCTATATACTTGTGTAGTCCTGGGAATTACAGTATGCACAAGGATACTATTATCTTCATCTCGCTGTACTAGTGAGTCTAGGATTTCTTTTCGGTGTACGTATCCTCTTGATACAGCCGGAAAATACAACTATTATATTGCATAGGTTTCTTTTCTTTTGCAAGCTGCTTTATGTCGCACCGACACAGACAGGTCTTACGACGACGATAAGATAGGAAAAGGCTAAGAGTGGAATGGAAGCGGCCGTGGCCTTCATTAAGGTACAGCCCCACCATTTGCCTGGTGTGAAAATGGGAAACCACAAAAACAATCCTCAGCGCTGTCGACAGTGTGGTTCGAACCCACTATCTCCCGAATGCAAGCTCACTGCTGCGCGCCCCTAACCGCAAGGCCAACTCGCTCGGTTGTTTCATAGTTAAAATTAGGAATCCCCTACGACAGATCCAAGGTGGCCCCTGCCTAAGACGGGACTAACATTTGTTAACCCCAGCAGCGGTTCTCGATATGAGAGCGTGTGTAGAAGACTACGGTCCTCTAGGTGAATTGTACATTGCGCAACTTGACCAAAGGTCAATAGGGAAAGGCTTGTACTGGGGGATTTAGAAAAGTTCAGATACCTTTTGTGACAGCACGTGCACATATTATTATTATTATTATTATTATTATTATTATTATTATTATTATTATTATTATTATTATTTTCGTTTCAGCCATCTTGCTTTCTCAAGTTCTTCCTCCTTCCTCTTTCGCCAGTATTCCTTCATCCGTTGGCTTGCTCGTGCTCGTTCTTTTGCCGAGAATACTCTATTCTTCTTCGCTTTCTCATCAGATAGGTCCTTCACCTCCGCAACTCTCTGCCTTAAGATTTTTCTGTTTGTTATATCTTCTACCGTGATCCCACATTTTTCTAAATCTCAGTGGACTTCTTTTACCCGTGCGACTTGTGTCTTCCTGTTCTCATGGAAAGTGAGGATCCTGTTGGCGAGTCTCTCCAATCCCATCGTTTTAATACGTCCGTAGAACGTTAATCTCCTCTTTTTCATTGTGGTGGTGATGTTTTCAAATTGTTGGTATAGTTCTCGGTTTGGTCTCATGCAAAACGTCTGATGATTTTATGGGTCCAAGAATCTTTCTAAGGAACCTCCTTTTTTTCTTTTTCAAATCTGAAAGTCCTTTTGTGACTATTGTCTCAGCTGCGTACAAACATTCAGATTTGACTATCGTGCTGTAGTGCTTGAATTTGGCCTGGTAGGAGAGTGACTTAGATCTGTAGGTGTTCTGACATAATCTAAACGCAGTTTCCATCTTTCTTGCACGTTCTTGAATTGCTGCTTTCTCATTCATGTTTGGAGTCAAACTCTCTCCTAGGTACTTGAATTTTGTAGCTCCTTTGATGTCACCGTACTTCGTCCTCATTGCCCAGGTTGGGTGAGTGGTGTTAATGTCCATGTACTCCATCCTCTCAAAAGATATTTGCAATCCTGTTTTGTCTGCTGTTTCTTTGAGGACTTCAATCGGCTTAATTGCAATTTGCAAATTCTCAAGCACTTCCATTAGTGTGTCCCGGTCTATGGAGTCGTAAGCTTTTTGGAAATCCACAAATCCACTTTATCTGCTGATAATGTCTTAGTTTTATTTAAGGTCTTTATGGTAAAAATCTGTTCTGCACAGGACCGCCCCTTTCGAAAGCCAGCTTGATATTCTCCTAATTGTTTATCTATATGTCCTCCTATCCTACGCTTGAGTGCTATAGAAAATATATTGTAGACTACTGGCAAAAGTGATATCCCTCTATAGTTATTGACATTCGTTCTGTCTCCTTTCTTGTGCAGGGGGTGGATGATGGCCTCCCTCCATTCTTCTGGGATCTCTCCTGTGGACCAGATCTGTTGAAAGAGTGTTTCAAGTTGTTCCGGGAAGTTATCCCGTGCATATTTCAGAAATTCAGCAACAATTGAGTCCTTGCCAGATGCCTTGTTATTTTTCACGCTTTTGATGATCGCCTTTATTTCATTCTCATCTGGCGGGGTTGATTCATGCAGTATGCTTTCTGGTTTCTGGAACGTCAATTTTTCTTGAGGTGGACCACAGTTGAGCAGATCTTTGAAATATTTAGCCAAGTGTTCACAGTTCTGTTTGTTGCTCATAATCAGCTTACCTTGATCATTTTTGAAACAAATGTTGGGTGACGAGTAACCTCGAAGTTTTGTCTTAAACGTCTGACAGAAGTTCCTGGTGTTGTTTTTCTTGAAATTATCTTCTATCTCTCTCAGCTGGTCTCTTTCGAATCTTCTTTTGGCACTCTTGAACACCTTTGCTGTCCTTTTCCTTTGGATCTTATATTCTTCAAATTTCTGTTTGTTGGAGTTCCACTTGTTCCAAGCTTCTGATAGTCTTCGTAGAGCATCTTCACACTCATCATTCCACCATGGATGTTTCTTCTTCTTAGCAAGAAAAATTGTTTGTTTCGCTGCTTCCTGAATCTTTCGGGCCATTTTGTCCCACTCATAGGACTCCAACGTGTCGAGTTCTTTCTGATATTTCACTACTATTTCTTCGCTGACTTTGAGTTCTTCAATTCTGTACTTCTGTATTCTGAGGGGTTTCTTTCTACGGTTACAAGGTGTGCGCTTCACTTTTATCCTTGTTAGATAGTGGTCGGAATCAAAATTAGCACCTTTTTGCACTCTAACATTCATTATTTCCTTCGGGCTGGTGGTCGCTACAGGGTCAATTTGGAATTCTCGCCATGCCATCACCCGCTTGGGAGCTCTCTTGAATTGAGTGGACATTATTTTCATACCACAAAATTCACAAACATCTATCATTTCTGTTTGTCCTTTTGTGAGCCGTGTATGTTCCAACGATGTTCCGAATGTTTTTCTCTTTACCAATCTGAGCATTAATATCTCCCATCAAGATCTTGAAACGTTTTTCTGGGACTCTGAACAGTTCTTCAAGTTGTGACCAAAATTCTTCTGCTTTCTCTGGATTCTTTCTGTTATCTTCATTAATTGGAGCATGAACATTGAAGATGGAGTACAATTTGTTTCCACTTTTGAGAGTTAGTACAGACAGTCTGGGAGATGGAGATCTGAAGTCTACTATAGATTCTGTTATAGAGTTGTGAATAAAGAAGGCTGTCCCGAGTATTAACACTGGATTCTTGGTTTTCTCTGACTTCTTAACTTTAATAGCTGGCCGTCCTTTCAGTATTCTGTAGCTTCCAACAGCCGACACTTCATCTGAAATAAATCTTGTTTCTTGGACCGCTAGAACTTCTGATCTTATATTCATCGAGTACTTCGATCAGTTCCTTTTGTTTACCAACTTTCAAAAGGGTGTTCACATTGAGTGTGCCAAAGAAATGCTATTCCTTCGTTCTGAGTTTGCGGGGTGATGGATCCTCCGACTGAGCCGAACATGATGGTGTAGGGCCCCCCAGAATCCTCTACCCCCGGGGGGTCTCTTCCCGCATCGCGCTCACTTGTTTCTCTTCTGGCCGCCTTCTGCGTGACGTCATGTGATATGATACAGCGCTGGCCCGTCCTGCTGACACGTATTACCACTACAGTCTAAAATGGTCATAACTTCTGAACCATTCATGCAAATAATGTCCTGACAAGGTTATTGTAATCCTTATAAAATACTGGAGGAGGTCAAACAATTTATTTTGATGAGGAATTCGAGGATAATATCGAAATATTTATTTAATTTTAAGGAGTTATACTTTTTTACCGCGGACTGTAGCATAAAATCGTTTCTAGAGGGCAGCCGGTTGGAAATAGGTATTGCCATCGCGGACTTTTTTGTAGAGGATTCTATGCTCTACATTTCGTACGCTTACACTTGGTGTCTATCGTTGATGGTTCACGCAGCGTAAGCCAAGAAAGCAAGTGACCGACCGACCGACATTTTTGTCTCTTTCTACGTATTTACTGTATATCGGATCACGGATACATAATAATTTTATAGTGGTTCACTACGTGAACAGTGTTCGTGTTGTCAGTATCTGAAGTAGAACCACTGTACTGATTAAAATGCAGTCAACATATTATGGAAACGTGTGTGGCGCTATAAATTGTCGGCACGTAAAAGAACTCCCGTGGGACAAAATTACGGCACCTCGAGTCTCAGAAAACCGTAAATGTTGTTAGTGAGACGTAACACAAACCGCATTATTATTATTTCGCACAATAACGTCAACAACCATCATAGCCAGTTAGTTTGCTACTCTGATGGCATAACAATACTTCCTCGTCAGCAATGCTTGGTTATTGAAACACTTTGTAATAAACTCTTGAATATCTCCATTATTACAGCTCGTACGGTAAAAAGGTGTCAGATATAAATGACTGAATGAAAATCATATTTGCTATAATTATTGTTATGTGCTAATAGCCGGGCTGAGTAGCAACTCAAATGGTAGATCTCTGACCTTCTTAGCCCAACTTGGCATCGTCGATCCTGTCTCAGTCCGGTGGTGAAGGTGCTCAAAAACATAGTGGGACGTAAAATACAATAACATTAACATTATTATGTGCTAATAACTTATATTTCTGAATATATTTCGAAGCTCGTGAAATAATACAGTATCCGTGATCCGATATACAGTAAATACGAAGAAAGAGATAAAAATGTCGTACGAGAAGAGACCTGTAACTGGATCTCGGTTATTTCAAAAGGGGGCCTCACACATCCCAGTCATGAGTGGTTAAAAAATATAGCCCAGTTCGAAATTTCATTTGGTGTGTTTCACGGTAAGACTGTATCCAGATGCAAAAACGTGAAAACTCTTATTTCTATTATTAAGTCAAAATTTCCAGTATTCCATGACAAAATAATTTGTCTCTACGTAAGGACCAGGACATTTATTAGGATATGGCATTTTAACGCAAAGAGTAAGGAGCTAGCACTGAGAAAATATGCCAATAAGAAGGCTAAGCTTTGGGCTGGTTCATCAAGTAATTAAGTCTCCTGACACGTACGTTTTAATAATTTAATATAATTCCATAAAGATGTCGATATGATGCATATTTTCCTATGCTATTTGATCCAAATATTTACTTCATCAGGAAATAAATTAATTATTTTGAGTTGCATGGCAATATTTTATTTCTTATCGTATTACCGGTATATGTCATGTATTTGATAGTTGATGTTCTACCTGCTCAGCATGTGACGAAATTTAACGCATTTTCACATTTTTAAATCTACTGGAAGTGCCGTTACTTATCGAATCGGACTAAACCAGACTATTATTTGATGAAAGATTGAGATGTTTCACAGGCACGAGAACTCACAGGCTTGCTGTACTGCGACTGTGTACCTTACTCGCTATCGTTCATACCGCGTGACGTCAGCGCGCTCCAGCCAACAGAAGCTTCAACCGCCGGAGTAGCCTACCGTATATTCTAGTTACCTTGCCTTTACCCTACTTGAACCGGAACTCTGGCCCCGGATTTTACCGGCTGGGCTACTAGATTCCGTACGTTTTGTCATGTTAGTTGCGTGGTGGAACCCCACCCAAAAAGTAAAAGCAAGTTGGTGAGACCTGGAGTTTTAGAACAACCGTCCCTAACATGGAATCTGACGCTGACCAGGAACCCGCCCGATCCAGGAACAGTCGCGCCTGGGTTTTAAGTCGCTTTTCTTTTCGGGGTGTGCTCCCTTAGGTTCTTCCGCTCTCTGTGCCGTTGGGAAATAGATTCCTCCTCCGCCGCTGAGACCGTTGACCAGTTTTGCCTAGTAACCTTAGGTATGGGCCCTATAACAGGGTGCCACCATCCGGAGCCCGATGGACCCTGGTTTTTTTACGAGGTTTATACTCCTCCCGCTCCTCCTTCCTCAATTGCAAAATGAGGCAACAAGAAGAAGAAAAAGAAAAAGATTGAGTTTAATTAGGAGCAGAAGAATATACAGTATAATGAACGTAACACGGGACCAATTGCAAGCTCCTGGGCTGACACGAGTGGGTTTTTTTTTCTTCCAAATTACATTACATTATCTTCCTTCCTACTAACAAATATATACGGAAAAGGGAAACAAGCCCTCAATATCCGTCTCAAAATTCAAAACAAACAAATCAGTTCAGTCCATATATCCTATCGATTTACCTCATACCAAAGTATTTAGACGCGCACTCGTGCTGTACGTAACAGCTCTTTTGTATGCTCCAACCGAGAGACAATAAAATGGAGCACAGCAACAGAGTATATTGCATTTTCGTTTCGAACGAGGAGCTCAACCCGACCGTTATTACATACACCGCTTAACTTGCACCGCAAGATTAAACAAGCCTTTTGATGAGCAATTCCATTCATCGTACTAAAAAACACATACATATAACAAATATAAATCAAGTTCCGTGGAGTTAACCTGTATGAATCAGACATCACAGTCAACAACTGCGTGGGAGTGGTTGGAGCTAATGGGATTTTTTCTTTCTGAATAGAAAATTCCATTTCTTAGAAGAAAGAGGGCCCGAACTACTGTACGGAAAGGGTCATGAAAAAGAAGAAATTAAACGACACTCCCTTGCCTTCCAAAATCCTATATAAAAAAAAGAAACAAGAATTGACCAAGAAAAGTCTGACAGATCGAATAGAGACCGATGGTAGTGATCTAAAGAGGTTGTACAACCGAGCAACCTTCTCTCTTCAAGTAAACGTAAACAAAAATAACGACGGGCACCTACCCAAACAAGTATTTGGGCGACAATAAAATAGGAAAAGGCAAGGACTTGGAAAGAAGCAACCATGATTTTAATCGAGATACAGCCGCAGCATTTGCCTGGTTTGAAAACGGGAAATCAGGAAAATCATCTTCAGGGCTACCGATAATGGGGTTCGAAGGCACACAAATGCAAGTTTACAGCTGCACAGTCCAAACCAACTAGCCAACTCGCTCGGTTTTCACAGACGCCGAGGTACCAGAATATTGCCGTGCAGAAGTTATTTGACGTGCTGGTAAATCTACCAACAAGAGGCTGGAGAATTTAAGCTCCTTCAAACACCACCCACTGGAGCAAGACAAGATCGAACCAGTCTTGCACGGAGACTGCGTCAGAATTCGAACCTATAAACTTAAGCACAGAAGGCGAGCATACCTCCGTGGCTCAGGCGGCAGCGCGCCGGCCTCTCACCACTGGGTTCCGTGGTTCAAATCCCGGTCACGTTATGTGAGATTTGTGCTAGACAATGCGGAGGCAAGACAGGTTTTTCTCCGGGTACTCCGCTTTTCCCTGTCATCTTTCATTCCAGCAACACACTCCAATATTATTTTTCATCTGTCAGTCATTAAGCATTGTCTCAGTGGAGTGCGACAGGCTTCGGCAGCCGGCACAATTCCTATCCTCGCCGCTAGTTGGGGCCTTCATTCACTCCATTCCTGAACCGGTCAGAAGGCGAGCATAAATGCTACACAGGTTTATTAAAATGACATTAAAAATTCACAAGATTTTTTAAATCGACTTTGCGGTTGTGAGACAGATGTGCGCGTAGCCGTTTCTCCTAGCCCGTCACACATTTGTCACTCGGCTTTTGAACACGAACAAAGTCAGTCCGTTTGCTGCTCCCTGTCGGCTTTAATGCGGAATGTGCTGCAGCGCGCCCAGCCAACAGTTTTTGTGAGCCACTGGGCCATGGCTCCTTTTAGTATGCGCATGCATCACTCTATCTCTTCATTCTCTGTAGAAAACATTCAACGACACAGAAACCAGGGCACTCGCGTTTCTTCTGCAGCACAGGGGAGTCCCAAACAGCCAGACTGTCCAGCCACATGGCTAAATGATTAGCGTGATGGTCTTTGATCACAATCGTCCCGGGTTCGATTCACGACAGGGTGGGGAATTTTAACCATTATTGGTTAATTCCGCTGGCACGAGCGTATGTTGTTTTCATCATCATTTCATCCTCAAGTCGCGCAGGTCGCCCATAGGGTCAAAACAAAAGACCTGCCCACTGCGAGCAGAACATGTCCACGGACACTCCCGGCACTAAAAGACATACGCCACTTCATTTCAACAACCAGGTTGCGTGGAAACTACTTCCATTGCTGTCGTTTCTGTAAGTTCCTTACGCGGATCACTGCAAGTACCTAGCTGTTAATATAAGGAAAGATCTTCACTGGAGCAATCACATAAATGGGATTTAAAATACAGGTCAGGCCCCAATCCTCACAGCCCCGCAGGTCGCCTTTAGGAGTCAATTCGAAAGACCTGTACAAGGCCTCTCCGGAGGACATTCGCCATTCACATTAATAGGCCTAACTGCTATAACGAGTACAAATCTCTGCACATAGTTATGAGGGTATTTTTGGGTTGTTGTAAGGATGTAAAGGAGAGGGCGTATAAGTCTCTTAGTAAGTAATTTAATGTTACTGGCTTTACGTCCCACTAACTACTTTTACGGTTTTCGGAGAAGCCGAGGTGCCGGAATTTTGTCCTGCTGAAGTTCTTTTACGTGCCCGTAAATCTCCCGACACTAGGCTGGCGTATTTGAGCACCTTCAAATACCACCGGACTGAGCCAGGATCGAAGCTGCCAAGTTGGGGCCACGGGGGCAGTGCCTCAACCGTCCGAGCCACTCAGCCCGGCAGTCTCTAGTGATACCCCAACCAGAGTATCGTTCCAGTATATGGGACCCTCACCTGCATTACTGGGGGCAAAAAAAAAAAAGAAAAGCAGCTCGATTTTTCCTGTCTGATTTCCAACAAAAGAGTAGTGTTGCGAAAATTTTGCAAAGTTTGTGCTGGGAAGACTTGGGAGAAAGGAGACAAGCTGCTCGACTAAGTGGCATGTTCGGGGCTGTCAGTGACAGTGACATAAACAGACGAATAAGCCTGAGCAGAGTTTTTCAAGTAGGAGAGATCATAAAATGAAATTGGATTTCAAGAGGACAAACTGTGGCAAATATTCGTTGATAGGAAGGGAGATGTTCAATAAATGTCCACACTCTTTGCCATTATTTAAGAAAAGACAAGGTAATAATAAATAATGTCATTTGTTTTACGTCCCACTAACTACTCTTTTACGGTTTTCGGTGACGCCGAGGTGCCGCAATTTAATCCCGGAGGAGTTCTTTTACGTGCCAGTAAATCTACCGACACGAAGCTGCCGTATTTGAGCACCTTCAAATACCAGCGGACTGAGCCAGGATCGAACCTGCCAAGTTGGTATCAGAAGGCCAGCGCCTTAACCGTCTGAGCCACTCAGCCCGGCAAAAGACAAGGTAAACAATACATAAGGTATCTGTCACCTAGGCGATTTCCCTAAATGCAGATCAACGGTGATTGATTAATTTTACATCTACTAAAGAATAAACCGTATTCCAAATATTATGCAGAGCAGCATTAAAAATACCAGAAACAGCAGTCTTGAAAGAATGGTCGGAAACAATGAGGACCAGTTACATGAGCGTTAAAGAGTTGGTCATACTCATAAATAATTTGAAAAAAATAATTCTATATCTAACACTGTTGTCATTTTATCACCTGCTTTAGTCAGCCAATCAGATCGCTTCGCGGGCTAATTCAAATCAGCACGAACACACCTGTGTCGTCAAAGCTCACCTAGCGAAGTTCTTTTTCGATGATTGGTATTCCGCCCTTTACTTGCTTGCTTTGCGGATTATTGATCCCGTTACGTGGGCTCTTTAGACCTATCGTCCTATTCAGAACAATAACATGACCGTAGTTTTCTTACCCTCGCTCTCATTCCTGATAGTCCTATAGAGTTTAGCTTTTAAGTTGCACGTTGTCCTTGGTGTAGCGAAATGCCTGTGCGAATTAAAATAAAGTGTCAAACTCACTTCAAAGTACTTTAATTAGCTGAAATCATAGAAAATCATTCCGGTGCCGCAAGTGACAATGAGAGAATGAAAAATACGAACCCGGTTAATCGCTTTTCACGCGAAAAGATGCCCACGAAGCGATATGAGTTATACGACCATTGATAAGTGCTTCTAATGATAGGATCAATGAGTCAATTTCTACGAAACTTTTCAGCCTCGTCAATACTTTACATTTTATTATAATTATCTACCGTACATGTTTCGAGAGCTCAACTGCTCTCTTCCTCAGCGGTGCAAAACCATGAAACAAAATCCTTGGTCTTGTTACATTTGTACAATACAGTCATCAACAAAACAAATTATACATAAAGCTTGAAATTGAAAGTAAACTTGTACAGAAAATGTTGTTGTCCGAACTGGTGGAGATTACGATTAACAAACATTTTTCCTTGTGTGCATGTACAGTTCAACGTCACACTGTAACCGCATAGTCAACTCGCTCGGGTTAAGGCTCGGCCCCTTGAATGTTTCACCGGAGTTTTACTTTTTTTTGTGTGTGTGTATACATATTCCATGTTTAGTGTTTAATATCTGTAGATGCACAGAACGGAACATATAGCTATGAAGGCAAGCTCTGCATTGGAAGTCGCGTAGGTTCGAGCAAGGCCGCACTTGAGAGACAGGCCACAAGCCTCGGACCGTGACGTCACGAAAGTGACCCACGTTCATCATGGCAGAGTACGGCCCGCTCTCACTGTCACCACGATACTGTTCATTTATTGAACCTTAACGATATTAATGAACACGCCTTCATTGTGGTTTTATTTAGGCTTGTGTACTACACGAGCTTTATGCGGGGGAAGGGAGAGGGGAGACTGGCGGGGCAGTTATGTACATTTCTTTACGGAACACGGTTTCATGTAAAAGATTGAAACCCATAATAGGTATAAAAATAGGTTTAAGGTTACTAGGCAAATACATGCTAGCAATTCACAACAATAATCTGGAACCTTTCTTAGAAATCAGGCTTCAGTTTAAAACTTATCTAACAATTCTACCTAGTTAGCCTTGGTTCGAGCCCCACCGTCGGGTGTCCTGGGAATGTATTTTGTCTTTTCCAATTTTCACTCTCCGGCCTATTCTTTCCATCTCCTTACCTAATTTCATTTCACCTTCATTAGCCCCTCAACTGACGTTGGCGTCAGGAAGGGTATCCGGCCGTAAAACATGCCACATAAATTCATCTAAATGCATTCCCGACCCCGTATCAAGAAACTGGGGTACGGGGGAACTTCTACTACAAGAATTCATGTCCAAATGCTCAGCCCTCCAAGACAAGTGTGTCTGGAATGGTGAAGCTTATTCATATTTCTTTCTTTCTCCGTTTAGGGACGTCTTAGGAGCAAGCAAAGTAAAAATGATACTACTACTGCCAGCTCTGAGAATAACAGCCTCCCTTTAATCAGACGAGTTCATCTTGCTGCTAACCTTTCCCCGGAAATCTCTGAAGTTAACTACAGAATTAATTCCCTAAATGAATTCCCATCATTATTAAATTTTGATTTATTCATTATATGCATACCCTTCTTAGTCTCCTAGAACCATTTCAAAATTGTTTTACATCTCTAATTAAAGACGGTAAAGATTTGTGTAATTAATGATTCTCCGTGTAAGATCAAAATCGATCGGGCTTATGCTCCAACTGCAGTTGCACCGGACGAAGAAATTCCATCCGAAAGACATACAAACAGAAAATATTAGTCATTCAGGGTGACTAAAGCAAAGATAGGTGAGGCTACTGAGAGAGTCATTTGAGACGTGGTTGGAAGGCACGGTTTAGGTGTGAGAGTTTCTTAGAATATTGTGTTAACAATAACCTCTCTATCTGAAATACCCTGTTCCAATATCACCCACGACGTCGATACACATGAATTTCACCTGGCTCGAAATCAAATTTATTTAATTTTGATGAGACAACGTTGGCGATCTTCAGTCCGGATTGCAAGACCCATCCTGAAATAAATTGTGGCAGTCATCCATGAAACTGCGGATCGAACTGAAACTGATCATGAAGGAGAGAGTAAGAGAGTTTCGCAATACTGACAAAAATATCCTCCAAGAGTTTGGGGGAAAGAATAAGTCTAAAATTCCACTCAAGCACAGGAAGACGTAGCAGCCTCACACATATGGGACAACCTCAACACAATCATTAATTCACCCCTCCCTGAACCAATTACTAAAGCCTTCACAAGCGAAGCATTCCCGGATATAGAACACCACTCTACTAGTACTACTACTGAGAGAAGAGAGGAGAAATTGAAGAAACGTGGCATTCAAACCAAGCTAGACGGAGAAGTGTACTTCGCCGCAAAATAAAGCGTAATTGGAGAACCCGCAGGACACAGCATCTCGCCCAGCATATGTGAGGAAATAAATCAACATCGAAAGTTTAATCAAACACGTGACATTTAAAAAAAACAGCATTACCCGTGAGTTCTCTTTCATTCCAGCAACACTCTCCATTATCTCATTTCATTTCATCTGTCACGCATTCATCATTGCCCCAGTCGAGTGCGAAAGGCTTCGGCAGCCGGCAAAGTTCCTCTCCTCGGCACCAGATGAGGATTCATTCATTCCATTCCAGACTCGGCTGAAACTAGAAACAAGCTGTGGATTTTCATCTCATTTCAGCCGAGAGTTCAAACCACGCAGATGGGCGACTGAAGATGGCACCTTATTGCTGATAAAGAACAAAGCAATACAGCGGTAGAAACAATACTGTGAAGCGCTGTATTGCAGAGAAAAAACACCTATGAAATCCGACTCGGAACCTGAAGTCGAGAATGCCATCGATCATTTGGAATGACAAAGCCCCAGGTATTGATGGTATTTCAAGAGAAATGTTGAAATTGGCGGCAGGATGGCATGCGGGTCTTACATTCAGTATGTAATATAGTGTGGAAAGCTGGTAATGGCCCAAAGACTGACAAGTCCGTAAGGGATTGTTCCAATTATCGTACTATCGCACTAATATCCCATGCTACCGAAGTCCTGCTCTGGATAATACATCAACGCCTAAAATCATTCGCACAACTTGAGATATCCCTGGAACAATACGGTTTTGTCGCAGGTAAAGGAACACGAGAATCAATCCTAAATATGAGGCAAATAAAGGAAAAATGTAGCGAGTTTTTGTCCCTGTCTGTTTGTTTGAGCAGAAAGGCCTATGATTGTGTTGGGACAAGTTGCGAAAGGTGCTCAAGGAACTCGAGTTTCCATTGCATTTGATATCGTTACTGAACGGTAATTTCTCAGGGTTGTATATTACCACCTCACCTCAAAGTATGCAGGGTATGTCATCAAAAGAGCACTCAAATTTTAGATGGGTGGATCTCGATTGGCGGCAGAACAATAGCAACCTACGTTTTG
The DNA here is from genome assembly GCF_040414725.1 of Anabrus simplex. Lineage (NCBI taxonomy): Eukaryota > Metazoa > Arthropoda > Insecta > Orthoptera > Tettigoniidae > Anabrus > Anabrus simplex. Next base: position 85,095,009 of record NC_090278.1, on the reverse strand, counting down.
CAGATGCTACACTCTCCTCACTGCTAGAACTGAAAAGTGTGTAGTAGGCGCCTAAAACAGATGGATGGATGGATGAACGAATGAACTTTTCCAAGGAAACTCATAAGCACCGTTGCAGTATTGTTAACGCCAACAGCCCCATACGAAAAGGGCGTTCACTACAATGAAGTTAAACTTGAGATCTTCACAGTACACAGACAGCACGAATCTTCAAGAAGATCTTGAACAAAGAAAATCAGCAGTGCACTCGCATTTTCAAAAAAACTAATATCCAAGTGTTAGGGGCGATTAAAAAGGAATTCAAGGTGATGAGATTCCACCGCTTAATTCTATAGAAGTAAGCAAGCGGCTGTTACCTTTTCATGCCTGGCTCCTAAGAAATTTTACTGGCTCCTAGAGTTTTTCGTACTTGACCAGCCTAGTCTAGAGATAAACAAGGAAAATACCAAACTAATGATAATTCTGTGGCTTGGTTCTAAAAGGGCCAATGTCAAAAAACCTGTTTTTGAGCTATGAGCATTTGAAGTTTTGCTTATAGTTTTCCAATTATTTTTTTCAACAACTAACTTTAAATAACTTCACACTTTCTTTGTGGAAGTCACCTTATTAAACGCTAATCTTTCTATGGTATTTTTTTAAAATTGCCAGGGCTCTAATCTTTACTGGTAATCTAACATTATTGGCAAGGGCTTATTTAATTAAACGTTAACTATTCGTTTAGTACTTAACAGAGACATTGGCCCTTTTGACATGTTGCAAGCCAGGTTAAAACGCGTTTGTATCAGTTAATATCTCAATTTCGATTTTTTTAAATGACAATGGCCCTTTTAGAACCAAGCCACAGAATTGACAGGCAAGGTCAAATCCTAATTACGGGATATCTACAGGACTTGGGGGTAACTTAGTAAGGAAATTCGTATACATGGGGTAAGTCATCAGTGACACGAGAAACTGTGAAAAAGAGATAAGATCTTGTCCCAGGTCTAGCTGCAATTGTGATAAAGAGGCCATGGAAAATAGAAGACTTAAGTTGGAAAGGCTAAACATTGCCACCAAAGCCATTTACAACAAAAAGAATCTCTCCATCAATGCGAAACTAAGACATTATGATGCTGTGGTAAAACCAGTGATTTCTGTATGGGGTGGAAACAGCAACACTAACGAACCTGGAAAAACTACTAAAGATTGAAAGGAGAATATTGAGGAGGATTTACGGCCCAAGGGTGGTAGAGGGAAACTACAGATTACGCTCAAATAAGGAGATATACAAAATAACAGAAGACCTGGAAACAATAAGGAAAAGACGGTTGCGATTCTATGGACACATGGTCAGAATAGATCCAACAAGGTTAAATAAACAAATTTTTAATAAAATATACTACTTGAAGAGCCAGGGGGGATATGCCAAGCAGATGAAGGAAGAACTCAAGAGGTTAGGAATTGCAGATGAAGAATGTCGTGATAGAGACCAATTCAGGAAAAGACTTTCCAACATAAAAGTTCTGGTTGAAGAAAAGAAAGAGCGCAGAGGGGGAATATGGACTGAAGAGAGAAGAGCGCAACATTCTGAAAGAATGAAGGCACTGTGGAGAAAGAGGAAGGAAGAAGGGATGATTAGAAGGAAGTGAAGTGGTATTGGCGTGGTCCTAAGTTTGGCCGGTTCGCAAGAAAGAAAGAGAAAGAATAATAATAATAATAATAATAATAATAATAATAATAATAATAATAATATTTGCTTTACGTCCCATTAACTATATTTTTACTGTCTTCGGAGACGGCGAGGTGGCGGAATTTAGTCCCGCGGGAGTTTATTTACATGCCAGTAAATCTACCGCCACGAGGCTGATGTATCTGAGCACCTTCGAATACCACCGGAATGAGCCAGGAAAGAACCAGCCAAGTTGGGGACAGAAGGCCAGCGCCTCAACGCCCTGAGCCACTCAGCCCGGCTTTCTTTCCTTAATGTTCGTGTCAAGGCTTTCCGTTGGATACAAATCCTCTGGTTTTAAGACAGGGCAATAATGTCCGAGTTTTGCGTTCAAGGATATACCGGTAGACTTTTTGTTGTAAACGTCTTTGGTCAGCTGATAACCAGTTCCCATTTTATTAATGCGCATATTATTATTATTATTATTATTATTCTAATGTATTATTTCCAGTCATAGAGGCTACTTTGAATGAGAGAAATCAACAAAGAGATCCAATTATTTTTGTCATAGATTGTTTTATGTTTCAGTTGAAAAATGAAAAGTTCAAATCCTGTATTCAATGGGGATGAAGCGGATGACACAACTGCGCTCCCTCTGTTTCCAACAAGTGGAAGGAGAGGCTTTTGTCTGTGCACCTCTTCTCCCTGTCCCTATTGTGTACATACAGAACACTGTTCCCCCATTTTGCACTTCACCGGGCGTATCAGTATACATCTTCACCGGCCTCTCACCGTTATAATATAATCGAACTGGCTCGGAGAAATATCACCGTGCTCTGTATCTTGGTTGTAGTGTTCTTTCTTCTTATCCTGTTGCATGCAAAATTCCCTTCTAAAACATTCACTCGGTCATTCAACACTTGCATTGTGATCTATAGCTGTTTCCAAACATTTACGACATAATTTTAAATTGCATGACCCCTCCCCCACCCCCAAAAATTCTGCGAACGTTAAGTATTATAGTGGCGAGTATTTATAGGCACAAAAATACCCAAAATAGGCAGGCAAATATGCACGTAAAAATAGCAAAATAGGCACAAAAATGGCAAAAATAGGCACTAAAAACCAACTCGAATATGCCATCTCCTTAGCATTTAAGCTTACTCAGCAAATGTGAATTGTTCTCAGCTGAAGGTTTTACGCCAAGGAACAAGTGGTCACACCCAAATCAGGAAATTATTATTATTATTATTATTATTATTATTATTATTATTATTATTATTATTATATTTCGTTTCGGCCTACTAAGGACCACGTCATTTCAACCGTTTCCTTTCAGCTTTAATGTTGGTCCAGTATTCCTTCATTTATAGACGGTGTTGCTCCTTTCGCTCTTTCGTCCATGCCTTTCCAGTTTTCATCTTCGGTTTTCGTTGGAAACTGATGTTCTTGGAGTTTTTCCTTAAGTGGGTCACGCTCCTGGATATCTTCAAATGAGATCCCAATATTCTGCAGATCTTTCTGTACTTCATTGAACCATGCTCCTTCTGCCTTTTCCTCTTGAAGGAAAGGCAAAATGCGGTTGGTTAACCGTGTTGACTTCATTCGGGCGATGTCTCCATAAAAAAGACTCTTTTCCGCATCACGTCGGTTATTTTCTCCACATGCGAGTACAACTCCTGCCGGATGACAGTCCAATAGTGTTTGATTTTTGCATTCGGAGATATAGATCTTTTGTAAGACATTTTTAGTCAGATGGTAAGCCATTTCAATTTTATTCATGCGTGGGGCAAAGGCTTCTTTCTCTCCATTCACCAACATAGTTAAATTTATCAACCCGCCTGACTTTTCCGCGAGTCCCTTCAGGTCACTTGGCGCCAGTTTGATGTTTGTAATGAAATTCGTTTTCTCAAAGGAGATCTGGAGGCCCGCCTTAACAGCTTGTGTTCGAAGCTGGTTGATCTGCTTCGTGGCCACATCCAAGGAATCAGCGAAAACTGCAAGATCGTCTGCAAATGCTAGACAGTCAATTGAAAGATTCTTGTTCTTGTGGCCTAGTCTGACTCCGCTATCGACTCCTTTCATAACTCATTTATCTGCGCCACTCACGGATCCCTTTCACAACAACGGAGTTGAACAACAGGGACCATCTCCCTGCCTAACGTGTCCGTATTTCAAAAGCATCTGAAGTCTCTCCTCTGAACTTCACTTTTGAGATGGTGTTTGTGAGAGTCTGTTAGATGATCGATCTTGTTTTACTGTCCAAACCAAATTCCTTCAAGATGTCAATAATCACGTAAACAGGGCACTTGAAATGAATCGTAGTTAGCACATGCTACAATGGACAAACAGATATTGTTCCTAACTGTGAACAGTAAAACTGCCTGTTATCGGCTAACATACTTTTAAATTGAAAAAATGACCTTTCCACAGTATGTAAGAGCAGCTAGCTCTGCTGGGGTGAAAAACCTGGTTGTGGTGCTACGACTTTCCCTTCCAGAACAGCAGCAATACTTCCAACCGGGATTCCTCTGCATTATACTGTGAAATTTGGCACTGATCTCATCTCTTATCGCTCCATTAAGGTTAGCAACGGTCGCCTCCCCTTCACGAATCCCTACAGCCTTCCAAGAGGTAATTCTCTCCCTATTCCAGCTGCATTATTTTGGAAGGTAGCTGTTCAAACTTGGAAGAAATGTACGTGAGACAGGTGAAAATCTTGGAGTTGGCCAGTGCAGGGTGTAGATTCAAGGCCAGCTTGCTCCACGCAGAATCAGAGGACAAAAAGAACGCTGTTGTCCTGTAATCAGATTTAAGTGCGTGTCTTTGGTAGCTACCTGCAAAGAATGCCTGCTCTCAGCGGCTACCTGGTAAAGAAAACGAACTAGAGATGGGTGGAAAAATACTATTTAGAAACGTAATATTTGTCGTTTTCTGCACTTAACATGCAAATATCTACAAAACAGGCATTTATTGGCACTATAAAAGCAATGTATTTCCTTTGCAAATCGACTGCAACAGATTGCAGTCTTATGAGCCTACAATTTGGGGTTGAGGATAAAAATAGGCATTTCTGGCGAAATCGTCGCCTTACTCTTTATATAACGTTCCATTCGTAGCAGTTCTTCGAACCGCAATTTGCAACATAATTTATTAGGTTTTCTCCATTTAATACAGCATGCCAAAACGTTTTGAGGTCTTATGGCAACAATGGGATAGGCAAGGGCTATAGGTGGAAAGGAAACGGCCGTGGCCTTAATGTACACTTGCCTGGTGTGAAAATAGGAAACGACGGAGTTGGAATCCACTATCTCCCGAATTAAAGCTCACAGCTGCGCACCCCTAACCGCACGGCCAACTCACTCGGTAAATCAAATTTTCGTTAATGTGTTATTCTTCGTAAGATAAATGGGTATACAGCATAAGCAATCTGAAATTGAATTTTCTACGAATTTTTAATATAAAAGGTTTCCAGAGACCTAATATTAACATTTATGAAAGAATAAGTGTTCTAATCTTCCTATAAATCTTAAGCAAAATGCACCTGATAACACAGTCCTGAATGGGCAATTCTAAATATGGAAATACGTTTAGTCATTTTCCACTTTCAGGAACACAGAGTGAGAGACGTCAAAAGTTGAAACACTTCAAATGATTAGTAGTCTGTTGTGTACGAAAAAGAATTGGTGAAATAATAAATTTGCAGATCTCCGACCCTTGCGATTTTATTTATACTCTAGATTACTCCTGAACCACTATACGGTTAACAAACCCCTTCCTTACTTCAAAATCGATAACAGTAAACAAATACCTATCTAGCAGAATCTCAAATATAGAGGCTGAAGTACGATTAAAATACTTGCATGAAAATGGTATTTTGTTTCGTTTTGCTGGGTAACTCATCAGCACATCACCGACATAGGCAGAAAAGATAGCGACAAACAAAAAAAAGTGTACCAAGCAAAAAAAAACTCATCCCACGGGATTGTGAATTAACATATGACCCCGGGTGGGAAGCGGGATGGGCGAGGATGGGGTATTATGTATTACAACGTGCAACCACACAATAACATGACAAAAAATAATAATAATAAATCCCTTTCATTCCCAGGTCAATCTACTGGACTCCAATTTAATCACTTGTCGACCTTATAGTGCAGTCGACTGGTTGTTATCCCTTTGTTTCCGGAGACAATGGGTTCAACCGCCGTTGAGTTCGACAGAATTTAAGGGTGTCTAAAATGTGACTACGTCAGTTTTCGTGATTTCCCTATACGCATATAACGATGGAGATGATTGTTGTCTAAAGAAGCCTAATATCTAGGTCATCGGCCCCTAATGGTACGAAATGAGAAGAAATGTAATGACAATTTAAAATACCAAAATTCGTCCACCGACCAGAATTCAAAACTTGATGATGATGATGATGATGATGAATGAATATGAACTAATGAACAAAAATAATTTCAAAATCAATCCACTGGCTAGAATTAAAAAATGATTAATCAATGATTATGAACTTAAAACCATCAGTGGATCCGACCTGCAATGCCCCACCTTCCCAGAAACTAAGTTAAAACAAATGGTATACATTGACCAAGGGGCCGCTTCCAAAGCACAATCGATGATCCTTGATGTCTAAAGGGGTCCAAAATCCATATCAACGGCCCCTCATAGTGGTACTTATATTTCTCATGTAGCGGTACTCATCACAAGTAACGTAGACCCGCGGTGTTCCACACACTCGTACAACGCTCGGCTGTGCTATCTGAGAAACCAAGCAGCATCCGGGCTGATTACAGAAAAAATGCTAAGTAGCTGAAACGAACTATGCCAACGCCATCATTGGGGTGTACTAGGCAAGATGATGAGCGATGGGGTTTGCCAGTGCTTTCCTCACCAAGCTAGAACAGCTAATAGAGAATCGATCCTGCCAAGTTGGACTCAGACGACCAGCGCTCTACCATCCGAGCTGAAATGTGGTGTTACAGAAGGTGAGGTGGGTACATCGAATACTGTACCGAATTGATGAGAGGAGAACGATTTGGCGAAATGTGACGAGAGAGAATGATAGGACATGTTCAGTTGGTTTTTGAGGGAAGTGTAGGCGGTAAGAACGGTAAGGGTAGAGCAAGGTATGGATATGACAAACAGATTAAAGTAGACGTAGGAAGTAGTAGTTACGTAGAAATGGGTAGATTAGCACAATATAGGGTGGTATGAGGACTGCATCAAACCCAACAACACACTGTGCGAGTACTTTCAGCCCCTTTGGGTGCAGGTGGCAGAATAACACCCACGGTATCACCTGACTGTCGTAAGAGGCCCTTAGCTGAGACCGGGTATTGCTTCCATCTACTTGTGTCAGGCTCCTCACTTTCATCTATCCTATCCGACCTCCCTTGGTCAACTCTTGTTCTTTTCCGAACCCCGACGGTATTATGCATGGGGGCTTAGGGAATTCCATTTCTACGCCCTGGCTCTTGTCCTCCTTTGGCCGGTAACTTCATTCTTCGAAGCCTCGGAAACCTTCATTTTTTTCCGTCTGATTAGTCTTAATAGAGGATGGTTGCCTAATTGTACTTTCTCTTAAAACAATAATCACCACCACCGAGAACTTACAAAGAATTGTCCCTCTTATGATACAGGCCTATGTGCTGCAACTAAGTTTTCTGGGATGATGCTTGTTGTCTAAAAAGGTCCAAAGTCCAGGTCACTGGCCCCACATAATGGTATTAATCGCTAGTAAAACAGAACCATTGACTCGAATAGTGGTACTAATGGCGTTCCTCGCATGGTGGTACTAATCTCAGGCAACGCAGACCATGGTGTTCCTCACATAATGGTACTAATCTCAGGCAACGCAGACCATGGTGTTCCTCACATAATGGTACTAATCTCAAGCAACGCAGACCATGGTGTTCCTTACATAATGGTACTAATCTCAGGCAACGTAGACCATGGTGTTCCTCACATAATGGTACTAATCTCAGGCAACGCAGACCATGGTGTTCCTCACATAATGGTACTAATCTCAGGCAATGCAGACCATGGTGTTCCTCACATAATGGTACTAATCTCAGGCAACGCAGACCATGGTGTTCCTCACATAATGGTACTAATCTCAGGCAATGCAGACCATGGTGTTCCTCACATAATGGTACTAATCTCAGGCAATGCAGACCATGGTGTTCCTCACATAATGGTACTAATCTCAGGCAATGCAGACCATGGTGTTCCTCACATAATGGTACTAATCTCAGGCAACGTAGACCATGGTGTTCCTCACATAATGGTACTAATCTCAGGCAACGTAGACCATGGTGTTCCTCACATAATGGTACTAATTTCAGGCCGATGCACAAACCCGTGGTATTCCTCACATGGTGGTAAACAATCACAAGTAGTCCATCACCCCTAGGTAGTCACTTGTTTTGTCGCCTCTTACGACAGGCAGGGGATACCATGGGTGTATTCTTCGTCTGCGCCCCCCACCCACAGGGGGTAGGTCAGTATTTCTGCCACGACGACGATCTACCAAGATATGGTTGCATGCGAAAATAATAATATTGGGAAAAGGATTAAATTCGACGAGTTACTTCGTGTCTCATCTACGAAAAAATAAATAAAATAGCCTACCAATTTCAGAATAAATACAGTATTAAGTAATTTTAAAACGCGATGGCATTAATTTTTTAATGACCACCCCACCTACACACAGCGTCCCAGAACAGAACATAAGAGAGAGAAGTAGCGAAGCGTGGGCGTTACCAACAACCGTTAATTACAAAGCAACCGAGATCCAATCCGCTACGCATCTGAGGCTCTCTAATTAATCCGACCAAGATGGAGGCAACCGAGTGTGAGCACATCCCATCGGCACGGCATATAACAAGCCCAGTCCTGCCGCTGAAATAGTAGCACCATCATAATTTTAAACACACAAACAAAACTGATCGCTGGTCGTTACGAGACCTACTCCTGTTACAACTAATTACAAGAGGAAGCGTGGTAGCCGACTGACATCGTCACTGGCACCACACCAAGACGACCACGGTTCAAATCCTGACCAGGTTTCCCTTCAAATCGCACAAATCCTTCGCCATTTAATATATATAAGTTTTGTCTGTGCATTGCTCAGGATTTAAAAAGACTGGTATTTCTCTATCGGTCGTGTCCACAGTAGGCTAACAAGGAAATAAACTTTTTTTTTTTAAATTTCCGTCATTGCTGTATGTATGTATGTATGTATGTATGTATGTATGTATGTATGTATGTATGCATGTATGTATGTATGTATGTATGTATGTACGCACATCACGAGAAAATTGTTCAAGATAATTTAATAAAAACTGGTATGTAAATTCGGGGAATGATACAATTTAGGCTACAAATCATTTTATTCACGCTGAGTGAAATGGTAGTTTAGGGGAAGATCAAAAATTGAATTATCAAATATTTATGTTATTAATGATCCCATCGAGAAATACTACACAACTAACAATACTTAGAATTAAATTTCCGTTCATGTATGTCATTCATTTTGACCGTACCGGCTATGATAACAGAGATATTCGTGAATTTCTATTTTTATTGCTAAGTTCATATCGGCGCCGAACCACGAGAAAATGGGTGAACAGAATTCAATAAAAACGGGATGAAAATGTCTTATCTGTCAATAAGATATTACAGTCTAGGTTATAAATATTTGTTATTCACACTGGATGAAATAGTAGTTTAGGGGAAGGTGCTAATTTTTTTTTAATACCTATGTTATTGGTCCTATCTAAAAGTACTGCATACCGTAACAAAAGTTACAGAGAATACAAGTTCCAGTCATTTATGACTTTTAAAGTTTTACCCTACAGACTATGATAATAGAATAATGAATTTAGACTTTAGTTACTTAGTCCGTATCAACGCCAAGAACTGTTAACATGTCCGGCTCCATGGCTAAATGGTTGGCGTGCTGGCCTTTGGTCACAGGGGCCCCATGTTCGATTCCCGGCAGGGTTGGGAATTTTAACCGTCATTGGTTAATTTCGCTGGCTCGGGGGCTGGGTGTATAAATGTTGTCTTCATCATCATTTCATCCTCACCACGACGCGCAGGTCGCCTACGGGAGTCAAATCAAAAGACCTGCACCTGGCGAACCGAACATGTCCTCGGACACTCCCGGCACTAAAAGCCACACGCCATTTCATTTTTCCGGCAAGAGAGTAGCGTTACAAAAATTTTGCAAAGTTTGGGCATGGAAGACGAGCTGCTCGACTGAGTGGTATGTTCCGAGCTGTCAGCGGAGAAATGGCGTGGAATGGCATTAGTAGACGAATGAGTTTGAGTGGCGTCTTTAAAAGTAGGAAAGATCACAATATGAAGATAAAGTTGGAATTCAAGAGGATAAATTGGGGCAAGTGTTCATTTATAGGAAGGGGAGTTAGTGAGTGGAATAACTAACCAAGGGAGATGTTCAATAAATTTCCAATTGCTTTGAAATCATTTAAGAAGAGGCTAGGAAAACAACAGATAGGTAATCTGCCACCTGGGCGACTGCCCTAAATGCAGATCAGTATTGATTGATTGATATCAACGCCAAGAACTTAACATGGAAATAGTGTCTGATCCTGTTAACTGGCGATGATTTTTTTTGTGGTCATGATTGTCTTAAAGTGAAAAACCGCATGGTTATCGGTCCATATCGAGAAGGAAAATTGTGAAGATGATTATTAAAAAATGGGGAAAAATCGTAAAGGAATGATCGACTGATGAATAAGACAAAAGGGAGTCATGAAAGAAGGAAGGACTGCCTTCACATTAAATGCCCTAATATCACAAAGTCGGAAAAAACTGACTGTAAAGGCCAAAGCTCATAAAATCGACCAACAATATATAGACTATTGGTGTGATTTGTCTCTTCTGCTGCCACTCATCTCCGATAGATGGGATTACTGCTGCCTTTCCGAGTAAAACAGCAGCTAGGGAGTTAGATAACTTTGCGTCAACGAAGGGTACCGCAGTTAGTATATATATGTGCAAAACCATCATGAAGGCCCTGGGACGGAAGGAAGGTAAAGGCTACTCGTACTACCCGTAACCACGGCACTTAGCGGGGTAGAGTGGTTAGCTCTACGCCCGGCCGCCTTTACCTCCAGGAATTAACCTAGTACTCATTGTTGGTGTAGGCTGAGTGAACCTCAGAACCATACGGGATTTCGAGTGGAAAGATTCGTTGCATGAATTAGACGGACCCAGTATCTCTTGAATGCAAACAAACTCGACTCCGCGTACTTCTGGGTGATCCCAAACGCATCATTACCATCTCAGAGGGTACCGAGCAAGTTTATGAAGAAATGATCGGCGAGAAAACGTAAGACTCCGCTTGCATTGCGCAATGTACAGACCCTATTGATTTGTATCACAACAAAACATGGTCAACCTAGTGTCGGCCGGCGATTCATTAGCAAATGAATGTCTCCTAACGAGACAAGACCGTGAAAATAGCACTATGCATTCTTAAAGAACCGATCAATTATTGTTACATCAGGTGTTGAAACCACGCGACGTCTGACGTCAGTAAGTCGTCTACCATAGATCAATCTCTCTCGGTCCACATTTCACTGTTAGTCTCTCCTGATCTGTCTCGTGCATTGTAGTCTAAGTCTCACTCCTCCTCTCCTGGGCCCTCGATCATTTCTTCCATTACGTTAATTACGACTGCGCCTACAGAGACGGTCTATAATTGGTTTCATATTGTCGGTAACAGAGAGATTTATTATTATTATTATTATTATTATTCTAATTCTTCACTTATCTTCTCCACCCTTCACCAGCACCACATCTTCCAAATTTACGAACCATACGAGGCCAATTGCATAGCTTAGGCTTTCACAGCCAGCATGTCGATAAGAGGAGGCTTGTAGGCCGTAATCGATTAGAGTTTAGCCCCCAATGTTTCGCCAGAAACTCTTCCTGACACCCTCAAGGGGTGTGCTCTTTCCGAAGAAACAATACAATTTATTCATACATATTAAAATTCGTTATTTAATGAATTTGTTTATGGTCTCTTGACCTAAGCAACACTTTTTTTTTTTTTTTTTTTTCTGTAGTAAAAGGCTACCACTGCCTGAGCACTTTCGTTCTTCACGTCTTCTAACCTTTTGCCACCTGAAGTAATGTTGCTTCCTACGAAAGTGAACATATTATCCTCTTTCAGAACAACCTTAGACCAATAACATTATTACTGTATGTATGGGCATCAAAAAAAAAAAAAAAAAAAAAATGGCTGAAGAGAATTTAATGAAAATCGCTATGCAAAGTCGGAGGAAGGTGACACTACAATCTAGGCTATAAATAATGTTATTCACGCTGTGTGAAATGGTACTTTAGAGCAAGGCCTAAAATTTAATTCACAAATATTTATGTTATTAGTGATCCTATCGATAAATACTACATAACTGAAGTTATATAGAATTAAATTTTCGAACATTTATGTCTTATACATTTTTACGGTACCGGCTATGATAACAGAGATATTCATGAATTTCGATTTTTGTTGCAAAGTCCATATCAACGCCGAACCACGAGAAAATGGGTGAACAGAATTTAATGAAAATCGATATGTAAAGTCTCGGAATAAGGTACTACAGTTTAGGCTATAAATAAATTTCATTCATGCTGGATAAAAAAGGTTAGTTTATGGGGAGGTGCCTGAAATGGAATTTTTTAAATACCCATGTTATTGGTCCTATTGAAAATTGTATCAAAAGTTATAGAGAATACAAGTTCCATCATTTATGTCACATACAGTTTTACTCCACCGACTTTTGTTGCTACCATGGAAATACTGTTCAATTGTGTTAATTGACGATGGTTTTTATCATGATTGTCTTAACGTGTAAAAGCGCACGGCCATCAGTCCGTATAAATGGTTGATTTCGCTGGCAACAGGGGCTGGGTGTATGTGTCGTCTTCATCATCATTTCATCCAGGGCCTCTCAGGGTGCATGCGCCCAGTGCATGCACTGTGCACGGTGCAAAAGACGACTTCGGCTGGCTGCCCACAGTGCAGACCCCCACTCCTCGATTTGGAGCAATAGCGGTGTCTGTCTCTTTTCCCACGCCCGTCTCGCTCGCTCCCCCTGTCTCCCTCTTCATCACTTGCTCCGTAGTGCTCCAAATCCGAGCCGAGTTGAGCCGAGCTTAGCCGAGTAACCCAGAGACGAAGCGTTGGTCCGAGTCGAGCCGAGTGGAACCGATGCACAGTGCACAGGAACTCTGTGCCGCTGTTTGCACGCGTGAGATTTTGGGCGTTTGAGAGGCCCTGATTTCTTCCATACCATGACGCGCAGTCCCCCTACGGCTGTCAAATCAAAGGACCTGCACTTGGCGAGTCTAACATGTCCTCGGACACTCCCGGCACTAAAAGCCATACGCAATTTCAAACAAGGAACATTGTGAGGATGATTATGAAAATAAAATAAAAACAAATTCGTACACGAACGATCGCTTGAAGAACAAGACAAGAGGGTGTCATGAAAGAAGAAAGACTGCTCTAATATTCGAAGAGTCGGAAAAAAACTAAATGTGAACCATGGGAAGAAATGGACCACGACTAACAGACTGCGCGATTTGATCAGGCTATCATTCTGCAATTGAAAACCATTTTAAAGACCACTTCCCGAGCTCCAGTGTTGGAGGCCATCACAAACCAACTGCTTACTGAAGATACTGGGAGGCTGTTGAGAGAGGCTTTCTAAGTTTAATGTCAACATTCTTGACGTCGCCGCCTCCTATCTCAGCGCTATTTAATTACATACGACACTGAGTGCTGCCTTATAATGGGGCTCATTATGCAGCGAATATTGGAAACAGCCGATAGAAGAGGAACATCCTTGTGAGAGAGAGCACGCACTAATCCAACCTTCAACCTCCTTCCAGCAGCATAAGCTGATAAATGCAAAATCGCGACGACGAGATGAAGTCTTTAAGTTAGGATTAGATGAAGCTCCGTGTATGAACTGTTTCACTACTAGGATAATTTAGGATAGAGAGCAGATGGTGGTAGTTGCAAAAAAAATTAAAAAAAAGCGAGATTATCAGCCAGCACGACCTGTTGAACCAAGACTTAGGAAGGTCGGATAAAGAAAATAACTGATTAGAAGAGTGAGGATTTATATGCAGTTTTAAAGAACAGATTGCATTCCTAAACATCTCGTTCTATGACTTATCAACGAGCGCGCCATTCAACAAAATTAACTGATCAGTAATCACACAATGTCCAGACAAACTCCATATTCATTGCTACATGATCTGTATTATTTTTCTTACTTCGATATGTCCGATTTAAAGAGCGTGTTTGAACTTGCTAGCTTATTCTTCCTCTTGAAAAAATCTCTTCATGAATTCGCTGTGGTGTTTATTCCGTTCTGTCCACTGTTTGCCAGGGGTCTTTTTCCACGAATGAGTGATTTGTAACCAAAATTCCAAAGACTTTTAGATTTGTTTTAATGGCATCATCTGCAACGTTTATTTCTTCCAACCAGTTGCTTGTTCTTCGCCTTACTTGAACTGTTTACAGTTAATAGTTTTATAGCAAATCTGATTATTATTTTTATTATTATTCCCACTTGGTGGTTATAATCTATAATCGTTACGGCGTCAAGTCTATATTAGCCGGTTCGAGCCCCGTTGGCGGAAAAAGAATCACAATCGGAACGTTGGCCGGCAAGGTGGGAGGGGTGGTGGTATACAACTTCTAATCATTAGATTGCGTGAAAAAAGGCTGGTTTCAAGTCCAAACTTATCCGCACTGTTCGCATGGAGGGAGGGCAGGGGAGGCTGGTGATTGTGATTCGTCCGTCGGACGTAAACGTTAAGTCATGAGCAGGCTCCTTGGTGTTATTTGGCAGGAGCAGGCTATGTGCCAACACCGCGTTTCACCTTCTCCCTACCTCATCATTCTCCACTCATACGCGCAGCCTGACCATGCGTGTTAAACAGAAAATACCTGCAAACTGCACTAGGTTAACCCAATAATAATAATAATAATAATAATAATAATAATAATAATAATAATAATAATAATAATAATAATAATAATAATGTCTAATTTCGTAGTGAGCTCTATTAACTGCCGTCCTTGGACGCCCTCGTTCGAGTCCCAGTACTGCCACACGTTTAAAATTGGCAGAAGGCCTAGCATGGGCTTAAAGAGGAAAATGCAGTGCACCTCCATTGGGAGGTGTGCCTGAAAAGAGTTGCACTACCTCGGGACGAGGACACAAATTATTATTATTATTATTATTATTATTATTATTATTATTATTATTATTATTATTATATAATTCTCTGGGACCATCAAGGGCTACGTTGAGTCTTCTTGCATTTGACACTGAACTTGGCCTTCTTTAGAGCCCAGATTTCCCTCATTCTTTGTGAGTGGGCCTGCTTACACTCCTCTGTCCAAGGAGCACCGTGTCTTCTCTTCGGTTGCTCGTCTCGGTTTAGCCCGTTCGTCAATATTTTCTTGCGGAAGCGATCTCTCTTACGGGCGTTTTCAGCTGAGATATGTAGCATTTTGGAGGTCTTCCTTGGTATTTCTAATCCAGGGAATTGTAGTTTGGGGGTTTGATTAAAAAAAGTGAAAGATCTCTTTAGTTAACTTTCTTACGTCCATTTCATTTCAGATGATCGTAAAGTCGCGCCCGTCTTTTTCGGATTGTGTCAGTAATTTTCTCTATTTTGCTGCAGACTTCCTCGTTGGATCTCTTTTGATGGATTCCATTTCTGTACTTGGATCCCAAGATGCCTCTCACAAATTTGCGCATTTTTTCTCCAGTTCTTCAAGGAGTCCTTTGTTGGCATTTAGAGACAGGGTTTCGGCTGCATATTATTATTATTATTATTATTATTCACAACGCTGTGCCCAACTAAGGAACGCGCGATTGAACTTGTTTAGCCGATTAATTTTCCCTTCCCCGAATATTTTCATCCTCTCGCTCCATGCACTGTTGGTTCTAGTCTTCAGTTTTTCAGCAAAA
Source organism: Anabrus simplex (assembly GCF_040414725.1). NCBI lineage: Eukaryota > Metazoa > Arthropoda > Insecta > Orthoptera > Tettigoniidae > Anabrus > Anabrus simplex. Next base: position 85,079,322 of record NC_090278.1, on the reverse strand, counting down.
TGATGTTTGCTCACCAACGTTCTAAAGCTGGATCTGTCCCATTTCATTTTGTCCGTTACGCTGATTTCTTGACGGTAGTATTCAATTTCAATTAATAAATATCCTCTCAGCAAGTCTTTCACTGTCCATTCTTTGAATATGGGCGAAACATGTCAGCCTTTTTTTTCTACCAGTGTCCGATATTTTCCCCACAATGCTGGTACAGCTTAGGAGATCCCCATTTCATCCACACTCCTATGCATTCTGGGCCAAAGACTGTCCTAAGGAACTTCCTTTCTTGCTTTTCTACATTTTCAGTGACTGGTCTGCCTCCAATGATGATTATTTACATTATTATTTAGAAGTAATTAATTGCACATATGAACCACAACAATAGCCTCCGTGGCTCAGGCGGCAGCGAACCGGCCTCTCACCGCGGGACACCGTGGTTCAAATCCCGGTCATTCCATGCGAGATTTGTACTCGACAAAGCGGAGGCGGGACAGGTTTTTCTCCTGGTACTCCGGTTTTCCCTACCATCTTTCATTTCAACAACACTCTCCATTAAAATTTCCATTAACATTTCATTTCACCGGGCTTAGTGGCTCGGACGGTTGAGGCGCTGGCCTTGGCAGGTTCGATTCTGGCTCAGTCCGGTGGTATCTGAAAGTGCTCAAACACGTCAGCCTCGTGCCGGTAGCCTCGGCGTCTCCGAAAACCGTAAAAATGTAGATTATTATTATTATTATTATTATTATTATTATTATTATTATTATTAACAACATTTCATTTCATCTGTCAGTCATTTATCGTTGCCCCGGACGAGTGCCACAGGCTTCGGCAGCCGGCACATTTCCTATCCTCGCCGCTAGATAGGGGCTTCATTCATTCAATTCCTAACTCGGTCGCATGTCTGGAAACAGGCTATGGATTTTCATTTTTATGAACCACGACAATGTTGACGCTATACTCTTCACTGAATTGTAATATTCTCAATGCGGGGATCATGATAATGATCATCGAAATTCTTTTCCTGCGCCAGCTCAGTGCTTTTACTCTTCTTATAAATAAAGAAACGCCCAGTTCTCACTGCGAAGAGGCTGGCTGCGTGAACCACTGTCTATGTTCTCAATCGACACTTTACTTATTGAATCAGAGTGAAGTCCTGGGATCGTCCCCCAGCGCGGTGTGTTTACAGGTAATTATAGAGCTATAATTATATACACTGGTGGTGTATTGATTACCACATTAGCTTTGCATGTTGTAGTGTACGGGGAGGAAGCCAAATGCAAATTGCTTTCCAGAGAACGCTTCAACTCCTAATATTATTGCTATTGTCGACAGGAAACTCTATCCGTCGACATTACCAACTGTGCCCAATTACACTTCATGGGCTCACAGCCTGTGACGTTCTCGATGGCACTGCATCCCCACCTGTTAGATACAGCCATCTCTCAACCATCTGTAGAGGTCAGCCGTAGATAGCACAACAGAGCGAAACGTTTCTCTGCCACGTTTCAGCACCTTTTATCAACTGTAGCATCATACGCTAAATAACAAATAATAACCTTTTCTCCCACTATATTAAAAAAAAATAGATGTTTTCCCATATTGAACCGATTTTTAAAATTTTGTTTAACCAGAAGTCAATAATAGTCAAGAGCTTCAAATATCTTGGTGAGATGTTCCAGTCTAATGGCTTAGAACAAGAGGCAACCAAGGCAAGAAACAGAAAGATGGAATTAGCGAACCAGTTGACGAAAGATGTGTAGAACAAGAGAACAAAACTAAGGCACTATAACACCGTAATCAAACCAGAAGGACTATATGCTGCTGAGATCTTGGATTTAACAAGCAGAGGATTGCTGGAACAACTGGAGAAGAAAGAAAGGAAGATCTTACGGGGAGAAAGCCAAACATTCTCAATATTCTCAATGCAGCCACCTCTCAATCATCTGTAGAGGTCAGCCGTAGATAGCCCAACAAAGAGAAACGTTTCTGTCATGTTTCAGCACCTTTTCTCCCACTTTTGTCTATATATATTTTTTTTAATATACAGATGTTTTCTCTTACTGAACAGATTTTAAAAATTTTATTTAATCAGAAGTCAATAATAGTCAAGAGCTGCAAATATCTTGGTGAGATGAACCAGTCTAATGACTTAGAACAGGAGGCAATCAAGGCAAGAAACAGAAAGATGGAATTAGCGAACCAGTTGACGAAAGATGTATAGAACAAGAGAACAAAATTAAGGCACTATAACACTGTGATCAAACCAGGAATATACGTTGCTGAGACCTTGGATTTAACTAGCAGAGGATTCCTGGAACAACTGGAGAAGAAAGAAAGGAAGATCCTAAGGAAGATTCTGGGACCTATATTATGTTGGTGGACAACGAAGATTAAGACCTAACAAAGAGTCATACAAAGTGACCGAGGAAATTACAGAGTCGATGAAAAAGAGACGAATACAATTTTATGGACATCTCCCACGTATAAATAAAAAACGGCTGACTCGAAAACTCATTACACATTTCGAAGGGAATTGTTCCCAGGTGGTTTATGGAGATACATGCTGATATGGAGAGAATGGACATTGGTCATGAAGGCATCCAAAACAGGAACCGCTTTCGATAGCTTCAGACTTCAGAGGCTTCCGAGAAGGAGAAAAGAAATCTTCAAAAGTGATTTTTTCAAAAGAACGAAGGAAGTAGATAAGCCAATGAATGAAGCTATATTGGTAGAAGATCAAAACCAGAGGAGGGAAAAGATGATCCAGGATATCGTAGTTGTTACTCTGTGGTCCATAGTGGCCAAAATCGAACAGAAGAATAGTCAATAAATACACATTAAAATATAATTTACACAAAACAACAAAAATCAATATTCCAGCAACAATGGCCAACCTAGAGCTGTGACAGCCCCGGGCTGAGTGGCTCAAACGGTTGAGGAACTGGTCTTCTGACCCTAATTTGGCAGGTTCGATCCTGGTTCAGTCCGGTGGTATTTGAAGGTGCTCAAATACGTCAGATTCGTGTCGGTAGATTTACTGGCACGTAAAAGATCTCCTGAGGGACTAAATACCGACACCTCAGCGTCTCCGAAAACCGTAAAAGTAGTTAGTGGGATGAAAAGCCAGTAACATCGTTAATATTTGACTGTGACATCAAATTAAAATTTACCACCATAAGGGTTGATCTTGGGCCTGGCGACTGTGTTTATCCTGCCTCATTGCCATTTTATTATTATTATTATTATTATTATTATTATTATTATTATTATTATTATTATTATTACGATAATATGTGGAAATAAAGTGGTCGGTGACGTGAAAATAAATAGAGGAATATTACAAGGAGATGCTCTATCACACAAGTTGGTCGTAATTGCTATGAAATCGTTGAGCAGAATCTTAAATAAGAACTGCGAGAAGATGCAAGCAGATGAACATGGAAGAATTGAGTGCAACCACCTCATTTTCATCGATGACATCAAATTGTTCGCCAAAGATGCGCAGACATTGAACGAGCTGAGCCACTGGACGAATCAATGTCTTAACAACATGGGTTTTACAATCAATCAGCAAAAGTCAGCGAACAATATCAATTCGAACCACATCCTTGGAGAGAAGATAAATGACGTGGAAGGATACAAATACCTAGGAATATCAGAAGACTCGAGGAATGTAATTAAACCCGAGAATAAAGTTATCATAGCCAACAAGATCGAATCACGGGTAACAAATGTATGCCAAACAAAGTTGAACGCAAGAAACCTGTTTGGAGCAATAAATGAGTATGCGTTGTCAACTATTAACTATTATATTGGCCTGATCCCGTACGAGCACGAAGAATTTAACAACATTGATCTGAAGGTGAGAGGAATCTTGAGAGAGCATAATATCGTCAGAACAGAAAGTAATATGGAACGACTGTACCTGAAAGGACATGAGTTAGGAAGAGGACTACAAAATGTTTCTGAGAAGGCCGAATTGATTTTACTTAACTATGTAAATATTTGCCAACAAACACAAGAAAGAAGTTTATCGCAGAAAGTGAACGAAGAAATGCAACCCATCTGGGACTGATTGAAGAACATCTGAAACGGAAGTATCTAATTGAGGACGGAAACGATGTAACGGTAAAAATAGTTAAGCAGAAACAAAAAGAGATGCGAATGGATCGAATCATGGCTAAGTCAATGCATTCCACATTGTTCCGTGAACAACAGGAGAAATTTGTAGACGTAAAACAGTCATCGTTATGGCTAATGAGGGGGAATATATCTCCACAGGAAGAAGGAATGTTCTGTAAGATACAAGACAGAAACATCTTCTTTAGTCGTGGGAGTATATTCCAGAGGTGCCCACACTGCAACCAGGGCAAGAAGACACTAGACCATCTGGCAACACAATGTGGACGAATGCTTAATTTGGATTACAAGAAACGCCACAATGACGTTGTCAGATGCTTGCATTTCATGTTCACAAAAAAGTATGGGCTGAATAATTCTAAGAAAATAAAGAACTATAAAGTGGAAAATGTCATATCCAATCAGCGGATTAGAATCAAGTCAGACGTCATCATACAAACTGAGCTTCGCATTGAACACAACAAACCGGATCTGATGATACATGACCTTTTAAAGAATGAAATCCTGTTAACTGAAATTGGAATCACAAACAAAAACATCCTAAAACAGACTAAAACCACTAAAGGAAGAAAGTACGAGATGCTAGCCAACGAACTCTCACTTATGTACAATGGAGCCAAAGCGACGATGGTCCATGTGGTAATAACGTGGGACGGGCTAGTTACCAACTTGTTCAAGAAGCACATGAACAAACTGGAAGTGAGCAAACAGCTACAGGCCTACCTACAGACCACTGTACTAAAAAGAACGTATGAGAGTGTGCTAATCGACTTCAGACGAGGTAACTTGGATAACGAGTTGTGGACGGAGGACTTACAAAGAATGATGGACCAGATGGAGGCGGTCCTGGTGCCGTAAATGGTGTGTAAAGAGTGTGTATATAAATGCGTAGAATCATTGGATGTAACATGGACTTGAAAACTAATTGAATAAAGTATTTATTATTACTACGATTATTATGATTACGGTATGACTATTATTTTTAATTATGGTTTTGTTCATGTGTCTGCCTATCTGGTGGCATTCTTTTAATTTTCTTTTTGTGAGCTGGTTTAGGTCAGACTTGTGATTTTTTCTCTACATTAATGGATCATATACATATCATGTAGATCTGGAGAGAAAGAATAATAAAGGATAACATTATATTTAAATAATGATGCTGCAGCAGTTTAAACTAAGTTCAGTTAGTGCTGGCATGAATTTAACGGTTCCCCAGTTTTTTACCGTGTTTTTTTTACCAGTCCGAACAAAAACGTATTTTTCAGAACACAAAAGCATGCGGTTGGTTAAAGAGAAGAAGTTGTATGCGCTTTCAGAAGAATTCAAGATGTATTTTATCGAAATTGATGGCATCATTCTTCGATGTGCCGCTTGCGAAGTAAATATTGCAATCGATAACAAGTATCACACAAACAATGGATCAGCACATCCAGTACAGCAAACATAAAGAACATTAAACTTCGAAGCCGAAACTCAAGCAAATTTACACTGACACGCCTTCGCTTCAGGATCTAAAAAGCAGCGATCATTGCAGGAATTCAGTGAGGATCATGCCATGGCAAGATTCTTGTAAAGGCTCCATATTATTATTATTATTATTATTATTATTATTATTATTATTATGCGCGAATGATCCCTTTCGGGACAAACGAAGCTCTAATTATGGTTTCTTTTGCGGAGGATCCAGGATGCTTTCATCTGTTCACTAAAAGATCCTCTTCCTTTCTTCCGTCCCTTGGTACCTGCTCTTTTTCGTACTTTATTTTCTGGAGTAACTTCCCACTTTTCAATTTTCTTTCTATATATACTTCGATTCAAAATTTCTTCAGGTTGAATTTGTGCGTTCATCATGTCCACTTTTGTCTGTTCTGTCCAAGGGAAATTCTCCAGTTTATCAACACTTTCAAGAATGTGGTGGGTTAGTCTGGTTCCTGGAAGCCTCTTAACATGTCCATAAAATTTTAGCCTTCTCTTCCTGAGGTCTGTCGCATTATTAGAAACTGTTTCTGTGGATTTCCGGAATTGGAGGCGGTACCCTTCTTTCGTGTGTCTTCGTCCAAAAAAAATTCCTCATGATTTTTCGCTCTTCATTTAGGATATTTTCGAGCCCGCCCTTTTTATGAAGCCTTAGAGTTTCCCCTGCATATAAAGCCTCAGGTTTGATTACAATATTGTAATGTTTAATCATAACGTGGAAAGATACATTTTTTGTTGTAGATTTCTCTCGTCTCCCATATGCTGTCCTGAGTTTTCGGACACGGTTGTTTTGGGCTTTTTTTTCTTGTCCGGTTGGTTCGAGGATTTCGCCCAGGTGTTTGAAGTGAGGGACTGTGTTGTGTGCCCGTATTTTGTATTGAGACTATGGATGTCTAGCTTTGAACAGAAAAATTCAGTTTTGTGGAAGGAGATATGAAGTCCGACCTTTTTGGCACATTCTTGGAGAATTTCAAGTTGCTTTACCGCTGTGACTTCATCGATGGACAAAGGGGCACTAATCATTTTATTATTTTCATTATTATTAACATCATCATCCACATATTAATATCCAGTCTGAGTGAAATATTATGCATCCTCTGATGTTCTCCCGTTATGGATCCTTCAAGGAACTACAGAGCTCGAAGCGCCAGCGACTTACTGTCAAAAACATTGTAATGCTGTGTGTAATCTAATATAATAAGTTAATTAATTATTACAACCCAGTTAAATGGGATAAAGAAAGTTCATGTAACTGGTTTAAACCCTAATAAAGTGATTTCATCAGCACATTTTTGTATGTATTTTCAGGAACTTTCCTTCTCCTTTTCTGTCCATATCTTTCACCTTAAAATTCTTTCCCTAATCATCATCATCATCATCATCATCATCAGGATGTCGCACCTGGAGATGGAGAAGACAAAGGAACGGGCTGCCCCAAGGGAGTGTGCTTGCACCATTGCTATTCAATATTTCTACCAACAATCATCCGTTATCAGATGGAACAGAACATTTCGTCTATGCCGATGATCGAGCCCCATAACTATTCAAGGGGATGCTTTCGAGTTCGTCCAGCAGACGCTGTCTGAAGCTCTTGACGCATTCACTATTACAGGAAGAACCAACTAACACCTAATCCATGTAAGACGTAGGCTTACGCTTTCCATCTCAAGATGATGTCTTCCGGTCACACAGCAGACTGCGTTCGGGTGTCACGTGATGCACATCAAACCTAAAGAAGTGGGGCATCCAGTTAGTGTGAACGTGGAAAAGAGCAGACCACAGAACACTTCCACTTACAGCAATGTGATGCATGCCCAGCCTGTAGTAAAGTGGAAGACCTGCTCAGGACAGCATCAAATGCTCTTGAAGTGGCCAACTTATGGTCCTCGACAGTATATAATCCTGCGACCCGACAGTACAACTTTGCTTTTTCCTTTTTACCAAGTAATGTAATGTTTCTCGTTTCTGACACGATAAATACGGTACACAAATAAATAAATTTATTATTATTATTATTATTATTATTATTATTCGAAAAACACTTTTGAGGGTACGATAAATCAATTTTGGTTACTTTTCTTTCCATTTAACTTTCTTCGTTTTCAAACTTCCTTCATCTTCTGAGAATGTTGCTCCTTTCTTCTTGAGTACATTTTCTTCCAGTTGTTCATTTCTTTCTCTCCTGAAATCCTGCATTTCTTGTTATTTCTCTGAAATGTGTTCTGTTTTCTGTCATATCTATTTTAATACCAGCGTTTTTCATATCCTTCTCAATTTCAATGAACCACGTTGGCTTGGATTTATAACCGTTCAATAAGTTGAAGATGTGTTTAGTTAGTCTATTGTTATTCATTCGATGTGTCCAAAATACTGGAGTCTGCTTTTCCTCATCACAGTTGTCAGTTTTTCAACTTTTAAATATAGCTCTCTGTTTGTTCGTAGTCTAAATTCAGCATTGTTGTTTCTTATAGGTCCCAGTATTTTTCTCAAAATTCTTCTTTCAACTTTTTCTATTTTTTAAGATCCCAATTCTCTTAAGTTTAAGAGTTTCTGCTTCATATAAAATTTCTGACCATGCCACTATTTGATAATGTCTTAATTTCAAGTTCCAGGATAGAGATTTATTGTTGTACATATTTTTTGTCATATGAAACATCTTTTCCATTTTGTTTATTATTATATCAATAGCTGTAATTTCTTTTGTGTTGGTTGTTATCCATTCTTCCAGGTATATATAGCAATCTGTCCAAGATATTATATCATTGTTAATTGTGATATTTTGAGGGGCAATAATAATGTTTATCATGAACTTTGTTTTTTCAAATGATATTTGGAATAATATTTTGGTCGCTTGTTTCTGTAATTCTCGTTTTGTTCTTGAGCATGATCTAATGAGTCTGCAATTAGCGCCATGTCATCTGCGAAAGCTAAAAAATCTATAATGATTTTATTCGGATTTCTTCCTAGTTGAACACCTTTAGTATTGATGGTTTACCTCCATTCTACCTTCTCTAATGCACAATTGAAGAGTAGAGGTGACAAACCATCTCCTTGTACACCTGATCTTATTTCAAATGGTTCTGAGAGTTCTCCTAAAAAAATTTACTTTGGATGTTGTGTTTTTTAATGTTGCTTTAATTATTTCAAGTGTTTTATTATCAAGTCCAAATTCCTTTAAAATATCAAATAGAGTATTTCTATCAATTGAACATGCCCTTCCTTTTCTAAATGCTGGTTGATACTAATTGTGGGTCTATTATTATTATATGTTAACAGAATACGCTAACTGCAATCACCAGCTTTGTATATTCCATTCTACTTACCATAGCATCACCCTGAAAGAAAACACATCACAACTGCTTTAATTTCATTGGTCACGTTTTAAATCTATCCACTAGTAATAATTATCTCCAAATATTCAGTTCAAGCACTGACCTGTTGCCACGAGATTGACCCAACTGGCATCTGTTCCGCTACATAGCTTTCTGCTCTAATGTCTTTTCAGATCTATTTCAGGAATGAATTCCCACGACTTCCCCAAGATCCTTTCCCAGCAATATGGCCTTGTACAGTAATGAAGAATGGTATAAAGTGCGGCCCCAATTAAAAAAGATGTCGTTCGCGTAATTATTTCAGCAAAAGCTGTTCATTTGTCACCTTATCTGTTCATGCGACTTTAAGGATTTTAAGAGATTCCAGTCGACTGACATAACTTTCATTTGCCGTTCAGATTTCTGAGGCATTCAGTAGTACGGTCCAGATGAACGTACACAGGTGGAGGTTGAGTCTGTTGATACACACAAGTCTAATCTTCAGCCTAAAAGCGCGTTTTGCTTGAGCAATACACTAATAATATTGAAGAATATTCCATATCATAATAGATAAAAACCCACTATACTTTTCGCAATACGTTTTGTCCCAGTAGCGATATAGAAATTTGCGTTACAAATACACTGACTGAGAGAGCAAATGCAACACCAAGAAGGAGTGGTCAGAACTTTATGCCAATTGCAGGGTAGACTGACGTCACTGAGGTATGCTCATGATGTGAAATGCGCCGCTGTGCTGCGCACGTAGCGAACGATAAATGGGACACGGCGTTGGCGAATGGCCCACTTCGTACCGTGATTTCTCAGCCGACAGTCATTGTAGAACGTGTTGTCGTGTGCCACAGGACACGTGTATAGCTAAGAATGCCAGGCCGCCGTCAACGGAGGCATTTCCAGCAGACAGACGACTTTACGAGGGGTATGGTGATCGGGCTGAGAAGGGCAGGTTGGTCGCTTCGTCAAATCGCAGCCGATACCCATAGGGATGTGTCCACGGTGCAGCGCCTGTGGCGAAGATGGTTGGCGCAGGGACATGTGGGACGAGCGAGGGGTCCAGGCGCAGCCCGAGTGACGTCAGCACGCGAGGATCGGCGCATCCGCCGCCAAGCGGTGGCAGCCCCGCACGCCACGTCAACCGCCATTCTTCAGCATGTGCAAGACACCCTGGCTGTTCCAATATCGACCAGAACAATTTCCCGTCGATTGGTTGAAGGAGGCCTGCACTCCCGGCGTTCGCTCAGAAGACTACCATTGACTCCACAGCATAGACGTGCACGCCTGGCATGGTGCCGGGCTAGAGCGACTTGGATGAGGGAATGGCGGAACGTCGCGTTCTCCGATGAGTCACGCTTCTGTTCTGTCAGTGATAGTCACCGCAGACGAGTGTGGCATCGGCGTGGAGAAAGGTCAAATCCGGCAGTAACTGTGGAGCGCCCTACCGCTAGACAACGCGTCATCATGGTTTGGGGCGCTTTTGCGTATGATTCCACGTCACCTCTAGTGCGTATTCAAGGCACGTTAAATGCCCACCGCTACGTGCAGCATGTACTGCGGCCGGTGGCACTCCCGTACCTTCAGGGGCTGCCCAATGCTCTGTTTCAGCAGGATAATGCCCGTCCACACACTGCTCGCATCTCCCAACAGGCTCTACGAGGTGTACAGATGCTTCCGTGGCCAGCGTACTCTCCGGATCTCTCACCAATCGAACACGTGTGGGATCTCATTGGACGCCGTTTGCAAACTCTGCCCCAGCCTCGTACGGACGACCAACTGTGGCAAATGGTTGACAGAGAATGGAGAACCATCCCTCAGGACACCATCCGCACTCTTATTGACTCTGTACCTCGACGTGTTTCTGCGTGCATCGCCGCTCGCGGTGGTCCTACATCCTACTGAGTCGATGCCGTGCGCATTGTGTAACCTGCATATCGGTTTGAAATAAACATCAATTATTCGTCCGTGCCGTCTCTGTTTTTTCCCCAACTTTCATCCCTTTCGAACCAGTCCTTCTTGGTGTTGCATTTGCTCTGTCAGTCAGTGTATTAGCCGGGCCTTACATTTCAGTAAGTGATGAAACAGTAGCAATACACATAATGCACAGCAACTCTAGAGGCCATTTTATATACATTCATTGAAAAGCTATTCAATGGGCTTTTCTTTAAATAACAGAGGGTATATAATAACCGCACACGGTTTATGCTCTCTTTGTTGCTGTAGTATAATTGAACAGTATTTAGGAGAGTAGGAAGAAAAATGAACGGTACCCAGATGACAGTGATTTGCATTTTAATCATCATGCGTTTACTGTAGGACATGTAGTAATTCCACAGCCAGGGGCGTTATACGGGGTAGGACTGAGTGCTCATCAGTACTATGTATTTCGTGTTCCTTCTCAAACTACTAGGTGTATAAGTAGTGGTTGGGAACAATGTGAACCTGGTATACAAGCGTTAGAAAGATGGTCGAACTGATAAATAATTGAATTCGATGCCTCGCACAGTTATTTTACCAGCTGCTGAAGTTAGGAAGCGAGGTGGTGTTCCTAAATCTGCACGTGGCTTACAAGGAGAGGTCAGATCCTCCGGCCAACTGATTGCAATGAGCTTCAATGTTCCTTTGGGGGGACATATAAACAGTAACTCGTGTATAAGGGTTTAGGTCAAATGTCATGACCCAGGATCCGCTTGGGACAAAGTGAACACTAAAAGGGGAACAAATTTTAGTTAAATATGTCATGTCCGCAACCTAATAATTTCCCAAAAAATTGATGAACCCCGATTCCAATGAAACGCATATATACTTGGAGAAATCATCGCAGGCAACCGGAGTGGTGGCTTAGTGGTCACCGTACTTGTCTTCGAACCTCGAAGACGTGAGATCGAGTCTCGTCACAGCTATATTTCTTGTACAAAATAAATTAATGTTTAAGGGAACGTGAACACAAAAATGGGAACAAAATGTTACGTAAATTACAGTGGACCTTATTTTCTACCCGAAATGAATATAGGCCTAAACGCTCTCACTGCTGGATCTCTCTCTCTCTCTCTCTCTCTCTCTCTCTCTCTCTCTCTCTAATATATATATGAAAATGAGGTAGAAAATAAAATTCATTGCCGTTTGCCTAATATTTTTATTTGCACTTTTATCTTCACGTCCCCTCACATAATAATTAATTGTGTACAAAAAATATAGCTACGGCGAGACTCGAACTCACGTCGTCGAGGTTCGCTGACAAGTACGGTGACCACTAGGCCACCGCTCCGCTTGACTGTGCTGGAACTCTGCAAGTATATATGCCTTGGGTTGGAATTGGGGACTCATCAATTTTTCAGAAAATATTAGGTTGCGGACCTGGCATGTTCAAGTAAAATGTGTTCGCCTTTTAGTGTTCTCTACTTGGTCCGAAGCGGATCTTGCGACATGACATTTGTCCTCAATTTTTTTCGAAAACAAAAGCCGTTGAAATCTGTTGGACGCAGGGTCTGACCTCTCTTTGTTAGACCGGCTGGAGACCCGTGCCAAGTAATCTACATCAAGTATAAAAACACGCTGCGGTTTCAGCCGGTGTCATCAACGCAGCGCGATCCTGTCAGCTCGGAGCTCCGTGTTTAAATCCCTCGCTCGGCAAAGGTCGATTGATGCTCTCAAGCCGGTCTTTAGTCACGTACAGATTTGGCAACACCGCCCATTTGAATCCGCCCGCGGAACGATCTAATTGGCCATATTCAGCAGCTGATAAAATGAGAATGGGCTGAGATATCGATTTTTTAAAATTATTTATCAGTATGTTCTTTTTCACAAGTTGCTTTACGTCGCACCGACACAGATAGGTCTTACGGCGACGATGAGATAGGAAAGGGCTAGGAGTGCGAAGGCAGCGGCTGCAGCCTTAATTAAGGTGGGCCTACAGCTCCGGCATTTGCCTGCTATGAAAGTGGGGAAACAGCGGAAAACGATCTTCAGGGCGGCCGAATGTAAGCTCACGGATGTGCATCCCTAACCACACGGCCAACTCGCCCTACCCTCTCTCTCTGGCTGAGGAGCGCAATTAGTTCTACATCTGCCTTCAGGAACAATGGTTGTGGGTTCCTTTCCTAGATAGTCCGGTTGATATTGAAGAGCGTTTATAAGAAAAAAATACACTAGAAGAATTATTCGTTTTTTCGGCAGTTTCTCCTTTGAATTTACAAGATATAAAATCTAGAGAAATATTACGATAAAAAATGGCAGCTGCCGCCTACCCTGACAGCCACCGCATAGTGATTTAATATTTTTTAATGTTTGTTTCCACGTTGCACAAACTATATCTGACTGTTTTTGGAGACGTCGAGGTGCCAGAATTTCGTCCCGCAGAAGTTATTTTACGTGCCAGTAAATCTACCAACACGAGGCTGATGTATTTAAGCACCTACAAATACCACCGGACTGAGCCAGGATCGAATCTGCCAAGTTGTGGTCAGAAGGGCAGCGCCTCAACCGTCTGAGCCACTCAGCCCGGCCCGCATGGCGAGAAACACTTCTTCTTCTTTCGGCGCCTATCCGTTTCGGATGTCGGCGATCATGATGGCTATGTTCGTGTTGTTTGTGGCAGCGCGGAACAGTTCAACTGATGACATATTGCACCAGCCTCTAAGATTGTCAAGCCAAGATATTCTTCTTCCAGGACCTCTTTTGCTGTTGATTTTCCCCTGGAGTATTTTTTGGAGTAGGTTGTACCTATCTGTGTTGCGCATTATATGTCCCAGATACTGCAGCTTTCGGCATTTCACTATCTTGATCAACTGAGGTGTTGTGTTCATCCTTCTCATTACTTCCACGTTTGTAATTCTCTGGGTCCAAGATATTCTCAGGATCCGCCTATAAAGCCATGTTTCAAAGGCCTCCAGCTTCTTCTCTGTGTTTTTATTTAAGGTCCATGTCTCTACACCATATAAAAGAACAGAAAATACATAACAGTGCAGAAGTCTGATTTTAGTCCCTAAAGTTAGATTGTGGCTTTTAAACACATCACTCATTTTCTGGAACACACTTCTTGCTTTTCCAATAAATACAGATTCCATAGCCATACACACATACATATATGTATTTAAATAATGGGTTATCATATTTAACTACAGCATCATGCAAGCAGAATTCTTCACTATCAACAAACAGCAAAATAAAATGTAGAGTTGTCAACTACTCCATCACTAAATGAAAAATGGAAATCCATAGTGTGTTTCCAGGAATGGAATGAGATGAAGCCCCACCTAGTTGCGAGGATAGGAATTTTGCCGGCTGCCGAAGCCTGTCGCACTCCTCTGGGGGAGTGATTAACGACTGACAGATGAAATTATATTGGATAGTGTTGCTGGAATAAAAGATGACAGGGAACACCGGAGTATCCGGAGAAAAACCTGTCCCGCCTCAGCTTTGTCCAGCACAAATCTCGCATGAAATGACCGGGATTGAACCACGGAACCCAGCGGTGAGAGTCCGGCGCACTGCCGCCTGAGCCACGGAGGGTCCACATGTATTTAAATAATGGATTATAATATTTAACTACAGCAACAAACACGCAGAATCATTAACAAACACAGCAAACGTGCTTGCAATCGATAGCGAATACGGCGTTTTTACGCTGCAATAATGTTATATTGCTTCTTTAATCCCAGAGAAATCGAGTAAAATGGGTCATAAAATTAGAAAAATTGATCAAGAATAGTGTTGCTCCTCCAGACTTGGAACGCGAACGATTTTTTCCAAATGGGATTAAGCTGTGGCATTACATTCTTCGATCACAGGGATTCTGCGCTTGATTTTCTAGCTGCAGTTTCCATCGCTTGTGACAATCTAGTAGAGGTATATGAATCTGAACACAAGTTTCAAGACTCTTTCAGAATGTTTGTTATTTGTGTCCATTTGCATTGTTTTTGCTCTCTAGAGATAGATCTCCAAATCAAATTCCTGACTTCCAATCACAACGATTAATTCTTCGTCGTCTGGTGTGATGACCGTAGTATCATCGGCGAAACTCAAGTTTGAAATATTCCGATCGCCTTACCGTTACTTCCTAGTTCCTTCCTTCAAGAGAAGTTATCAATACATCATCATTTTCCAACTCCAGTTTCCCGGGCGTTCGCCATCTCTTCCTGCCTGCATACATATTCTGTTGCCCGGCTGAGTGGTTCAGACGGTCGAGATGCTGGCCCTCTGACCCTAACTGGGCGGCTTCGATCCTGGCTAAAGTCCGGTGGTATCTGAAGGTGCTCAAATAAGTCAGCCTCGCGTCGGTAGCTTTACTGGTTTACTGGCACGTTAAAGAACTCCTGCGGGACTAAATTCCGGCACCTCGGCTTCTTCGGAAACCGTAAAAGTAGTTAGTGGGACGTAAAGCGAATAACATTATTATTATTATTATTATTATTATTATTATTATTATTATTATTATTACATCTTCAGTTCCGGCACATCTTCCCATTTGAGACTTCCCTCCTCCACATCTGATTTCACAACGTCTATCCAGCGTTTCCCTGGGATTTCTCTTTCTCTCTCTTTGGGCAGTAAGGTCGAAGTATTTTCTGGCAGGACTCTCGCCCTTCATTCTCATAATGTGCTCATACAACTCAAGTGTACTCTTCTTTATTACACTGGTAATAGGGACCTCAATGCCAGCTACCTTCCTGTTTACTTCATTCCTGATTTTGTCCTTTTGAGTTGTTTGATTCATAGTTCTAATGAATTTCATTCCTTTTACCTGAATTCTGCTGTAGTCAATAGTTCAGTAGAGTACATGCCTCTAAACCTCAAGTGAGAATCGGTACGAAGCAGGTGTGGTACGGGGTTGTTTTTGATTTTTGTGCTATTTTGCAGTCGTCCGACTCCTTGGCCGAATGGTCAGCGTTGAGCCCTTTGGTTCATAGTGTCCCGACTTCGATTCCCAACCGCGTGGGGGATTTTAAACACACCCGATTAATTCTTCTGGCTCGGGGACGGTGTGTTAGTGTTTCTCCGAACACTTTCCTCTTCATATTCCGAGAAGACACTACATACCAACTACCACAGAAACACGCATTAGTGATTACATCCCTCCATAGGGCTGCGGTCAGGAAGGGCATCCGGTCGTAAAACAGGGCAAAGATGTGCTCCACAGTTCGCACCCGCGACCCTACAGGTGTGGGGAAAACGCAGAAGAAGAAGTGTTGTTTTGCAGTCCAAAAATAGGTTTCTCAGTTGATTGTAAAAGTTTGATATTTTCTGGGTCCTGCTGAGTATTTTCTGGTTGACAGCGTTGTCTTTGGAGACTGTGCTTCCCAGGTACTTGAAGTGAGAAACTGATTCTAATTTTGCTTCTTCCAGAAAGAGGTTTGAGTTGGTTAATTTCCTGTTAATGGTCATTTCTCATTACATTACATTACATACCCTATATAAATGAGATACAATATAGCCTTGAACTGCTAGGTGCACTTTGAAATCTTCATAATTAAGTGTCAGAAAATTTAGAACGCCCACTAGCCAGTACCGTAATGGAAAATAAGGCTTCTAAACATGGTGGGCGGGAAGAAGTGGTAAAAATAAACTTCTGAAAAGTGTTTCCCCTCTTGCAATTATGTAGCATTTTCTCAATAATGTAATGTTCTTATTCTCCTTATTACTCCCTAAAGTAATTAATACTGTGTGTGTATTTAACTACTCTGAGTCTCATTATTGTTACGTTCCCAGCGAGCGAGAAAGGAAGCTCTTGAGTCTTCATTATCTGGCCGGCAAACGTCGCGTCTCGAGTGTGTTTGTCGTGTAGTCAGTTGGAAATGGCGGGCACAAGTGCCTCTGTAAACAAATTCGTCCTCTCTGTCTCTCGCATCCACATAAACAGTTGTTCTGCGTTCGGAAGGGGAAATGTGTATCTGCACAATAATGTTAGTTTTTCTTTTAGCATTCCAGTTTCCAACCATCAAGCGTGGTCTATGCATAATCTAAACGTAATAATAATAATAATAATAATAATAATAATAATAATAATAATAATAATAAAAGTAGTTTTAGAAAGGAGCTTATACAAGGAATGTTAACTTCTTTAGAGATTCACACAAAAACTTCGAACCCAAAAGAAAATTCACCAGTAACAAATATCCTTCGCCACGAAAGACAGGTAGCGAATAAATACGACGAAATTACAACACATGAATCCCTCGAAAGTTAAAAATATTAACCCTCTCAGTGGCGTGCATATTTTTAGATACTAGGCAAGAATCCCACCTAATTTTACTCTGAACTTCAACTCTCTCGAAAAAATTCATTACTCTCACAATTTTCAGTGAAACATTCTCTATTATATAAAAGGGATGTCGCTTTGAATTAATGATACTTTATATCAAGGAACATTTATAGTTAAAATTAAAACAAATCATGAATTTAAAAATGTAAAATCAATAAATAAAAATCAGCGTTTTAAAGCAAATATGTGGTTCTAAAAAACAGTATCACACGCTAACTGTTGGTATTCGCGCGAGATGTGCGGGCATGACCTTAAAATTTTTTAATATTCGTCACACGAAAATAAATCATTTTAAGGGGCTCCTAGCGGTAAATTCGGAGAGTGAACACCTTCCTTGATAAGAACATACTAATATGTGCTACCATCTAACGGAAAAGGAAGAAATACGACGGTCTCTAAAGGAGCCTGCACGAGGGATGAAATATCATTCCTGGCACTTTCCGAGAGTTCACAGAGGAATGAAAAATCATCCCTTGGCGCTCGAAGAGTTAACAAACCAATGACATAATATCACGTTTTCCATTGATGTGCATTTCATCGGTCCCGTAGGTCTCAGGTTAAAAGAAATCGCCGTGACCTGCATCGACTAGGCAACACGCAATGCAATTCTGAACGGCAAGTTGCATCACCCCCTTCAATATTTCTCCTCGCAACTAGCAACTACAGTATTCTATCAAACCAACACGCATCTTAGGCCGTAGTCACAGTTTTGAGGACTCCGCTTCTGTATCGTCTTGTATCTGCAGCGAGGCTTTTAGCTTGCCTGCACTTTGTGAAACGACTTTGCTACTGTACGGGCGGGGCTTGTGCTACATTCAGCGATCGAGAAAATAAGATCTTTGTATGTATTTCACTCCGCCATACGCCCAACCAGAAAAAGAACTACAACAAACTCGCATGCATCTCTAGGTACGCATTTCAGGATGACTAGCTAAAAGTTTGTGATGGTGAGCTAGTATTCATGCACCCCTCCACTTTGGGTTAGCGTCAGGGAAGGCATCCGGCCCCGCGGTCTATGACAAGCGAGCCTATCCCTTACCAGGAGGGCACGGGTCAGGAATTTTACGCGTATATCAGGGCTCAGTTGCGGTCCAGTCAGCCTACGTGAAAATAATCCAAGAACTATCTGATGGTGAGATAACAGTCGCCATCTAAAAAGCCAAAAATAATGGCCGAGAGGATTCGTCGTGATGACCACGTGTTACCTCATAACGTGCAGGCCTAGGTATATCAGGGCTTTAACGCCATGGGGTCATTACTATTATTTTAAAAACCGATCCAGACATATGAAACTTCATCTACGTTCTTGATATAATCACATGAAAAGATATTCTTGGAGATATGTGAATGTGCATTATGCTGGTCATCAGAGTGGAGGTATAACATTCATAATCGCCAGATTGCGTGCCAAAAGCCTGGGTTAAATTCCAAACCCCTCCGCAGCGTTCACGGCGCTGTTGATGGTGATTCGTCCGCCGGATGGAGACGTAAAGCCTTGAGCAGACAGTAGTAGGCTATGTGCCGGCACCGGATTTCACCTACTCCCTAGGGTGGGGACGATAAAAGCCTGTTGTAAGGGGCAACTAAAGGGTCTCCAGGGCCTCTCACCTTGGCAGCGTGGGTTGGCGACCAAAGGGCCCTCAGCTGATTCCTGGCATTGCTTCCATTTACTTGCATCAGGCTCCTCACTTTCATCTATCCTATCCGATCCCATAGACGGTATTAGAGCACTCTAGACCTTTGTGGCCCTTGTCTTTCTTTGGCTGATACTTGCATTTATCGAAGTGTCGGATCCCTTCCCGTATTTCCCCTCTGATGTTGCCTAGTTGACTTCCTCTTAAAACAATCACCACCACGTCTCTCCCTTCCCACTATCATATATCACGTCATTCATTTCGTCTCATTAACTTCTCTGATGAAACCGACATCAGGAAGGGCCTGTGGTCGTAAAACCTCACTTCATACCCGGTACAGCACAGAAACGGGACAAGGGTTATACATACATACGGTGTACATGTCATACAGCTCTAACAAACCAGAATAACGCACCACTGCGAAAGAAAAGAACACACGCATTTTCTCAAATACTAAAACACCACCTTCTGTGCCGCCCACATCCAGAGGGGGCAAGAGCTGAAAACAATTTTCGCTTCATAATATTATAGTCGAATAAAAGACAAGCCTAAAACAAAGATGAAACACCTCTGTTTGCTTTCACCTTCCAAAAAGAAAGAGACCTTTCTTCTTGCTAATGCAGAGAGATCTAATAACATTAATCTTCACAACAACACAAAGAATGTGCCAAGAGCATTCAAAACGAAATGAAACAGGATTACTTTTGAAACAGTACATGAAGCTCCCCTTTGGAAGAACGCCTTTGTATTTATCTCCAAGGGAGAGATTAGGACTAAAGCAGCGCAGTAACGAACTATGACTCGTTAACAGCAGCAACTCTTAACCTTCCCGTAGACAGCCGGCACAATTTAGGTGGCAAGCGGCGCTCGTGTTATTGGTTCGTATCCGGTCACGGGCATAGACGATGATGATAATGCTTGTTGTTTAAAGGGGTCTAACAGCTAGGTCATCGGCCCCTAATGGTACGAAATGAGACGAAACGTAATGACAACTTTAAAAGTCCAAAATCAACCACTGACCAGAATTCGAAACGTGATGAGAAAGAATTAACGGATGAATATGAATTTAAAAACAATCAGTTGATCCGACCCACAATGCCCCACATTCCCAGTAACTATCACAAAGCAACAGCATTACTGATCAACGGACTGCTTCTAAAGCACAATCCTGAATTGATTATGCTTGTTGTCTAAAGGGGTCGAAGATCCAGGTCACTAGGCCCTCATAACGCCACTTATCGCTAGTGAAGTAGAACCAGGGTATTTGTCAAGTTGCGGTACTAATCAAAAGTAGTGTAGACTCGCGGTATTCCATACATTATAGTACTACTATAGGTAATGTAATACACGCATGTAACGCAGACCTATGGCGTTTCTCAAATTATAGTGCCACTTACAGGCAACGCAAACCTAAGGTGTTCCTCACGTAGGTGTACAAATCACAGGGACTCGTACAATCCCGTCTTGTTCCTCACATAGTGGGTACTAATCACAGGCAACGCCCAGTCCCGTAGTGTTTCTCATATAATTACAGGCAACGTAAGCCCATGGTGTTCCGCATGTAGTGGTACTAAAAATAGGTACTGTAAATCCCACCCTGATTCACACACTGTTGCTACTGATCACAACCTATTGTGTACCTAGCATAGTGGGTACTAGTCGCAAGTGAAGGCGATCCATGGTGTTACCTGCGTGATGGTACCAATTACAAGTAGTCTCATTGTTCTAAATTGATCATCCCTTGGTCGCCCCTTTTAGTCGCCTCTTGCAAAAGACAGGGGATACCGTGGGTGTATTCTTCGTCTGCGTCTGCCACCCACAGGGGATGGAAAATATGTAGGCGTTGTCATTAATAGATTGTTCCTCAGTTTGCAAAATAAGTTTCTCAAATCGTTAGCTTCTTGGATACGAAAAAAAAAAAAAGGGCAGACTGTACAAAGAAATGAAGCGTCTACTGTGCATTGTAATTACAAGTAATTGTTTTTTGCTTTGTTTTTACAAGAGACCAGCACTGCTCATTCAAAAAATCGATTTGGTGCTTTTAATGTAATCCCATTCATTCAGCAGATGTATACACTCAACCGCACAAATCTGGCCGGCAAAGAAATATTCTAGTCCGTCCCCTTGGCCAAACGGTCAACAGAGGTTCCAGGGTTCGATTCCCGGCCGGGGTCGGGGATTTCAATCGCGCCTGACTAATTCTTTTGGCTCGGGGACTGGATTTTTGTGTTTGTCCCAACGCTCTCGCCTTCGTATTCAGACAATACACCACACTACCCACCACGAGAGAAAACACACCATTGTGATTACTAGAGAAAGGTAGTGATGGGATAATTGAATAATTTTAATATTCGATTAACCTCCATCCGATTGTTTAGGTAATCGAACAGATAATCGAATAAAATAATCGAATGAGTTTCAAATATTCAGTTGTACCGCGTAGAATATTCGGATGCATCATGAATCAATTTTTCGGTTTAAGTGTGTCGGATGGATAATTGATTGAAATAAGCGAATAGATTAAAGCTCATCAAAATTGAAATACCTCTTTTTCCAAACGTATCTCCAAATGTTGAAACTAAATTAGTGAATGAACTGTCTTAATAACGCCACGTTTTATTCCATTATTTCGAAAGCATTCACTATTCAATTGCCTCACACATTCGAATGCAATTCTGAATGAATAATCGAAAAAATAATCGGACGGAGAAATATCCACTTTTCGATTGCCTCATTCATTCGAATGAATAATCGAAAAATAACCGAATGGGAAATATAATCGAATATGCGATTATTTTGTATTCGATTATCCCATGACTAGTGGAAAGTATTGTCAGAAAAAGGGGATAAGAGATTCTGAAAATACTAATTAATAAACTTGTTGTATTGGATTGCAGACATCATCTCAATGTTTCTGGCAGTAACTCGCTGGCGCTTTGAGCCCGGTAGATTCTTATATACAGTTCAAAAAAATTAGGGGAATAATGTTTTTGAACGTATGCCATGCTCCACAAAACAATACCTCACACCCAGGTATATTACCAGCTAAACCTTTATTTTATACCATTGAAGTATTCAAAAAAAAAATCGATGGATTCACGTGTTCGTTTTCAGAACACAAACGGAAATGTCCAAATAGGAGCGAAAACAAAGTGATAATAGTCCTCCAGGATGATTTTTATCACAGTTGAAGAGCAATCTTTAAAATAAATTATTTTCCTGATGCATGATGATTACAAGGCATGCTGTTCGGCATATTTTATACAAACGCCTTACTGAACACATTTAATTACGTACGTCCTTAAAGCCTACATACATAGATTATAGACCGTTATGCTTTTCAATGTTCAGTCTGCAAGCCTCTGTGAATTTACTAAACGTCGCCACAATCCTCTATTTGCAACTAGTGCTGTGGCCTCATTTAGTTCTATACCTATTATCTTCAAATTGTTAGAAACCGAGTCTAACCATTGTTGTCTTGGTCTCCCTCTGCTTCTCTTACCCTCCATAACAGAGTCCATTATTCTCCTACATAACCTGTCCTTCATTCGCCTCACATGACCCCACCAGCGAAGCCGGTTTATGCATACATCTTCATCCATCAAGTTCATTCCTAACTTATCCTTTATCTCCTCATTCCGAGTACCCTCCTGCCATTGTTCCCACCTGTTTGTACCAGCAACCATTCTCGCAACTTTCATGTCTGTTACTTCTAACTTGTGAATAAGATAACTTGAGTCCACCCAGCTTTCGCTCCCGTAAAGCAAAGTTGGTCTGAAAATAGATTGATATAAAGATAGTTTCATCTGGGAACTGATTTCCTTCTTACAGAATACTGTTGATCGCAACTGCGAGCTCGCTGCATTAGCTTTACTGCACCTTGATTCAATCTCACTTCCTATACTATCATCCTGGGAGAACACACATCCTAAATACTTTTAGTTATCTATCTGTTCCAGGTTTGTATCACCAATCTGACATTCAATTCCCTTGGATTTCTTACCTACCATCATCAATTTAGTCTTCCAAAGGCTAATTTTCATACCATACTCATTGTACCTATTTTCAAGTTCCAAGATATTAGACTGCAGGCTTTCGGCACAGTCTGCCATTAAGACCAAGTAGTCAGCATTCGCGAGACTGCTTACTCCATTTCCACTTAACTGAATCTCGTCTTTATATGATAGCATATAATCATACATGTATTGTACAGCGTGGCGGAGTTATGTAAGTGTAATGTACACCCCTCCAGACTTGCGCTATCTGATAACGTCCTGCGCTAACGATCGTAACAGCCGTTTCTCGTGTACACAGATTCGTCAGTTAGATCGTAACCGTGACATGCCCGCCGTAAGGTAAGGTTAAATACTTCTCCAATGCTTATAGTATGGATTCGTTCACTTTGTCCCAGTTATATATTACTTTAAAGCCATTAATCGTGTAGTGTTAATAAGAGAAGAAGATCAGTCCTCATAACTAAACTGAAACAGAATACTGTTAAGCACACAAACATGGAAGAAATATACAAAACATGAACAGGAAATATACGCTTAAGAGAAATTGTATATGCAGTCCTACCTGAACAGGATGAATCCCAATCCAGTGACGGCAGCTCTCCTGACATCATCGTTCACATCGGACACCTGAAAGAAAAAAAGACGGCGGTGGGTTGATCCTTGTTTCAAAAGGACTTAGAAAGAGAGGAAAACAGTCGTAATATCTTAGGATTTCATGGCCGACGTCCCAATGAATACAGAAGAAATGGAAACATAGAAATATGGAAGCAGGCTGTGCTTGGATTGTGATGCTATCTCTCAACGTTTTCATCGGAATTTTCAAGGGTTCCGCCTTCCCCAAAAGTCAGTGCTATCCCAAGGGATCACAGTCGACAAGACCAGGTAATTTATTCTATACCCATCGTGAAGCCAGCTGTAGAAATGTAAGCTGCTGTTTCAGTTTTTAAAGGGATAAACAAAATTACATTATTTACACACTGTTAACCCAAACATGGCGCAACAGCCCCGAAGGGCCATGGCCTACCAAGCGACCACTGCTCAGCCCGAAGGCCTGCAGTTTACGAGGTGTCATGTGGTTAGGACGACTGATCCTCTCGGTCGTTATTCTGGGCTTTCCGCGGCCACCATCTCACCGTCAGATAGCTCCTCAATTGTAATCAAGTAGGCTGACTGGACCTCGAACCAGCCCCCAGTTGCAGGTAAAAATCCCCGACTTGGCCGGGAATCGAACCCGGAGCCTCCGGATAAGAGGCAGGCAGACTACCCCTACATAGCGGGGCCGGCTACACACTGTTAATGTTTTCATATAAAAAATATGGCCTTCTGTGATACGAGGACGAGTCAAATTAAAACAATTCAAAAGTAATAAAAATTTGCAATGTCAAGCCACAGTTCTGTTTGTAGACAGTGTTATTCTACAAGCAACACCACCATGCAGACAAGCGATCACCATCGAAGTAGCCGTGTAACAACGGCCGCCCTACTTTAGATATACACGATTTAAAAAAAAAACCAACGGTCTTTTATTCGGTTTCCGAGTAGTGAAAAAGTAACACCAATTGAAATTCATCAACGAATGACGATTCAGTAGGGTGATGCTCGTTTGAGACAGCAGCAACATGACAATGCTCGGCTCCACACTGCCCATCCAACAGTAACGGCCATCTAAAAGCTGCATTTCGAGTGTCTTTCACATCCACCATATTCTCCAGACATCACCCCCTTAGTGATTAACCACATGCCTGGTCCACTCAAGGGGGCACTGGCAGACAAGACTGTCCGTTCAGATTAAGACAAAAACGGTGCACAAAAGAGTGCGCAGACAATCGAAGGACGTTTTCTTTCTAAATGAATCCATGCTCTTTGCAATCCCAAGAGGACTTATACTGCAAAAAGCAGACTACTTAGAATGACACAGTTGTGAACCAGCTGCGCTCAATGATAAACTGAAAAATATAGTTTACTGCCATAATTTTACAAAACCATATAAACGTGAATAATCTGCGCAATGTTTTTAGCTGGCACTGAAAAAATGAAGATGTGTGCATTATTCGTAACAACTGAATCCCGTTATACTTCAGCGTTGCACGTCGGCTATCTGGTTAGAACGGAGGTGTATATATGGTTATAAGTGCAACAAATTCTTGTAATCACTCGTTCATTGCTAAAGAAAAGCTTCACATTACTGAAGATGCAGAGAATATTCAAAATCGCTCAGCGTAAAAAAAAAGAAGATATCCGCGAAAATTCTATTCGCGACTGGTGAAAAAAAACATGACGGCAAAAAACAAAAATAGGAGCCTTAACAGCCAAAAATGTGGAGCATCCGGACATCGAAAATGCTCTGTGTGATTATGTGAATGAAAGGAGGCAGTAGAGAAATGTGCCGGATAAAAGCTTTCATTATAGCCGGCGAACTAGGAATCATATGTCTCAAAGGCATCAAAAGCTTGATGCCACAACAACGTCCGAAGATGATGAAGAAGGTGAAGATTAAGAGGCGTTATTTTAAAAGAACAGTAGGTGACATTTTATATAAGATTCGTTTCATACAATAAAGTAGTTTTCTTTTTAGAATTTCTCCTCCTGAAATTAGGGTACGCGGTTTACTCGCGTACGTAATCCGTGACGATGTTACAAACTTTCAGGGATGATGGAGGACGCAAATGGATCAATTTGAGATAAGGAACTGCAGTGCGGAAACGTTCGAGTTAAGCAAAATTCTACTCATTTTAAGCCTGTTTACCTGCACAAGTTTCACAAGCTGCCCCATTTAGAACAAATATTCGAAATGGCATCCCCTTGCATCAATGCAGGCATGACATCGTCCTACGAAGTTCCGTCGTACCCGTTCGAATATCCCCGGTGTCGTTTGATCAGCGTCACAGACAGCGAGAATTCTCGCCAAGAGATCCTCTTCAGTGTCGACAGGTGTCTCATACACAAGGCTGTCCGAGTTCGTTGCTAAACGGTTAGCGTGCTGGTCTTTGGTCACAGGGTCCTGGGTTCGATTCCCGACAGGGTAAGGAATTTTAACCAGAACTGGTTGATTCCCTGGCACGGGGGCTGGCTGTATGTGTCGTTTTCATCATCATTTCGTTCTGATCACGCCTTCGGGCTTTTCACAAGGCTTTTCACATGGCCCCACAAGAAGAAATTCCGACATCCCAGCATCTGTTAAGAACGGACGGACGTTAAACTACTTGGATTATTAATAACTTTTGAATCAAGCGTATCCGGACTACGGTTCCTTATCTCATTTGCCGTCCACCATCATCCCTGACAGTTTGTCACATCATCACGGATACACACTGTATATTTCAGAATAATGGTACGGATTTAAAAATGCATTAATAAGATCTAGTCATAAGGAAAGAAAGAAAGAAAGAGCATTAACAATTCTAATATTAACATAATACATTTGTATTTATAAGGTTTGTCCAAAGGAAATTGAGACCTCAGTACGAAGAAAGAGTATGCATGCGTCCGTGGATGGCTACATATGTTAGGAAAAAATCTGGTACCGTCAGAAAGTGTTGGTGTGCTGTTTGCATGTATGGAAGCAAAGTTTTGCCATGCATTCGTCCAGAAGTGACCAACCATGGCCCAACGTTGGTTATTCAGTTTACGATGGCAGATGGCGTTATTGGAGCAGTCTTTTTTACCGCCGAATGATGGGATTAAGTAGTATCGTGCTGTACTGTGTTACGATGGTGTAAGAAATTAAATCGTGGAAGAGTAACACGTGCCATAAGTAACAGGTCACGAACACTGGGCGGGGTGGTGAGAAAATTAACAAGAAATGGGAAAGAAGCAATTCAGGGTTCGCAAGGAATAGCGAGTCCGAGACGTCGTTGAAGAATAATTCCGTCGCCAACCACGGACGTTGTTCACTCGGAGTTTCCGCCATCAAGTGGACCGTTGGGACACTTGCTTCAACCAACAAAGTGACTATATTTAGGCAGACACTTACTGTATGCTCATGTATTATAGAATCCAAGTTTGTAGTTATTTAGATATGTTACTTACGGCAACGTGCAGCAGACGGCGGATAGCCTGGTTGTTTCCAGTGCCGCAGTACGCCATGGCTAGTGTGTACATGCCAGAGCGGCGGAGGATAGGGTCTTTATCTTGACACAGACTAGTGATGAGGGGATCGGCCTCTTCCAGTCGCCCGTACATAGTGAGGGCGATACCAACTGCCAGACCACGAAGGATCTTTTCGTGCTGGGTCTCTTGGGCGTACTGTAACAAACACAACCACATTCATATTTAAATTATACTGAGACAACAAAGTGAAAGCAAAAAACTGAAATGTGGAAGCCATCAGCCACGAACAATCAGCTGAAAAATTCGAGCCTGACCACCAACACAAGTGAAGCATTTCACATTACTGACATCTCCTAACACGAGGCCTCTCGACACACTGGAACAACTGTTACTCTGCAAAGCTCTAGACCGAATCTGCGTATTTATACCACCAATTTGTGATAGTTCTTACAAGAATGTACAATATATCTTAAGAATGAGATGGCAAAGAAAAAAAAAAAAAAAGCTTAAAGAAAACTTGAAATTTCATACGAAACTTTCTCAATAGTACGGTATTTTTCTAGAGATTACGATAACAGAATTAACAACTGTATGCCATGCTTGTATGAGTGCAGGAGAGATACAATTTATATTTTATTACATGGATCACCACCACAAGTCGTTTTACACACTTCTGAGTGTTGTAAACTTCTCAGCTCCTGTGAAGGTCTGCTGAAGAGGTAGAGCAACTGAGTTTTACCTGGTCGATCCTTGACCTTCACCGCCGTCTTGTATCGTCCACGTTTCCACGTAACCCGAACGATGCGTGTTCCCCTCCATCTCTTCTCGTAATCTGCCCGTACAACTGACAGATACGCGTAGAAAGATGTTCGGAGATGCTAAGTTGATTGACGATTGGACATAACACGCGTTTGGTATTTTTCAACTACTTTTAAGCGATAGCAGTACAGAAGTGTGTCCACTATTTTAGTGCAGCAATTTTTTTTTTTTCATTTTGCTGACACAGATAGCTCTTATGGGGACGATGGGATAGGAAAGGCCTAGGAGTGCGAAGGAAGCGGCGCTGGACTTAATTGATTATGCTTGTTGTTTAAAGCGGCCTAAAATCTAGGTCATCGGCCCCTAATGGTACATATTGAGACGAAATGCAATGACTATTTAAAAGTCCAAACTCCATCCATTTACCAGAATTCAAAACGTGATGATGAAGTATGAATGGATGAATATGAATTTAAAACATTCAGTGGACCTGACCCGCTATGCCTCACCTTCCCAGAAACTATATTACTGACCAAGGGGACTGCTTCCAAAGCACATTCCTGCAGTGGGGGTTCAAAATCCAGGTCACGCACGGTCCCTCATAATGGTACTTATCGCTAGTAAAGTAGAACAATGGTATTTCTCAAGCTGCGGTACTAATGAAAAGCCGCGTAAACTCACGGTGTTCCAAACATTATGGTAACGTCGCACAGGTAACGAAGACCTTTGGGGTTTCTCACAAAATGGCGCCATTCGTAGGCAACGCAAACCCGTGGTGTTCCTCACATAGTGGGTGAAAATCACAGGCAACGCAGACCCAGTGGCGAAGCGTGAACTAAGGGGGTAGACAGATATTTATTTTATTTAAACTGTTTTAATCATATTATTATATGGAATTTTGTTTTCAACGCATACATCTGTATTGAGTATTATATTAATGACTAAAAATAAGACAAACCCTATAACAACCTATAACCCTACGTGCAGTTGCTTTATTTTAAAATATAGACGAAATAGGACGCGGGAGTTGTCAAATAACAACGTACTTTTAGAATAAAAATAGCAATATATTTCATTGTTATGTAGATTTAATAAGAAAAATAAGGAATAAATAGTTGTTCGTACAAGTCACCTTAAACAATATTCTTGTAAATCAGTTTAATCCGCCTGTCCTTCATTTCGGTAAATATATCTATTACTCTCGTCTTGAAGTCAGACGTCTTGCTAAGATTCCACAGAAATTTCTTCTCTATAGTTAGAATTCCCAAGTTAGACAGTCTCTGGTTGGGCATCCAATTCCTTAAATAAGTTGGAATTCATTTTAATGCACTCATAGAGCGTTCACCAGAAACTGACTTGAACGGAATATACAGCATCAAATTAAGCAATTTTTTTTCCGTATGCGTACTCTGGAGTACCTTATTAAGACTGGAAGCCAATAGTCATTGGGGTTATAATACCGCAACTAATATTGGCGGGCAAGAAAATGCACGTACTTGAAGGGTTTTGATGCTGTCATTCATTTATTAGGTGTAAGTTTACTATACTTCGTATTTAAATATTATTAATTTATTTTTAGACGTGTCTTATAATAAAGTAAATTCAAATTAATAACATTAAAAGCATGTCTGAGATGGTAGCCAATAAGAGCACCTTTATAAGAGAGATCCAAATACTAGGCAATGAGAGCAAGAAGAGACGCTGGTAAGTCTGTCTACTGGGCGGAGACATCTCGCTATAGGAAAGTCATAGTTCCACAGTCAGCACCTACAGATAGCGTCAGTGTTGCTCTATCTGAAAGCTTTGAAAATCAAAGGGAAAATACACAGAATGGACAGCGTCTACTTTCGCCTACGTGCTTCGTGTAACTGACTCAAGCCTTAGCATTGCCGAAGTGAGACGAAAATAAGTAAAGCGGGGAATACAATAATGTCACGAATCTGGAAATATTTAATGTTCTAAAAAGTAATTGAATTAACTAGACAATATCTTTTTTCACAAAATGTTAAGGGTACACGCTGTCTACCCCGTCTCCCCTGACGCTTCGCCCCTGCGCAGACCAACAGTGTCGCTCAAATAGTGGTAGGCTACTAATCACAGACAACGCCCAGACCCGTGGTGTTTCTCACCTAATGGTACAAATCGCAGGCAATGTAAGCCCGTGATGTTCCGCATATAGCGGTACTAATCACAGGTACTGGAAACCCACAGTGAATCGCTCTCTGCTTGCTACTAATCACAAACCTATTGTGTACCTAACATAGTGGAACTACTCGCAAGTGAAGGGCACCCATGGTGTTCTCTGCGTGATTGTATTAATCACAAGTAGTTTCATGGTTTTAATTCAATCATCCCTTGGTAGCCCCTTTTAGTTACCTCTTACGACAAGCAGGTGATACCGTGGGTATAGCTGCCTCTGTGGATCCGTGGTAGAGTGTCGGCCTCCGAATCCCAGGATAGCGGGTTCAAATCCGGCAGAGGTAGTCGGATTTTTGAAGGGCGGAAAAAAGTCCATTCGACACTCCATGTCGTACGATGTCGGCATATAAAAGATCTCTGGTGATACATTTGGTATTTACCCGACAAAATTAATTAAATCTCAGCCATAGACGCCCAAGAGAGATCCGGTTTACTCTGTCAGCCATCTAGCGGACCTAGAGTAAAACGGAACGTCGAAATTGACGAGCAGACAGCCAGATGGCGTCAAATCGAAATGTCTGCACACGGTAGCTGAGGCCATACGATTATTATTATTATTAGTATTATTATTAGCGTGGGTATATTCTGCGTCTGCGTCCCCCACACACAGGGGGTGGTGTGAAAATGGGAAACGATGGAAAACCACTTTCAGGACTGCCAACAATGGCACTATCTCCGCAATGCAATCTCACAGCTGCGCGACTATAACCGCACGGCAAACTCGTTGGGTATATTATTATTATTATTATTATTATTATTATTATTATTATTAATTATTATTATTATTATTATTATTATTATTATTATTATTATTATTATTACCTAGTCATCAACCTGGAGGAGGCCGGGCTGAGTGGCTCAGACGGTTGAGGCGCTGGCCTTCTGATGCCAACTTGGCAGCTTCGATCCTGGCCCAGTCCGGTGGTATTAGAAGGTGCTCAAGTACATCAGCTCCCCCTGTGGGTGGGGGCGGTAGAATAACACCCAAGGTATCTCCTGCCTGTCGTAAGAGGCGACTAAAAGGCTCCCCAGGGGCTTTTGCTTGGGAGCGTGGATAGGCGACCACGGGGCCCTCAGCTTCCACTTCTGCGAGGCTCCTCACTTTCACCTGTCCTATCCGACCTCCCTTCGTCAACTCTTGCTCTTTTCCGACCCCGACAGTATTAGATCACTCGAGGCCTAGGGAGTCTTTCATTCTCACGCCCTTCGTGGCCTTTACTTCCTCTTAAAACAATCACCACCACCACAAATGTCAGCCTTGTGTCTGTAGATTTGACACGTAAAAAGAACTCCTGCGAGAATAAATTCCGGCACCTCGGCGTCTCCGAAAACCGTAAAAGTAGTTAGTGAGACGTAAAGCCAATAACATTATCATCATCATCATCATTCAAAATGGAGCTTATAACAGGCGTAGAATACCTACGAAAAGAAGTCCATTTAATTTACGTTTGCAGTCACTGCAGGAATTACTTTTAGCGTTTACCGAAGTTTAATTTTACGGGAATGAAGATTTCTGTTCTCTTAGCTTCACAAGTTATTCTACAGTTAGCCGAGCGAACATCTGAAATAAAAATAAAAGGAGCAAAGAAGAGGAGTTGAAGTAGGAGCAGAGAGAACGCTGTAAGGAAACGGTCGAGTTTATATACTACCAAGGAATGACCTCATAAAGTCGTGTGAAGTTTCCTATTTTATTTTTTCGTAGTCTTTTCTCGTCTTGTGTGTGAGCGGGTGCTAAAGGAGTTAGCACCGTTCTTTTCCTAACGGAAGTCGAACAGGGAGACAGATAGACAGACATACGTTCAGGTATCTTGGCACCTTCACACGTAACATTTTATATCGCAGCCATCAGCTTTGAAGAGGGGTTGTCCTGTTTCCTGGAATAGACTCCTAAAAGCATCACAGAGACAAACGAGAGACGAGGGCGCATGAGAAAAGAAAGAGACGCGGGAAACGGACGGGATGACAAGTGTGCGTATATATTGCATATCAGAGGTGCTCTGAATTCAAGAAATTATGCTTCTTCCTTTCAAGTCCCTATAATTGCTAACTTGGTATTAAATTAAATGGTTTCACCCGCTGCTTCTCAATCTAAAAATATAATAATAATAATAATAATAATAATAATAATAATAATAATCCGTAAAACCCCCACAGACACCACTTCAAAAGTAAAATTTATGGGTGAAATATGATAATGATGCTTGTTTAAAGGGGGCTTAACATCCGGGTAATCGGTCCCTAACGGTACGGGATGAGACGATATGTAATGACAAAATTCATCCATGAACCAGAACTCAAAACAGGATGATGATTAATGAATGAATACGAATTTGAAATAATCAGCGGATCCAACTCACAATTCTGAAAGTTTAAATAATTCCAAAAGCCATCCATTGACTAGAATTCAAAAAGACGACGCTGAACGATTATGAACTTAAAACAATCAGTGGATCCGCAATGTCCCTCCTTCCCATAAAATAACTTAAAACAATGGTAGATTTTTTTTTTTTTTGCTATTGGCTTTACGTCGCACCGACACAGATATGTCTTATGGCGACGATGGGACAGGAAAGGGCTAGGACTGGGAAGGAAGCGGCCGTGGCCTTAATTAAGGTACAGCCCCAGCATTTGCCTGGTGTGAAAATGGGAAACCACGGAAAACCATCTTCAGGGCTGCCGACAGTGGGGTTCGAACCACCTATCTCCCGAATACTAGATACTGGCCGCACTTAAGCGACTGCAGCCATCGAGCTCGGTAACAATGGTAGAAACAGCCAACAGAACAGGTTTAATTATTTCTGTAGAAAAACCCAAATTGATGACAAAATATCAAAAATGCTCCAGAATTTCTGATAGCAGAAACAGGTCAAATACGGAAGGTAAAGAAATTCAAATATTTGAGAGAAACAATTCAAGAAAACAGTTTACAAAAAGCCGTTGTAGAAGAAAGGTTATACAAAATGGAACGACCATAACTACAAAAAAAAGTGGTTATCTAAAAACCTCACAATACAACCCTACAACTCAGTAGTCAAACCGTAATGCGAGTAAACGTCTAGAACTGAATTACAAGCTGAATAGATTAATAGTACTCGAAAGAAGAATTATACGGAAATATCGGAACACAGAAAACATAGCAGAAACAATGCGCAAGAGGCGATTGGTTGACATTTATACAGAATGGATGACAACAGGTTAACCAAACAGATCTTCAAATATCTTTGCAACAAGAAGTCAACAACAAGCTGGATTCATGAAGTCAAGAAAGATTTGGGAAGAAGAAGCAACAGAGAGAGAGAGAGATTTAGAGAAAAAAAGTATTATAAACTGAAGGATTCCAAGGTCGGAAGAGAAAGAAAGCAGGCTCAAAATGGTCCGAGGAGAGGAAAAGGAGACGTTAAGAAGGACGAACAAGAAAGGATGAAGGATTGAAATTGTCACGTGGTCACTAGAAGGGCTAAAGGGAGATTTTGAATGTGGTCAAATACGTCAGCCTCGTGGCGGTAGATTTACTGGCACGTAAAATAACTCCTGCTGGACTAAATTCCGGCACCTCGGTGTCTCCGGAAAATCTCAAAAGTAATTAGCGGGACGTAAAGCAAGTAACATTATTATTAATAGTTTCCGTTTGAGGGCGGTGCTGCAGCGGACATGCAATGTAGCAGGACTTCGATGCGGGTATATAAGCACGGACATGTAGGCAAAGGGATTAGTGTGGCAGTCGTGTTGTGCAAAGGTGGGTGCATTAAATGTGGTCACGTGAACCATGGCGACGTTGCGTCCAAACAGGACCAACGTGCTGTTATTCTGTTCTTGCCTGTCGAAGGACAAACACCGGTAGACATCCAGCGGAGAAGGTGCAGCATGTTTACCGAAAACCACCATTGTGGAATGGTACACCAAATTCCGTGAGAGTCGCGTTTCGACACAAGACGCCAGCCTCATCCATTACGGACAACACACGAGCACCCGCCCTATAGTCCTCATCTCCGCCCCATGCGATCATCACACCTTCGCTCCCCTCAAAAAGGCGTTGAAGGATCGATGCTTCCTGTCGGACGAGGATGTGCAGCAGGACACGGTGGTTTGCCATACGGGGATCTTCAACCTGGTACGTCAGAGGAATTAGTGCCTCAGTGCTCACGGCGATTTTGCCTGATTGGCATCCCGATTCAGGGCTATACAGCCGTCAAACGGAAACTTTCTGATCGCCCCTTATATTTTTACGGTTTGTGGACACGCCGATGTGCCGGAATGTCGGTGTTCTTTCACGTGCCAGTACATCTGCCGACACGAGACTGGCGTACTTCACACTCAAATACCACAGGACAGTGCCGGGATCGAGCCCGCCAGCATGCGCACAGAAAGCCATTCAGTTACGCTCACGGAAAATCTGCGCCTTGTTCCCACATTGTGAACACCGCCGGGACTGACAGCCACGTTGTTTTTTTTTTTCCTTACATAAACTGCAACATTATTTGAGCAATACATAAACAGTTGCGGCCGAGATCTGAACCATGGTTACAGCGGTATATAAAAAAAAAAAGCCATCGTTCATCGATATGAGACGATAGTTACTGAACAAATGGGAATGAACTTCTAATCTTTGCTGCGACTGCCGCGAAGGACGACGAACTGAGGTATACACAACCTTAGAGCTCAGAATGTCCCATCCAAGCTTTCGAAAGCACAATGTAAGACCTCCGCAATGCGTACAACAAAGCTACTATCTGGAGGTTATACATGAACGAGCTTTAAATGGTTTACGTTCGAGAAAAGGAGTACGTTTGCATTTATGTCAATAATTGCCTTTTCTTCATCGTCTCAAAAAAAAAATCAATGGTATGTGAGCCCTGGCTCTATTTTCCATTCTAGGATCGGTAACTACAGGTCTTCCAGGTCGCCTTTCATTAGAGATACGTCTTTATAGGAGCACATTCATTACTGCTGCACCATCGTACCTCGACCACTATCAAAACTAATATAGGAAACAAAGGACTGCTGCAAATTTAATAACTGTACCCCTATCTCTACGCTGCAGTTTAGTAAACTAAATTCCACAACCACAATGGAGAATTTACTGCGAAGGGCGGTCTTAAATAGGGAACTCAAAGCATACACAACGCACACAGACAAGCGGAAGAGGAAGAATGGCCGTTTTAACATCCGAACACTGGAGGAGGGTAGAAAACGAAGTTAAGACGAAAGGAAAAAAAAAGATAGACGAGGAGATAGACGCGACCTCCAAAGCTCCAGAACTACCATACAATAAATATTACCCTGGTGTGAACTTCAAATGAAGAGTCACGATCTCCACAGTAATCCTCTCGTCTCCACCCTATCACATACACTTTACAGCCACTCACATAACAGTTGTACGTGACAACTGCACAAGCACCCTGCTACCAAAGTGCTTACTTGGCTGGCACATATTCCTTACTGGAGCACCGTCATATTTCTAGCACTATATAATAAAAAATCGTCTGTCTCTACTTTTTGAATATTAACCTCATACTTAGCCATTATACCGAATAGGATGAATAAGAGCCTATGTCGGATTCAGTTTTTGTTTGTTTGTTTGTTTGTTTGTTTGTTACGTCACGGGAAAACAGATAGGTGGATTGTCTTGAACCATTGTATTCACGTTTAGGATAAGGGCGAGTAGGAACTAAGTTATATGTTGCTTAAAAAATCACCAGGAAAAGGGATTCAAATGAAATATAAGCGATCGCCTGAAGCAAAAAAAATTGGGGGGAGGGGGGCAATGTAGTAAGTTTATGTATAATATGTGAAAGGTGTCAGTCTAGAAAATATCAATGAATTGTCTTTCACTCCATTGCTTCAGAATCGAACTAGGTAGAAAAGCGTTAATATCAGCTTTACAGCAGCGAAGCAATTCTATTGCTGAGAAAAAATATTAGACGGGGGGAAAATGAAGAGAGAATTCACCCGAGAGTGTTTCCCGCCCTCCCCTCTCACCCCCATCAAACTACGGTACATCTGCGGCTCCTTCACGCAAATTGTTCGCTCCATCAATAAACTGGTGTGAAACCTACAGTGGGCTGTCACAGAGCCAATCAACCACAATACGAATGGGAGAGAAAAGGATATAACTTAGCACGGCTTACACAAAGTTCCCAGCCAGAGTAAAAGCAAGTCTCTTCCAAGATATTAAGAAACTAAGCAAGCAAAAAGTTCTGAGATCTGAAGACTGCACGAAATCATCTGAAATTCTACCATCTAGTCATAAGGCAAACTAGTATGGATAGTCATTGGTGTTGCAAACCTGAGAGAGGTAGAAGCTAGTTTGCACTTTCTGACTTCACTTTATAAGTTATGTAGTAAATTCCCAGTCCCTTCGTTTGGAGGAACTTGGAACTTACTATTCCAGCAATAATTTGAGATCAAATCCATGCAAACAAAAGTTTGCACTTTCCACCAACGTAATAAGGAAGCTAGGAGGAGACAATGTAACGTGACGACGTGAAACACTCCCGCAGGGCTTTGCACTTAAATATCTCTGTGTAAGACTATCGGGCTGAGTGGCTCAGACGGTTAAGGCGCTGGCCTTCTAACCCCAACTTGGCAGGTTCGATCCTGGCTCAGTCCGGTGGTATTTGAAGGTGCTCAGATACGACAGCCCCGTGTCGGTAGATTTACTGGCACGTAAAAGAACTCCCGCGGGACTAAATTCCGGCACCTCGGCGTCTCCGAAGACCTTAAAAAGTAGTTAGTGGGACGTAAAGCAAATAACATTATTATTATTATTATTATTATTATTATTATTATTATTATTATTATTATTATTAAAGAGCACTCACTGCCTGATCATCAAAAGTGAAGTATCTATGATGCATTTGAACAAAGGTAGCAGCAGTGTTTGAGAAGAAACTGCAAGGAACTGATCCACAACACCCATTGTTTGGCAATCAACCTGACCATCACTTAATTCTCGACGCAGCTTTGTTATGGGGGAAGTAGGAGTCGCCAATGGCTAGCAGAAAGCCGTTCATACCAAGATATATGAGATGAGAGTCAAGGAACCAATAAATTATATGGATATGTTGCCATACGGTAAGTCGCTGAATATGCCGAACGCTACTTTTTCACGCAATCAGGTCAACCTGAAGAAGTGAAACAGACGCCAGATCACTTCTTGGTCTGACCCTTGATGACCAGGCCGCTTAGACTGCCTGCTTGTCAATTCAGACGCTCCGTTTAACTCTACTAGTCTGCAGAGTAAACGGGATCTCTGTTCAGTGATACGTGACTCAGTTTTAATCCATTTTGTCGGGCAAACATCCAATGAGTCATCAAAAACCTTTTGCACGCCGACACCATACGACGCAGAGTGTCGAATAGACTTCTTTTCCGCCCTTCAAAAATCCGACTACGTCAGCCGAGGTTGAACTCGCGATCTTAGGGTGCGGAGGACGGCACCGTACCATTGATCCACGAAGTGAGCTAGATCCTTGATGAACTACACCCATTGCAGAGAAGACCTAATGCCTGTAACGTGGAAGACATAACAGCCGCTAGACACTGGAATTTAAAAAATTTACCCGGACACGAAAATTAAATTGACTTGATTACTTTAAGAGGAAAAACAACAAGTAGTTTGTGTGTGGCAACATTGACAGCTGGTGCATATAGAAGGTTTGAACAAAGAACCATAAATTCTCACTACCCTCAACAGAAGGAAGCTAGAATACTTTGGTTATACAGGGAGTATAATTTAAGACTTCGTAGCGGAGTACCGAGGCACAGGAGTGCAGAGAAACGGTGATAGCGAGCGCAGTGCCCGCAACAGCGAGCGGACGTAGTCGTCTCACAGAAGCGGCATCATTACGCCTACAGAAACCAAACGAAACTGACCTCACCAACTATATACATGCACAGGAGAAAGAAAGAAAGAAAGAAAACAAACTAGTAAATGAAACTGGATTCACCAGTATTTACAGAAGATGTTGAGCTGCGATGCAAGCTCGCATGATCATAAAGCCGGCTTTACATTTACGAGTAACTCTTATACGAGTAGGCTACTCGGACTGACTCGGATAAGAAATCGTAAATGTAAACGATGACTCGTACGTACTCTTAGCTCGTATACGAATAGCAATCAAAGTAGAGAGGCTTCCGACTTGCATCCGAGTTAGACTGTTTTAAAAATGGCGGAGACTAAATACTGCACGATGTCTCGTGAAAATCTGAAGGAGTTCATTAAGAGCGGAGTGCCTGTGGAATGTTAAGTGCTCTCAATATCGGGACATCAATGCGAGAAATAAGGCCTATGAAGTTAAACATAACTACGGATCTAGTTAAAAAGAAAATCAACTTTTGGAATGAACAAGGAAATAGTTGAGGCTGATATACGCGTCAAGAATTCTTTTGATTTGAAGCTATCTCCAGTAGCTAAAAATCTGAGTCACTGCCAGTTGCAGCTGAGAATTGATACAACTTCTCATCTGAGTGTTTTTTTTGGGGGATATGGGGGGCAACCTAGAAAAAATTAATTACTAATAATATGCCAGTATTTAGCATATCGGTACCGGTATTATAAAAGTCATTTCGTCCACTTACCAAAAGGTACAACATTTCAAATGTACTAAAATCCATCCTTAAGAAGTCTCTATAACCATCTCCTCCCTCGTTTAATAAATCCACTAGTAAATGTTCCTGTATTCCAAAAACGGGTCTTTTCTTCAAGGATTCTTTAACCCAAAAGCTCCTGACTTTTTTCGCTTCATTCTGTTGTCTTGTTTTAAAACACAACAGCAAGATACCAGCCATAGCAAGACGTTTTCGTCTGCTTGGAGCCATATTGGAAACTGTACTCTTATACGAGTAAGCACCATAAATGTAAACGCGTTTCCTACTCGTATACGAGCGCTCGTATACGAGTTACTCGTAAATGTAAAGCCGGCTTAAGATTACGAAATACACTCTGCAGTACATAAACACTGACGGAACGCACAGGATACCTAATTTCAATTTTTTAAAATTCATGTGCACTTCTAGAATTATTTCTGTAAAATTTTCCTTTGAGAGTTCCCCACAGATAAAAATTCATGTGTGTTTAAATCAGACGAACGAGGGAACCATAGACCTTTACTGATGATCTGATCATCATCGAACACTTCCTGCAACCGTCGCACCGTCCTACTGGATATAGCCGTACCTTTTTTCTTCTTCTTCAGTCCGCTGAACCCAAAAAAGTTCGAGGAGGCTGTGAATATAATGGTCGGAAGTAATCGTGTCCTGAAAAAATATATGACCGACAATTCGACGGGCACTAATAGCGCACTATACACCCACCTTCACATCGTGCAGTGGTCTCGGCTGTTAAACGTACGGTTCTGTACTGTGAATTAACATATCCACTCAAAAACCGTGCTTCGTCACTCATAAAAAAGAAAGTTCGGATCTACGATACGATCGTGGGCACCATTCATTAAACAAAATCCCCTATGACACAACAGCCCTGACACGCCTTGGTCTACCAAGCGACCGCTGCTCAGCCCGAAGACTTGCAAATTAAGAGATGACGCTTGGTCAGTTCAACGAATCCTGTGTCGTTATTCTCTGCTTTCTAGATCGAAGTCATCATCTCACCATCAGTTAGCTCAATTGTAATTACGTAGGCTTAGAGGAACTTGAGCCAATCCTCAGGACCAGGCAAAGTCCCTGACCTGGCCGGGAATCGAAGCGCGGCCTAGGGATGAAAGGCAGGCACGCCACAACTAGACCACGGGGCCGAACACTATTCATTAGCCAACTGCAAAATCTTATTCTTGCAATGAAGTCTGCAAGGTGTATGTTACGGACTGAATGAGTCCGGTATGATCGTAAATGGTTTGGGTTTTCTCTCCAGATCTTCAGCTGATGTTTTCAGTAATAATAACAATATTGACTTTACGTCCCACTAACTACTTCTACGTTTTTCGGAGACGCCCAGGTGCTGAAATTTAGTCCCGCAGTTCTTCTACGAGACAGTAAATCTACCGACACGAGGGTGACGAATATTTGAGCACCTTCAAATACTACCGGACTGAGCCAGGATCGAACCTGCCAAGTTCGGGTCAGAAGGCCAGCGCCTCAACCGTTTGAGCCACTCACCCCGGCATTTTTCAATATCTTCTCTTGCTTCCGCCATTGGCGCTTCTCTTTCTTGTTCCTGTACCCTTCTCTCTACCACTGAACTCCAGGATATTGGTTGGTGTAGATTAATTTCTCCAGTTCTCTATCCCTTACACCTTGATTCCCATCTCAGTCCAGTACTTCCGGAGTTCGACAACCTGCTTAGTTCCCGCCTTTTCTCTCGTCTCAAATACTCTTCTAGTCATTCCCTTCATGTCCATTCAGGTGGATTTTTAATTTGCTTTACGTCACACCGACACAGATAGGTCTTATGGCGAGCATCAGACAGGAAAGGGCCAGGATTGCGATGGACGCGGCCGTGGCCTTAATGTACAGCCCCAGCATTTGCCTGGTGTGAAAATCGGAAACCACGGAAAACCACAATCAGGGTTGCCGACAGTGGGGTTCGAACCCTTTATCTCCCGAATGCAAGGTCACAGCAGCACACCCCTAACCGCATGACCAATTTGCTCATTCTTTCTCTAACTGATCTGCCATATGCCTTCCTAGTGCCATCGTCTCGGCCGCATACAAGGAGCACTAGGAAAGTTTTGCAATACGCAAAAACGGTTGACTGGACATCCCTGTTATGATGAGAGATAAAAAGAGGGGTAAAAACTGGTCTAGAAGACAGCAAGGCGCGACCTTCACACCAGATGTTACCAAGCAGTGGGACTGAAAGCAGGTTGAGATGTCAGTGTGGTCTAAAGGTGAATATCACACAATTATCCGCTACTTTGCTCGTGGATTAACTGTTGACCAGTGCCTGGATGAAATGACTGCTGTGCTGGAGAAAGACTGTCCACATCGGACAACAATTTTCCGCTCGTACAAAGAGTTCCAGAGGAGAAATTTTGGGGTTGAAGGTGATCCTCGTTCTGGGCGACCGTCTGAATCAGTGACTGAGGAAAACATTGAAGCTGTGAGGAAAATGTTGCAGCAAGAGAGGCGGTTGACATATCGGCAAGGAGAAGAGACCCTCCACATCCCTACATCAGTTATTCATTCAACTCTACACGACCATCTCCATGTTAGAAAGGTTTGTTCCCTTTGGGTGCCCCATTCACTTTCAGAGAAACAAAGGGCACATCGCGTGAAATGGTGCCGAAAAATGTTAAACAGTTTGAAAATGGGACTTCATGTAACGTCAATAGCATCGTTACAGGTGACGAAAATCCCAGAACAAGATGTGGCTGTTTGAAGATGAGGGTACTCCTGTGACTGTGCGAAAGTCAAGGTCAGTGAAGAAAATGACGATTGCAGTATTCTTCACTAAAAGGGGCATCGTGACTCGGGTTGTGCTAGAAACACCAAGAACATACTGCGAAGTGGGACAGTGAGACTTGTCTGCCTCAGGTCCTCAGGTCATTCAGGCTCTCAAGCGGCCCCGTCCCAAGTTCACATCTCAACACTTGGCTCCAGCACATCGTGCTAATGTAACAACGGATTTTCTTGCCAGATCAGGGTTAATTGTGCTTGATCACCCTCCATACAGTCCTGATCTTGCCCCGTGTGACTTCGCACTCTTCCCAGAAGTGAAGATGAAGCTGAAAGTGCGACGTTTTGCATCCGACGAGGAGCTTCTAGAAGCATGGGATCAAAAGTGTGAAAATGTAACCGAAGAAAAGTGGCAGAGTTGGTTCAGTGACTGGTTTCGATGTATGGAGAAGTGTATTGAGTGTGGTGGAAATTATTTTGAAAAAGTCTAAAGCGTTTACTCACATTGCAAAACTTTCCTAGTGCCCTTTGTATGGTATCGCATCACTGTTGCCTTGTAGTGCCTTGGGCTTTGAGTCTATTGATACGTTTCTTTTACTGTACATTTCTCTGGTCGCAAGGTAGGTAGTCATCATCTTCACCCTCTCTTATAAATCAGCTTTACGTTCACCGAAATATCGACCTATCCTCGTTGAATAGCCCTGTG
Organism: Anabrus simplex; assembly: GCF_040414725.1. Lineage (NCBI taxonomy): Eukaryota > Metazoa > Arthropoda > Insecta > Orthoptera > Tettigoniidae > Anabrus > Anabrus simplex. The sequence goes on along the minus strand of NC_090278.1, from coordinate 85,037,413 downwards.
TTAGAACTGCGCTGAAGAACAGAAAGTACACACACACACACACGTTGCAACCACCACCTTGTAAGCCTGCTCTTGTACACGATAAATGAACGAACGGACAAACGATTGACTGAACTGGACGCCACAAACATCCATGTATTGCATTCCAACAGAGGCAATCAGTGGCTGCCATTACGTCGTGTTAGATTCAATGAGTTTTTTAAATAGGAAATTGGATTTTTAAACCTAAAAGACAGAGGTTGTGCTTTTATAGCAGGAAAGAGATGGACCGACTAAATAACGAACATTCCTACGCTTCCCAAACAGTGAATGTAGTTAATTGAATATGAAACCAAACATATCAAAACGGTGTTAAATCTACCAGCCTACTAAATCATTCTAATCTGAGACCAGTACCCGAATGAATCGCAAGGCACCAGGCTGCACCTAATATAGTGGTACTAGGGGGAGAAGAGAAATAGCTACATAGAACGTATAATTCATATAAGGTACAGCATTATTGCAGACAAGAAAATCAATCTCGAACACAAAACAAAACTAGCAAGTTAACACACCCACAGGCAGTGCTTCAGTTCGGGCAAGATGCGGCGGGATACATCCGGTTACTTCTTAAAACAGGGCACATTCAAATAATCCCGCTACTTTTTCAAAGCGACAATACCACCCCAAATTTTGTTTACATAATAATAGAAATAATAATAATCTAGCAATTTTCTGATTCTTCAGACATGCTACAAAGTAAATTAATCACCTCAAGACACAGCCGGAAAAAGCAGGCCTCCAGATCTCTTTGGAGAAAACGCAATTCATAACTAACATCAAGAGAGCTAAAAGTAAACGAGGGGGCATTTTTTTTCTTTTACTATTTGCTTTACGTCGCACCGACACAGATAGGTCTTATGGCGACGATGGGATAGGAAAGGCTTAGGAGTGGGAAGGAAGTGGCCATGGCCTTAATTAAGGTACAGCCCCGCACATTGTGGTACTACTAACAGGTATTGTAATGCGCACAAGTAACACAGACCTATGGTGTTTCGCACATTGTGGCGCCTGGTGTGAAAATGGAAAACTATCTTCAGGACTGCCGACCGTGGGGTTCGAACCCACCATCTCCCGATTGCAAGCTCACAGCTGCGCGCCCCTAACAGCACGGCCAACTCATACCCGGTGAGGGGGCAATCAAACGGACAGTTAAGTTTAGATGATGATGATGCTTGTTGTTTAAAGGGGCCTAACATCTAGTTCATCGGCCCCTAATGGTACGAAATGAGACGAATTGTAATGACAACTTAAAAGTCCAAAATCCTCCATTGACCAGAATTCAAAACGTGAGGATGAAGAATGAATGAATGGATGGATAGATATGTATTTAAAAAAATCAGCGGAGCTGACCCGCAATGCCCCACACTCCCATAAACTAGCGTTAAACAACAGTATTACTGACCAAGGGACTGCTTCTAAAGCACAACCCTGAATCTATGATGCTTGTAATCTGAAGGGGTCCAAAATCCAGGTCAACGGCCCCTCATAATGGTACTTATTGCTAGGAAAGTAGAACCATGGTATTTGTCATGTTGCGGTACTAATCAAAAGTAGCGTAGACTCGCGGTATTCCACACATTATGGTACTACTCACAGGTAATGTAATGCGACGGTGTTCCGGACATAAGTGTACTAACCACAGGTACTCGTACTATCCCGTGGTGTTCCTCACACAGTGGGTACTAATCATAGGCACGGTGTCGCTCATATAGTAGTACTAATCGCAGGAACTGTAAAACTCAGCTGGAAGCACACACTGTCGCTACTAATAACAAACCTATTGTGTACCTAATATAGTGGTACTACGCGCAAGTAAAAGCGACCCATGGTGTTCCCTGCGTGATGGTACTACAGTAATTACTAATTACAAGTAGTCTCCTGGTTCTAATTCGATCATCCCATGGTCGCCCCTTTTCGTCGCCTTTTAACAGGCAGGGGATACCGTGGGTGTATTCTTCGTCTGCGTCCCCCCACCCACAGGGGGTCAGTTAAGTTCAAATATCTTGGTGAGTGGATAGAACCAAACATATCCGAGAAAGAAGCTTTCGCGTCGGGCATGAATAAAATGGAAATGGCTTATCAACTGACCAAAGGCGTTTACAACAAGAAGTTCATAGTTCATATCTCTGAACGCAAAACTCAGTCATTAATGAACTGTCATCAGACCAGAGGCTTTGTATACAGCGGAATACCTTGCTATGAACAAGAAAGGCCTGATAGGAAAATTGGAAATTAAAGAAAGATCTTACGAAAAAATTCTTGGCCCAACTGAAGACAAAGATGAATATAGACGTCGGCATAACCATGAGATGTACTATGTCTAGAAGATCTCTAATGTCAGGAGGAGAAGGAGAATTGCATCTTATGGCCACATGCTTATAGAACCAGATCGTTACCTATTTTAAACATAAGAAGACTCAGCCAACTTGGTTCAAGGAGGTGAAAAGGGACCTACAGGAGATGGGGATCACTTATGAAGATATACAGAAACGCAACCCACTCAGGAGGAAACAAAGACCACCGGGATTGTCAAGAAAGGTCAAAGTTGAAGACGGGAAAGACGTGGATGAAGGAAAGAAAAGAGCAAAACCGGCAACGAATGATCAAAGCCCAGAGAAGACAGCTGAAATAACGTGGTCCTTAGTAGGCCGATGGCCCGACTCGTTGGCTGAATGGTCAGCGTACCGGCTTTAACGTTCACTGGATAATTCCAATGGGCCGGGGGCCGGGCATTTGTGCTGTCCCCAACATCCCTGCAACTCACACACCACACACAACACTTTCCTGCACCACATAACACGCAGTTACCTACGCATGGCAGATGCCGCCGACCCTTATCGGAGGGTCTGCCTTACAAGGGCTGCACCCAGCTAGAAATAGCCGCACGAAATTATTATTAGTAGGCCGATATGAATAAATAATAATAATAATAATAATAATAATAATAATAATAATAATAATAATAATAATAATAATAAGCAAATAAAACATGTAAACAAATTCAAATACCTAGTCGGGTGGAGAGAGCCTGACATATATAAAAAAAGAAGCAGGATCAACAAGATGGGAACTGCATACCAGCCGAAGATATCTACAATAAACGATCATCAATCCATCACCACTGTCGGTCAGGTGACAGATTCCCTAACAATTGTTTACCTGGTATTTTCTTAAATGATTTCAAAGAACTATTGAAGACCTCTCGTGGTAATTTATTACAATCGCTAAGTCATTTTCCTATACACTAATATCTGCCTATATTTGTTCTCTTGAATTCCAACTTTATATTCATTTATTATTAATGATTTAAACCCACTAGGGAGCGCTTATGACTAGTTCTTTTTGGATGCTCAGTCCGGCTCCATGGCTAAATGGTTAGCGTGCTGGCCTTTGGCCACAGGGGTCCCGGGTTCGATTCGCGGCAGAGTCAGGAATTTTAACCATCGTTGGTTAATTTCTCTGGCACGGGGACTGGGTGTACGTGTCCTCTCACCTGGCGAGCCGAGCATGTCCTCGGACACTACCGGCACTAAAAGCCATACGCCATTTCATTTCATTTGGATGCTCAATTTCGTTCCCAATACTTCTTGAGCCCTGCTATTAGTTTGTCCTTCCTTTCCTGTAGAAGAGGTTTGCGAGATTTAAAAACCTTTGGTAGAGAAGGTCAAAATTCGGGGCGGTCTGAGACATCAGTATTAGAAATCCCAGCGCATTCTTGTAGCTTTTGATGAGTGAGACGATCTTCTTCGTACCAAGCTTATTTATCTGCTAATGTCATTTCACGCCTTGTTACAGCTCGTCTCTTTGCTCCAAGTCTGCCCAGCCCTAAGTTTGCAACATTTTCGGAACACTACTCTTTTGATGAGTCCTTCAATGCCAAGCTCAGACACTACTGTACAGTCATTCAACCAGCGGCCCTGTACGCAACAGAATGTCTCGTAATGAATAAGAAAGCATACCTGCCAACTTTACAGAACTAAAAATCACGATGCCTGGCGAAATATAGGAGTACTATGGTATATATTATAACACTCATTTTCTCAAACCCCGACTGTTACTATACGAGGCTACAAGACTAATAAAAGTTACACATCTGTACTCCCTTACAGGAAGTGAGTGAGATGATCGGTCTCTGATAAGACTCCAGAAAATAGTATGAAATCATGCTCCACACATGTGAATCAGTCATGCACTTCGATGGCATTACTTAGCAAATGCACAGATTAATATATTGCATCACGCGCCCGCGCGATTATGCGAAGTGCAATGTTATTTTTATTAAGTAATAAATTTAAATTCGCCAAAATTGTGTCCAAATGGCTCCTAAAATCTCTAGAAAAGTCACTCGTCGTTATCTTTGAAATTCTGTCACTAAATTACTTTTTTTTAAGACTCCAAATCTAGCGACTAGTCTCTAGAATCGACTAGATTGATGTGAACGAACACAAACATAGCACGCGAGAACGAGAGATGTGTACAATCGATATACGCTTTGCGATATACAGGTTTCAACAAACATCGAACATTCGCGCGCATTTCTCGTATTAATAAACGTCGATATTCCATTTGAAAATGGCCAATGTGCGAAGGACTTCGGGCCACTGGCGTACAATGCTGAAATGGAGGAATTTGAGAACAAATGTTTGGAGTTCACCAAAAAATAAGAAAAATCGGGAGGCGGGAAAAAACTGTGGAAAATCGGGAGTCTGCCGCCTAAATCGGAAAAGTTGGCATGTATGATGAAACGTTTAATAGAAACCAAAGAAAGGAAGATCCTGAATCAACGTCTTGGAAGCGGTCAAAGAAAATAGCGAGTACAGAAAAAGGCAAAACCATGAGCTAGAGCGTGTATAAAATATAACTGGCCTGGAAAATATTTACAATACGACTGACGCGGGTTTGACCCTTGTTAATGAACATCACACAAGATAGCTGCCTCTGTGGATGCGTGGTAGAGTGTCGGCCTCTGGATCCCAAGATAGCGGGTTCAAACCCGGCAGAGGTAGTCGGATTTCTGAAGGGCGGAAAAAAGTCCATTCGACACTCCATGTCGTACGATGTCGGCATGTAAAAGATCTCTGGTGATACATTTGGTATTTACCCGACAAAATTAATTAAATCTCAGCCATAGACGCCCAAGAGAGATCCGGTTTACTCTGTCTGCCATCTAGCAGACCTAGAGTAAAACGGAACGTCAAAATTGACGAGCAGACAGCCAGATGGCGTCAAATCGAAATGTCTGCAAACGGTAGCTGAGGAAATACGATTATTATTATTATTATTATTATTATTATTATTATTATTATTATTATTATTATTATTATTATTATTATTATCACCACACAAGATGCTGGACATGGCCCCACCTGACAAACTGAGGATCCAAAAGACCTGACTACACTTCATTCAGGAACCACGGCGGAACTCAACACGCTAAGGTTTGTCTAGACGCTGTAACACGTGTACAACAGTAAATTTGTAAGGGTACAGGTGCAGGTTCTTTTTGATAATGTTTCGACACGACGATCTAACTCCCACAAAGAGCTGTTTCCTGTCTTAAGAGGTCGTTTGTTATTAGCCTTACGTCCCACAAACCCCTTTTACAGTTTTCGTCTTTGAGAATTCGTCGGACTTTGTTCCAGGCTCTGCCTCACTCTTCTGGTGTTCAAACTCTTTACGAATAGTTACGGTTTTTATTCGCTACAGAACCCGTTTCACGCCCATTAAGCCACTAAGTTTTTCATTGCCGGCTTGGCTGCAGGTTTTGCCAAAAACACTTCCAGCTTTAAAACTCTTGCGCAAACAGTTCCGCACAGGTTTTCCACACTCCGTGCTTCGCATAACACTCGACAATGAGCACGCGCTCTTTTATCGTGAGCTCCATTTTGTGTTGCATTCAACTGGTCACTAAACATGTCTGTTCTCACTCACTCACTCACTCATACGCAATGTCACAGCGAAGTACTCGGGAGATGCACACGAGCAGACATGTGACAGCAATCGAATGGTGCATCGAAATAACGGTTTCCAGCATTTTCTGCGATACAAAGTTCTGCACAGAAATACTTAAGCAAAGGTTAAAGACCATGGAAGAGAACAGTTCAAAATCTTGTGGTCCACGGCTGGCCGAATCGAAATGTTGTTTTGAAAAATAATAAAACGGGCTCAGGACGCAAATTACGCTCCCTGTATGTAAATTTCGACGTCCTATTTGAGAACTTAACCAGCCTTTTGACACACACACACACTGTATGTAAATTGGTGCGTTGAGTACGGACCATTTACTTGCCAGTTGTTTATAACAGGACGACCAGTCTAAACCGAAGTTAGCTTACGCAGAAGAATTGAGTGGAAATCGTTATTGGACTGACTTCATTATTGACTGTTTGTGGTAGAGGCTAACTGTCCGGGAGGAAGGGTGAGGATTTTCAAAACCATTGCCCTCTTTTCCTCTCTTTCTCTCATTCCGTGAGCGGCGTGAAATTCCCAGTGTTCTCTGCCACTCACTCAGTCTTGACAGACAGACACCCAGACGGAGAGATGAATTCAGGGAGCTGTCCAATCAGAACCAGCCATTAATCAAGGTGCGAGCAAGAGAGAGAATCCGCACGTTTTACCTTAGGAGCCCATTTTCTTCCTTCTCCCCGCAGTGTAGACTCCACTAAACTACAATATTAATACCTACGTATGTACACACACCCTCGTGGCCTATAGCTACTTGACCGTTCCAAGATCAATCACAGCATAAATTGTGTTCCCCGCTTAGAACCAGCTTAACCCTTCAAATGGTACGGTGCAGGTTAGTTTCAGGCGCACCGGGCGAGTTGGCCGTGCGGTTAGGAGCGCGCCCTGAAGTTGGTTTTTCGTGGTTTCTCAATTTCACATCAGAAAAATGCTGGGGCTGTCCCTTAAGGCCACTGCCGTATCCTTCCCATTCCGAGGCCTTTCCTATTCCATCGTCGCCATAAGACCTATCTGTGTAGGTGCGACTTAAAGCAAACAGCAAAAAAAGATTCAGGCGCGCTCTCTTGACACATTGTCCTTTTTCCATTTCCTATATCAAAGACCTCCAGTTCTGGCTGCCCGGTCGGCCTGATTCACTCAGTACCACGAGTGTTTTAACGCTTAGGTATTTTGTTGTATGACCCACTCCTTTTTTTTATTTCCTTGGTTACGTTTCTTAGTGAATGTTTTTCACATCATCATAGTCCTCATTTCCTGAAGGCTACGCCTTGTTCCTACAATCACTGACCTCTTCTCTTTGCAATTCGTTTCATTTGTGCGTAACCTTGGCACCCATGATCTCGGCTACCTGTTCAAGGATCTCCTTAATGGCTTTCCTCTGCCCTCCTTACCCAACATTTCCCTTAAAAGACAGTTCACAGAAGGCCCAACTTACAATATATGTGCTTGGGTTTACGCCTAATCACGCTTCAAATAAGGAAGGTTATCTCAATATTTACGCTTCCTAGCGATAAGGAGAAGCGAGATAAATGGCTTCATGTTATACACAGAGTTAATTTCGAACCTAGTAAATATGCCTGTGCCTGTATCTAACATATTTATAAAAATCATTTAATTCGGGTAGACACGGCAAAAACACCAGCCGGTTCCGTTTCAACTGTGCCCAGGAGAAAGCTAAAACTTAACTGACGATGCTGTGCCAACAATATTTCCTGGGCAGCCGTTATTTATATCACAGCAGAGTGAAAAGCATAATCATTTTTCTTTTAATATTTTGAAAATGAAAGTTGAAGAACCTGGCCAATTTCTGTGACAAGCGTGGGTGTGTGGTGTAGAATGAATGAGTGCTGTGTCCAAGATCTGTCATATTTTAGGAAACTTTTAACAGGTATTCATAAATAATTAACAATACCATATGCTCAAACAAGCATAAAACAATGCAATTATTTTGAGAGATAAATCCCATAGTGACCATCGTCCAGTCCTAGGAGTGGTCTTAATTCGAACATTTGATAATATGTAATATACCATACGTGCATATATTTGTATGTAATTCCGTTTGATAACATTTCTTCATTGGTATGGGTTTATGAGCTTATTATCGCATTTCTTCTGCCATATTACGATAAAATGTCTCGTATCAGTGGTATAGGACTTCCACGCGACCACGAAGATTTAGCACTAAGCGTGTGACGTCACAACTCCTGGTAGCAGGCTGTGGCGGAGGGGATGGGCCTGCGGAATTTTCCGTAATTATTCCAGCCATTGTCTCAGGGGAGGGAGCCGGGGACAGTGGGCAGCGATTGACAGAAATTTTAAGCTGGTGGCGAATGACATGTATTCTACAGGAATCTAGCTCGCCAATCGTTCGAACACGAACCCAGGCTACTCATTCACTCTAGTCGTTAATACATACAATCGATCACAGGGCATTATACATGAGAATTACACCCACTACTACAGAAGAAGCTGATGGTTTTTAAGTCGTTCACTCACTTGGTTAAAAATACAGAGAACTTTATGCCGAAGACGCAAGTTAAGTGAACTTTGATCTGGGCGACACCCGGCGAATCTCACGTCAGGAGGAGTGAGACACAAACACGGCTTTGCCTCAACTCTCCGAACTTATCCAACGGGGTCGTCCTACATCGAAAACTTCACTTCCCTCCCATTCCAGTTATTGATCCCTTTCCTTTCAGCACGAGATCTTTTTTTTTTTTTTCTTCCAATGTAGTTAAAAAGAAATATCTGAGAAGAAATACAAAGTGAAAACAAACAGATAGGAATGGTGAAAACATGACCGGATAAAAGATGTGGCAGTAAGGAAACCGTGCCAAAAGTCGCTTGACGTAATATTACAGGTCAGATGACATCAACCACTTCGACATGCTTACCACAATCCAAGTTACACTATCTCTCACAGAATGAATATTATGTCATACGTCAAAACAAACATGCAATCATCTGAGAAGATTGAGCCTACCCAAATTTATTTTGCTAAGTACACTAGTAAGAATACGGAGCGAATTGGCAGGGTCGCGCAGATGTGAGCATGTATTCGGGAGATAGTGGGTTGGTTTATTTATTTATTTATTTACGACTTTCTGTACATGTCAGGGCTCAGGTTATGAAGATGCCAAACTATAAACTATACACCTGCATAAACATAATATAGTGAGCATTGTAACCACTTAAAATTAGAAATAAATTTAATATAATTTAAAGCAAACGTAAAATTTAATTGAAATTGAAAGTACCATAAAAATTATTTTGAAATTATTAAATTAATGTACAGTATTTACTATTATTAAAACTAAATCTCGAAAAATTTAAATTATGTTACTAACCTTACATTTTATTTATCTTAAGAATCTAACGTTTGAGGGTGCTTCTTGTAGCAATTGATCTCAATGTAGGCAAAATTTCGAGCATATTCTTCTGAATAACTTTAGGTTACTTTTGTGTCTAATTTCAGCCGGGAGAGAATTCCAGGAACGTCTAGTCCCCGGTACAAATGAGTTGTTATAGCCTACGTACTACTATGGTGAGTAGGAATGAACAACACGGATCCTATTGATGACCTTGAGGGTGCTCTAACTGAGGGAGAGAGGTAGTTGAAATCTATTCTGAGGTAATCTGGTTTACCTGTTTGCAGTATTCTTTTGCAGAAGAGAAACAGCATGATACTTACGCCTATCAATCTTAACAAGGACAGCTGATGGAAGAATGGGCCGATGTGGGAATGGTGCGGAACAATTAGAATGAATCGAATGCAGGCATTATGCGCCCGATGAAGTTTAGAACCAACTGAATCGTCGCCATAAGACCTATCTGTGTCGGTGCGACGTAAAGCAACTAGAAAAAAAACTGAACTACGCTATTGTAGACATCACCATAATCACATACTGGTAGCATTTGTCCTTGAACGAGCAGTTTCCTGGATTTGACACGTAGAAAGTCTTTCATTTTGTACAGTGAATGTAATGAAACGAACTGGGTTCCAACCCCGCCGTCGGCAACCCTGAAGGATTTCCTAGGCTGCCCATTTTCACACCAGGCAATCCATGGGGCCGTACCTTAAGACCATGGCCAGTACCTTCCCAATCCCAGCTCTCAGTCGCGCAAAACCTTCAAGTGATAGTGAGACGTTAAAAAACCACTAGAAAAACAATTAGAAAGAATCACTGAAAATTCGCCGAACATGTGACATCACACCTATTTAAAAAATAAGTTTTCGTGATTTACAAAACCACGGGACTTCCGGTTATTCCAGAATTCAATCCACATAGACGTTGAGTATTTTGACCTACGTAAGAATCCCATGTGCTTTGGTCGGGATTAGAGTTGCGAATTAAGAACTGAATTTCTTACATTTTCGGGGTTAGACAAGGCTGTAATCTTCCACCTTTGGTGTTCGTAGTTTACATGGATCATCTGCTGAAAGGTATGAAATGGCAGGGAGGGATTGAGTTAGGTGGAACTGTAATACCGTAAGCAGTCTGGCCTATACTATTGTACGTGAGATTGAATCGATGAATAAGATATCATGAGTCCACCCAGTTTTCACTCCCGTACAGGAAAGTTGGTCTGAAAACAGACAAATGTAAAGATATTTTCGTCTGAGTGCTGACTTTCTTCTTACAGAATATTGTTGATCGTAACTGTGAGCTCACTGCATTAGCTTTACATCTTGATTCAATCTCACGTACAATAATACCATCCTGGGAGAACACAAAACCCAAATACTTGAAATTATCTACTAGTTCCAGTTTTGTATCACCAATCTGACATTCAGTTCTGTTGGATTTCTTACCTACTGACATTAATTTTTAGTCTTCGGAAGGCTAAATTTTATACCATACTCACTGCACCTATTTTTCAAGTTCCGAGATATTCGACTGTAACAGACATGAAAGTACGAGAATGACTGCAGGTACAAACATGTTGGAACAATGGCAGGAGGGTACTCGGTATGAGGAGGGTGGTACAGCTGGGCGATTAGGATGAGAATCGTTATAGGTATCCATTAGTGGGGCAAGTCAGCTCCATGGCTACACTCCTTGCTCTGTAAGCGCGTACACTAATAATTACGGTACAGTCCCAGCATTTGTCTGGTGTGAGAATGGGAAATCACGGAAAACCATCATCAGGGCTGCCGATAGTGGGGTTCGAACCCACTATCTCCCGAATGCAAGCTCACAACGCGGCTAACTCAATAAGAGTGTAACCGTACTCTTTCTCTCCTATTGAGTTAGCCGCGTTGTGAGCTTGCATTCGGGAGATAGTGGGTTCGAACCCCACTATCGGCAGCCCTGATGATGGTTTTCCGTGATTTCCCATTCTCACACCAGACAAATGCTGGGACTGTACCTTATTTAAGGCCACGGCCGCTTCATTAACACCCTTAGCCCTTTCCTATCCTATCGTCGCCATAAGACGGTGCAACATAAAACAACTTGTGTATTTCAGATAAGAAAGGTAGGGGTAGACCAAAGCATGCGTATGACAAACAGATTAGATCAGATGTAAAATGAAGTAATTACATAGAAATGAAAAGGTTAGCACAGGATAGGGTGACATGAAGAGTTGCATCAGTCTATGGAATGATGACCCAAACTACAACCACCAGTGTTCAAATCCAGTTTCTAATTCTGATTTCAATACAGGAGTCACAAAGACTACTAGTATTAAATATTACTTAGCATCTCCTTAGTAAATCAACCTGGGACCGAGATATAAAAACACTATTCCACAACACGAGCAGACGATCAACTGTAGACTCTCTTGCCAGTCTATAAAACCCGCTATGAAGGCTTCCCCTTCAACAAAAGGTGATTAATTAACAAAGTGAAGGAGAAAAGTTTCCCCATACAAAGTAGATAACTTCATCTTCCTGCCTGGAGGATAACAAAGAGCATTTTTAAAAACAAACTTTTGTTTCTCCCCTCCCTACTGCTACCTCTTTAAAGGTGAGAGCAGATCATTACTTTTTGTTTGAAATTAAAAAAAGAGCAAATATCTACACACTCCCACACAGGGGGGAAAAATGCAAATAAGCTTTGCATTTACAAAGACTCGAGGAAGACCAAACCAACAAGAATGTATTTACTGTTTTAAGTGTTTAGGGAAGGAGAAGTTGCCTCACTCAAACATCTGAACCTAGGGACTTGAGACAATCCCATGGCACAGATAATTAGATTAGAGCTATGAGAAAAACTCCTACTGCCAACACATTTTTTAATGGCTAAAAAATCCAAGAGCAATGATTTTGCATGTTGGTGGAAACCATGAGTATAACACAGGAAGTCCTTTGGCCTCCAGAGAGACCTGGAGCAGGTATTCCTACTTGACACCCATGGGCGATTTGCACACCTGAATGTGAGACGACAACGGTAATGAGGTAGGAAGAGGGTGAAACCAGGTGCTCAAGGCTTAATGTCGCCATCTGTCTCATGGATTAACAGTGGCACAAGCCCTCACTCCATATGAGAAGCTTGGTTATCAGAGGTTCCAAATCCAAAAGAAAATTTTACACAAGGGAAGAAAAACACTCAAGAGTGAAAAATTTCAATTAAAAATTCATTTTAGGCCTTTATTATGTTCAAATAGAATAAATGCATTTCTATACAAAGTACTTCTGCTAAAACAAACCAACCAACCAACCAATCACTATTGATCTGCATTTAGGACAGTCGCCCAGGTGGCAGATTCCCTATCTGTTGTTTTCCTAGCCTTTTCTTAAATGACTGCAAAGAAATTTGAAATTTATTGAACATCTCCCTTGGTAAGTTATTCCAATCCCTAACTCCCCTTCTTATAAACGAATATTTGCCCCTTCAATTCCAACTTTATCTTCATATTGTGATCTTTCCTACTTTTAAGGACACCACTCAAACTTATTTGTCTACTAATGTCATTCCACGCCATCACTCTGCTGACAGCTTGGAACATACCGCTTATTGCAAGTGACTAATCTCATGTTTTAATCCGTATTGAAATCTGTTGATAAACAATAACAAAGTTTTATTATGAATCCACCTGTTCAATACAGGTTATGTGGTGATATAGTCAATCACCACATAACCTCGGATAACACCAAACTACCAAACAACAATTGGAGGGACATTCAACAAGATAAACCAAGCAACAACTTTTAAATACGAGCGTTGATTTACGTCCCTTTCAATCATGCCATATCAAATCCATTAGTTCAACGTACGGTCACTGACATCTATAAGAGCATATCAATTCAACAGCATTCGCCGAGGTGAAATGACAACAAGCATTTAAATTTCTTGATGACCAACATTCATCCTGTCACAAGTTCAATCATCAAATTGACGATAAATTTGAATCTTTATAGACTCTTATCCACAAGGGATAAATAACCTTTTTACCAGATCTCATTGCCAAGAAAATCTTCAAATTTAGCTCCTAAGATTGATTTTCACGTCTTTCTAAGATTTCAGACATAATATATGTATTTTTTTAAATTTCATTTATTATTTTAGTACTCTTTCTCCCACAATTTTAATGTATCTTCCTATTAAGCACATGTAATTAAGGCATGTATACAAAGATTTTGTATTTTATGATATTCTAATAGAGTAAGTTTTAAGTTAGTGAAAAATGGTCTAATAATTCTTAAGTCATTATTTACGTACATAACAATTATTCGAGATTCAGATTTGGCTGATGATGCTGTGTAAGGGAGCGAAACATGTCCCATATACAACTTTTTAACTAATGAAGATATTTTAAATGTGACAACATTATAATGTATTGAACAGGTGGATTCATAATAAGACTTTGTTATTGTATACATACCGCTTAGTCGAGCAGCTCGCCTCGTTTCTCCCAAGTCTTCCCAGCTCAAACTTTGCAACATTTTTGTAACGCTACTATTTTGTTGGAAATCACCCAGAACAAATTGAGCTGCTTTCCTTTGGATTTTTTTTCCAGTTCTTGAAGCAAGTAATCCTGGTGAGTGTCCCATACACTGGAACCATACTCTAGTTGGCGTCATACTATAGACTTATATGCCCTCCCCTTTATACCCTTACTACAACCCCTAAATACCCTCATAACCATGTGCAGAGATATGTACCCTTTATTTTCAATCCCATTTATGTGATTACCCCAATGAAGATCTTTCCTTATATTAAGACCTAGAATAACATCATCTGCAAAAAGCCTTATCTCTATTTTCTAGACATATAGCCACCCATTCAGGCACTCTTTTGTCAAGTCCAGTTGCATTCATTTTTGCCAGTAGTCTCCCATGATCCACTCTATCAAATGCTCTAGACAGGTCAATCGCGATACAATCCATTTAACCTTCTGAATCCAGGATATCTGCCATATCTTGCTGGAATCCTACAAGTTGAGCTTCAGTGGAATAACCTTTCCTAAACCCGAAATGCCTTCTGTCAAGCAAATTATTAATTTTGCAAACATGTCTAATATAATCAGAAAGAATGCTTTCCCAAAGCTTTCATGCAATGCACATCAAAGTGACTGGCCTGTAATTTTCAGCTTTATGTCTTTCACACTTTCCTTTATACACCGGGGCTGCTATAACAACTCTTCATTCATTTGGTATCGCTCATTCATGCAAACCATAATCAAATAAGTACTTCAGATATGGTACTATATATCAACCCATTGTCTTTAGTACATCCCCAGAAATCTTATCAATTCCAGCCACTTTTCTAGTTTTCAACTATTGCATCTTATTGTAAATGTTTGCTGTTTGCAGTTTAAGAAATATTCAAGGAAAAGGGATGGATTTGGTACTTTTTGGAGCCAAAACTTTACATACTTCCATCTGAAAATCATAAATCTCACTGCAGTCATCAGAAAATTGACTGTATTTAAACATACAATGTTCATTAAGTTATTTACAGTGAAGGCAAAGATTAGTTAAACACTATTAAAGTAAATCATCGAACATAACAATGTAAATTCAACAAAATGTTCTGTTGCTGCTGGTCAAGTGGCCTGGGAATAGCTGCTCGTAGGCTGCATGGATACGTTATATTTTAGCCGATTACCCCCACCTAGAGATCTGATACTCATTGGCACCAAGCGTGATTTTCAACGCCCTGTTTGACATGGATTTGGGCTTCTGTAACAATTTTTCTTTCATATTATGGAGCTTCCTACCTACATATAATTTCAATCATCATCATCATCATCATCATCATCATCATCATCATCATCATTTCAAATTGTTTGGACTTGGTACCTTTTGGATAAAACCTTATTTATTTATTTATTTATTTATTAGTGCCTTTTTACAGTGGCAAAGTTAGGGCTTGAGGCCCTCTCTTACACTTAACCACATACTAATTAAAACCGTGCGAGTTGGCGGTGCAGTAGACACACGCAGCTGTGAGCTCGCATCCGGGAGATAGTGGGTTCGAACCCCAATGTCGGCAGCCCTGAAGATGGTTTTCCGTGGTTTCCCATTTTCACACCAGGCAAATGCTGGGGCCGTACCTTAAGGCCCTGGCCGCCTCCTTCCCATTCCTTTCTTGTCCCATTGTTGCCAGAAGACCTATCTGTATCAGTGCTACGTAAACCAAAGAGCAAAAAAACAAAAGCAAAATACTAATTAAAATCTTAAATAAAATGCTAAGATACTAAAAATAGTTAAAACTACATAAATTAATAGAATATGAAACAAATTTAAATACATTACTATCTAAATTAATATAAAAACTAATTCATATAAAAAACTCTTAAAACTGGCTAATCCTTAGGCACACATATATTCCTACTTCAACCATTCAGTCAGCTCTCCTCAGCAGGTGACCTTAAATCTTGATAAAGAGCTAGTTTCTCCGACCTGAGCTAGCAGGGAATTCCGTAATATGATGCCGGTCACCACAAATGATCTATTAATTTTATTTTTGCGGTGCACTGGAATAGAAAGAAAGCGTCTTGAACATGTACTTAAGTTTTGAAGTGATGATAAAAAGGTGAATTTAGAAGAAATATACAGCGGCTGATTTTCAGCTAACACTCTAAATACCATTGTTAAAACGTGTAGCTGCCGACGTTTATCAGGCTTCAGCCATGAGAGCCTGATAGTACGGGGTGATATGAACATCATAGCTAATATTGTAAATAAATCGCAGGCAGGAATTCAATGCTCGTTGAAATTTAAGTGTTTCTTCCCTTGTGCACTGCAGTGGGGTTTAGATTGGAACTCAGGCTTCTGGCACGCAATCTAGTGATTATAAATTGTAGCCTGTACTACTGCCTCTCCTACCCTACCAGAAACATTGTGATGGTGACAATTTTTTCTACCAATAGGACTCCAACAAGCTAACAACAGTGTCAGACAATATAGACTTGATGCCTTAATCATCACCACCACCTGGCAGGCTACCATGGGAAAATAATTAATCTTTTATCCGGAGAATAGTACGTTCAAATCATTCTGTCAGAAGCCTTGAAGATGCTTTTTCCAAGGTTTCCAACTGAACGAAGTTCACAGTCGCTACTTTCCTGTTCCGAGACTTTTCCCCTCGATTCTTCTTCTTCCACTCCCTGTCGGGTAGGGTAATGGATCAGTGATCTCCATTTCTGTCTTCTTCTACTTCTGCTTTTACTGGAGCACTTCAGTCAATCATTTTCTGGTCATCTGTGATTAGCTTTCTTTCTGAACTGCCCAAGAGCCTTTTATTCGTTCTGATCTTTTCTGTCATTCCTCATCTGTAAATACCCTTTTCATTGTATGTCATTTGTTTTTGGTTTAAATTTTATTTTTATAGTTTCTTTAAATTTTCTATTTATATTTGGCAGGTTGTTGGATGAATTGCTCTGGCACACAACCGATGCTCTATTCATCCCTAAGATGTTCCTTGGGGTTCAGTCCGGGACTTTGAGCAGGCCAGTCAGTAAATCCATAGGATTTTCTCCGAGCCCGGATGCAATGGACCTACTGTAGTTTTGTGGACAGGAGCATTATCATGCTGATAAAGAAAGGTCCAATTCCAAAACTGTTGCCACAGAAGTACGCAATTGTCTAAAATGTTTTCATAAACACCTGCGTTCATTGTGCTTGCAGACCAGAACTAATGGTCTAATTCCTAACCCAGAAATGCAGCTCCAGGCCATCACACCGCTTGCCACAACACACTCAGGTAAATACCACTCACCAGGTCCACACAAGCCTATCCGAGTCCCATATCACTACATAAAAGCTACCTCCACTGCTCCACAGACCACCATTCCAAGCAATGTCGCGCAATTTTTCATGTGATCATTGTCTTCCAAGCAGCAGCACAACCCTGAATCAAAGTCCTACTGCCTTTCAACAGATAATTCTGTCACTGACCTACAAGAAAAGTTCTTAGCAATAGTTAACAAGGATGTCTGATGACTGGATTGTACAGTACGCTTTAGATCCTTAGCATTAGTTAACAAAGATGTCTGATGATTGGATCGTACAGTACGCTTTAGATTTCAGCAGTCGCTATCAGTTCATTTCTTATGCCTAACAGAGTGACGATTAGGTTCTGTGCATTCCTGATGTTTCCATTTACCAATAACATCACAAATAGTGGACTTGGACACATTTACCTCCTGTGAAATCTACTGGAATGCCCAGATTTTTAGGCCCCTACAACCATGCCCTATTCACACTAACCCAATTCTCTATGTTAACTCATTCTGGAAGAAAACACGACTACTGATGAGTTGTGCCTGCACCTATATACCCTCCGATACATAGCCGCACATCACACAAAGCATGGGGTCGCCTGGAGACTTTTAGCTACATAACATAGCTTCAGTCAATGTAACCTCGAAGACTAAAGCTGTCATCACCATCTTCTCTTATACACAGTCAGAACAAATACAGTTCCCCTCTATTAATCTGCCTTTTCACTACTACTAATCTCTCACTTTCTAGTTACAGTCCCTTTATCAGGTTCATCCACCATACTAAGAATTTTTCACAATCTCTCTTTCATAGCATTTGTAATTTCAAACTCTGTTTTAATATTTCTTCTTCTCCTCCTCCCCCGCTGGCCAACCAAACCAAAACTTTCCCTGGCAACATCTGATTACGCAACCACACAGTATTCCTCTACTCCATTTTTCCATCAACTTGACTTCAGATTAGCAGTTATTTAATTTTTAGCACGAGATAAATTATAACATTAATTCTAAGATATTTCATTGACAAATAATCTGAGAGTAGCGTGTGTGACAAATTCTGTCACATTATCATAATCACTGCAGAGGAAAAGAATTATCAAATGATAGTGGGATATGCATATGTGTGAGCTGAATCAACTCACTGTTGTTTTATGATAAATAGTACCAACCTTAGGAATAATATTTTACTGAAGTTACTTTCTTGAGTATCATACTTAGACACTTTAACAATCTCTTTATCAACAAAGCACAAGAAAAATTAAAACACAGGAATCTTGGACTAAAACTTAACGTTGCAGGATATTCTGACTGTAAACATTTATATAATATCCTTAAAATATGGCTTTAAAGCTAACTTGTGCTCTATTGACATGATGGTAATTTTTTTTTGTTTGCTAAAACTCCTTTCATTTGAGGCAACTGAGACTGGCATTATGATGAAAATTTTCAACGCTGCCATTATGTGAGGAAGACAGCATGAGAGGGGGCAAGGTCAAGTGACGTCAGCGCCACATGTATCTCACCTCCCCGCAGAAACGCCTCAAAATAATGTTTATACTTCTCAACGACTTGTCCGATAAATATGAGACTAACACCAACTTGTAGCTCACATTTTAAATGTACGACATTGCAAATTTGAGATTATTGCACCTACTGGTTTAAAAGTTATGACAAATAGAAGTTCGGAACATATAACATCCCCTCTGTCGCCTGACTTCGAGAGCTTGCTTCCAGCCGGATATAAATAGGCCGACGACCCGAGGGTGCAGACAGTGTGTCTTAAACTCTACGACTTGATCACGACTAGAAGTCATTATGCTCTGTCGCGCTTCGCGAGAGATGTGAAAGTTATACTCAGGAACTTTGTATTTGTGCGAGGTCGTCGTAAGTGAAGTTTCAACCGTGCCGTGACGTGTAAAGTGTTGTAAAGTTTTCTCGAACTGAGTTTTCGTTGCATAAGATTTACGAGCGTTTTAACTAAGTGAATTTACGATAGAGACTGTGCATTGAAGTACAACTGAGAATACCAGTGTTTAATTTACCATTCGACAGTATTGTGGACTTCGTTAATCTCTCATATTTTGAACTTTGTCATGATCATTGACAGTGACAGCACACTAGGAAATTGTGCGTGATAAACTGAACTTTCAATTTATGACAACTTCATTAATTTTGAGACGCATTTCTCGTATACAATTACGATTGTGAACTGTTTGAAATACCATTCCACTCGAATACTCAATAATTAACAGGACTAAATGTGACTATTTTTCACGTATTTTCTCGAACTTTCGATTATTACCACAAGAAACGAACTGAATGTTAAGGATATTTTATGGCAATATTAGGTCATACGAACTCATGTCGTGCAAACTCATTCATAAAAACCTCTTAAGCTGTGAACATTAGTATTCTAGAGACTGTTATAGGAGTGATATTAATTGCATTTTCTCAAGTGATTCACGGACAGTGATAGTTATTCTACGATTGAATTTAAGACATAATCAGTGATTATTATGAATTGTGATAGTGTTCAATTCATGTTTTATAAACTCTGAGTAAAAGACGGTGCTTTCCACTTTGAACACGACCTCAGGTCAAATGGTTCAAACTGTACCATAGACTGTGATATCCTGAGTCACGTATTTAATATCGCAGAACAAAAGTGCGAGTACAAACTGTGCATTAAGACTTATGTCAGTGTAAAATACATCTCATTAATGATAATTAAGAGCCCTACAGCTTGTTATATTATGCCAATTGAACTTTCCGTGTTTCAACATTTCTCTTTAAAAGAACATCGGAAATCTTGGCGAAGTGTTGTGATATTACACTACGTAGAACATCATCTCCAGCGTGGGATTAATCGTGGTTTCTACAAGGGATGATAACGGGGTGTCTTCATGTGATGGAACGCGTTTCGCTGCTTGTGCCGAGTTCGAGTTCGGGCTGCACGCTGCTGAAAGTTCCAGTCACCAAGCAGCAGGATAGTACTTCATCAATCCTTATGAGCAGATTACAGGTGATATAAGTGTATTTCATATATTTTTGAATGAGTAATTACACTTAGACACTAACTGACTTTTCAATAAAGCACTCAATCATTCACAGTGCTACATTCATCAAAAGAAAAGTGCTTCGTCTGGATTCTAATCCTACTGTTCATAATAATTGTAGGAAGTTATTCAAGAAGACTTCAGGTCTTATTTTGAACCGTAGATTTCTCTTCAAAGTTTGTGTAAATTGAAGTCATTTCCCTTAAATAAACTATAGGGCTTGCCATAAAACAAGAGCACTATTTTACCATCTTATATAAGTTAATGTTATGTTTAATAATCTTAGGAAAACTTTAGGTCTGCATCACAAGTGATGGATTTAATTTCTATGCAATCCAGAAATTTCGTTAAATGAAGTTCTATGTACAAAGTGTTCTTTTGAATTTGAGTCTGTATAAGAGATCCTAGATGAACTGTAGGGTGTTTGAGATCTCAGAAAATTGGTATTCATTTTGGACATTATTAACATCAAGTGAATGTCTCAGAATATAACAGCACATATATTTCATTTTTGGATTCTGAAAAGACTGAGTGAAAATTTAATTTTGATAAATCAACAGCAGGGTGATTTACTTGAGAATATCAATAAATATTGTTAAAAATTTTAGTTACCATCTATTATTCGCCCTGCGAAATTATCCTCTGTACCTGCTCAAATAGTAACCGCACACAACCTGAGATCCTTCACATACTCTAGTCCCATAATCATTTCCCGGTACAATATATATATTAGGAATAATATTTTATTGAAGTTACTTTTTTGAGTATTGTACTTAGACAATTTAACTATCTCTTAACCTATCAACAATATGCAAGAAAAATTAAAACAAAGGAATCTTGAACTAAAACTTAATGTTACAGGAATATATATATTCACGCAGAGTTTACTGCCCCCCCCCCCCCCCCTTTCTTTACTCACACTAAAATCTTACAACACTTCACTTATTCTGCATTTACCTTCTTTTATAGTCTTTGGCCTTGTAGTCTATTAATAATAATAATAATAACAATAATAATAATAATAATAATAATAATAATAATAATAATAATAATAGTTTTTTACATTACACTAACTAGTTTTTGACTGCTTTCGGAGACTCACAGGTGCCGGAATTTTGTTCCACAAGAGTTCTTTTACATGCCAGTAAATCTACTGACATGAGTCTGATGTATTTGAGCACCTTCAAATACCACCGGACTAAGCCAGGATCGAACCTGCCAAGGCCAGCACCTCAACTGTCTAAGACACTCAGCCCAACTTGTACTCTACTAATAAGTTTTCCGTTTTGTATCATAAACATCATCATCCATTTCCTTGGATAGGAAGTTTATCCTTGAGATTTACCGATGATATTGTTATTTTATCTGAGACTGCAGAAGATCTCGAGAAGTTGCTGAATGGTGTGGATGAAGTCTTGAGTAAGGAGTAAAAGATGAAAATAAATTAGACCAAAACAAACGTAATGGAGTGCAGTCGAACGAAGGCATGTGATGTAGGAAATATTAGATTAGGAAATGAAGTCTTAAAGGAAGTAGATGAATATTGTTACTTGGGTAGTAAAACTAACGATGGCAGAAGTAAGGAGGACATAAAATGCAGACTAGCACAAGCAAGGAAGAACTTTCTTAAGAAAAGAACTTTGCTGACTTCAAACATTGATATCGGAATTAGAAAGATATTTTTGCTTTCGTGTGCAGTGTACAAAGCCACTTCTTGTCTTATTCCAATGTAACCCTGGCTAAAATCCTAAGAACAGAGAACTGCTTAGAAGCTAAAAATATGGGATTCTTGACTAAAGTAGTGAAGAATCAGACCAGTTTTGATTACTGCGAATGGGAATACACAAGATATTCCATGAAAGCAAACAACCCAGCTGAAGGAGAACACATGGCAAAATTCCGTAGACTTCGTGCTGCAAGAAAGGAATTTCCTACTGCACTGGAAAATTCTCCATACACTTTCTACATTGTCAGATATATCAAGGAAAGATTAGGCAAGTGTAACCATCCTGACTATACAACAAATAAAACACTTTCTGATGCAGTACTCACCGCAACCATATCTTCGATGGCTTGGGTCGACTTAGATCCCAACATGACCATGCCCATAGCAATACCAGCAGCTTCACCAGTTACAGCATCATCTTGGTAAAGGTTGAATTTCAGCTGCTCATACACATCCTGACGATTTGTGCCCATTGCAGCCAAGCCAAGACCCAAACAACCACCGTGACGCACCATCTGCAAAACAACAAAGAGAATTAATTGAGACAAATTCAAGTTGTGGTAACATTACAGAAGTTGAGAAGGAATTAATAATAATAATAATAATAATAATAATAATAATAATAATAATGAGGAATAACAATAATTTGAAACAGGTCTCCAACAGGGATGAAATTCATAAGAACATCAAACAGAGATTAGGAGGACAGGCAACAAAAGCCATGTTGTTTGCAGATGATACAGTGATATGGAGCGAGGATGAAACTGAAGTGCAAAAACGAGTAGATGTATGGAATCAAGAGACATGTGATGAAAGTAAGCACAGAGAAAAGTAAAACAATAGTGATGACAAGGGGAAGGCAGGAAGGAAGGAAGGAAGGAAGGAAGGAAGGGGAAAGATAAAACTGAATGGTAAAATTCTGGAGTGGTTAAAAGTTTCAAGTTCTTGGAAGTGTGATTGCAAAAGATGGAAAGATAACCGAGGAAACTGGGAAGAAAATACGAGCAAGCAGCTTCTACCAGAGTGTAAGGGGTATAATGTGGCACCAAGATGTTCTGAAGAAATGTAAGAAAGTTTTATATTCAACCTATTATGAACCCATACTAACCTATGCAGCTGGATTGTGTACCACAACAAAACTAGAGGAGAGTAGAATAAAGGCAGCGGAGATGAAATTCCTAAGAGGTACCAAGGGCAAGACCAGAAAGGATAGAATTATAAAGGAAGAGATAAGGAAAAGGACAGGAATCTTGAAACTTCAAGACAGGACAGAAACAACAAAGCTAAAGTGGTATGGGCATATGATGAGAATGGGAGAAGAGAGTGTGCCAAAAAAAAAGTTTTTTCAGAGAAGTTAACAGGAAGAGACCACGAGGAAGACCCCGAAAGAGATGGAGAGATTCAGTGTGGGAGTGCATACAGAAGAGGGGAGGAAAACCAGAAGAAGTACTTAAAAAAGGAGGAGAGTGGTGGAGAGACAGACAGTGATGCAGGTCCCTGATTCACAACGGGAAATGAAGATGATGATTAACAATAATTTTGTGTGCCTGTTGCTGGTCTGGTGCAGACTCTCTCACGAGGGTGTGTACCATCTGCCATTTATAATAAAATGCATGTTAATGTAATTGAGGGTAATGTGTGTGGAGCAGGAATGTTACTGAAATCACAAACGTTCAGTCTCTAAGCTAAATCAACTGATGAGCAAAATTTAGCACAATGGGGCGAAACGCTGGCAACCAGGAATGAGTTAGCTCTTAAATTTATAATGTCCAATAACGGACCAACTATACTGGTATTATTAAAAAGAATTAACCACTCAAGATTTAAATCCCATGACTTGGCCAGTAATTGAACCCAGGACCCTGACAACTGAAGGCCAGAACACTGACCAGTCACCTATAGAGCTCAGCGAATAACTCTTCCGCAATTTAGAGGTTGCCTAAAAGACGAAGTATACTTAATACCAACTAACGCTGTGTAATGGAAAAATATAGAAGTCTATTGAATTTTAAAGAAAATCACCGAAGATAGTTTCTTAAAATAATTACTGATAACTTCAAGACAGAAAGTGCAATGTTAATAATCAAACATACAGATATACAGAGAGATAAAAGGCCGTTTCAAACAGGGTCAACGTAAAACAATATCAATACATACTAAGATTCAACAGTATAAAACCGGTACCCTCCCAGAAGCCACCTACACTTGTAAAACCCTCAAAACTGAAAGAAGAATCATCAGCACTTGCATAAATAAATAATATCAGGTGGAAGGAGTCTGGGGAATCCTTCCTAATGAAACTACTGACCCTATCACCAGCAAACAATGAAGAAGAAAGGAATCTTGTATTTCTTTCACATACTGCAGAAGCCAGGAAATCAGATTTTAAAAACTAGAAACAAGAAATGTTGGAAAAAAGATAGGACAATGGATACACGAAATTCGGCAAGATCTCAAAGCAGTTGGACTGGACATAGCAGATGCAGTGAACAAAAGTAAAATTTGTAGACATGATATGGTAAATAAAATGAAAAATGAACCAAAAACAACTTTAATTAAAGAGCAAAAGGAGAAAAAGAAATTTGCTGTTCTAACTTTTCAAAATAAGCACTCTTATGAACCGGCTAAAATTTTCAGGGAAAGGAACATTAATGTTGCATACAAAACTGATAATACTAATAAGATAATTTTTAATTCAGATAAAATAGATAATAAATGGATATTTAATAAATCAGGAATTTAAAAATGGACATGCCGAACATGTAAACAACAATACATAGGACAGTCTGGAAGAAGTTTGGCTATAAGGTGCAAAGAACATGTTAATGCAGTCAAACATAAAAGATATTCGGCAATGGGAAAACATATGGTTGAAAAGAATCATAAATTTACAGATATTTCTAATGACATGGAATTAATACATTTGGCCAAAAAGGGAAAAATCATTAATCTTCTGGAAAGAAATTTATGTTGTACAAAAAATTATTTTGAATCAAGTTTAAATGAGAGAAATACAGAAGATAACCCATTGTATGAACTAGCATATGATAATTTAATGAAGAAAAAAGACGAAAAACTTAAGATCTTAAATTTATTTAGGTATTCTCATTCAGTTCATCATTTTCATAATATTTCATTAACCGAGCTCGATAGCTGCAGTCGCTTAAGTGCGGCCAGTATCCAGTATTCGGGAGATAGTAGGTTCGAACCCCACTGTCGGCAGCCCGGATGGTTTTCCGTGGTTTCCCATTTTCACACCAGGCAAATGCTGGGGCTGTACCTTAATTAAGGCTACGGCCGCTTCCTTCCCACTCCTAGCCCTTTCCTGTCCCATCGTCGCCATAAGACCTATCTGTGTCAGTGCGACGTAAAGCAACTAGCAAAAAAAAAAATTTCATTAGTTTCTTTCTTCACTGATATGGTGAATTAGAACACAATACTTCTTTAAATTGTAAAAAAAATATAAAAAAAATTGTGTTTGTTTTATTCCTTGAACTGACACTGATGAAGGGAATGGATGATTGAAGGAACTTACTAGAAAATTGAATCTAGCAAAGAAGGCAGCTAAGGATAACATGATGGCAAGCATAATTGGCAGTCATATGAATTTTAGTGAAAAATGGAAGGGTATGTATAGGTATTTTAAGGCAGAAACAGGTTCCAAGAAGGACATTCCAGGAATAATTAATGAACAAGGGGAGTGTGTGTGTGATGATCTTCAAAAGGCAGAAGTATTCAGTCAGCAGTATGTAAAGATTGTTGGTTACAAGGATGATGTCGAGATAGAGGAGGAGACTAAGGCCAAAGAAGTAATAAAATTTACGTATGATAACAATGACATTTACAATAAGATACAAAAGTTGAAAACTAGAAAAGCGGCTGGAATTGATCAGATTTCTGGGGATATACTAAAGACAATGGGTTGGGATATAGTACCATATCTGAAGTACTTATTTGATTGTTTGGTCGGAGGAGCTATACCAGATGATTGGAGAGTTGCTATTGTAGCCCCGGTGTATAAAGGAAAGGGTGATAGACATAAAGCTGAAAATTACAGGCCAGTAAGTTGCAAGCTTTGGGAAGGCATTCTTTCTGATTATATTAGACATGTTTGTGAAATTAATAACTGGTTCATTAGAAGGCAATTCGGTTTTAGGAAGGGTTATTCCACTGAAGCTCAACTTGTAGGATTCCAGCAAGATATAGCAGATATCTTGGATTCTGGAGGTCAAATGGACTGTATCACAATTGACCTGTCTAAAGCATTTGATAGGGTGGATCATGGGAGACTACTGGCAAAAATGAGTGCAATTGGACTAGACAAAAGAGTGACTGAATGGATTGCTATATTTCTAGAAAATAGATCTCAGAGAATTAGAGTAGACAAAGCTTTATCTGACCCTGTAATAATTAAGAGGGGAATTCCTCAAGGCAGTATTATTGGATCTTTATGTTTTCTTATATATATAAATGATATGAGTAAAGGAGTGGAATCGGAGGTAAGGCTTTTTGCGGGTGATGTTATTCTCTATAGAGTGATAAATAAGTTACAAGATTGTGAGCAACTGCAACGTGACCTCGAAAATGTTGTGAGATGGACAGCAGGCAATGGTATGATGATAAACGGGGTTAAAAGTCAGGTTGTGAGTTTCACAAATAGGAAAAGTCCTCTCAGTTTTAATTACTGCATTGATGGGGTGAAAGTTCCTTTTGGGGATCATTGTAAGTATCTAGGTGTTAATATAAGGAAAGATCTTCATTGGGGTAATCACATAAATGAGATTGTAAATAAAGGGTACAGATCTCTGCACATGGTTATGAGGGTGTTTAGGGGTTGTAGTAAGGATATAAAGGAGAGTGCATATAAGTCTCTGGTAAGACCCCAACTAGAGTATGGTTACAGTGTATGGGACCCTCACCAGGATTACCTGATTCAAGAACTGGAAAAAATCCAAAGAAAAGCAGCTCGATTTGTTCTGGGTGATTTCCGACAAAAGAGTAGCGTTACAAAAATGTTGCAATGTTTGGGTTGGGAAGAATTGAGAGAAAGAAGAAGAGCTGCTCGACTAAGTGGTATTTATTACATGTTATAAACCTCATTTTAGGTCCGTATTGAAAATTTAACAGTTCAACAATGATAAAGGTGTTTTAATTTATTCCACCTATTCAATACTTATATTATCACGTATAGTTGTTACATAATTGCTTGGATTTGGCGTACTTCCAAACCAGATGATGTGTTCGTATGACGTAGTGAATATGTTCCCGAATATTCCGACAGATAAAACTGTTAATATCATTCATGATAATATTTGTAAACACAGTAATCTTAGTAAAATGGAAGTAGAAGAATTCACTAGATTGTTAAAGTTCGTATTAGACAATAACTACTTCACATTTAACAATAATATTTATAAACAGAATGGATTAGCAATGGGTGACCCAATATCGGGCATCCTTGCCGACATATTTATGGATTCAATCGAACACAATGAAATAATAGCAAAAATTAAAGGAATAGATTTATGGTTGAGATATGTAGATGATACATTTGTAATCATAAACAAAGATGTCACTAATAGTCAAGAAATCTTAAATAAATTAAATGAAATCGAACCTAATTTGAAATTCACGAAAGAGGACGAAGTCGATAACTCATTGAATTTTCTAGATATAACAGTTACGCATAAGGTTAACACTTTTGATTTCCAAATATTTAGAAAACTGACACAATCATCTACAACTATAAACAATTCCTCTTTACACCCGAGTTCACATAAACAAGCATCTTTTCACAGTCTAATTTATAGAGCATTTAGAATCCCTCTATCTCCCATGAATTTGAAGAAAGAATTGAATTATATTAGATACCTCGCTAAACAAAATGGTTTCAAAATAGAAATGATCAACAAATTAATCAATAAAATTAAGAACAAATTATCTACGAATCTGATACCAGAAAAGACCAAAAAAACTGAGTATGCTACATTCACTTTTAATAATCCAGCTATACACCAGATTACTAGCGTATTCAAGAAACATAATTTTAATATAGCTTTTAAAACTACTAATACTAACCAGTCCATATTCTTTAATCATAAAAAAGTTAATTATGATAAGAATCGTTATTTAGGATCGGGAGTATACAGACTTAAATGTACTCAGTGTAATTTTTCATATGTTGGACAGACTGGGAGAAATTTTATGACAAGATACATGGAACATGTTAACGCGGAAAAACATAGGAAATACTCAGCGATGAGTTTGCATATGAGGGAGACTGGCCACAGATTTGAATCCATAGAGAAAGACTTAACGATAATTAGAAACATACAAAAAGGAAGAATGCTGAATGAATTAGAAAGTTTATACATCTATTTAGATCAGACGTACAATAAGCAAAAGAATCTCAATGAAACCACGGACAATAAAAGTATGTTACATGAATTAATGCCGAAATTATTAAAGTCAGTTAGTTCGAATAAATTTAGGATACCTAATATATTTAATTCTTCAAACCCTAATACTCCTCCCATACCTACAGATATTAGGCCTACTTCCAGCAATGCAGTTGACTCCGCCCCTTTGTCAGCCTCGTCACATTTGACTCCACCCATCCTCTCCTCCCTTCCGCACTCCCCTATTCCTTCCCCTCCGAGTTCGCTACCGCCTCTGCAGCACAGTTATAACACCAGACTTAGAGCCAACAGACGGGCAGCAACCAACTCAACAGTAGTTAAGAAATAACAACTTCCACTTACATGTAAGTCCTCATCTGTTTCAAAATTATGTAAGACTGAATTCTCTCCTTACGTTCAATTTCTTATTTCTTCTTTTCCTTTTCTTACAGAAAACTTATTTCTGCATCTGTTGACATTTTCTGGCAAGGATTCAGCCATTTTATTACCTACCGGTGCTAACGGCCTCTTACAATTTTTCAATAGATGCTTCTGCCTTACTTACTACGAATTTCATCAACGGCCTTGAAAAGATTGTATTCATGACAATCAAGTTTATGCTTGTGTACACGCCCTCATGTTGTTGGCTTTTTATTACTACCACTTTGATTTTCCAATATTTTATATGAACTGTTTTAATTCGAATTTTAATAGAAGTTTTAGTCTCTGACAAGATTATAGTTTAATCATAAGACAGTTTTCCATTAGCATCTTTTTATTTTATCATTTTTCACAATTTTGTTGTTCTGAATTTTAAGAACAGGCTAAACTTTTAACTTCCACTTTTTATTTTAGTTGTATTTTTGATGATTGTATTTAACGTCCACTTTTAATTTAGTTGTATTTTTTATTATTGTATTTAGGCTGAAGATGCCCTTAATTGAGGGCGAAACATGTCCCATGTAACTAAGAATTTAATTATGTAACAACTATACGTGATAATATAAGTATTGAATAGGTGGAATAAATTAAAACACCTTTATCATTGTTGAACTAAGTGGTATTTTCCGAGCTGTCAGCGGAGAGATGGCGTGGAATGACATTAGTAGACGAATAAGTTTGAACGGCGTTTATAAAAGTAGGAAAGATCACAATATGAAGATAAAGTTGGAATTCAAGAGGACAAACTGGGGCAAATTTTCATTTATAGGAAGGGGAGTTAGGGATTGGAATAACTTACCAAGGGAGACGTTTAGTAAATTTCCAATTTCTTTGAAATCATTTAGGAAAAGGCTAGGAAAGCAACAGATAGGGAATCTGCCACCTGGGCGACTGCCCTAAATGCAGATCAGTATTGATTGATTGATTGATTGATTGATACATGTATGGTAAAACAAATACCTTTCTATCATTATAAGGTGTTTTGACTCAAGTAAAAAATATTTTAAATAGTTCTTTAACAGATACATCTAAGATTTTCAGTGGCATACGGATAAGAAAGGGCCTGGATCGGGAAGGATGTTGCCATGGCCTTATCAAGGTACCAGCTCAGCAATTTTCCTGGTGTGAAAAAGAGGAAACAACTGAAAACCATGCTCATCCAATGGTGAGATTCAAATCTACAATCTCCCAAATGTAAGCTCATTGCTGAAACACCCAAACTGGGCAGCCAACTCACTTCACCTAACAAATCTGCGCATTTTGCACAACCAACTTTCAGCAGACAAGAGTGGTTTTATTTCTTTTCCCATCGGTCACTGTACTGGTCTGATGCAGTTCTCCAATCTATCTCACCTTAATCTACATACATACCTTCCCAATAAAGAGCACCTAGCCCATCAGGTTCTACCCGCCAATCTCCCCGAGAGATTCAGGCCAGCTCTCCGTGGATCACGTCAATACCCAACAGAAGTTGCATATACATGGAGGAGAGTGACACCATGACCAGTGGGAGGAGCTATTAACACACGAATTACCCTCTTCTGCCCGAGTGATTTGGGTATGTGAGCTCACAAAATGTACCACAGTTCCACAGAATTAACAAGCAAGTTCGTTGTGTGATACACAGTAGTAAGGGGCATGCCGACAACACAGAGCACAAAAATGTTCCCTACAGTACAAAAATTGTACAGGAGTTCGGAACAGAATATTTATCAGAAGAAGTACCGTATAATCCCAAATACCACCCCCACTTTCTTCCCCAAAATATTTGTTCTAAATCTTGGGTGCGGGTCGTATTCAAACAGTTCATTCTCGTAAATATTTACTACATTTACATGGAATATTGAAATAGATTTGAATACGGTTACCATACTCAATATACCACATGTGAACGGGAATTCAGGTCTTATTGTGTTTTAGTTGCATTCTAGAAAACAAGATTTTTTTTCTCAATACAGTTACAGTGGCATGTAAAAGCAAAATGTAAGGTAATGAAATACGGTAAATCAAAGAATGTGGGTAAATATGCGACAAATATGAAAGCCGCTGCTGCGGATGCTCGATCGTCATTTGTTTCACAAGTGTTGCTGGCGTGCTGTGTGCGCGAATAGCTGATCTTGCAGTATACCATACTTTGCGATATTTGGAACTGTTTGTTACGGAAGTCTGCCTCACTCACGTTCGAATTCCATATCTGTCCTGTGAAAGTGCTGTCTCGATAGTAAGCGATTGATTCAAAACGGCATCTGCTGTCATTTACTGTGTGTGAGAAACTTAAAGTTGCAAGCTGAAATATACGGAGAGCGTGGCGTTGGCAGAAAGTATTCATATTGATGAAACGTGTATTTGTGATTGGCGGAAGAAGTAAAAACTTCTAAAAAGTATTGACGATCGCAGAGCGTTTTGCAGGCGGAGCGCAGTGTTTCCGGAAATTGAAGAATGACTCCACAAATTTGTGATAGAAAAACGTGAATTAGGATAGGGTGTTTCTAGTGATATGTGTCAAGTGAAAGCACTAGAGATCTCAAAAGAATTCAAAATAAAGAGTATTACTGCAAGCTGTGGATGGATCCGAAACTTTTATCGGAGAAAGGGATTGTACATCCAGAGACGTACGTCTATTTCACAACGTCTCCCTGGGGCATGTGAAGAAACATTAACGGCCTTTCAGTGTCACATTATTCATTTGAGAAGCAAAATTCTTATTTGCTGTCGCAAATTGGGAATGCTGACCAGACACCTGTCTATTTTGAAATGCTGCAGGAAAATACAGTGGATACGAAGGGTTTTACAAGTGTAACCATCAGAACAGCTGCTAATGAGAAGCACAACGGTAATGTTGTATTAGCGGAACTTGCCGTCCGG
Source organism: Anabrus simplex (assembly GCF_040414725.1). Classification (NCBI taxonomy): domain Eukaryota; kingdom Metazoa; phylum Arthropoda; class Insecta; order Orthoptera; family Tettigoniidae; genus Anabrus; species Anabrus simplex. Next base: position 85,005,749 of record NC_090278.1, on the reverse strand, counting down.
TGTTATTGTTAGAACACATGAGTACGGCTGGATGGACAGTGCGTTAGTTGAGGACTGGGTGAAGTGCATTTGGCAACGTCGTCTGGGAACTTTGTTAAAAAAAGAAACATGCTTGTGTTGGACAGTTATGGAGGACATAGCACAGACCCCGTAAAAGATATGAGGAAGAAAGGAAAAACCGATCTTGCGATAATCCCTGGAGGACTCACTTCTATTCTACAGCCGCTGAATGTGTGCGTGAACCGGCCTTTCAAAACTGCAATGAAACAGTTGTACACCGAATGGATGTCTGATGGTGATCACATGTTAACACCAACCGGACGAGTGAAGAGGCCTGAAGTGGGACTAATATTCAGCTGGATCAAGACCGCATGGGCGCGCATTCGCAACGATCTAGTGTCCAAAAGCTTTAAGAAATGTGGAATTTCAAATTCAGTGGACGGTAGTGAGGAAGACTATTTGTGGAATGATGCCAGTGACGAAAGTTCCTATGGTGAACCTTCAGATGACTGAATTGTGAATGATCTGAGTATTTGGACCGATTTTATTTAAGACTTTTGTGATGATTTTAGTAATATTGTAAGCTGTTTGAATTTATATTTGTGGTATATTTGGTATGTAATTTATTTGATTTCTTATTTTTTTTCCGTATTTTGCCGTCTCAAATTCAGGGTGCAGGTCTTATTCGGTGGCGGATGGTATCCGGGATTATACCGTATCTATGTCCACCTCTCCAATACCGTCACCATCATCATTTCCCTTTATTCAGCTATAGCCGGGTAGGGGCAAATATGGTTCCTCTCCACTTTCTTCAGTTCTTCCACCACTCCTCCTCCAATACTGTGTCCCAGTCCAGGTTACTTTCAATAATACTACGTTGGATTGTGTCCTTCCATCTCAATCGTGGTCAGCCACGGCCTCTCCTTCCTTGCATTTGCATTTCCATCACCTTTTTTGGCATTCTTTCATCACTCATTCGCTTTATGTGCCCAAACCATCTCAACTGGCTCTTTTCTATTGTATCATTCGTTTTTTCCACTCCAATTTCTTCCCGGATTTTCTCATTCCTTATTTTGTCTCTTCTACCCATCTGTATCACAACTTCATTTCGGCTGCCGGTATCAACTCTCATCCTTTGTCATCGTCCAAGTTTCTGCTCCGTAAGCTGTTTTGGGTACGTAATACATCTTGTACATAGTTACCTTTGCTTCCAACCTTCCCCTACTCTCCCCTCATACCGACGCATCGGCAAACTGTAGGTCAACACAACATCACGTTAAGGACTCTATTACCAATTTTATTTAACCATCTCATATGTACAATATTTAATTTTCACTTTTAACAGTATTCAAGTGTTGTGCATTCCAGCATATTCTTCAACATTTTAACGGACGCATTTGGCAGTCCGAATTATTGTTAATGTGTTTTTGTCCTTGTCCTTTGTGTTCAATCTTAAAACTTTTTGGCTGATGATGTCTACAAGATAGATGAAACATGTCCCGTTATTTTTTAAATGTTATTTAAATAATTAAATTTTTAAAAATTTAGTATTGTAAAGGTGGAACATTTGACCATACCTTTTAAGTATCAATTTCTACAGCTGGACAAACACACTAGACCAGTCCGCGGACGAACAAAGACATAACCCAACACCTGCGTGCACATGTGAGTTGTCCCTACTCAGTTCTCCTACCAGAGCGATGGCACTATCAATACGTAACAACAGTGCTGCCACCTTTCGGACGGAATGTGTGTCATGACGGGAGTTCGGTTTTCATTCGACTGCCCCTTATATTTTGTGTCCCACTGTACTTGAATGATAACATGTTTACAAGTCGAGGCATACCTTTCCTTTTACCAAAGCCAGCACAACAGGGCAGTCTTCACTGGGTACCTGAACTTGAGCCTGCGTCGTTATACATATCGCATGTCGTTCCCTGGTCTTTTGAGGGGATACTGTGAACATTAACTTATTACCTGGCTGGGCTGGTTTGATACTGTTCTTCTTCACCCCACCTTATCCTCAGCCAATGTCTTCATCACAATACAACTATTACAATCTTCCTAGTCTGTTTGTCACACTAATCCCTTCATCTTCCTTGGCCATTTTTATTCTACTCCATAAGTCACAAGAAAATGGACAATAACCCAAATGCCCTGGTATTTGCCAATGATGTGATGTTATGAGGAGAAACAGAAGCACAGAAGAAACTGACAGAATAGACTGATTTTGAGCTAAAGATGACCAAAACAAACACCGTAGAAATGACCATGAACAGGGAAGGAAGAAAGACAAACCTATGTTTGGAAGGAACCAAATTACAAACAGCTTCTTACTTCCCGTACCTCAGAAGCACAATCTTGAAAGACAACACTGTCAAGCGGGAAATACTCAGCAGACATCAAAAGCATCAAACTTTCACAGTCAAGTCAGAAACTTACTCTGGGACTACAAAATACTTTCAAAAAAGCAACAAAAAGTTAAACAATGCCACACCTACTTCGGACCATTTCTCACGTATGGTTTAGAGACATGTACTCTACAAAACAACGACTAAAGCAGAATTCAGGCAACAGAAAAGAGATTCATTAGAACTATGAATCACATTACTAGAAATGACAAAATCAAATCACTGAGGTACATATTATCATGCAATAAAGCAGCGCAGACACAAAACACCTGCCAGAAAATACTTTGACCTTACTGACAAGGGAACACTGGACAGAGACTGTAAAAATCAGATGTGGAGGAGAAAGGTCTCAGATGGGAAGATGTCCTCGAACACAACATGTAAGAAGACTGAAGGAAAGGGCGAGCACTTTTACACCTCACCCAGGAAACTGGAGTTATAAAATGACGATGACAACACCTCCCTCCTGCATGCCTCACTAATCAACCCCTCTCTCCTTCGAGTCACATATCACAACATCATTGTCTTCACACCTATACTCAGTTCAATATTACAAAATATTGAAAGCTAATAATAATAATAATAATAATAATAATAATAATAATAATAATAATAATAATAATATTTGCTTTACGTCCCACCAACTACATTTTTACGGGGTTTTTTGCAGACGCCGAGGTGCCAGAATTTAGTCCTGCGTGAATTCTTTTATGTACCAGTAAATCTACCGACACGAGGCTAACGTATTTGAGCACCTTCAAATACCACTGGACTGAGTCAGGATCGAACCTGCCAAGTTGGGGTCAGAAGGCCAACACCTCAAATGTCTGAGCCACTCAGCCCGGCAAGCTAAATATGAGTGGCAGTACAGCAAAATGGTAAAACTATGGTTTACGGCTTCTGATAAGATATTTATATTGAATGAAAATGCAACTCACCTCATTTTGTGCATCCTTCAGCTGTCCTAGGAGGTAGTCTGTGATGCCAGCTCCATGGTTAGCATGTATGAGGCCAAGTGCATAGAGACCACCACCTTCAGAATATCCAGAGCTGGGCCCTACTTCCTTCGGAAGGTAGCTTTGCATGAGTGCTAGTGCTTCCTGCTCGTGACCTCTGTGGATGACTCCGAGGGAGGCCGTCGCTGTCAGTTTGGCCCAGTTTGTAGCACGAGCAAGCCACTCCAGGTTATCCCTGAAAATACATGCCATTTCATATTTTAAACCGTACTGCACACGAGATGGCAAAACAAAAAATTCACAGAAAGCAGCTCAATTTGACATTAATATTGGTAAACTCTACAACAGTCTATTAAAATATGCACTGCAGGAAGAATTGCTGCTGCCATCACAACTCTCATCTTCCCAAAAGAAATTATATTTACTCCCATCTAAGACAAACAAGATTCCCATTTTCTTGAAGCTCTTTGAAGAAACCATGTCTCAAGCGTGCCATATGCACTCACAAAGGAGATCTGTAAGTGGTTTCCAAATCACGACTGCCAGAGCAAGTTCATGCATATTTTCCACCATCCAGCACTGATAAGAGTTTTTGCAGATTGTCCTTAAATGGTTTATTTATCGGAACTTCCAACGGTTGAAGAATCGATGCCCACAAAAACTGCCCAAAACAAGGAGGGCTGGACATCGAAAGAGAGACACCACTTGATCTCCCCAAATCGTTCGTATACGATCTTGTACAAATGACTTGTCCATCCACTCTTTCTCGTGGATACAAACGTAGTTCCTTCACAGAAATTTTACTTTCGGTGTTGTTTTCCGTTTCAGAACAATGAAAGGTGCAAGCTATCTACCACTATGGCAAGCACTGCAGTACATCGTTGCTTTCAGCTTCCAGCAGTGCGTACGATAACACTATGTCCCTTGCTTATTGATTGTTTGACTTTGTGGCATATCATAACTGGCTGGCATCTGATCTGCATTTCCTATTTGGGAAAGCAAATATTTCTTTACTTGTCGCTTCCCAGTCGCAAAGTGATGAAAATTAATGACATCTTGATTTAAATCATTGGGCATAATGATGTTTTATGTCGAAGAGAAAAGTCCATTTCTCTTCATAAAATTAAATCACCCAGCCTCGGCTAACCTTAAAATCCGAGACGCTCATCCCCATGTGCTGCGGCTATTTCTGGTCGTTTAAAATACAGCGTTGTGCTCAGAGAAGAAATTCCATGACCCAAGTGATCAGTGTGTGTGTGTGTGTGCAAGCTTCGTCGTCAAATCTGCGGGCAATATCATATGCAGGAATGCTCCGAGAGAAAGTGCTCAATTAGTGAATTTGTGAAAGACTGATAAGTGCTCAATTAGTGAATTTGTGAAAGACTGATGGTGATCTCTGCCTGGACTAAGCAGGTGTGGATGTATATATGTCATTGTACTCTAGTTTTATGGCCATTGGCTGCATTAAAACATTATTATTATTATTATTAAAATACAGCGTTTCGTGAGAAATGGCATATCCATCGTTGCATAATGAAATCACATACTTCTGTACACTGTAAACTTTCTTGTTTCATCACACAGTTCCAGATGCATTTAGAAATAAAGGTCAAGTGCCAGTCTTCCTGTTGCAAAACGTGGCATTTCACAGACTGAGCAACTTCCCGTCATCACCCGTTAGGAAGTACCTGCACTAGTTCAGTGAGTGAATCAGTACAAACCTGACTAGTGATACTCTACTCCAGTCTAGAACAAACATATTTCATGACAGTTTTGGATACACACGTGTTTTGTAATCTTACAATTGTCTGTTAATCCACAATGAGGAGGTATTCCACATCATATGAACACGAAGTGATCAGTTACACCCAAACACATGAGAATAGCGAGGAGGGCCGCAAGTATTCAGTGCCATGCTACTGGCAGAAACAGAAAACTGCACTTCAAACGACTATCAAGTCTCACAAAACATTTTGGCCCACAGATGTTTTATGGCCGGATACCTTTCCTGACGCCAACCCTACGCAGAGGGTTGTATTCACTATTGCTTGTTTCGTGGTGATTGGTTGTGTGGCGAGTTGTATGTATTGGAAAAAACACAAACACTAATTCCCCAAACCATGCAATTATAATCACTGGCCCTGACGGGAATCAAAACTGGGACCTTCTGAAATGAATGCCTTTGCGCAGACCATTCAGCTGGGAATACGATGCAACGAATTGCTCAGTAATTTTATTATTGTACTGCAGTATTATAAATAAGTACTGGGAGGACCACAAAGCCCGAACAATCCCTTCAAAGAGACCTGAACAATGGACTGACTAAAATGATCCTATGCGGTTATAAAAGAAGAAGAAATACTATAAATATTTAACAAAGCTACACAATAACTTTTTTTTTTTCTTTTCAAAATGTCCTCTCCTAAAATTACAGTGCAGGGTTCATTCAATGGCAGGGATTATTTGTATATACCGTACTGTACTAATGATTCAATTTTGAGATCCTGCAATACTGTTTTGTTTTTGTATGATCCCACCGAGCGTATCCCGCTCATTTTCCTCATGTAATTCACCTCACTGACGGTAATTGTATCACCATCAATTTTCCTTATTGTTCATGTTTCACTTCCACAGAATAACTCTGGTCTTCCTTAGGTTTTCTATACAAACATGCAGGTATGTCTTTCAACTAATGACAGGTTCATAAACTGATTTAAAATACCTGAAGTTTTTGTATATTTTGTAATTTTGAGATAATTTATAGCCCAGGTAAGTAAATTAATTTACTCTTTCCAGTAATTTAGGGTTTAAACATATCTTCCTCGGAATCAGTTCTTTCCATTGTGTTGTGGGTTGTGTTTCGATCACCACCCTCCTTTCCCTTTATCCAGCTCCTGCCAGGTCAGGACACTTACGGCACTTCACCTTCCTCTCTCCTTCCACTACTCCTCTTAAATCATTTTGTCCCAATCAAAGTTTCTTCTTCTTGTACTCCTCTTTACTGAAGCAATCCACCTTGTTCTAAATATCCCTCTTATGTTCTTACCCTCAAACTTCATCTCCCTTATCTGTTTTGGTATTCTTTCCTCTTCCATCTTCTTGACATGTCAAAACCATCTTATTTTATTCCTATCAATTCTCAGATTTAGGTTTTCTATTCTGACCTCCTTTCTAACATCTTTGTTTCTCACTCTGTCTTTCCTTGTCTTTCCCATCATACTTCTTCGGTATTTCATTTTGCTGGCACGAATTCTACTCTCCTCTCTACTTGTCACTATCCAGGTCTCAGCCACGTAAGTCAATCTGGGTGCAAAATACATTTTGTACATAATCTCTTTACACTTCCTTACTCCAGACAAGGTTTCTTACACTCTGTTGCACCCTCTTGCTAACCTCCATGCCCAGCCTTGTATTCTACTTTAATTTACTCCTCAGGTATTTGAAACAGTCCACAACTTTAAGGCTTTCACCACCTATTTTCACACTGCCTTTCCTTGTCTTTCTTCTCTTCACATCAACATGGTCTAGCTTTTCTCTGCACTGATTTGCAGACCATACTCTTCAATTTTGTCATCATACCTGCCAACTCAATAAATAAAAAATAGGAAGATTTTTATTTCTTGGTTTCATCACATATATTGCACCACGGTCTAGGTGAGAAAAGATCAAGATAAAAGGCATATATATCTACAGTTACAATGCAAATTGACCTTTAAATTTAAAATCTTAAACTAAGTAAACACAAAAATGGTTACAAGAAAATGTACCTAATCATTCTCATTCACGACACATACGAATAATAATATTTATGTCACACCAACACATGCACCAAACTGCATAATCGTTTTCTTTATTAGACGGTAAAATGAAAGGAAATTTACAGATATCTCTGAACACTTGGGTGATAACGTCTGTTATATTTTTTGGCCACAACGAGAAAAGATAATACCAGAAACTGTCTCCTACAACTCTCTGAAATACTTTCAACTCATTAAAATTATGCACTGAAATACACGAAACTACCACATACGAAACAATTGAATATGTCCCATACATTATTAACATACAACTTTGACAGGGGGGGGGGGGGGCGCACAGAAAAGCAAGGAAAAACATGTGGCCAACACCAATGAACCTACACACGAAAACTATGTTAACAGTGCGCAAACCACACAATAACGAACTCATTCTTTCGTTCCAATTACTTGAGTCACAAGAGCGCGCTAGCCTGCCTTGCTTGCAGCGTGGTTGCCGTCCCGAATCCCCAGCCGCATAAAGCACACACGATACACAAAAGCAACAGATGAAACACTCACAAAATAAAGTATCACATAAATACGCCTGAAAATGAGGTTGCGTAATTTACGCAAGCACATAAGAATTTATCCTAGGGGAAGAGTATTGACCGTTCTGGAGGTTATAAAACCAAACCCCACGGCGAAACCACCCCGAAGGGCCATGGCCTACCAAGCGAACGCTGCTCAACCCAAAAGCCTGCAGATTACGAGGTGTCGTGTGGTCAGAGCAACGGATCCTCTCAGCCATTATTCTTGCTTTCTAGACCGGGGCCGCCATCTCACCTTCAGTTAGCTCCTCAATTGTAATCATGTAGGCTGAGTGGACCTCGAACCAGCCCTCAGATGCAGGTAAAATTCCCTGACCTGGTCGAGAATCGAACCCGGCGCGTCCAGGTAAGAGGCAGCTACGTGTCATTCATTGCATGAAATTTTGTGCAAATTGTGGACCTATGGACCCATCATTGCAGGTCACTTTCTGTAGAGGCAATGAGAATAACATAGTCAGTGAATAAGATAGCATCTAACTTCACGTCCACCACGCATAATTAATGGTTATGAATTTCATGTTTTTGGTCCATATTGAACTGAGAATAATATATATCACCACGCATAAGTTTGAAAAAGCCCAACATCTGTATCTTTTATGGTGCTTCCCCTGTTTTAGATCAATTACCCTCGTTCCTAAGAGGTCAAAGTACCTTCCCCAACGATTAATATTATGAGGAACTAACAATACAGCTGTTTCAATACTTAAAACAAAACAGCCACAGGCTTGTAGTTTAATGTGAACTAGACAATTTATTTTCTTAGTACTGACCTTAAGAACTGATCGCTGGTTGTTCCACTGTGCATGTAAGCGTTGGCAATAACTGTTGCAGTGTGACAGATAGAAACTCTGATAGCATCCTTGGTGTTCTTCAGGATCAACATGTCAGAGTGATTACTACGGATAAGGAACTGCAGGTGTAGATCAATGGAGATTTCTCCACTGAGGATTCGACTCAATTTCTCTACTCGTGCCTGGTGACATTTTTCTTCTTCATTCTAGAGCAAACAGAAGAGAATTTAAGGTAAAAAAGGAATTCAGAACTCAAGTACAACACTTTTATACATTTAAATTGATAAATGATATCCGCATTCATTCACATAATGGACACGCCCAAATTTTCCCCTAAAATTTTGAATTAAAAACTTCCCCACTTAATGTACGCATTTCATTTTCAACCAACACTGTCTTAAAACTGGATGGACTGCAGAATGCAATAAAACTAATAAATGAAGATTAACGGCTGTAGACTCAGTTGTGCTGACCAAACAATAAATGAATGACAGCAATTATTTCCAGAGCATGTGGGTAAAGGGAATGACTGTGTGCGGTATTTACTAGAGATGGTGAGAAGTGAAGGGCAGAGTAGTCATGTTCAAATTCAAGTGTTTAATCTTGTTGCAACACCTGCAGTAGTTGGCTGTGTTGACAGTATTTTTGCAAGGGATAGAAATAAGATGAAATATTCAAGCTACAATGCAATTTTTACTGTAATAGCAATAAAATGCTGGTAGTGTTTCATATGACCAATAATTACTGCTGCATTTTGTTTCCAATTTTAATTTATGGTACATTAAATGCTATCTGAGGTCTCTTAAAAGATACAATTTCCCATCTCATCGGAATTACACATTAATGCACTTGGCTATGAAGGTGGATATTTATTAAACAATAAATCACCTCTATTGAAGATATTGCAACACTATGTAGAAAAGTATAGGAGCAGTGACTTACCATAAACAAACAGCTGTTAAAGTACCATAATTATGCAAATTAAATTTTGAATCTAAAAAATCTATGGTATTTCACTACTTTTTCACTATATTCCTTCAGCAATCTAGGGCAGAGAGATATCTTCCTTCAAAGAAAAACGTTCTTCCTCTTTGTGAACCTACACAGCCACTTTGAACTTGCTTTAAACTGCGATATGCCTATACTGACTTTGTTTGTGATCTCCAGCACCTTTAACCACGGCATTCTGTGCAAAACTTAACAGCTGTCTTTTCTTAATCCAATTTCATATTTTAACAGGTTTTGTCTTTCAATTTATGGATACTAGTCTGATTTTGGTCCCTGAAATCATAAATCTGTCTTCTTGGCATACTACAATGTTCTTTTGGTTTACATAAAGAACTACACCAGCTCGGGATGAGGACACAACTTTACTTTTTACAACAAACCCACGTGCTGCACCACAACTGCAGTAATTTTCTGCAAATGCAAGAGTTAATTCTGTAAGAGGTATACAACACTATGTCGTTCATCAGGTATAGGGGGGAATTATATGATTTAAAGAAAGGCGACGTGAAGTTTTACTTAGAGGAAAACACCACCATCTGAAAATAGTGTTGTATACTTCTGCACAGTTTGGTGGACTTTTCGGTTTTACATGTGATTTCACGCCTATCTTCAGTGTGTGTATGGTAGGAGTTGTGAAGAATGAATCCAAACTATCACGAGTGTAATGTTTTGATATTATTTGAAGGTAGTAATAGTAATGCCTCAATAGGCAAGTTATTGTCTTCTACAGTCAGTCCTTATTAGTGAATATTTACTATGTCTGCAACAAGGAAGAAACTGATTTGAACATTTTAACACTCTGGGGAATGGCAACAACTGGTAAGAGAAATTTACAGCAAATACGCTGTTCATAATATGAAACTTTGAGATTTCAAATGTTTCACCTTATTGTATGTCAAAAAAGACTCTGCCAAACCTCTTGTTTATAGGAAGAGGGATATTGACAAACAAGGAATTCACTAATTTTTCAATTCTTTCACCCCCTCTTCCCGCTTTGAGTGGATTTTCCAAAAAATAAAGATTATGTGTTTCATTATTTTTAAAGAAGATCCCAAATTAAAATACTCCAACCCCTTTTTCAGTCCTGTTACCTCCCCCACCAAGTGGATTTTCCAAAAACAAATTATACATGTTTATTTTTACATGAGATTCCAAATTTCAATATTCATGTCTGTAATGTGTTACGTTTTTAAGATATACTGTAGACATACTCGTTTTAAAAATTTACACCCCTTCGTGGATTTCCCAAAAACAAAAAATACATGTTCCTTTATTTTTAAAGGAGATTCCAAATACCAATTATCATGTCTGTAATACCTTCAGTTTTTGAGATATATAAAACCTATTCAACACCTTTTTCACCCCCCGAAGGGGATTTTTTGAATACAAAAAAACACTTGTTCCTTTATTCTTAAAGGAAATTTCAAGTACCAATTTTCATGTCTTTAAATTGTTAAGTTTTTGAGATATAGATTTACTTATTTTCAAAATTCACCCCCCTATTCATCCCCTTACTGACGGACTATCAAAAAATCCCACCTTAGTGAGCGCTTACACTGTAATATAAATGTATCCCCAAAATTTCATTTTTTTAATGTCCAGTATTTTTGGCTCAGTGATGATGAATTAGTCAGTTATGCCATGTTACTTTATATATTACTTTATATATTTAAGCCTTTGCTGGCAGGACCTAGTGTTTACAGTGCACTTTGTCTTCTGGTATAGGCTAGAGCAATTTTGTTACTTTCATTGATCTGTCTGTTCCTTGGCTTTGGTAATATGAAAGTGACTGAGGTAGGAGCGATGCTAGTAATGCCATTCCTCATGCAACCAGTCCCTGCTATGAATGGTGTGAAAATGTTGCTCACATGGTTGGTTGGTGCATGCATTTCAGTGGGCTTGGCAGACTGATATGTAATAGCAACTTCTGGCTTGGTGAGGAAAGCAACGGGAAACTACCTCATCTTCAGTGATGCCCAGGCCATCTATGACAGCTGATGGCAGAGCTGTTGAGGATCCAACCAGCCTTAGGGCTGAACATACACATACAGGTGGCAATGTCTCCTATCAAAATGTGTACAAAAGCAAGTGAAAGAGAATATTATGGGAACTCTGTAATTAAAAATATCTTCTGACTGTGAGAACCAAGAGGCTGACTTCATTAGATACCACCCTTGCATTTCCAGTAGATTTGATACAACTCCCAAATGTCCCAACATCTATTTCCCAGTAGAAATACAATGATTTAATAGCACTGGTGCTCTCAGCCCCTTCATTTTGCCATGAGTTCTATAAAAATGTAGAACATACAAGTAAAACAATCAAAAGAGACTATCCAGAAGAAGAGACAGATGAGGTTTAGGACGATAGGTAAAATTTATATTCGTACAGCAAGTAATTCCACGATGTGTGTAATGTTCTGTTTAAAGATTTATTTTTAAATAAAATTAAGTGCAGTTGAGTTATGTGTTTCCGGTTATTTCTTACATACAGTCGAAACTGGTTAAGACATCCCTCTCTAATGTGTTGCCCTGGTTATTACATCATTATTCCGAAGTCCAGGACGTGTCCTACTAAATACATGCTAAAGAAACCTGGATAACATTTACGTCACTCTTTAGTACGATCATAACTCCCACTATAAGAAATTTAAATTACCGTTCCCAGCCACGCTGCGCGCATAACAGGCCAGCGACAACTGGCCTGGGTAAGGATTTGGTAGAGAACTTCATCTCACAGCCGCAGAGCGCGGCTGCATGGCGGCCCACAGCTGCAGGGAGTGTCAGTCCCAAGCCAGTCTTATTCTCTTTGCGTCTGACGTGTTGGTGCTTAATTTTACGTTCGTGAGGCCTCTTTCAGATGGCGCGGGTTCGACCTGCATCCCCGCTTAGCCGCCAATCCGCCCAGGCCAAAACTAGGAACTGATTGTTCAAAGAGAATCTTTCAAATAATGCAGACGCGGAGAGTAACAGCGCACGGGAGAAATGTTTGAGCGTCCAGTCTGTGGTGGGTCGCTGTCCCACGCCTGCAGTTACTTGTTATTTGACGTTAGTTTTTATGCATATCACCATACACAGCGGACCGACCCCGCTCGCGACATCAGTACTTTGATATGTGTCAGAATCCGATAATGTACCTATAAGAAAGTAAAAATGGATTTAGACAATAAAAGTAGGCCCACTCTCATTCCTTTGATATTTCTCATTTTCAATTTTCGTTTCCTGTGTGATTTGCAGCAGTTGTTATGGAACCCGAAATAGACATTAAGAACTTAAGAACTTTAATGTCGGAAATACCAGTGGTCTCGTGTTTGGGAAAGTGTGACATCATTTTAGACCCATTATTGAGAGAGTATCCTCAAAATTGTACACATCTTCTTCTCTGATGAAATTTAGACACATCATGCTTGAACTATTTTTGTATTTTCTTGAGTTTAGAAGGTAAAGGAAGACTATGATGTTCCATACGTATTACCCACAATGAAAAGTGTGTTGAGAAGGATCCGCTGGATAGCACGGGGAATTCTGCACCGCTCGACCTGCTGTGTGTGTAAGAGTCAGCGGAAGTGCGTACCTTATACCCGCGCATTCATCGGGCTCGTTTCACTCCTGCACTGTCTGAAAGAGGCCTGAGTGAATTTTGTAACACAGTACATAAATTAGGCCTACTGTACTTACATGTGTAACAACGTACGTAAATTAGGCATACTATACTTACGTATACAGATGACGGCGCTTAATTTTACGTTCGTAAGTGAATTGTTTAACAGCGTACACAAATTAGGCCTAGGCCTATTGTACGTACGCATAGTAGTTAGCAGGACGTTCGGTTATGGAGAAGAAGAAAGCTAGACAGTTCATAGATGATGATAAATTAAAATTTATTGAGAAAGCGGATGCTAAATCACGCATGAAACGTGTGCAAATCGCCCAGATGTTGGACTTTCCTTAGACAACTTTAAACATTATTGTAAGAGACGGCTGCAATGTGTATAATTTGTTTCTCTAAGAACTTTTTCCCTTTATGTTTTACTATGTTGGTGTTCTTAAAATCTATTATTTCTTTATTTATTTCATTAATTATAATTCTAAACACTTGTTTCTTTATTTTCATCATAATTATTTTAATTAAATTAAATTTAAATTTAAAATTTTTAAATTTTAAATTTAAATTTAAATATTTTAAATTTAAATTTAAATTTTTTAGCATGTTCCCTCTTTATGACATTTTATTTTCAGTCCCCACAGAAAAGTCCTAACCAGTTTTGGCTGTACCAAGAACACAATGTCATGCAATACAACAAGTTCATTAGAGGTATACAATACTGTGTCCACACACACACAAAAAAAAAAAAAATCAGAAACAAATAACATTAAATGTAAAACAACATAATACATAACGTACAAAGAGTTAACTGGTAAAATTGTGTTACGAAAATGCTATAAATAGGCAAGAAAATTAAGGGAGAACAAAGTCAAACGTCTTCAAACTGCTCTCCTGTAAAATTTGACTAATGTGACAGTGCTCTATACCTCTGAGGGACAGAATTTAAACTGTGCATTTTAACTCCTGTTTTTTTTTGCCCACTGCTTACTACTATTCACTTACATTATGTAAAAATAGTTAGTACAGGGAATGGTATATGTTTTAGACTAACTGTGTCTCCCATATGGCTACTACAAGCATACTAGCAATGAGTACATAGATCAACACGATGTTCAGCTTGCCCTGTTGCTGCAGTGTTCCTGCTTACGCTTCTCAGCCACTACTTACAAACTGACGACTGGCTGTTAAAACAATAGAGTGCGTCATGGTTGTGCATTTTGCCGAAATAACTTAAATTTGCTTTTGATATTTATAAAAGGTACAGTTGGTGGATAATACCAATTAAGTACTGTATAGTAGTATCAAAATCTGACTGCATTTAAGATGAGCTTGCTGATTTCAATCACAAACCATCAAAATATCCACAAAATATTTTTCTACAGGAACAAGGAATCTGAGTACAATGAACTAATATGCAAAATGACATAATACTTAATTTTGAGGATGTTAGGTCGTGTAATGCTTATAATATGCTGATGCATTTCAAACCTGCGAACAGGATAGTCTTCAGAGCAATAACAAAGACTGAACTGGCAACTGTCACTCCAAAGTAACCAGACTTAAGATAGAGAGAGACTGTTAGAAATGAAGTTCATTCCATGGCCTCAAGAGTCAAGGAGAAAGATGTTAACAGTTAACTATGGAGGGTAGTCATGATCTACCCAGTATATAGCTGCCACCTTTGTTAAAATTATTCGGGTGTTTAGCAATTTCTATTGCCTCACGAATGATTCTAGGAATAAAATGTTTCTCTTTAAAAATGACAGAAGTTGCATCAAAAATGATCTGACGGTCATTACATATGGGGCAAGTTCCGCCACAGCAAACTTCTCTGCCTGGGAAAGAAGGAAGTGCCTGCGATGTTCCTTAACCCCTCGTTGCTACCTTCCTACATGTTTAGCCAACATAAAACGTTTCAAAGGAGCAAGGAATCATATATATATAGATATATATTCCAACACAGTTTAAATCAATAGGATCTTTAACAGATTACAAGCAATTGGCTACGACGATATTAGACTTTAAAAAATGATCTTGATATTGTGCCTTCTGAAAATAATGCCAATTCTATTTGAAACACATCAGGATAGATGCATTACATGACCTATAGTATCATTCCCAAAATTAAATATTATAATGTAATTTAGTAGTCGTGAAAGCATATGGCTTAATATGCAAAATGTTTGCAAATTTTGCCTTTATCCAGCATGATTAATTGCAAATATACTGTACTGAGAATGCAATCTGAAATTTTTATTTAGAAAGGGATTCTCTCATTTTTATTATGATTGAATTCTTATCTTTATTCAAATTTAAGTTTCTGATTTAGTTCAAAATGTCTACACTATTGTTGTGAGTTCCTATTTACATCTAAACTCACTTACCAGGCTTTCCATTGTCCTCTCTGGTACAATCTCTTCAGTGTCCATGGCAGAAGCAGCTGCTGCTACAACAGGTGTTCCAACAGCAGGCACCTCTTCTTTCTCCTTGGCACCTTCCACTGGAGTCTTCACTAAGTTATCAGTGGCTGCTGGTATTGGAGCAGTAGCTCTCAGAGCCTGCAACACTCTGCCTAGGAACTGCTGGGTTGCACTCTCATACAAGTCGAATGCAATCTGGTAGGCCATCAATGCACTGTCCTAAAATGATATAAAGATTACCTAGTCATAATATACCATACCATAAAATGTAGTGCCTCCCGCATTCAATAATGTTGCGTGTGCAGCTTGCATCACTCAGTATAGTGAAATTATTTCAAAATGCATTGTAACCGCCATTACAACAATGCAAGTTTCCAAGTGATGAATTTTAAAATTTACAATTTAAATGCAAAATTGACGACATGAAATGCTATACTATCGTAAAACTTCGGCTCTTTTAATTCCTTTAATCTAAATCAAGAATTGAGAGCAATAGAAGCAACATTGATTCCATTTTGTCTACTCTTAATTAATTCATCTTATCTTTAAATTCCAAGCATTGATTGTTAAAAGTCCAGAAGATCTAGTGTGACGTGTGGCATCGTAGCAAGTATCCTCTCTGATCAAAGATGACAGCTAATTTGGATTTATGTAATATTTGCTCTAAGACAGTAAACAGTGCCGACGAAGCCATCGAATGTAAATGCTGCAACAAATGGCAACACTTACATTGTATTGATAAGACTTAAGGAGAATACGATATGGCTGCAAACTGACATGGCTATGTAATGAATGCAAACCAAAAATAACAATTGTCTTGGATTTTGAACAGAAAATAGTAAAAAACCTGTCCAATCACATCCAAAATATATTGGAAAGCAAGAAATCCAGCCTGTTAATTTGTGGAAGTATACTGTACTTTACAGTATTGTAAAGGTTGAATTATCAATTTTAAATTTTCACAAGTTGATACTTTGACAATACGGGCTCAAATATGAAATTTATAACATATATTCTAGCCTGTTAAGCACAATACGAGAAGAAATTCACAATGCTCTAGGCAAAGAGATCGATTCTATTCGTAATCAAACAACATAAAAAAGAAAAGCTCCATTTCCGCCAGTGGAAAGTGCCGGTACCCTCAACGCTTCTAGAGGAGCAGTTTCACATGGATCTCCTGGAATTATTGTAGGGAAAAAATAAGAGAGTCTCAGAGATCAGGAAAAAAGAAAGAGTAGAGAAATAGATACAGTTCTGAATTTAAGGAAATTTCATCATCAGGAAAATATTTCCAGCTTAGATGAAGCTTCGTCCGGTGGTAGTAGGAAGTTGATTTCTTCTCACTAGATTGAAACACATGATGACAGCATCAATGATAATAACTCATCCAGGTCAGAGGTCTTCAATAGTAAACACAGACCATCAATTCAGTCTCCAACAGTTATAGGAACGAAACACCTCGTCTAAGGACGACGATGAATCAAAGGATCAAGAAATTAGAGCTGCACCAAAGAGCTTGGTTACACATAGGACGACTAACTCAGAGCGCTTCCAAAGAAAAGTTAGAATGACATCTAAGGAAATTGAACATAACAGAGAGCATAGGATGTAAACAGCTGCAGTCAAGAGGTTCGAGGAAAGCTTTTAAAGTCGGAATCCCTCTAAAAGAACTTAATAACTGTCCCAAGCCTCTGGCCAGAAGAGGTCTTAATCAGACGATTTTGTATTTTTCGACAGCAAAGACAAGGGGGCAAGGTTCAAGGATTAACCTTCTCCTATGGAATGTAGAAGGGATAAAAATCACTCTGGATTTAGCCCCGAAAAATCTTTTTCACATCAGGACATACAAATCATGACAGAAACCCTCCTAGCAACTAATATGATTGAACTTCCAAGCTTCTACTCTGAGCAGACCTTGGCAACACAAGGTCCAAGAGGAAGACCAATAAGAGGTCTAGCTTGCTTCTTCAAGCCTTCTGCTAGAAAACTGTGTATATAGAGAAGAGAACTTCATGATACTTGAATCAGAGAGATTAGAAATAATTGGACTATTCGTTAAGCCCCTAACTCCAATTGAGGACATAATAGCTACAATAATGACAACATTATCAAAGACAGATCCATTAAACAACACAATCGTAGTAGGAGACTTAAACTGCAGATTAGACAGAAACGATTATAGGAAAGAAGAGCTGCTCCAAACAATGGATGAGGAAGGATTTACACTTGTTAATCGGGAATATAAAAGGACATATTTCTCTCATGATGGAAATAGTACGATTGATCTGATATTTTTTAAAGGACCTGGATTGAATCAAGTGGATTACAGAGTTGCAGAGTAAACTTTGAAAAAACTCTGTCCGGCCTTAGTGAGTTTCAAAGTAATGGATCAGTCAAGCATAGGAGACCCTACATCTCGGATTCTAAATAAAGACATTGGTTGTCCTCTCTCTCATGCTGCTTATCCGACTTCTTGCCCATAATCAGAGAACACTGGTGATACAAGCGGGCCAAGTAACACTAAAATCAGACGGTTCAACTTCAATAATGCTCATGTATATCAGCCAACAGTATACAGATACCAGCTGAACCACACCAAAGGACAACAAAAGCACTGAAACACAAAGACTTCCAGCTTAAGACTGTTTTAATGATCAACACTGCACAGTTTTCCTTCCATCATGCTTTTAAAAAAACTTTTTAACTAACATTTTACTTTGTGTGTTTCCTATGTTTTTAATAACTAACATTTCACTTTGTGCGTTTCCTATGTTTTTAATACATTATACATGACATACTGAGGATGACCCAATGCCGGGTCGAAACATGTCTTTATGTGTGAACTTTCATCTTAATTGGATGTAAAAATATATAGTATTGACTAGGAGGATTAAAAACAGTTTCATACAATTTTGTAAGAAGTTCAACCGTCAATACGGATTCAACAATGAGATTCATAGTCTGTAATTAAGTAACGAATTTAGTTTCTACAGTATACATGCGGATAATACATATCCCGCAACTAATGGACATGTAAGGAAGGAAACTTACCTCTGTGTCCTTGCTCAGTTTCTCAAGGATTTCAGCAACAGCTAATGGATCATCCAGAAAAATGAGACACTGGCACATGTTGACATAATCGGGAGTAGCAAGATTCCGGTACAGACCCACGAGTGATCGTAGCACTTTGTTGCGGAAGCCTCGGTTCTGAATCAGGCTCATGGCGACTTGGAAAGCGTAGTGCAGCATTCCAATGATATCTCCCTACAAGCAACACCCAGAAGAAAAATGTAGATTCAAAATACTCCTCTAAAAATATTATAACAGCTATAATATACATCAAATCAGTAATTTATATCATAGGATTTTTGAGAGAAGTCTATACTTAAGTATTGAAAACGTGGAATTTCTCTCAAATATTTGAAAAATATACTTAAGCACAGTCAATACAGGCCTTAAATCATGAAATTTATTTCATGCCAATATATCTTATCTTCCAGACTTCTAATAAGACTATGCTCTACGCATTCTATCTTTGCAACGACAAATAAGGTCCACGTTTTATGCTTCAGAGATAACCTTGAGAAATCCCCCGCTTCCGCATAGTAATAAATGTAACAGAAACAGTCCTGCTTCAAAGAGCCTTAGATTCGGCAAGTTTTGACAGAAGACATGTGTTAAGTCACAACTTTAACAAAAAAATTCTTCAATGCACATATTGCCAGACTTCTTTTACATATGTTGAATTTCTTAAACAAATGGTGATAGTGTGTGCACTGTTGTTATAACTTGTATTGCATTTTAAATATTGTGTGTTTTTATAGACAAAGGCAGCACCAATAATTTAAAACTTTTTATAACGGACACAACACTGTCAGTAGCTTAAGAAATAGTAAGTCGTTTTAATCTTAAATATAAACAGCTGAAGATGCCTAAATCAAGGCAAAACATGTCCTGCAATTTAAAAATTTTAAAAATTATGTATATGTAATCAAGTGAGATTATATGGTGTATTGAATAGGAATATTATATCCTTTATTGATATCTTCCTGAGTAATGTATTGCATGCAGGTCACATCTTCCTAGAATTATAACCAATCCTAACCTAAAATAAGTTCGGCCCCATGGTGTAGGGGGCAACGCGTCCGCCTGTCACCCAGTGGCCCCGGGTTCGATTCCCGGCTGGGTCAGGGTTTTTTAATTGTAAATGATTAATGTCGCCGGCCTGGGGACTAGATGTTTGTGTCGTCCTTAATGTTTCTTTCCTCACATTCAACATTCTACACTTCCTCCATTCCAATTACACGCAGGTTTATATCACATGGTGCAAGTAGAGGCAAAAGGTCTCTATAGGTCAACGCCCTGAACAAAAAGCATTTTTTTTTTTAAACCTAAAATAAGTAAATCTTCAAGCTTTGGAATACCATTTTATAAATTTTCATTATTATAAGAGTGCGTTAGCTAAGGTTATAGCTATTACCAGCCATTATTTCTATTGACAAACAGGCCTAAGCATGAAAATTTCTACCTAGCTGATTAGTAAACAAAAGAGGACAGATTATTAGTTCCACAACCGCATGGAAATTAGTACTTACAACTAGATGACAGGAACTAAGACGTGCAATAAGAACGAAGTATGAATGAACTTACCGATTCTGTAATAGCTTTCTCGAAAATGTCCATCCGACGTGTCTCCAAGGCAAGTCCCAAAGCTTGACGATATTGACCATCACTGAGGCATCGCTGGAACATACGGTTCACAACTGCCTCCAGACGAGGATCAATGTCCTTCGTTTCCTTAGGATCATCTACCTTTGCAATCCGTTGCTGGGTGTAGAAATCAATGCATTTGGCTGATAAAAGAAAAGAAGTGGGTTTTTCTTAAAATAAATCTAATGAGCAATATAACTTAAACACACATCAAACAGAATCCACATCTGTTTTGCTACAAATAAAAGGTATAACTAAATTATTTGCAAAATTTTACAATGTGCTTTCCAACATTAACAACATCAGTCACCACTTATAGTGTGGTATAACTCTAGTTTCTTTCTCTCAAAAGACATGACAGTGTGCTGTGCAAGGCCGCCAACTTAGGAAAACTTAGAAACTATGGACAACACCAATGCTCTACACTGTTGGGTCCAGCTAGTGACAAAAGCATTATAATCGAGGCAAGCGAGCACGGGGGTGTAAAGCCCCCAATTTAGGGGTTAGGGACACGAAGTGGCCAATCTGCCTCTAGCATTCCCAGGGCAACAGCTGCATTAATGAAATATGCAAGAAGCATTCGTCTGGTTAAGTCCTTTTCTTTCGTTTTTAATGCTTGTTAGGTCCGGCAGGTGACAAAACCATTGGTCTGTGTTTTTACTCTGTGTGGGTAGTTAACTGTTGGTTGGATGGAACGTCGGTCTCTTTACTGGTGTTCTGTGTGTTAAGCGGATGCCAGTCAAATTAACGGGCAAAGTGTACAAAACCAATGTCTGACCTGCCCTCATGTACAGTTTCGAATGTTGAGCAAGGCAGAAAAGGCATGACCAGGGAATGCACGTTACAGAAATTCGGATGTTGTGATGGTCGGCGGGAGTTGCTCTGTACGACAAAGTGAGCAATGGGCATGTGCAAGGATCTTTCAAAGTTGTGCCCATCAGCAACAAGATGGAGGAAAAACAGCTCTGCTCCTATGGTCATGTCAGAAGAAGAAATTAACACCATTTAGTACAGAAAGCTCTTGCCATCAAAGAGCCGAGGAGGGTAAGAAGGTGTCCTCAGGCAACATGGAAACGAACTGCTGAGACTGCCTTAAGGAAAGTGAAGTGCCGTTAGACATGGTGCAAGAATGTCGGACGTACTCTCTGAGTCAGACGAGTCAAGCCCGAGTGAGTTTGGGAGGACTTGTTTTATGGGTACATATACGGCCAGGAAAGAAGGGGGTTGGTAACAAAGTATTTCTGTTGATTTTGAAAACAACAAATTGAAGACAAATTCCCATTATATGTCAGTCAATGGCAGTGCTACTACCTGCTCAACTAACGGAGAATGGTGCGTGCTACATTTGATTGGGTTATAAAAGCAAAAGTACTTCTCGGGGCGGGTTTGGCATGCCCCTTATCACAATGAACACACCTTATGTATAAAAGCAATTCTACATAAGATTTGCATCCTTTAAACTTCCGGCAAAACTTTACCCTGCGCCGCGCAACATTAGTACCATGGGTCACCACTTGCATCCCAAACATCTAGGCACGGTATGACTGTCATTTGTTTCGTTCTCACGGATGACACGTCTGCTATCTTGTCCACTTAGGAAATAGGGACAAGACGATTGGTGTACACTAGTAGGTGCGACAAAAAGGCTAAATGACCTTTTTTCTTGCCATGCCGACAGTATGGTCTGCGGCCATAAAAAAAACCTCTTACGAGTATGCCCACGAACAGCCCACTGCTCTCGTGATAGAAATTGGCCTAGATGTGTAAAGTTAGGTTACAGCTACTAAATTACCTTTTCTCCTGCCGAGCAAATAGTATACGCTGTGGCCAAAGAAAAAAAATGCTTTTATTTTGCGCGGGTTGGTAACGGGATGTATTTCTCACATCATATCTGATTATATAGTAGCCAATAGCAATGCTAGCAGCTACTTGAAACAATGGAGAATGGCACATATTACTCTTATTAGGTTATAAAAGTAAATGTACTTCTGGGGGTGGGCTGGTGAGTCCCTGGCCATGGCAATGAACACATCTCTTCTCTACAAGAAATTCCACACAAGATTTGCATAATTTCACTTCATTATAATGTTATAAAGCTTGCGTGGCACGTATTCAAGTTCTACCCAAACTGTATTTAATTCTCTCTCAATGGAGGAAGTTAAATTATCTCCTAAACAAAAGAAAAAAACACACTGAAATGAGGATTTTAAATTCTTAATACTCACCAATAGTTGTTTCCACATATTCTGAGCGAGCGTTTACATCAAATAAATTGCCAGCACCAAGAGCATAAGTGAGAGAATCTTCAAAAGATCCCAAATGATAGTAAACTTTACTGGCAACAAGTGCAGCTAAGTCATGCTGAGGGAAGTTTTTGTCTTCATGAAGAATCTCGCTGAAAAGGTATCAAAATTAATCTTTTAAAAATACATAGGCTTACATACATTATCATGAACCAGGAAAAAGTTCACAGAACTGTAGGCCTACATACCTACAGATCAATTTAAATTTTGAAATGCCTTCATCTTTTGAATTATTCATAATAAAATTCATATTCTACATTTAAAAAATGAAATTATACCAAGAAAAAATCTTTCTAAGAAGGATATTGTTTTTGATGACTTATTCAGCAATGAAGTTAGAAAGAGGGTATTTAAATTATCTTTACTTTCTGATATTAATCAAGCAAGTCGTCACACACTAAACATATACTTTCATGCAGGCGAGTTATGACTTTCCATCCAAGCCAATCACACAGGATGATGCAAGGATATTGGGGAACTTACTGTAATTCATACAAATAGTCTTACAAATTTGCAATTTCTATGATCCGGAATTTATTATAGTGAAGCAAGTTTATTCACTGAACTGGATATACAAAGCAAACTTACATTTTTTCAATTGCTTCAGATATCTCTGGCCAGAATTCATCCACAATCAGATCCAGTTTCTTCAAAGCAAATACTTTGAGTTCTGGCATGGGTTCCTCCAGTAGGGATATAATCCCCGCTAAAACAAAATAAATGCAGTATTACTAGCTTGTAAAATATAAAGTTCATTACAAAAAATAACAAGCACATTCCATGAAACAAAACATAACCTATAAAATAATAGAATGACTTGCAGATCCATTTACATCACCTTCATTTATTACAAGGCTATATAAACGAGAAAAAAAATGTGCTCAATTAATCAGTCAATAAATAAAATACACATTCATACCAGCTGAAGTGATGTTCATTTTGCCGGGTTTTCTAGCTTCAATTTGTACAACCTCTATCCCGACAACCAAGCGTCAACACTGCTCGCGTGAAGTGAAGTTGGTTCCTAACGAGTCAGTGATGTTCAACTTTCAGGTTACTCACTGCCCCATTCAGATAGAACCTGTCATACTGGTAGGGGAGAAGTCACCAAATCACTCTATGCTAATCGAAAGATTTACAGGGATACAATAATATATCGCAATTATTTCAATTCTTAAAAATCTCGTTAGACAACTTTTGATGAAAAGAAATGCAGCATGAAAAATGGCAAATACTGTATTTGGTTCTGGGTATGAAATCAAAGACAATATGTATGAAATAAAGAGGCAACTTGAATAAGTAAAATGTCTGCAAAATGCTATATACTTTGACTTCGGATTAAGAGAATGAGTGGTATATCTCAACATCAGCTGGTTTAAGGATATCTTTGACATAGAGCTCAAAATGGCGAGTCAGCAAAAGTCGCTTCCTAAGGAAGCTCAAGTCATAATATCAATAATGAAAGATATGGGGATTAATGACTACGAACCACGTGTAATAACACAGCTCTTGGAATTCACTTATCGTAAGTATGTTTAATTTAATTATAACTTTGGTGTGAAACTATTTTAAAGATAAATTCTTTGTGAGGTGCCCAAAACCGCCTGCGTTTGTGTCCAAATTAGATAGATATATTTAAATTACGCTCTTCCTGTGTCTTCAAGAGCATATTTACAGTCATTCAGTTTTCTACAGAGATAATCAGCAATGTTGTTATCCAGCAGTCGACGCCTAATTATGGTTGTCACTCAACTGGACCGGAGTGCTTTTTCGAAGAATATAACATGGAAATATTAATACTGTAATCATTTTCAATAGATTGTTGGGACTAAGCAATGAATATTTTTGCACTCTCGAAGATGTTCCCGCTGAAAAGTATGCTGACAGGTTAGGATGGTGGTGTAGTTTGCGATCATGAATTGACTAAATTGCCATATAATCCTGTATGATTGTTTATAGGTTATAATGTAGGTGACTTAAGTCAAGATTACAGTGAATTTGGGATTAAATTTAATGTGAGTGACAGGTTGAGATTACTTTCCCCCGACCCCCGTTCTGAGAATCTCATAGGACGCTCTTTTTTATCACTTTTTTTAAATCTAGTTGTATTATCATAGTTTTTTGACATGTTTAATTAAGGCTGGGTAGGTAGTGACTTCATGTCCGCTCAACTTAATTTTTTAATAGGAAAAGCACCCGAAATATACAAAGATCAATGGACAAATTTGAAAGAGTACGCAGCCAACAACAGCCTTGTGATAAATAAAAATTAAACAGTTCAGATGGTTTTCCAGAAATGGGGGAGAATCGCAGCTAGTGACTGAATACAGTATGGGGGGGTAGACCTAGATTTAGTGAATTCGTTCTCATATCTGGGTGTCACTTTACAACCTACGGTCACCTCATTTAGAATTCGCGTAAGAGAAAGATCTTTAGCAGCCATCAGAAGCATATATGACATTATAAACCCGACTAGACTATCGCTAGGCATGTCCATGGCCTTATTTTACGCTAAGGTCCTCCCAGTTCTCACATATGGTATGGAACTTATTTTGGAGAGACTAATGGTGTCCGACCTTCGGACTATTGAAAATGTAAAGACCAGATTTCTGAAACGAACACTGGGCATCTCCAAGATGTCACCATCAAGTCTTGCGTATGAATTATCCAAAGAAACTTTTTTACTGGAAGATTTGAAAAATAAGAATGCAGCTTCCACATATGCAGCAAGAAGATAAAGTTCTCCAAGACAGCAAGAGAAAACAAGCAGATATTAGCCTGGATTTTTACTCAACTGATGCTATGATTGACCGCAGCTGGACCGGTCCAAATAATGACATGAGAAGTGCTTTGAATAGGCTGGCATTACATGGATTTCACCATTGTCTATGCCGGCGATCAGGCTTTCATGAACCGTCCCTACATTGTGTGTGTATGTTGTGTGATAAACATTGCGATTGCTATCATTTCAGCATGTGCAACAAGAGAAAAAAATCTTTATTAGAATATGCGAAAGATGAATGTATTTTTCTTTTAATGCACATTTGTGCGCTATTAAATAAATAATAAATATACATTATGATTACATCAAATTTTTCATTATTCTTTGCTAATGTGCATGATGCTTTTCGTCCTTTTTAAACACAACACAATATGGTATTTTTTGCAGCACTTTCCACAGAGCGAACATATGCAGTTTTCGTTTGGTGGATGGAGTTTCTTATTGCTACATAACTTGTGGTGGTAGCCATGAATAGCTAGTCTTGTAATTGTCTGTCTTTGTTCTTCATTAGCGTTTGTCCATGATCTGTCTTGCATTTCATCGGTACTGTAAAATTCCAAGTCGATGTCCATTCGTTTCCTTCATCTAACAGCTAGAAGTGCCTGGTAAGCATCCGTAGATGGCAGGTTGAACTTATATCCGATGTCCTCTATGAAGAAGGTTACTCTTGCTAATTCATAGGCAAGTCTCAATGGTGCATACTTCGCTATTTGCAGAGAGTGCTTTATGAACCTTGTTTTCACCTTTTCTATTCTCTCGAGGTTCTTGTACGTTAGATTTTCCCATATTAGTTCTATGCCATATGTTATTATTGGTGTTATTGTGGTGTCGTAAAAGTGTCACAACTGTATTCAGCGATAAGCTACATTCTTCTTCCAACCTTTAAAACAACAGGACGCACTTGGTACTAGATTTTTTTATATCCTTGCTCACCAAGCTGCTTTTGTGTAAATACATAGTGCACCAATATTCATCAACAATTACCTCTCAGCGACACATCAGATAACTTCCACTTATAACCTTATTCTCAACTGTTCAATTGGACAATGTAAATACTGTATAGTTACCAACCATTGATATTAATTTTTGGTTACAAACATTGACGCCGAGCACTACACCCTTTCTCCCTTGATTGTTATAATGTAAATATTTTTAAAACTTTATATTTTCCTATGATTGCGTCAACTGTTCTCCAGAGCACCACTGCCGAACTCTATTATTTTAATTTTACGCATTGGTGCTGACTTCTTATTCTATAAACCTATATGTTCAACCATCACTATTGTACAACTGTTTCTCATACTTAATTTTTGTAATGTGTATTAATAATACGTATTAATTTGTGCATGTCAACTACTAACCAGGTACCTGATTTTTGCCTTGAGGAGATAATTTGACTGATGATGCCCTCAATGAAGGGCGAAACATGTCTCAAGTGGAATCAATAATAAATTCCTAAATTGTAAAATTTATATGTATTGAATAGGTGACAAAACAAACCTTTTGGTAAGAGAAGCCATAGAGATAGAGCTGCGCCCAAATAACATCAACAGCGAAGACGTCTTCAAGTTGTCAAATACATGGAAACCTGTACTGCAGAAAATGCATGCATAACACCACCATGGAACGGCGGAACGCGCTCACAAAACCGTCGACAGAGGGCGGTGAATTACAGCACGACGATCCTTGAGTCCTATTAGTGGTGTAGGCCATGGATAGTACGGCCATGATTTCCACGTTTCTTTGAATTCCTTTGCTTACTGTCGGAAGCAGAATTTAACTTGCCCTGATGAAGGCCGATGCAATTTGGCTGAAAGCTCAGCATTAAATAAACATAGTGGCTTTAATCCAGTAATCATTTATTTATTTACATTAATAGTATGAGCCACGAAAACCTACATTCATTATTTTAGTGTTATTATCACGAACAAGACATAAAGAATATTTTGAACTAGAGTTATACTGCTCGTTCATAATCATGTAACTCGGTGCTTATCACTTGGTTGCTGTTGAGTGCCGTACGGGTTTGTAACATCATGCGGAACCGAGTGCTTGTAAGCAATTCCACGCTAACCCATAAACCGCTCGCGCACGACACTACCCGATAATGAAGCTTAACTTTTAAACTCTGATGTAATTGATGCATTTTTTTATTCAATTTGTTTTAAGTCACACCGACACAGATAGGTCTTATGGTGACGATGAGATGGGAAAGGACCAGGAGTGGGGAGGAAGCGGCCGTGGCCTTAATTAAGGTACAGCCCCAGCATTTACCTGGTGTGAAAAACGGCAAACCTCGGATAACCATCTTCAGTGCTGCCGACAGTGGGGTTCAAACCCACTATCTGCTGGATGCAAGTTCACAGCTGTGCGGCCAACTCGCGCCCGGTGATTCAGTTTTGCTGACAGTAATGAAGATTGTTAAATAAACAGCTGTACAGTATTTAAGTTTTAATTTGGAGTGCCAAATGACTCAAATATGTATTAACATTATGTAACTAGCATGTATCTAGGTTATGTTTGCCAGGCGGTCTGTAAAATCGGCAGGGCAGTGCGCCCCTTAAAAAGGTCCTAGGAAGAACACCGCACACACACCCAGTCCTCAAGCCAGAGAATTAACCAATGAAGGTTAAAATCTCTGACTTGGTCGAAAACCGAAACCAGGACCCCCCTGAACCAAAGACCAGCATGCCAACTATTTTGCCGTGGAGCTGGACATATCATGGTAGGTAAGTAAGTAGTTATTTACTGAGCATTAAGCAGTTACAAGTAATACATTTCATCTACAAAATAAAAGAAAACAAGAGCATTTAAGACATAACTACATTACCGTAACAGTGATCATTGACGTAAGAACACTGAGCAAGTTGGCTGTGTGGTACAGGCCACGTAGCTATAAGCTTGTGGGGTGGGTTTGAACCCCACCATCGGCAGCCCTAGAAATTGTTTTCCACTGTTTGACATATTCACACCAGGAAAATGCTGGGATGGTACCTTAATTAGGTCATAGCCACAACCTTGCGTCACCCAAAAACATTTTATGTGTCCGTTTGACATTAAACCACATGCAAAAAACAAAAAGAATCACTTAAGATCTACATAGGAATTAATGTTTACACAACTATGTCATAGAAATGTGTTTCAATAGACTGTAATACAGTACAATTACAGTAAAACCCCTGATATCTGTGGCACTGTGTAGTCGAATATCAGAAATCATCATTAGACTACAGCAGAACTCATACAAAAATTAAAAAATCTATAAAGTTTTATTGTGTAAGTAATTAGGCTTGTACCTAATTTTACTGACTGTTTTAAAATCAAACATAGTAGTATTTACATACAGTATAAAACATAAGTGAAATACAACCTGTGACAATAAAGTTCAGTGTATAGTCCTCTACTATCAACATAGATGAACAATGCACGACAGTGACTTTACTGTCCTTCGGAAGTAGTCCCCTCCCATAACTATGCACTGCTGAGATCGGCGATACATGTCCTGGAAACTTTGGAAGAAGGTTCCTTTGAGATGGTGTTCAAAAGCCTCATCACATTTCTTTGGATGTCAGGAATATCGTCATATCTCTTTCCTTTCAATACGAGTGTGAATCGTGGGAATAGGAAGAAGTCTGGAGTATGGAGAAGTCTGGGATGTTCAAGTTGCACTACCCCCTTTTTTGCCATGAACTGTTTGACGATATAGGGTGTGTGTGGGTGAGCATTGTCATGGACAAAAAACCATGAACCATGTTGTACATACTGGGGTCATACCCTGCGTAGACGTTTCATGAAATGGACCAAAACTTCAATGTACCGTGCAGCATTCAGCGTTGTTCCCTCAGGTAGAAATTCCTTGTGGATAATGCCTTGATTATCGAAAAAGGTGATGAGCATCGTTTTGATGCGTGACTTTTTAGCTCTGACCTTTTTCCGATGAGGGGATCCCGGAGAACGGCTTCCATGCTTTGCTGCATCGTTTCAGGGTTGTACTTGAGACACCAGGTTTCATCCTCAGTGACAATACAGTTCAAGAAATTTGGTGTCGCATCCGCCGTTTCGACAAAATCTTGTGAAGCCTCTCAACGTGCCTGCTTCTGATCGTCAGTCAAGTGATGTGGCACAAGACGAGAACACGTTTTCCTCTTCCATACCTTGTGGGTAATTATTTGTCGCACGGATTCATGGTTAATCTGCAGTTCATCCGCTATTATGCGAACAGTTAATCGCCGATCTTTCTTGATTAATCTCCTCACTTTCTCAATGTTTTCTTCACTGACGGTGGTCGCCGTTCTTCCACTGCGGGGGTTGTCAGAAACACTTTCCCGGCCTCCTCGAAAATGGGTGAACCACTTGTACACACACTTCAAGGACAGTACTTGATCTTCATAAACACGTACCAGCATCGCATGCGTTTCTTTCGGTGTCTTGCCAAGCTTAAAACAAAACTGTACATTGATCTTTTGGTCGTTCATGTTCCTGTTCACAGTTCAGAACCAACGCACTAAACGCGCACTGTGTCAAACAGGTCTTACACGGCACACGCACAATGCTCAACTGAACAACATTGGGAGCAGGTGGTCCAAACCTGCTGCTATGCAGATGCAGCATTGTATGTCGCCAGTGTTGCCGGATCGACCGTTCTGATTTCATTCACCGAGTTTTTGTCACAGGTTGTATAATAAGCAAGCTTAAAAATCTTAACAAATAAAAACCTAAGTTCCTGTTTCTTTTACTCAGATTTTTTAAAAAAATGTTCGCTGTTATTGTTGCACTGTTGACAAAAAGTGTGAGTGCATCACGAGTCTCGAACCTTACTTCGCTGGTATACGTCACAAGGTACTTGTGACTCGTGCTAAGAAAGCAGTCCTGCGGGCAGCCAGTGGATGGCAAAAGAATATTACATCGAAATAGTAACACTGGCAGCTGCAAGTCTTGTCAGATTCTCACATTCCTCAGCAGGGTGATCCGCCAAGCGGCAATAATCATTGAAGTCCCCGAGTCACCCCTCCCTTGTGTAGCACAGAACAATGCGTTAACTGTTAATATCCCTTTCTACATGAGATTTACATGAGTATAAATGCATATGTAGACCAAAGACTTTAGTATTATTTATCTAGACTCACAGAGCGCATTGATGCAATGAGGAATATTGAATACATTCACACATCGCCATGTTGTGGCCACTTCAGCTTTGAATGCATGGTTAGCACATGATAATGTTTACAGTTCCTTATGTGAATCGTGTCAGTTAGTGGATCTGTTGTAGTATTATATATGATGGAGTGATAATATATTGCCAAATCGTCGCTGCCAGGACAAAACCTCCTATGTGAAATATTTTAGCTTAGAACTTTGGCCGGTAAGGTTCTGTCATCTAAGGTGCAATATTGTGTGCATATTGTCAAGGCATTCTCGCTCTTCACAATGTATGTGCTGCGGGTCAGTATATCTCCAAAAATATTTTCACATAGGAGGTTTTGTCCCGGCAACGACAAAATGTTTTCAGTGAATAAGAAATGTGAGCTTTTGCAGTAGTTAAATTGATGAACAATATTAAAGGAGAGTTAAGTTAGGCCTTACGTGTGGAATGGAAAATAATTCAAGGATGGTGAATCCTAGTGCAGCTTTTAATTGTACAAATTGCAGTCAGAAGGGATCTGGTACATCTTTACATAAGTGAGTGTAAATTGAACTGTTATGAAATTATTTTCAATTACCATAATCATGAATTAAGCAGGCTATAGGACAGTGGACTCAGTGAACGTGTGGATGTAGAATTTTGAATGTGTAGGCTTCTTATTCTTGCCCTTTATCCAATTTATTGAGGTATAATTCTTAAGAAATAAACAGCTACCATGAAAATAAAAGTGCATATTTTTCTTACAGAATGTGTGTATGTTCAATCCTCAGACATAAGGCTGGTTGGATCCTCCACAACCGGTACTAATAATTGAAAAAACCTGGGCCTAGAATGCGGAAAATGTTTTTGATAAATCTACATAAAACCTATCTAGTTTTAGGGCAATGTATTGCTTCAAATTATTAAACATTATCTGAACAATTCTTTATAG
The DNA here is from genome assembly GCF_040414725.1 of Anabrus simplex. NCBI lineage: Eukaryota > Metazoa > Arthropoda > Insecta > Orthoptera > Tettigoniidae > Anabrus > Anabrus simplex. The sequence continues at coordinate 84,974,343 of NC_090278.1, read as the reverse complement.
CTACCGTAATTAATTTCTCCTTTTTTACACCTGATTTATGATTTTAAAAATGGTTAATTAAAATGCTATTTCAAACATTTTTATTAGGCCCAAGTCTATAAAATGCTCATTACAACCCCGTATGCTCCATAGTCGTTCTTAAGGTTACCATGTACCGATAAGTGATATTGTTCAATAACAACACAAAATGTGTTCAATTTTTATGTGTATCTTTCATTATCAACTACTTCGGAATAGATAAGTTTCCCTGAGGCCTTAATGAGACACTGCCGGACATTTGCCAGGAATCATTGTGAACAAACACACAGTCTTTCACACTTCACGGTCGACTTTTACCACTTGAGACCTCGAATTACTTCTCTGATACAACTTCTGCCTGGCATTTGGTTTAAAATTAGCAATACAGTGTTTTTGGTTTGCGAACTGACGAGAATATCTGTATGGATCTTCTGTTTCTTATTGTGGTCCCTTTTTAAAATATGTTCGATGTACCTAATTAACATTTGTTCTTACCGTATTATCTCGTGTCATAGAAATAATAATAATGACGTGTTTTATACGAGTGTTAATATAAGTTAATGCATGTATTCCGTACTACGATCTCCTCGGTGAGCTCAGGAGTGCCCTCAACATGGCGGTACGTGCATGGACATCTCTTCCCCAGTCACACGCTACTGTGCAGCCGGCGGTGTGAGGCCTTGATGTAGACAAACAATAAATTATCATATTTATTTGCTTTATAATAAATAATTAACTCACTGCATATAAACTTGTAAAATAATACTGTTCCTCACAAACGTGCCAGTTAAAAGACCTAGGGGAAGGAGGGATAATAAGTACACAGTAGCCGACTGTCAACCACTCTGACTTAACACCAAGGCGGCCATGCCAGTACAAAGGAGATTTTTTAAAAAAATGGAAATACGTCTTAATAAAGAGGACAGAACATGGATACTCTCCATAGTTAAGTGTCAACATCGTTCTCTTTGACTCTGTCTGGCTCCATGGCTAACTGGTTAGCGTGCTGGCCTTTGGGCACAACGGGTTCGATTCCTGGCTGGGTCGGGAATTTTAACCACGGGATTGGTTAATTCCACTATATACGTATAGTCTTCATAATTTCATCCTCATCACGACACACAGGTCACCTATGGGAGTCAATTCGAAAAGACCTGCACCTGGCAATCCGAATTTGTCCTCGGATACTCCCAGCACTAAAAGCCATACACCATTTCATTTTCCTTGACTCTGGTGGCCCTGGAACGAACTGAATTTCTAATGGGGTCTTTCTATCTTGAGTCCACTTTCTATAGAGTAACGGTTTTCTTCTACGTTGTAATTGCTCTCATCGTCATTACAAAATTGAAACGCGTCGGCATTTAATAAATTATAACATGACCTAATGTCCGCAAAATAATATTCTCAATGAAGTATTTATTTATTTTCCACCTAGTCGATACAATGATTGCCTAAGGCAATTTTTATTGGTCAAAAGTGGTACATGTTTCGTATATTATCAACATCTTCAGCCACATAACACAGTTTAGATGAAAAATATAAAATTGACAAAGTAATGCTTTAGAGGAAGTGTCCTTGAAATTAACATAAGATTGACAAGATAAAACAATCTTGTCAATCTTATGTTAATTTCAAGGACACTTCCTCTAAAGCATTACTTTGTCAATTTTATATTTTTCATTTAAACTGTGTTATGTGGCTGAAGATGTTGATAATATACGAAACATGTACCACTTTTGACCAATAAAAATTGCCTTAGGCAATCATTGTATCGACTAGGTGGAAAATAAATAAATACTTCATTGTGAATCTATTGAAGTGCGATACGGACCATGAAGCTGATTTTATGTAAAAATAATATTCTGTCATTTATTGGTTGTGAAAGTCTACATTTTAAGACATAGTACTTCTTTCCCATTTACTCCTCACACCACAATGTCATCTCCATATTTTTCCTTTGTCTCTTGTTATTAACCGTAACGTTCTTAGCGCATTTAACTGTACATGTAAGTTTCACCAGCTGTTTAGCTCAGACTGATTCACAGCTCCCACAAAAATGGGATTTTCCAACTTGTCCACCTTGGCCAATATCGCAGCCGGACTGGACCCGCTTTATGTGCGAATGTCTTATGTTCTACTCTCCTGATATCATTTAACAGGTTATTTTTCTGTTGCAGGGTATGTCACAGGAGTCCTGGATGATGCTCGAGTGTTTGCCAATCATGCTAAAAAGAAGGTGATTGATGTAGAAGATGTGAAGTTAGCTATTCAAATGACTACAGACAGAATATTTACAGCCCCTCCTCCACGAGATGTAAGTATCCTGTGTTTAAAAATTATAATTCTAATAATAGTCAGGCTCTTTAGGCTTTTCTTTTTCAATTGTGAAATTTCCAAGACACTGATGACTAATGTACTGCTGATTCACAATACTGAAAAAGACAAAAGAGCTTTGAAAATACTATTATAATATTCACACTCTGTGAAATTAAATTATGGTTCCTTCTGAGAACTTAGTTTTAATTATAATTGTTTTAACTACTTATATAGTAAGAACAAAAAGAAAATCGCACTGAATTATTACTTGCGTTTGTTACAGATTCTCTTAGATGTTGCCCGAACCAAGAACAGCACGCCTTTGCCGTTTGTGAAACCACACTGTGGCTTGAGATTACCTCCTGATCGTTACTGTTTGTCAGCTTGCAACTTTAGAATGAAGAACTTCAAGAAGGTAAAGATGAGATAGTCTGTGCAATAACCCTGTAAGAATGGTATGGTCATTGGGGTGGGAAGGGATAAGTTCCGCATCTTTCTTCACAAACGTGCCAGTTGAAAGACCTCAGAGAAGGGGACGTAATAAACTGAGTGTTATCAACTCTTGACTTAACACCAAAGTGGCCATGCTGAATCCTTGCTTGTACATAAGAGATTTTTAAAAATGAAAAGTCATATCCATCCTAGGGGACTGTTAACCAAGGAAATAAGGCAAGCTCTGCTCACCCAGGACAAGGTTCGATTCTCTGTCAGAATATCAAAAAATGTGAAGTTTACTCTCACTACACCAAAAGTGACCAATATGTCACAATAAATGACCACATAGTTGAGTGTGGAATCATATTTAATTCGCCTGCCAGTTATTTCATTGTACCTGTCACACAAAAACAAGCCAGGATATGTGGCTCAGACATTTGAGGCACTGGCCTTCTGACCCCAACTTGACAGGTTCAATCCTGGCTCAGTCCAGTGGTATTTGAAGGTGCTCAAATACATTTGGCTCATGTCGATAGATTTGCTGGCATGCAAAAGAATTCCTGCGGGACTGAATTCCGGCACCTCTGCGTCTCCAAAAACCGTAAAAGTAGTTGGGACGTAAATCCAATAAACATTATTATTACATAAAAACATGTTGAATGACTAGCTTTCATGGCTCAGGCGGCAGCGCACCGGCCTCTCACCGCTGGACACCATGGTTCAATTCCCGGTCACTCCATGTGAGATTTGTGCTGGACAAAGCAGAGGCAGGACAGGTTTTTCTTTAGGTACTCTGGTTTTCCCTGTCATATTTCATTCCATTAACATTTCATCTATCAGTCATTTATCATTGCCGCAGAGGAGTGCGACAGGCTTCGGCAGCCGGCACATTTCCTATCCATTCCTAACTCGGTCGAATGACTGGAAACAGGTTGTGGATTTTAATTTTCAACTTGGTGTGTCACTGTCCTTATCATCATCATCATCATCATCTCTGTCTCTAACTTCCCCATTTGTAACAAATTCATCCACCACAATTATCATCATCATCATCTCTGTTTCTAACTTGTCCTGTTCTAACAACTTCATCTAAACCTACCATCTAGACCTATCTAGTATCTACCAGTCAATATAAATAATCATCATCTCTGTTTCTAACTTGTCCTGTTCTAACAACTTCATCTAGACCTCATAATGGATGTGCCTGAGAAACAATTTCAGTGTCGGTTTATTCTCCATGCGTATCTCTGTTGAGGAAACCCTACCTTAAGTCATTTGGAAAGATTTTACAAGATACAATTTAATTGCTATCTGTTAGCCTTATCTTTAGACTACATTACAATAGCATCAATAACAAATGTGTCTGGCCTTTGGTCACAGGGGTCCCGGGTTCGATTCCCAGCTGGGTCGGGGATTTTAAGCAGCATTGGTTAATTTCGCTGGCCCAGGGGCTGGGTGTGTGTGTCGTCTTCATCATCACTTCGTCCTCATCACGCCGCGCAGTTCACCTACGGGCTTCAAATCAAAAGACCTGCACCTGGCGAGACGAACTTGTCCTCGGACACTCCCGGCACTTCAGTAACAACTGTCAGTGAAAGTCTCTAAAAAGCCCCTCAGTAGGCATTATGCACACTTAATAAATGAGATGAAAATCTGCAGCCTGTTTCCAGTCATTCGACCAGATCGTAAATGGAATGAATGAAGCTCCCATCTAGTGTGGATGATAGGAAATGTGCCGGCTGCCGAAGCCTGTTGCACTGCTCTGGGGCAATGATAAATGGCTGACAGATGAAATCATATTGGAGAGTGTTACTCGAAGGAAAGAGGACGGGGAAAACTGGAGTACCCGGAAAAAACCTGTCCCACCTCCGCATTGTCCCGCACAAATCTCAAAAGGAGTGATCGGGGTTTGAACCACAGAACCCAGCGGTGAGAGGCCAGTGCATTGCCACCTGAGCCACAAAGACTCTGCAAAATGAGAATTATGTTTAAATTGCTGAGAAAAATATTACATGTAATAAATAGAATGCTATTTCACTGGCACGTAAATACCTATGATAATTCAGAAACTTATACAATTAAGTTATGTATAATCCTGTGGCTTAATATTATTGTCATATGTTGTTCATTTTGTTTTTTAAACAGACGCCGAAACAACCAATCCATCAATCTAATTACGGCAGCTCGTCAAGCTTCATGAATGCAAATATTTCTTCAAATATTTCCAACGGTACTTCCATGAAGTTGCAGAGTAAACAACAGCAGCAGCAGCAACAACAACAGCAGCACCACCACCAGCAACAGCTCCAACAACAGCAACAACAGCAGCAGCAACAACATCAAAATTTATCACTTGTTAAGCGTCAGAATACCTTGTCTACAGTTGCAAGAACTCAGTCCATTACCATACCAAAGCCTGTCATCAAATTCTCTTCAGGTTAGTCTTTTAGTTGTATTTTATGTGGGTTGTTTGACCTGTAAGGTAGTGCTAGTTTGGTTACAGAAACTACCTGCCTCATGCAGCTAATTTTCCTACAACACTACCTGGTGGGATATAGGAGAAGCAGTTCTGTAAACAGTCTATACTCCGCACAGCTTTACTTCTAAATTGACATTTCACAAAACAACTGAGCATCGCCTTACCTCTGTTGTCAGCACGCTATCGCCACAAGAACAGCTGATGTAATACGACTGCAGTAAACAGCCCTTCTAAAATGTAATCTCGTACTCGGAAAAGCTAATGAATTGGGATTGGAAACATTCAGAAAATCTATACTTACTAGCAACATCCGACACTAAAAAGAGGAAACTTAAAAGGGTCCACCTTTTCAATACAAATAAATGTTATAGTTTATTTACAACATATATTTACACTTGGAACTAGTTTCGACGCTGTTTGGCGTCATCTTCAGCCAAAATGTGGGCGTAAGCATGCAGACATTTATATTATACAATATGTTAAATCAATGTGATTAAATGAGAGACATGAAATCGTGAAGTACAATGTCAGTTTCAAAATGGTCATGAAGGGTGAGTCAAAATTGTATAAACATGAGATAGGGCTCAAAAACATAATCACTTAAAAAACATATAAACTGTAACAAAACCACACGGAAGTTCGAGATGATTGGCATTGGAGATTCAAATTATTTCAGACACTCTTCCATTGAATGTTGCCTGCCGCGAGTGTAGTACAAAACATAGGTTAGATTTCAATAAACACAATCGTCTCAAAAATGCACATAACATTTTAAAAATATTTTTGGGTTGAGATGAAATTTGGCAGTTAGGGATTGAAATCACTTATTCACTAAGCGTCAATTCAAAACCAGCTGTGAAGGGTGAGACAAAATTGCACAAGCGTGAGTTTCGACTCGATAAATGCAAATGCAACACACTCGAAACTGTAGGTTCGTGATGGATTTGGCACATAAAGGTCTGCGTTCACTCGTTCGTTGAATGGCACTGGTGTGAGTGTAGTTCAAATACGAGTTAGGATTTAACAGAATCAAGCCTCTTAGAATTGCACGTGACATCTGAACTCATGGTGCGAGATGAACTTGGCAGTAAAGGTTTGAATTTGTAGATATTCAGTAATGCCACTTCAAAACAGTCCATGAAGGGTGAAACAAAAGCTATAACTCACACGAGTTAGGACTCATTAAATACTACTTTCTAATACAAATAACATATTCAAATTTTTCGTAGTACAAGGTGAAATTGGCAGTTAAAGAATTAAAATTTGTAGACACTTCTTCGTCAGATGCCATATAGGTCAAGCGCAGCATAAGTGTGAGACAGGGCTCAACATATCCAAACTTGTACAAGTGCATGTAACGTATCTAAATCCAAGTGTGAGATAAACATGGTAGTTAAAGAGGGTGAGGGTGTAGTAAACATATTCAGCTCGACAAGAATACAAAATTCGAATTAAGGAAGACGTTCCTCTGAGAGTTTAGAAGTTGACTGTGCTAAGATTTGTGGTCTATTGTTGCAACGTTACGTGTAGGGTGGGGGCAGTTTCTATGATGTTTATTCTTATTTCTATTTATTTCTATCTATTTATCTATCTATTTATCTATCTATTTATCTATCTATCTATTTATTTATTCCTGTGATGTTTATTGTTTATTTTTAAAATGTTATGTGCATTTTTGAGACGATTGTGTTTATTGAAATCTAACCTATGTTTTGTACTACACTCGCGGCAGGCAACATTCAATGGAAGAGTGGTTGAAATAATTTGAATCTCCAATGACAATCATCTCGAACTTCTGTGTGGTTTTGTTACAGTTTATATGTTTTTTAAGTGATTATGTTTTTGAGCCCTATCTCACGTTTATACAATTTTGACTCACCCTTCATGACCATTTTGAAACTGACATTGTACTTCACGATTTCATGTCTCTCATTTAATCACACTGATTTAACATCTTGTATAATATAAATGTCTGCATGCTTACGCCTATGCCTATTTCCCACATTTTGGCTGAAGATGACGCCAAACAGCGTCGAAAATAGTTCCAAGTGTAAATATATGTTGTAAATAAACTATAACATTTATTTTTATTGAAAAGGTGGACCCTTTTAAGTTTCCTGTGTTACGTTTCTCAGTTCAATACAGACAAAAAATTAAACTCTTACATTTAAACTGAAAAGAGAATACATTATTGAGAATAAAAGAGAATGAGGAAATAACACATCACTCATCGCTAATGGCTGGCACACCGGGTGAGTTGGCCGTGTGCGTAGAGGTGCGCGGCTGTGAGCTTGCATCCGGGAAATAGTAGGTTCGAATCCCACTATCGGCAGCCCTGAAGATGGTTTTCCGTGGTTTCCCATTTTCACACCAGGCAAATGCTGGGGCTGTACCTTATTTAAGGCCACGGCCGCTTCCTTCCAACTCCTAGGCCTTTCCTATCCTATCGTCGCCATAAGACCTATCTGTGTCAGTGCGACGTAAAGCCCCTAGCAAAAAAAAATGGCTGGCACACGAAGGAGGTTGTGGCCTACAAAGGGAACACTCCACTGATCTGAGTCACTTTCTTGCCACTTGTCTTTTCCGAACTACACTGAGATGTGCTAAACACGCACAAACTAAGTACACTAATCAGTAGACAGACGTAAATAAAACTACAGCTATTTTCATACACTGAGCTACAAAACCTGCATTGTACTAACTTGTGCTATGCTGAATTTTTTTTTTTTACATTGCACCGACACAGATAGGTCTTACGGCGACGATGGGATAGGAAAGGGCTAGGAGTGGGAAGGAAGTGGCCGTGGCCTTAATTGAGGTACGGCCCCGGCATTTGCCTGCTGTCAAAATGGGAAACCACGGAAAACCGTCTTCAGGGCTGCCGACAGTGGTATTCAAACCCACTATCTCCCAAATACTGGATACTGGCCGCACTTAAGCAACTGCACCTATCGAGCTCGGTGTGTGCTAAAGTGTAAACTACGCTATATTTTACTATACTAGAGAGATAAAGACTAATACGAAAAACCCAAATTACTGAAGATAAATGCAAAAGATCACGAACCGTACCCAATACTATACACGCTGAGCAAGATAGGTTAACCACGTGGAGAATGTGAATATTAGGGTAGGTAACTAGGTTTCGAGATAGCACTCTGCCGATATAAGTCAGTATGAATGATAGCTTGGGATTGGTTGGATGTCTGTGTTTCAGCACTCACGTCACATATTGAAGCAGGCTTTCAGAAGAAAATGAAAACATCTGTGGCTTTCATTGATTTATCAGCAGCCTATGATACTGTCTGGCGGCAAGGCCTACTCTACAAGCTGATGAAGATCTTTCCATGCCAACAAATTACGAAGCTTATTGATAACATGATTGGAAACAGAGGATTTCAAGTTACTATGGGAAACAAAACCAGTAGCCAGCAATTCCTCCAAAATTGTCTCCCTCAAGGTTCTGTTCTAGCCCCACTGCTCTTTAGCCTTTACATTGCTGATATGCCAGAAACTGTCAGCAAAAAATTTGGATATGCTGATGACTGGGCCATTGCAACTAGGCACACTCACTTCGAACCCATGGAAGAAACTCTAACATCTGATTTGTCTGTGCTTGCAGAGTATTTTCGTAAATGGAGGCTTCGACCTAATGTATCAAAAACAGAGGTGACTTGCTTCCACCTCAACAACAGACAATCCAATAGGACTCTGGAAGTCTACTTTGATGGTACACAACTTACCCACAATAAGGAACCAACATATCTGGGAGTCACGCTAGACAGGACCCTGTCGTTTAAATCACATCTCACAAAAACTGCTGCGAAACTGAGAACAAGAAACAACATCATACAAAAGCTTTGTGGAACCACGTGGGGATCATCCGCCACAACTCTGTGGACGTCTGCGTTGAGCTTGGTATATTCTGCGGCGGAGTACTGCACACCAGTATGGTTGAATAGCACCCATACTAACAAAGTTGATGTCCAACTAAATAGTACTGTGCGCGTTATTACAGGAACAATCAGGTCTACTCCCACCATCTGGCTGCCTGTCCTAAGTAACATACCACCCCCTAACCTGCGAAGGAAAGTAGCTTTGATCAGAGAATACAACAAGATCCTAGCAAACCCTGGACTACCGGTACACTCTGATATCTCAAACCTCAAAATCAAACAACTTCGTTCGAGACATCCACCTCTTGCAGTCGAGATCAATCACATTGAGTTCAACATCATCGATTCCTGGAGAGAAGAATGGATGCAAAATGCTCCAGCTACTTGCCTGAAAATGCTATGCATCGATAAGACAGTTCCAGGGTTTGATCAACCTCGCAAGGTATGGTCAATGCTCAACCGACTCAGGATGGGACACGGAAGATGTGGGGATTCACTTTTTAAATGGCGAATGCTCTCCTCGCCGCTATGCGACTGTGGTGCACCGCGACAAACTATTAAACACATCAGGAAGGAATGCAGCATCAGAGCATATGGAGGGCCATATGAAGACTTCTTGATGGCAACCCCAAAATGTATTGAGTACATACAAGATCTAGATATTTGTTTGTAGTTTTGTTCATTGGTTATTGTTGTTCATTTGTAATAATGTATTTGTATGCCATACGCTAAATAATAAATCATAAAAAGCACATAACCACCAGGCAGAGCCAAAATCGGCCAAAACGTCAATTTAGAAGTAAAGCAGTGCGGAGTATAGATCAGCCTCCAAAGTGATGCTGTCAGATCCAGTGTCTCATAATCGTGCAATTAGATGATTATGAAAATCATGTCGCGGTCGTTGTGCTGTTCAAGGTATGGGGACAACCTTCAGATATCGTTGATATCCTTAAGAATCTTGGCCGCGTCAACAGAATGTTCATGTATCAAACAATCAAGTGCTTCAGTGAGCCTAGGAGTACCTCGAAACATCCTCGTTGGGGCTGTGAAACAAAGAATTTGCCAAAAAATGCTGTCTGAAAACAAAAAGCAAAGGCAAGAGAGATGAACGTGTTGTGACAAACAATGTCCAGCTTGCTAAGAAGTGATCATGGTGTGAAAGCACTTTGCTGCAGGTACAAGGTACTTTTTACAACACTATAGAAGAAACAGAGGCTGGTTATTTGCCAAGCCCTACTTTAGTGGTACGTAAAAAATAGTCTTTACTGACAAGAAAGTTTTCTCGGTTGAAGACCATTTTAACCATCAATATGATTGTGTCCGTGCCCCATTTGTGCAGTCATAGCTCATCTGGGGGCTCTGAAAACCCAGAGCTCATCGTGGACATCACTGCTAGTTTGATGGAGAGTTTTGGACATTTACTTTCTTCTTCTGCTTTTATGACCACATAGGATCACTCTAGTCAGTCCGTCGTTCAGGTCTCTTTGAAGGGATTGTTGGGGCTTTGCAGTCTTCCCAGTACTTCTTCAGATGCTCCGATCTTCGTGCCCTTTCCTCAGTTGAAAATATGCGTGTTGTTGGTTTGTTTTGTGTAAGGGTAAAGCGGAGTTTTGTATTCAATTTTATCTTATTTATGATGTCTTCTGTTGTAAGGCCTATTTCCTCTCCTACTTCTCTGTTCCATTTACATCCTGTTGTGGTATTTTTTGAGACAACATTGTGTAGTAATAGTTGTTTCAGAAGTCTCGAATCCTGCATCCTCATGATATGTCCAAAGAATCCCAGTCTCCTCTTACGCATAGTATCTGTAATGGGTTCTAGCTCTTTGTACACAACTTTGTTAGGTATTAACTGCCACTGTCCAACTTTCTGGTATTTTTTGTTGATGCACGTTCTTCCAATCTTCCTTTCAATTTTCTAAAGTCTGTCAGTCTTTGATTGTTTATTCAGGTAAAAAAGTGTTTCTGCTGCATATGTAGCTTCTGGTTTTATAACTGTGTTGTAGTGTTTTATTTTTGTATTTATTGATAGACATTTCTTTTTGTAGATATCCCATATTAATTTTTGTGCTTTAGCTAATCTATTTGTTCTTGTTTGGATTGAGATTTTTTCATTTAGGTTATGTGTTATTACTTCTCCAAGATATTTAAATTGAGTTACTATTTTGATTTTATTACCATTTATGGTAACTTCTTTTAGTTGTGTCCGGCTCCATGGCTAAATGGTTAGTGTGCTGGCCTTTGGTCACAGGGGTCCTGGGTTTGATTCCTGGCAGAGTCGGGAACTTTAACCATCATTGGTTAATTTCTCTGGCACGGGGGCTGGGTGTATGTGTCGTATTTATCATCATTTCATCCTCATCGTGATAAGCAGGTCGCCTACGGGAGTCAAATCGAAAGACCTGCACCTGGTGAGCTGAACATGTCCTCGGACTCCCGACACTAAAAGCCATACACCATTTCATTTCTTTTAGTTGTGTTGGTTTTGGGGGCATAATTTCTGTTTTTTCAAATTATATTTTGAGGCCAATTTTATTTGCAATGTTTTGAAGTTCTGATATCTGGGTTTTTGCTTCTTTTACTTTATAGGAGAAAGGTGTCAAAACATCTGCTCAATTGTACCAAACACAGTGCTATGTTCTGTTATATGTATGTATGTATGTATGTATGTATGTATGTATGTATGTATGTCCACCCTTTAATTCTGTTCCCTGATTTAGGTTTGGGGATGAGGTGGGACAAAATATTGTCATGTTTTTACATCCAGATGCCTTTCCTGATGCCACCTACAGTTGAGGGACTAAAGATGAAATCGGTGATGGTGAATGAACTTGGATAAGGAGGCGGAAGGAGTCGGCTGTGGCCATTCTATAGGAACTGTCTTGGCATTTGTCTGCAAGTGAAAATGGGTAACCATAGAAAACAATTCTCAGTACAGGCGACGGTAGGGTTTGAATCCATTCATCCCCTGAACGCAGAGCTTGGCTCCTTAACTGTAACACATTAACACAATACAATTACTTTTTACTCATTCGGAACAAATATTTCAGGTTCCCTATCGGAATCAACATCTTTATCACGTTAACACACGCAGCTGCTCTACTCAGTAATGCTATGTTCTATTGTAAACCCATTAAATCGAACTTTGTTCATAGGTCAGAACAGTACTCATATTCCTGACTTTCTTTCCATTGCTGTTTGGTTATCTGGCAAGTTAGATCTGTCCTTTGGTCCACAAATTGTGGTCAGTATTTGGGGAAATAGTCTGCAAGACCTCATTCTCATATTGACAGCCTAAAAAGGAGCCTTGAAGATCGCTACAGCTAATTTTCCCATGAGTATCGTACATGACGCAATTGATGCTTGGCCAGGAAGATTTAAGTTCTGTATTCGAGATGAAGGTGGACAGTTTTAAGAGTACAGTATACCTAAAATTCTTAGTATAAATATTATTTACAGTACTTCCATTCTTGAAAATTATATTTCTCTTTTCCATATTGTTATTATAAAATGTAGCAGTATTTATGGCCAGGCTAGGTATAACCCAATGGGGTCCTGTTGGCAGGAAGCATGTACACATCTTGACACAAAAACTGAACACCACCTAGTATCTTGCACCATGCTATGTGGTCTTTAGAAATAACATATTTCTTGTCTTACTCTTCAATATACGTACATTTGTCTGAAACATTCCTTGCCCATAAACTTTCATAGTTTTTATCTCAGGAAAGTGGTAAAGAACATTTGGGGCAACTTGTGGCATTTGTTACTGTACAAACCTATTCTAAAAGGATAAAAGTGTATGTTTTCATTGGAAAAGTGTAAAGTAGCCTGCAAATTAATTTGAACATGGCAGTAACACACACTTTTTTTCCTTGTCGATCTATTACTTTTAATCTTTTTTTAATACCTAATATGTCTTCTTTCTGTTTTATAAATTGCCTAACATTATTTGGCAGGCATGCCACAAGCTTTAAGCAATAGTTTTAAAATTATTCTTCATGATACCCACTTTCTAATTAGAAGGTCTGTCATTTATATTTTTGCAAGTCTCGTTTTCAAATATCCCACACGTTTCCTGTGTAATTAATGTCTGGGAAGCTCCCTTGCTATTCTGGCAAACAAATATTGTCATCACTGAAGGATTTCTCAATTTTCCTTGGGTGTGTTGAGAAGCCAACTCTTCCTGATGAGTTCTACAAGTATCAACATCTAGAAATATTTTCTGAAGTACATGAAAAAAATCTCTCTTCCAGTATTCGAAATATTGGTCACTCTACTTCATGCCTTCGACTTCCACTTCCTGAACAAAACGTCCCCAATAGTCTCTTTTCCAGAGTGTTTTATGGTCTGTTGCAAATGTGCTCAATTCGTTGGCTGATACTTCACTTACAGCACATATTGAACCCTTTGCAGCTGTACTTTTTTTTTTTTCATCAGAGAAAAAACTTTTTTCCAGTGTTCTATTCTCCAATCCCAATAAGAAAGAAATGGCTTTTAGTGCCGGGAGTATCCGAGGAAAAGTTCGTCTCACCAGATGCACGTCTTTTGATTTGACCCCCATAGGCGACCTGCGCGTCGTGATGATGAAATTATGATTAAGACGAAACATACACCCAGTCCTCATGCCAGTGGAATTGACCAGTTATGATTAAAATTCCCGACCCTGCCAGGAATCGAGCCCATGACCAAAGGCCAGCACCCTAAATATTCAGTCATGGAGCCGGATGATCGCGGTGACTATGTGCCCACAAGATATGTTCCTAGCTCATTTATCCTGTTAGAAAGTGGTTCTTTGGAGGTTTGCAGGCTTTCTTTCCACCTGCTAAAAGTCAATCATGTGCCAATTCACTTCTCTGTCGCCCAATTCTCAAGCCAAGTCCACAGCGATGAGCCTGGGTTTTAATTTGCTGCTTCTGAGAAGATAGAGGTCACCACTTAGCACTTTTCTCTGCCACAGTCTCTCTTTTTCTTGGGTGAAACAGCCCATCACTTTGTGGTGCTCAATAATTTAATTTGCCTACACAGACAGAATTTATCGCTATCTCTCTTTGTGTCATAGAAGCACAACAGTCGCACTATGCTTTTTAGGATCATATCACCACCTGTGGGTGGGGGTCGCAGACAAAGAATACACCCACGGTATCCCCTGCCAGTCGTAAGTGGCAACGAAAAGGGGCAACCGAGGGATGATTGAATTAGAAACATGAAACTACTTGTGAATAGTACCATCACACGGGGAACAGTATGGATCGCCTTTACTTGCGAGTAGTAGGTATACCACTATGTTAAATACACAATGGGTTTGTGATTAGTAGCATCAGAGAGTGGTTCACTGTAGGTTTACAGTACCTATGTTCAGAACTCCACAGGCTTACATTGCCTGTGATTAGTACCCACTATGTGAGGAACACCATGGGAATATCGGTGCACATGATTAGTACCCACTATGTGAGGAACACCATGGGAATATCGGTGCCCATGATTAGTACCCACTATGTGAGGAACACATCTTTACGTCACAGTTGCGCAAGCTGTACTGATCTGATCATGCTGAAACCTACCACAGACGTAGACAACTGTGCCATCTAGCGGCTGGTGAACACACAATGCCAAAGTGTCAACCTAAAGACAATTAGAGCAAAATTGCTGATACTTATAGACTTGGCCTAGTATACAACCTCTATATCTGATTTTTGTTGCAATTCAACCCAAAATACTCCTTTTAACTTATGGTATAAGGCAGTTACATGTGTTCTTTCTCTTTTCTTTTGGCATCACCAGGTGTTCTTGGTAAGTTTCACTCACTATTCTACTGCTATTTCTTTGATCATTACTTGTTACTAGTTTTAAAGTATACATAGTTTTTTCTGGCGGTTATGTATGTATTTCTGGTTGGTAAACGATCCTCACATCAACATGTGTGTCCCACATAAATTGCACTGGTTGAATGGGGGTAGGTATGGTTCGGTTTGACGAGAGTTTTCGTTTTTAACTTTTGGACTCTTCATGTCTGTACCGTTCTCATTCAAACAGATCAACAGTGGCAGTAATAGTTTGGTACCATGGTAGCAGTCTACAAGAAGTGCATCCCAGATTTGCAGAGTTATCTATGTAGAATAGCAGAATGCCATTAGGCGAAAACTTTAATGTACTGGTGCAAAATTAAACAAGTAGGGTAAAAACAAGAGGAAGTTCTCTGCCGAACAAAGACGGGAGACAAGCCAATGCGTGAACACTTACTGGCAAAAACGAAGGGAAGGGAAGTCTGGTCCTAAGTAGTTTATAGTTATGAATTTCATTGGTTCCTTATTGAAGTAGGATTACAGTAAATAATATATAAATTCTTTCAAGGTCCACCTATTCAATACAATGACGTTTTATTGTCAGGCTGATGATGGCACATAGATGCCGAAACTAGTACCATTCGACTATTTGACATGTGATTAAATCACAATAAAACGTCATTGTATTGAATAGGTGGACCTTGAAAGAATTTATATATTATTTACTGGTCCTAAGTAGGCCGAGTAATTAATATAGGAAGATACAAGGGTGGCTCAGAAAATAATGCACCACTTTTTTTTTCTAAGCCTCCAAAAATGGCATGAATGCAAAACTTTAACTGAGGTTAGAATAAATGGAGAATCCCACCTTCCAATACTTGTTTATTTTTTTACTACTAGTCTATGTAATTATGCAACATAATCCAGCTTAAAATCTAATTACATTATTTAAAAAAGTACATGTTTCATTCCTAATGTGGAACATCAGCTAAAAAGGATACAAAAATTGGAATAAACAGTGAGACGAGAGCTGTTATCGGAGACCACCAAGAGAGGAGATGACCAAGAACCATGACAGTCTAGATGTACATGTCAAGTGTTCTCTTACTTGCATTCCCTTGTGTGTTTAACCATTTTGACCTTTTAAAATAATTATATTTCATTTTTACCTTAATTTTCAAAATTCATTCATTGAACTTTAATTTTTATTATCATTATTATTGTTTGCTTTCTTGGCCACATTGGACCAATGCAGTTGTTTCATGTTCACTTTCTCTTTCAAGGTTGTACTGTTTGGTTCTCGTGATCTGCCCAATACGTTTTAATTTGTTCCGGCCATAATTTTCTCAATTCGTATGAAATCACTATAAGCCCTTCTGTGTGTCGAAAATTTGAGAGTCTTAAGGAAGGTGTTAATTTTATTTTTGTATTCTGAATCTGCTATCTCGAGTCCAACTGCTTTGAGATCTTGCTGAATTTCATGGATCCATTGTCCTCCTTCTCTCCTTTCCAAGATTTCTCATCACTAGTTATTGTAAAATCCGGTTTCCTGACAGTCGCGAGATGTGAAAGAAATATGAGATGCTTTTCTTCTTCATTGTGCTGATGATCGGGTCAATCTCTCGATAAGACAGTTTTGTTAGGAAGGATTCTCCAGACTCCTTCGACCTGGTATTTTTTATTTATGCGGCAGTGGTTGTACATTCCCACCTGCAGCAACTAGTCTTACTTTCCTATTGTTTACAGTATATACATAATTCATACATAATTCATTTAATTTATTTATTATTTATTTATTTATTTTCTTTCTTTCTTTCTTTCTTTCTTTCTTTCTTTCTTTCTTTCTTCCTTTCTTTCTTTCTTTCTACTACCTGACTCTTATGAAAATTCTTACGTTTTGTCTTTCTTTTCAGGGACACCTAATCCTATGCCAAAAGCCATCGCTAAGCCTAAAATTCAGATCACTTCTGCATCACCGAGTACTCCAAGCCTGTTAAGTCCCAACAGTGTGAAGGTAGAAACTGATGACCCATCGGGCTCCTTAAAGCGGAAACGTGAAGACGACGACGATTACGATATGATGGACTGATACAAACTTATCCTATAAGTACAGTGATTACTCTCTCCATGTTTAACCATGGATGGTATTGAATTTTCTGTTGAAAGATCATTCATGCCAAGACAAGTTACTCAAGTGCAATCAAAGATGTTTTTTGAGTGGGTAGGAAGAGCAGCGAACTTGCGTCACAAGGGAAGCAGCACATCGTTTATATCACAACCTACCATGAAACTCTGGTGGCTGGACCGATGCAGTACATAAATAATAATTATAATAATTATTAGCTGCCTGTTTCCATTGCAAGGCCCCAGAATCGAAGGTGGAATCCTGCGTGGACAGACAGTAATGTGGCGCACCTGGACATCCCGGCGAACTGGGTGGATGATTCCTGCTCGCTACTGGCTAGCTGACAGTAAGGCTGGTACAGTCCAATCCTGTGTGGACAGACAATAATGCGGTGCACTCGGACATCCCCGGCAGAGGAAACAGGTAGCTAATTTTTTACTGGTGGTCTCAGTAGGTCACCAGAGTTTCAAGATAGGTTTCAGCATGAAAAGTGTGACCCTTCACTTGTCAGATTATTGAATTATTTTGCAGTAAAATGATAACACTCCTTACCTTGTGAAGTGCAGTTGTATATATTCTGGATAATACAAAGTGGGAAGAACTACAGTGAAAATAAAAGCAAGAGGGGAAGTATCTGCAAATTGTGAACTTTTGAGATAAAAAGAACTGTTTAGTGTGTATAGGACACACTTTAATATGTATTGTTTTTAAAAGGGAAAATATTTGTAAATGAAACACGAAGAAAAAAAAAAAGAAATTCGATCAGCGAAGGATATGAGACGTGATTATCTTCTTTTGGGTTTGTGTCACGTGAAGCAAATCAAAACTGCCGAAATTCTTGTCATTTCGCAAAGACTTTTTTTGTGTCCTCGGCAGAAGCTATGTTGTTGTAATCAATCCAAAAGAACTGAATTAAATAAATTCTTTAGAGGTTCTAATATTCACCAAATAGTTAAATGTGGACCACTTCGTATAGAGTAATACGAAGTGAGCCATTAGTGAGTTTGTCATTCGCATGCCGGGGCCTGAAGCCACTGCATTGCCTGTACTCATAGCCAGATGGCAACAAAAGTCATTGCTTTACCGAACTACACACTTCAATGCTAGAGTCGTCATCAGCATCATCATCTGGAGCAGTTTCCAACCACAGGCTGGGTCTGCTTGGAACATAAGCTCCTCCATCATTTTCTGTCCATCCACCACTTTTCTCCTCTCACTGTCGTCCAGTTCTCTCCTCTTGCCTCGATGCTCTTCTTTATACCTTTCATCCATCTGTCCCTCAGTCTTCCTCTAGATCTCCTTCCCTTAAACTGCATTTTTTTTTCTAACATCTTTCTTGGTATCCTCTCTTCTCCCATTCTCTTAACATGTCCATACCAATGCAGCCTTGATTTTTCTATTTTTTTCCTGTACCGAGCTCGATAGCTGCAGTCGCTTAATTGCGGCCAGTATCCAGTATTCGGGAGATAGTAGGTTCGAACCCCACTATCGGCAGCCCTGAAAATGGTTTTCCGTGGTTTCCCATTTTCACACCAGGCAAATGCTGGGGCTGTACCTTAATTAAGGCCATGGCCGCTTCCTTCCTACTCCTAGCCATTTCCTGTCCCACCGTCGCCATAAGACCTATCTGTGTCGGTGCGACGTAAAGCAATTAGCAAAAAAAAAAAATTTTTTCCTGTAGGGGTACCTCGTTTACCATTTCTCGAACTCTCTCATTTCTTACTCTAGAGTCATTAGCTGATATCATTACCACAAAAGAATCACTGAAAAAGACACGTACTTACACGTCATGCAAGATATGCAAACTGCATTCCTTCATTCTGGCACCAGCTTATGAAATTATCCATCTCTCTTCTTAATTCCTTCAGGGAAATTAAATTTTTTTTTGGTGACAGTTTTCAGTTTCTCCAAGATGTGTGGATTTATCCCTTAATGAACCCCAACGATAATTGTCACAACGGATTAGATCAGTACAGGAGATGCGCCAAATTTTTCCATTGATAATTACTCTGTTATCAATTATTTCCTCTATTGCTCTCTCCTACTGGAAATAAAGCCCCTTCAGTTAACCCTTCAAGGAACTGTTGCAAAATTATTTGCATATTCATCATTATTAATTGAAGGGCTTGGGAGTAAATAATGGTAAGTGACATGGCATGTTTAATAGCAACCACTAGCATTTCAACGTTGTGATTCATTTGTGGTTGCCATTATTTACTTATTTACAAGGGAAACTTATTTATTGGATGCCCTTCGTATTTATCTATCTATTTATTTAATAGCAACCACAAGGGAATCAAAACATTTTCTTCTCTCACGTTTATCCAGTTCACTCCTCTTGCCTCGATGCTCTTCTTTACACCTTGCAGTCATCTGTTCCTCAGTCTTTCTCTAGGTGTCCTTCCCTTCAACTCTTAATTCAAGGTCTGTAAGTGAATTTGAAGAAAGGTAGCCAAGATTTGGCTGTAATAAACATCATTCCAGTTATTTTTTGACACCCCCACTCATCTTTTGGCACTACTGTAACTAGATAAGTCATTTCATCATAATACTGAAGAAATTTGTAATAAATTTCACTCATCCCGAGGAAAAACCAGATAAGTAATTTTTTCAGTTTTTTATTTATTTTTTGCAGTAACCTACTCAACAAAGGGGTGTCAGAAAATAACCAGAATGATTTTTTTTTGTGTTTCAATAATACTGCGCTGGAGTTTGCAGATGGTAGTACTGGAAAGGTCTGACCTTGAGTGATACAGTGCGAAGCAGGGGAGCAGCTGAGGAAGGAGGCCATGTTCGCTGTACCCAACATGGATCTCAAGTTGCAGAAGTGTGCTTCAATTAGATTTGGTATTCTCCTGGACAAAACTCCAACGCAAACAGTGGAAATGTTGCAGCAAGCTTCCAGAGAGGAAGCCATGGGAAAGACGCAAGTGTTTGAGTGGCACATACTCTTTAAGGAGGGTAAAACTGATCTTGAGGATGCTCCAATTGGTGTCATGTTGCGGGAAGACCATCCTTTAAGCAGTAAACAGATTGCTGGAATGAAAAGAAAAATAAACTGACTTTGCTCAAACAGGACGGATCCTGCACCAGGATAATACACCTGCACATCAGGCAATCAAAACACAATAACAGAATTGGGCATTGAAGTAATGCCACATCCACTTTATTCATAGGACCTAGCACCATGCACTTCTACCAGTTTCCTGCAGTGAAAAAGGATCTTCAGGATCATAATTTTCAAAGTGATCAAGAAGTAAACTCTTCAGTTTCAGGAATACTCAACAGACTGTCAAGAAAGGGCTTCACAGAGTGTTTTGAACAGTGGACTGAACGCTGGAACCAGTGTATTGTGTCTGAGGGAAAATACAGTACCTTGAAGGTCTGTAAGTGAATTTGAAGAAAGGTAGCCAGTATTTTGCTGTAATAAAATCATTCCAGTTATTTTTGGACACCCTGTCGTATTATTAAGAGATATGGTTGTCATTTCTTGATGGATACAGTACTTTTGCATCCATCTCTTAGCACGGGCCAGAGTAAAGTGTAGCTTCCACCAAAATCCCAGTCAACATCCATGGCTGTGACAGTATGGAAGTTGCTGGGGTATGGGTAGTGCTGAGTAATGACATTCAGAGCATGACTAGTGCATCTGAGTGTTATGAAAGGTGCTGCTCATAGGGTCAGTCGTGCTGCAATAGTACTTTCTGACCCAGTGAGGAAAGCAATGGCAAACTACCTCACTCCTCATCTTGCCTAGTACGCCTCATTTTGGTGCTGCCATTGGTTTTTGGGGTTTCCTTATAACTGCATAACCTTTGGTGGTGCTATTTGAGGATCCAACCAGCCTCTGGGCTGATGACCTAACAGACAGACATGAATTTAATTTTGAATGGTCCGTATTGAACTGTGATCACAATTAAATTAAAAATTAAGAGTAAAATATTTCCACATTTTTAATACAAAATCAAGTAATGCGGGTTACATTACAGAAGAAACGTTTATGGGAACTAGTTTCAACCTATTTTTTAAAGTCATCATCAGCCAAATCTTGAGTTATGCAATGTTCCTGATAGTTCATAGAAATTGTAAAAAAAAAAAAAAAAAAAAAATATTGTGAAAAAACAGTGGTTTGACACTATAAATGTGAAAAAGTCAAAATTGTTGTAAAAGTTTTGGATAATACATAAAACACATAAATTAATGCACTTAGCTGTTGAAGGAAGAATTCAAGAAGAATAAATGTGGATGTTGAAGATTCTTGAGGTTTGTATATATCACTCCATATGAAGTTCTGATGGTTGCGCTGTGATGTGTTGGACGTATTGCAGGTAAGATCTCAGTGGTGATTGAAGTTTCAGATTATGTTTAAAATGTATACATTAATGCCTATAGTTGTCATTGAAGGATAACGAAGATTCTTGAGAATTAGAGAGTTCTAAAAAGCTCTAAATCATCAATGGTGGTAGTAGTAGTGCTGAGAAAACAATTCATGCACATGCAGTGAACAATGTAAAAAGATGGTAAATTGAAGTCATTCAAAGAGAATAAAGTCCTTAAAAAAGTGAAAGTAGTGCTTGAAAGTTTTAAAAAGTAATAAAAAATTTAAATGGTGGAGAAGATTCGCAGTTCATTGCAGAAATAAATGAAATGAACAAAGTTGTAATTAGTAATAAAAGCCAAATTAGTATGATGGTAATGGAAAAAGAGAAAAAAAATTTATAAAGAAAATAGGTAAAATGTGACTCACCTTGAGTTGCTAAATATTGGACGTATTGGATAACTTATGTGATGCGAAACAAGAGAAAGGAGAAATGGGGAATGGAAAGGGGAAAAAAAGGTATTAATTTAAAGGGAATGGAAATGAGGGAAGAAAACAAAGAGGGCTGCACTCCATACAAAAGTTTTCAATTATAATAATGTTACTTGCTTTACGTCCCATTAACTATTTTTATGGTTTTTGGAGACACTGAGGTGCCAGTATTTAGTCCCGCAAAAGTTCCTTTACGTGCCAGTAAATCTACCGACACAAGGCTGACGTATTTGAGCACCTTCAAATACCACCGGACTGAGCCAGGATCGAAGGTGCCAAGTTGGGGTCAGAAGGGCAGCGCCTCGGCCTGTTAAAAAGAAAAAGTCTTTCTAGCCCAAACTTTGCAACATTTTTGTAACGAAATGCTTTTGTCGGAAATCACCCAGAACATTACAACAGTCGAAAAAGTAAATGAAATCACACACAACATATTTTCTTCAACTGATCTCATCTTTAACCAAATTAACATCACAACTGTCGAAGGGGTAAGTAATTTCACACACATAATTTTTTCTTCATTCCCTCCTCCTCCTTTAATTTTATTCCTTATCATTTCACTCTCCTCTTGTTTCAGACATAACACCACAAGCTCTACTCAACCTTGCACATTTTCCTTTCAACTTTTAATATAAGAAGCTACAACCACATCTACCTGCTAATATAAATATAGCTACGTTTCTGACGAGTACTTGTCCTCACTCCTAAGTGCCTTAAGAAGTTTGCCGTCTTATCTTTTCACAAATGATTAAAAACTTCAACAGACAAATAACTTTGGATTTTAATTTAACCACCACTAAGAGTGATTTTTATCCTAAATATTAAGCTATTATAAGCTCCTTACGCCATTTTCAGAATAAGGCACCATATTTTATCAGATTTCATTTTAACGCAGTAATTTACATATTTATTTTGAACTTTTAACTCGCTACTTGTTACCACATTTAAAAACAGGACATTCGTAAGAATCTATAATAAGGATTGATTATAAGACTTTGTGATAAGAGTACTTATAACTACTGTCTTCAACTTGCTAGTCTTTGTTTAGACATTTGTACCTACAACAGTATCCTCTTATTTATATTTTAGACCTTTGTTAAAAACTACCAATAAGAACAATCAGGATCCTGATTTTTCATTCTTTCACGTATGAGATTTTTAGGCTGACGATGCCCTCATTATGGGCGAAACATGTCCCTGTATCTAATATGTTAATATATATTTCTTAAATTTAAATCAAAAACTCTTATGTGTTGGATAGGTGGAATTTATAATCTAGTATTATTCTTTGACTTTATGTACATTTCAATACGGACCATAACATGAGATTTGTAACATGTAAGCGATATGTTCCAAGCTGTCAGTGGAGAGATGGCATGGGATGACATTAGTAGACAAATAAGATTGAGTGGTGTCTTTAAAAGTAGGAAAGATCACAATTAGAAGATAAAAGTTGGAATTCAAGAGAACAAATTGGGACAAATATTCGTTTATAGGAAGGGGGGTTTGAGATTGGAATAACTTACCAAGGGAGATGTTCAATAAATTTCCAATTTCTTTGAAATCATTTAAGAAAAGACTAGGTAAACAACAGATAGGGAATCTGCTACCTGGGCGGCAGCCCTAAATGCTGATCGGTGGTGAGTGACGACGACAGGTTTGAATCCCGCCATCGGCAGCCCTCAAGATGGTTTTCCATTTTATTTTAAATTTTCACCCTAGGGAAATTCTGGAGCAGTACCTTACCTAAGAGTTTTAACTTCCCAATCCTTGCCCTTTACCATACTTGCGTTCCTGAAAACATTTGATGCAACGTTCAACCACTAGCAAAGAAACAATATCATTTCTGCATATGAGGAATCTATACCTGAAGTTTTGCCAAGCTTTTTCATTAAACCTTGTATGAGATCGGTGGTATTATACATGATCATGGTCGTTTTAAGATAACGGTGAGTCTGATGACGCATCTATACCCAGGATGCATGTTGAGGCAAGAGTAAAAGCATAGAAAAATTACATAAGTCAGGGCAACTATTTTTTTCTCACGAACACGAGACAACACGGAAAATCTAAGATATGCATTTGGAAATGTACGGTATGTACTTGCGTATGATGCCACTAGATGGTGTATGTAAACAAGTGTGGATCTAAGCATGCCCCCAAGTTCAGTGTGTGAGTGAGAGCGTCACAAAATGGAAGTCAACAAGCAGGAGCAACAATCGTAAATTAAAATAGCAGTTATCTGCGGCAGAAATGCATGCCAATGCCATGCAGAGCTGCCGTATAGAACAGTGGTGAGGTGGGTGGAGACGTTCAAACGGGGTAGAGTATCAACTGCCGATTTGCCCAGGCCGTCCATTGTCCATGGACAAAGATGTACCGCTGGCAACGAAAAGTGAAAACATTGGATGATTATTTCGAAGGTCTGTAACCAGTGGAGACCTGTCCTTTGTACGTAGTCTTGTGTATTTGCTGTCTGTATCATAATAAAACAATGTTTACCAATGGCCTGTGTTCTGTCACTTTCCTACGAGAATCCCCTGAAGTCAGAATTTGTCTTCAGGCACTATGCATAATTACATGCCCTATATTTCCAAATGCATATCTTAGATTTTCCACATTGTCTCCTGTTTGTGAGGAAAAAGAATAGTTGCCATGACTTATGACTCGACCCTCGTATATGAAGCAGAAGAGATGAGAGATCCTCCCTTTGCTTGCCAAGGATCTTCTTATAGAAGAATTAAAAGATGGACTAAAAATATCTCAGAAATGCGACCAATTTCTGTGTTGCTGTTGGCCAGCAATGATGAAGACAAGTTTTCTATTGTCTGCAATTCAGCTTATATCATTTCTGGTGGTGAAAGAAAAAGAAAAAAGTACCCAGTTTGAAATTGTAATGACATGTTGTCACGGGAGTGGCCATGATCGTTAAAGTATCAAGTCTTTACGGTCTGACACTGTAATAAGCCAGTTCAAATCCCAACTGTGGAAAAAACAATTTCACCATCAGAATATTGGCAACAGGATAGGAGAGGTGGTGGTATACAATTTCTAATTGTTCCTCAACAGCCTGGGTTAGATTTTAAATATCTGTGCAGTGTTCAACTGAAGTGAGGGCATATGATGCTGCTGATGGTGATTCATCAGTCAGATGAGGTCATTAAGTGTTAACTGACAGGAGTAGGCTAGGTGCCAACTCCAGGCTTCACCTCCTCCCTATCTCATTATCATCACCGCAACATACCGAGATGTACAAGTCGCCCACGGAAGTCAAATACAAAGGCCTAGCAGGCCTCTCCTGAGGCCGTACACCATCATCATCATTGGATCGCTTTGTAGGAGGCTTCAGGCCAATCTCTGGCACAGAAACAGTGGCAGGGCAGAGTGTGAAATCAGAAAGAAATGGTGGAGGGGGGGGGGGGCATCATAGGGTTTAACTACTAGTGTTTATTTCAGGCAGTACCCAGCAGGGGAGGGGGTAAATAATTCCCTGGGGTCCCTCAGATCTTATTGTTTGAATTCTGTTGTTATGGAAAGAATGATAAACATTGGAAAGTTATTCCATTTCTACACTCCTTAAGTGAATATTGTCCTATTGGCTACTTATCAGAAACACACCCACTCCAAGAAGTACAGGAGTGCTGTAAAGCTTGAGCTACTTAGAGTGATGACGAGGGAGGAGAGCTTCAAGTAAGTTATATTTTTTGCCCGGGTTTCACATGGACGTACAATGTAATTATTAAATTAATGTAGTAATGGTCCACCTTTCAATACTATAATATGTAATATTCTAAATTACATTAATTAGGGACTGGTTTCGGCTGGGGCTGGCCATCTTCACCCTTAATGTAAAACACCTAATAACTAAACAAATGTACATGCACACAATTGACATAAAACAAATGAAAACAAATATATACAAAGTGACATTAAAAACTGGGATGGAATTATGAATAAATCTGAAAATGAACTGAGTATGTTCATCGTTGAGAATAATTTCAAGTATTAATTTATATACACAGAACTGTTAGTTCTAATACTGCTGGGAACTGGTAAATGTTGATCCTGTAGTTTGTCATCAAATCTATTTGTGTGGTGTCCCTAATTAATGTAATTTAGAATATTACATATTATAGTATTGAAAGGTGGACCATTACTACATTAATTTAATAATTACATTGTACTTGCAATTCAATACGGATCAGAACCATGAAATTTATAACCTATGATCACATGGACTTGCCGGTGTGAAACATCTCGTCGGCTGTAACTCGATCCGAGTGTATATAACTTCTTCCTGCATACCCAGTTTATGGATGTGTTTACGATGACTAAACAGACCAATCCTGGCATAAAACGTACGCCCACACAAATCACACTGAATGGATGGAGGAGGGCGGGGTTGTAATTGACGGAGTTTTCTTGCTTGTCGCTTGGCCTCTTGATTTCTGCGGCGTTCTCTTTCAAACAAGTTGACAGCGGTGAATGTAGTGTTCTGCCACAGTGAGTGGTCCACAGCACATTCTTCCCATGCCTGTATATCTATACCAGTTGTCTTCATGATGTGTTTCAGCTGGTCCTTAAAATGCTTTAGAGGGGCTCCATGAGGTCTACTGCTGGAGCAAAATTCACCATAAAGAATTTGGCGGGGAAGCCTGGTATCACCCATGCGGTGAACATGGCCTAACCATCTGGGCTTTGATGAGCGATGATTGTTGCCTCAATGCTATTTGGCTGCACTTTGTCGAGAACTGCCGTGTTGGTCACATAGTCCTCCCACTTAATATTCAAGATGAATCTCATTTTCTGTTGATGGAAGTGCTCAAGTTTCTTGATATCATGGCGATAGAATGTCCAAGTTTCACAGCCGTACAGCAGCGTGGAAATGACAACAGCTTTGTACACCATGAGATTGGTATGCAGTTTCAGGTCGTTATTCATGAAGACTCTATGCATTAACCGTCTGAATGCTGCATGAGCAGCCCTAATTCTTTTATCAACGTCTTGTTCTCAGGTACACCATTTAGACAAGATGCTTTCAAGATATAAAAAGTGATCAGCCTGTTCCCGTGTTGTGTCTAAGATGGAAATACTGAACTCAGGAATTGTTAATCCTGGGGCAGGTTGTGCAAGTACCTTTGTTTTCTCACATTAATGGCAAGATCAAAGCGATCACATGCAGTTTTAAAGCAGTTGACTGACTGTTGTAGTTTTGCAGGTGTTAGAGCAGGAGATGCAGTGTCATCGGCATAGTGCAGTTCTGTCACCCGGGTAACCAGAGTACGTCTTTGTGAGCGAAGTCTTGCCAGATTGAAAAGGCCTCCATCAGAACAAAATTTAATCTCCGTGCCTAAGTTGTTCGCTGATGGTAACCATGTACAGTGCAAGAGTGTAGGAGCAAGCACACAGCCTTGTTTCAATTCATGAGTGATTGGGAACGAATCTGAAAATTAGTTACCATGAAGAACTTGTCCAGACATGCAATCATGAAGAGCTTGAACCAATTCCACATAACGTTCAGGACATCCAAAATGTCTCAATACTTTCCACATAGCAGATCTTGGTACTAATATTAATTTCGTGTGGCTATTTCTAGCCGAGTGCAGCCCGTCTAAGGCAGACCCTCCGGTGAGGGTGGGCCTCATCTGCCATGTGTAGGTAACTGCATGTTATTGTGGTGGAGGATAGTGTTATGTGTGGTGTGTGAGTTGCAGAGATGTTGGGGACAGCACAAACACCCAGCCCCCGGGCCAATGGAATTAATCAATGAAGGTTAAAATCCCCGACCCGGCCGGGAATCGAACCCGGGACCCTCTGAACCGAAGGCCAGTACGCTGACCATTCAGCCAACGAGTCAGACATCTTGGTACTGAATCAAAGGCTTTTTTCAGATCATAGAAAACTAAATACAGAGGCTGCTGTTGTTCTCTGCATTTTTCCTGGAGTTGTGTAGCACAGAAGGTCATATCTGTTGTGCCTCTGGAGGTTCATAAACCACACTGAGACTCAGGGAAAATCCTCTCTGAGATAACTCAGAGCCAGTTTAATAGAATTCCTGCTAGAATTTTACCTGCAATTGACAAAAGCGATATATCACGGTAGTTCCCACATACGCTACGAACATCTTTTTTGAAGATAGTGATGATGGTAGCATTCTTCAAGTCGTCAGGTACTTCTCAAGTTTTCCAAATCAAGAGGATGTGTGTGATAAGTCTAGTCTTGAAGGGTATACCTCCATTTTGTATCAGTTCCAGAGGGATGTTATCAGGACAAGGAGCGTTTCTTGGTTTTAGTTGATTGAGTGCTTTGGTGAAGTCTCTGTATGTAGGTGGAACTGCCAGCCATGGTTGTTGGGGCTGCTGAGGGACATTACGAAGAAAGTCTTCAGCAAGGTTGGAGACACGATTTAGAAGTGAAGAGAAAGGTTCCTTCCAACGCTCTAAAATTTCTCCATTATCAGTTAAAATGATGGAGTTGTCAGCTGTCTTCAATGACCCTGATGAAGATCGAATTGGACCATATATCTCCTTTATGCCAGCATAGAAGTTTTGCAGGTCACGGGCATCAGATAGTCTTTGCAGTTCTTCAGCTTTTTCGTTGCCACCAGTTATTCTTAATGTCCCTGATTTGTGCCTGACATTTCCCTTTAAGTTCCAAGAAATGTGATTTCTTCACATTCGAAGGCGGATCTTGAAGATAATGTAGGTGGGTTTCTCGTTTGGCATTGATCAGACATTTAATTTCTTCATTATTTCCATCAAACCAGTCCTGTCATTTTTCCTCAGAAAAACCAATTGTTTCCTCAGCTGACTGAGTGATGACCTTCTGAAGCATGGCCCATTCCTGACTTGTGCTATCACTGCTGACTGGATGACTAGCCAGTTTGTTTGAGATTGCATTTATGTAATCTGTAGCAATGGATTCAATTAGAAGTTTAGAAGTATAAAATTTCTTTCTGGGCAGGTTGTGGATGGATCTTTTCGGTTTGCGACAGTTTGAGATTCTCAGCCGGCAAAAAAGGAGCTTATGATCTGTCCAACAGTCATCTATGTCTCTTACGGTCCTTGTAACAAGGGCATCGTTTTTATCACATTGCCTGGTGACAGTAGCATAGCCAGGATCGGCCAATGGGGGGGGTTGCAGTTACAAAATTAAGATATAACATAATGAAAGTGCTTGTGCTTGTGCGTGTCTGGTACGCGCATGCATGACTGTCATAAGGATACTGATACAAGAGTGAATTACTGTATGTGATATTCAGATTGCAATACACTACAAAATTCTTACTTTAAAATACAGAACAAGAACAATATGATCGAGGTCAGCAGTTTTATCTCAAATGGTATGTTCAGTTTACAATCTAAAATCTAATTTTCGAGGCTTCCTAGAAAATACATCTGTTGGTTTTACAACTATGTCTCTGTGAATGTTCAAGGGAGCCAACCCGTTGAGTCGACTTTCACTTGTGGTATTTCTGAGGTAGGTTTTAAGGCGTCTTAATGTTGAAAATGATCTCTCACTGGCTGCAGTGGTGACAGGTAGGGTGGCAAACACTCTCAACAAGCAGTAGATTGCAGGGAGTTTATCTTGATCACATAAAAGAAGTTTATTGTTTACTGTCAGTTTCTATTTATTTTCTTTTTGTGAAAGTTCAATGGGGGGGGGTTCTAACCCCCAGTAACCCCCCCTGGCTACGCCCCTGCCTGGTGATGATATAATCAAGGATGTGCCAATGCTTTGAGCGTGGATGCATCCAAGTGGTCTTGTAGCGATTAGGCAGGCAGAACTGAGTATTAGTAATGAAGAGTTCATGTTCAGCACATAAACCAAGGAGCAGTAGTCCATTGGCATTACAGTTGCCAAGTCCATGTTTTCCCATCACATTGCCCCATAATTGGTGATCTTTACCAACTCTGGCGTTGAAATTGCCAAGTAGTAAGAGTTTATCTCTTGGTGGTACTTTGGTGATGGTAGTGCTCAGCAGGTTATAGAATTGGTCTTTAACTTCTACATCAGCTTCCAAGGTAGGACCATATGCAGAGATGGTAAGGTAAGGGTGTATTCTGCCCGAAGGCAGGTCCGAACCTCCGCAGAGGTGTGTCCGAGCTGGAGTTTACGTACGGAAGTGTGGCCAGTTTTTTCCGCTCCTCCATTCCCTTACCCCCCACCAACAGTGCATGGCAACCCTTCCAAATCTTGACCATGCCCAATGTTGCTTAACTTCGGAGATCTTACAGGATCTGGTGTTTCAACACGGCTACGGCCATTGGCATATGCAGAGATGAGTGTCTAGATTTGGCACCAGAGTCATAATTCTTTCACTGACTGCGGTTGGAGTTAGCTGATAATCATTCACCAATGTGGTCTTTACAGTGAATCCCACATCATGAATGTGGTGTTTTCCCTTCCAGAAGATTGTGTAGCCTGAGTTGAACTCTGCAAGTTTACCTTCGCTGGACAGTCTGGTTTCACTTAAAGCAGCAAAATTTTATTAAATAGAAAGCGCACAATGTGCATTATACATATTAATGCAATTCTACTATTACTCACTACAACATTGCCTTATTGCTTTATTACACACTAGAGCATGATATCTGTCACATTGTCCCCCACACCATTTACACTTGCAATCTGAGGTTGGGTCATGGAATTTTATATTTGTACACAGCTTGAAGTGAAAACCGTGTACCGCAAAATGAGTAATCATATGCCTAAGTTCATAGTTAGTGCTTTTCCATTCCTTAGATGTCATAGCTTCTGTGGCGTAGAATTCTATAGAGATATTCCTCTTCTTTTCATACAGATTCTGTGATCTTATTTTAAATATTGAAAATGGATCTTTTTCTGCCATTCCTAGCATTTTCCTATCTTTTTGCTGGAAGAATTTAGTCTTGGCCTCCTTTATGTTGGCCTTATATAGTTTCCTTTTATCAGCATACTCTGATATGTCTGCTTTAGAACTAGACTCTTTTGCATTATGTAAGGCCAATATCGTCTCTTTTCTAGCCAAAAAACATGCTGAATTGAACCATGGTTTGGCTTTTCTGTTACGGTCAATCCTTATTACTATGGCGTTTTTTATGGTAATCTCCATTTTTACTACTGCGTCATTTATGTTACCCCTGCTAATCTCTTGTATAATCTCTGGAGCTTGACCTTGATCATTTTGAAGCTGAACTACATCTAGACTCCTATATATTTTGGTTCTATGTTTAGTGTGTTGGGGTGTTACCGAATCTATATATAGATTTATCGCTACTGGAAGGAGTTTTCTAAAGATTATGTTCGTTAAAGGTCTTGTATTAAAAGACCTTATTCCTTTCATATTACTTAAAAAGATGTCTGTAGTACTACTACCCTTCGTACAGGAATGTGTCTTGTCATCGTGGCTACTAAGTAGAGCTAAACCTTCACCATCTGTGTTGGACAATCTATCCTGCAATTTAGATCTCCTCCAATCATCATGTGTTCTGCTTTAGAAACCATTGTTATTGCCCTACTGAGGCTATCAATTACTTCTTCCTCTTGAAGTTCTGGTTGAAAATAAACCCCCATGAAGATTCCACGTATTGTCTTCAATCCTAATACATTGCTAGTCTTGTAAATTATAGAAAATGGTGCCATTCTTGGACTCAAAAGACAGGATATGCCCCCTCGAGGACGACCTGCATTACCTTGTTCCGCGAAACTACGTATGGCATAGAGGTTGAGCACTGCCCAGTCAGATGTCAGAAAAGTTTCCGTCAAGATTATTACATCATATCCATTAAATATATCAGTAGGAACATTATTTACAGTATTTCTTAAGCCTTCGATATTCCATGTCATACATTTTATCTGTGCTGGGTTTTCATTTACTAATTTTAGTCCCTGAATAGTTGTGTGTATTAGGTCTGGATTTAAGATGGATACTGTTGTCTTGTAAGCGACAAAAATTATAGCGTTGAACAGTCACTCGTTCAGGCCAAAACTCAGGTTTGTTGACTTGTTGAAGGTGGTTTAATGAGAAACCAATCTTGAATGCAACATCTGTTCCCTCGGTTTCCACCTTTTCACATCTCACATCATTAATCCCATTATCTCTAAGGTATGATATCAAGTCATCATCGGTAGTTGTCTGGTGCAACTTTCCAATATAAAGCCATGCCATACTATTCCCTGTTTTCAGTGAGCATAATTATTTTGGTCTTGTTCCCTTTGTTATAATATTTCGATTCTGCCTTGTTACCTCAGCTCAGCTTTCCATGCGTCCTCTTCATTATCATTTCTTGTCTCCTCCATTAAATCTACGTTTTCTACTGCGTGCATCCTCTGTTCTCCTATAGGAATCGTACATACTTCTCTGTTTTTTTGTTGTGCTTCTGTTGTGTTCCTATCATTTTTTACAGATGGCTTGCATACACCTTTCGCTCTTTGATGTGCGGTTGTAGTATCAAAAACCATCGATGAATACAGGATTGGAAGACCAGAATTCAAAGATGAACTTTCCGCTTGAATCCCCGGGATACTCAAAGCCTTACCTTTAATTGACGAATAATTCTGAGTTTCAAATTCCTTACTCAATGCATTTTGTATAGCTTCTCTTATTTTTTGTTCAAGGCTACTCTTTACGGACTCTATTAAAGTTTGAATCTGTGTAGACAGTTTGTCCAGCAGTTCATCTTCGGTATTGATTGTTTATATTTTAAATTTATATTTACTGCATAGCTAAGTTAGCATGCAGTGCTTCCTTTTTATTATATCAAACTCCCCTTTTGTCATTTCTGTGCAACCGAAGTGCTGCAACCTGTTACATATCTCATATTCGACAGCTTCGTCTCCGTCAACGACTTGTTTTTTTGCAGATGTCACATCGGTCTGTTTCTACTGAGACTATACACTTCTCTGAAGAGATGGTGACGAGCAGCAATATCAATGTTCATTCGTCCAAGCTTATGGGTGACGAGCGCTGTTCTTCTCTCAGGTCTGTTATTGTCTTTCAAATCAAGTAGGGTTTGAACATTCCAGGTTCCTATAATCAAAGTTTTGGTAATCTTCGTTTTTTGACCACATGTGGGGTGACCCGCTGGGTGCAGCCTCCCAGCCGGCTGAGAGTGTGACTACCGATGTTTAGCCCACATTTTCTAGGACCTTCCCCATTCAGGGTGGGTAGCAGTGATCCTAAATAGGCCTGCCCAAACACAGATGCAGGACCAAATTCCTGAGTTGTCGCGGGGTCTCAGAAAGACGACCATCACACATCTGCTGCCAACGCGCAGGTCCGAACTAGAGGCTCCCAGTTTCACCCGAAAACCAGCCACTACCATCCTTATCCCATCACCGTTGGAGTTGAGTTAAAGGGAGTGACAGCAGGAAAAAGTGCCACAAGCACAATTTTGTTTAAGGTGGATCGCAGCTTGTAAGGAAGAGACCCACACACTATGATCTTAGAACTATAGCCTGCGGCACAAACATGAACAATAGGCTGCAGGTGTGGAGTTGCCACTGCTACATTGCTTTATTGCTCAAGGTCTGGCAGTCATTCTATTATTTCTATATTATGTGTATAATTGCTGATGTTATTCTCAGAACATTCACAGTAAAAAACATTAATTTCAGTAATATATGGGTTCTACATTTTCCTCATTATTTTATAATAAAGGAATCCCCTCCAGCACCACCACCCCCCACTCCCGGGCAATTTTAGTAGGGAGGAAACTTTGAGATAAAATCGTTGGTGGGGGGAACCCTCCTTCTCCCTCCGCCGCCAGCGATTTTGTACCCTGCTGTGAAGCTACACTCAACCAAGAAGATCTTTTATATAGCCGCGGGACCTACTGTCCGCGCGGCAAGAAATGCATTCAGTAGGTGTATGAAGTCATGGTTTTGCGCAGAAGGGTCGAGCTCAGGTGGCACTTCCATATTTCTTGTCGTGTGAGTTCATTAATTCAAGTTTTGTCCACCTGTAACACAGAATATACTGCTGTGCTTATTGGGCCCCATACACGCGCAGACTTAGTCGGAGGTAAGTCTGCACAAACCAGTCTCTTCAGACATGTCTCTATGTGTATGGCCGATAAGTCTGCCGACAAAAAGTCTGCAGGCAAGTCTCTGACATTCTAGGCGCTGCTTGAATTCAGCCGGAGACTTCGCGACGAAAGCGCCATCTCAGAGTTGCGGCAGAAAATGTAAATGTGGTAACCTAGAAAGATGAAAACTGACATTTATTTTTTGCGCGTCTTTTTCGTGCAGAGCGCTAAATTGTGTCCAAATAACAACTCATCTTCTATACCGACTATCTAATTAATTTCGATCCGTATACATTTTTCATCCATCCGAGCCCATAATCTTAAACAGAAAACAGCTGAGCGTGACGTATTCAACTTCCTCGGTAAATAGTCATTTAGTCTGAGCGTGTGTGGGCAACTGCATACTTCCGACTTACCTCCCGGAGGCAAGTCTGTGCAGGTAAGTATTCCAGAAGTCTGCGCGTGTATGGGGCCCTTATCGCTTAATGCGTCGACGTTGGCAAGCCTTGTTTGTCATATCACGGCTGACAGGATCCCTCACTGCTCTTAGCTAGAGCGACGCATCAAGTCGGCCGTGGTCATATTTACAAACAAGGAAGAGAAGAAGAAGAAGAAGAAGAAGAAGAAGAAGAAGTCATATTTACATCCATTCTATAGCGATACTGCAAATTTGTAATTTGTTTACACACGCGTATTATAGTAAATAATATAGCATTAATATCGTTGGTATGAATATTCAGTAATGAATGTGCGTGTGCTGAAATACTTCTGTTTGAGTGACGAGATATGGCTTTACGCATTCAAGAAATATCAACGTCAACTATGGATTTGCACTGAATAATAATTGCTGCTGTAAGTACTATATTACGGTGTATTTTATTCATTAATAATCATGTAATAGCGTTAGGAGTGCGTCATTAGGACGTTAATTTTTATTTTTCATTCCCTTGTAAAAAAAAAGTATGAAATCACTGTTAAGCTTAATGGTAAAGGAAAGGGGTCTTTGATATAAAGATACATTGAAGATCGCATATAATTTATTTTACTATTGCCTCTCAGTTGAGGTAACTCTATGGATTCGGCATGCTCTGTGTTATTATGATGGTAGAGCCTAAGGGATTAGCCTTCATTCAGGCTTTATATGGGCCTACATTTAAATTTCACCATTGGTCAAGATGAGTAGCTTCCATTGAATGAGGACAATAGTGGCACCCACTGCTCAAGAGTTTTACTGTAGTATCTAAATACAGTATGTGAGAAACACCGCCGTCTAAATCTCTATATACTGCCTGCTCTGTGCCACGAGAATTGCGTTTTCAGCGGCATTGCAGATGGCAGCACCTACCGCACCCAGAGCACATGTTGGTTAAATGGGAGGTGGTCCGTAACACCAATATAAAATGAAAAATAATCCTTAACATGTTACTAATAGAGAAGATAATGCACATACAGAAACTAACATTTGACAGTTGAGCTTGACTTAAGATATAGAAACGTAAAATAATAAAATCTTACCAGTTACAGTAGATATTAGGATCATCCCATGCTGCATGCTACATCCAATGTCTGAATTTTCTCGACACCTTTTTTCATACTTTTCTTACTGTTGTTTGCCAGCAGTGGGCGCAAAAAATTTTCTATCACTATTTTGCTGACCCTTTGTTTATGACCAGTTTTCAGGATACGCACATAATGCAGTGCGTGCGTTCGTCATGTCATGAAATCCACCATCCAATCTCACTGAACTAAATAGATCTATTGCGTGTCCTGAAAAGCATTTAGTGATAACATAAATTAACCGATTTTGTAACAGATAAGACACACATTCCACTGTAGATTTCACAGGTAGTGAGACAGCATCTGCCGTCTCATTAGTCAGACACTTCAGTTTTTCACGTTTTGATTCCAATCGAATTATTTTAACGTACTTGATGAAATCAGCATTCAACCACTGTATGTATTTTATCTGCTGGTGAATAGAAATGTACACAATCTGGATTGTTTTGCCAAAAGGCATTAGATGAATTATTTCTGAACTACAAGGGATAGATCGGAGATTTCTAAGCCTTTAACGAGGAAGTAGGCAGTGGGACTAGATAACTTCTTTGAAAGTCGAATTACAAGAAAAGACAACAGTTTATTCGCGAGAGCAGGAGATTTTACAATATCTGTGCCTTATACACTTTCAACGTTGACCACTCAAACGAACTTGTCACTGGTTGTAGAGGAACCGTACCTAATTAGCCATTTAATCAGCGATCACTGTTACACTCCTCTCTGGTTTGAGAGTTTTACATTCAGCTCTAAGTCTTTCCTTCACTAATTGGGAAATCCCGACAAACACAATCAACATTTTCCATTTAGGCTACCTGTCCAAGAGTACTTTGTGACGGAGCTGACAATAAACCGGGAGTCATGCTATATTCGTAACCGTTTGGGATACTATTTCCCACGCCACATAGTACCGCGTGATTTGTTCTGACTGCCCGGATTTTGTCTTGCGAAAATTATGGATTTGATTTTTAAAATGGTCGTTTGTCCATTATATTTGGCTGCTTCCTTTACTTTATTTAAACGGTCAATTTCTGGGTTGCCTTCGAATTGTCTCTGTAGTCTTTTAACTTCATTATGGTTAGCCATCAGCTGTTATCGCAGTCTCAGAATTCTTGATCGGAGCCTCTAATGTCTGATTTTCTGATCACTGCTGTCATTCTTACTCGTTGGAATATTGATTTCCATTGATACATCGGTGTTCAAATGAATTTTATACTGGTCATCCAATGTATTTCCTGCGGTTGATGAGCTTGTTTCATCACAGATTTTTTCCGAAGAAATATCCTGTCGCTGTCTGGTCTTTCGTGGAGCTATTTTTCTGGTTTGAAGGTAATGGGGATAATTCGAATATATTTTTATTTTAGTTTTATCTTTTACCTCCATCTCTAAAATTCAGGATTCAAACACGGGAATAATCGGATGGAATCCATTGATTACCCTTGGTTGATCCTTGCCTTGATATAACGTTAAGCCAATTTTCCCAAAGTTCTTTACTTGGGGGATGACAGGAATCCTCACACCTGAAGAATTTGGATTTCCTGCTTTGATATACAGAGAAGAACACAACAGTTAATCATTTTACAACCAGAGACACACACATAAATGTTCGATGCAAACGCACTGGAACACAATAACGAGGGTACGGAAATAATTTGGGTGCGTTAGCTGGTGCCCCTAGCGGAGGTTCGTGACACTAAGAGCTCATGCTGAGAAGCATGTTAACTGCATAGCATAGAGCAGGCAGTATATATGATTGAGACGGCGATGGTGAGAAATCAAATATAGAGGCAATACGCTACACTTACGGATTTAGCCTTGTTAAAATGGGAGACAATTCAACGGTGGTGCTCCTAGTGACTTGACCTGAAAAGTTGCGCTAAATTCAAATATCAATGGAAATGCATATACGAAATTGGATAAATAAATTACGTCTAGAAAGAAAGTATTATTGAGATATTAACCCGGCATTACTCGCTAGGTCTTTACGTGCGTCGTTACTCGCTGGTGAGCGCAGCGCTCACCTTTATGTTTAAAGGCTATAATATGTCCATATGAATATGGAGGTATTTTTAATATGTCCATTTGAGATAGTTATTTATTTAGGAACACGGCCGAGTGGAGTGGCTATGGAGGCAAGCTCAACATTCGGGAGACGCGTGAGTTCGATCCCCACCGTTAGGTGTCCTGAGAATGGTTTTCTGTTTACGCTTCCAGGCAAATACCGGGGCAGTTTCTATTCACAGACTACAGCCGATTCCTTACACCTGTTTAGCCAACTTCGTTCACCATCATTTATTTCATCTTTATTAGCTCTTCAACTGAGGTTGGCGTCAGGAAGGGCATCCGGTCGTAAAACAAGCTATGTACATTGATATCACAGTTTGCTATAAACGAAA
Source organism: Anabrus simplex (assembly GCF_040414725.1). NCBI lineage: Eukaryota > Metazoa > Arthropoda > Insecta > Orthoptera > Tettigoniidae > Anabrus > Anabrus simplex. The sequence continues at coordinate 84,936,527 of NC_090278.1, read as the reverse complement.
GTTCCTCTCCTTCCCCAGAACTTGCAGACACTCTGAAACAGTTATGATCACTTCCGTAAACCTCATCTGTTTCATACCATCAATCTCGATGTTCAAGACCTTCCCTCCTTCGTTTCACACAACCACGAAAGTATCTGATCACTGGATGCCACAATAACTTGTAAATATTGTCTAACAACAGCCACAATATAAACATTTCGCATTAAACACAAGCATAAAACAAAACCTGACTTATTACAATGAGCGAAATATAAGTAGCACAGTTCCTCGCTACTGAGCGCACCGCTCACCAAACATACACTGACGTGCCTAATAATGAATTGCGGGTGTTTATCTTCAGAGATAATGAAAATGACTGACACATCCCCTTCATAATAATCTGTTACAAAGGTACAGGGACTTACAAAGGTGGAGGTTTTGTAATATTCCAACAAGAAGCAATATACTACGAAGGTGAGCGCCGCGCTCACCATGCGAGTAACCGCGGGTTAACTTCGAAGTTGCTAAAGCAATTCTGGATGAATGAATGAAGAATTACTAAAAATGTTATTATTTAAAGACTGAAATTAGACATATAAACAAGATGTGAAATGGACTGCTGTGAAATGGCTTGATCTTTCATTTATGCATTCCTTTTTTTGCCTTAGCATTCCTGCCTGAACTTTTACGGTTAGATTTGTCTTTTTTCTCATTTAAAAACATTGTGTCATCACTTTAAGACACTTGTCAATAAAAATATCAGCACATTCCTTACACACATGATGCAATGAATTAACATTTAAAAGCTGGACAATTTTCCTCTTAACATGAAGCCTACTAACAGAAAGAAAATCTATAAAATCCCGGCTTTAATCTGAGAAGAGGGATAAAAGAAAGAAAAGTATGAAAATGTTGTCGACAGTGATGCTTTGAGGAATATTTACGTACAATTAGAGTTGAAATGTAACATACCCTTGGCTATATAGTCGAGGATTTCTAAAGTTGCTGGCCTGGAAATGATCTGAACAGATCTTATAATTCTTATATAAGCATAATGTCCGTTCTTTCTTGTACACCTTATCCAAATCACTTCTGCGATATTTTAAAACCCACAGATCACACCTACAACAACACATCGGTATTGAAGGTTAACTGCTGCACTATACAATAAAATATGCATATTATATTTTAAGCCAGTTAAAATATGGGTTGAGGAGGTCAGAAGATTATGAAGTACTATAAAAAAATCTCTTTGTCACTGGAAGAATGTATATGCAAACACATTATTACTTACATTTTCTTGTCACGAGGGAAGCGAAAGAAAGACTGTGCATTCTTCTCTACTTCATAGTTACTGCAACCAAACACAGCACATACCTTTCCTCTCAGGTTGAGAGGAGATATCAAGGAATGACACATGCTACTATTTAATTATGTCAACTCACTGAAAACGCATAAATAACACCAAAAACACACACACAAATACACGTGCTCGTATGACAGAATCAGTAGTTCTCAGGTCTACCCGCTAGAGAGAGCTCTAATAGCTGTCCCTTGATATCTCGCTGAGTGTCGCGTATTGTCTCTACTGTATTTGGAGAAACTAAAGAGTGTGTAGGTCAGTGACTTGTTGCTTATAAGTGAGCTGCAGGTCCTTGTCATCGACTTTAATCGTTTCAGTTTCTGGTGTTACTTCCCAAGAGCCTTTGTAGGTTAAGTGGGTGAAAAAGCATATAAAAATGACGTAAAACAAGTACCTGAAGTAGCGTAGAAGGGAGATCCTTCCTTTTTTGCTTGCTAGGGATCCACTAACCTGCCCTTGGAAGTATTATTACTTACATGGGAGAATTAAAGTCGGGGGGTTGTAAATCTCACTTGCAAAGTGACTCCCTTAACACAATGTGTTTCTTAGTTTAAAATATATTAATTAGAGTTGTTGCAGTACAGTATTCAAGTAAGGGTTGTTCTTGATTAAGTCTGATTGTGTGATAAGTCAACAGATGATTAGTGTAAAAAGAAGATTCTTCATGGAATAGTGTGTTTTAAGAGTGATAAGTGCTATGATTTAATTTTTTTACCTGTGCTTAATTTAGTATGTAAGTGATAAAAAATACAGTTAATTAGTTCTATTTATACAAATACCTTACTACGTGGTATGCTCTAATACTCCGTGTGAAAAATGTAGTGCCTCCCACATTCAGTAACTTCGCATTTGCAGCTTGTATCACTCAGTATAGTGAAATTATTTAAAAAATGCAGTGTAACCGCCGTTGCAACAGTGCAAGTTTTGGAATGATGTATTTTAAAATTTAAATGCTGAATTGATTGGTTAATGCGACTTATGATATGAAATGCTATACCATCGTAAACCCTCCGTTTCTTTAATTCCTTTTATCATACAAGAATTGAGAGCAATAGAAGCAACATTGATTTCATAATGTCTTCTCATAATTAATTCATCTTTCTTATCTTTAAATTTCAAGTGTCTATTATTTAAAGTCAAGAAAATCTAGTGTGACGTGTGACATTATAGCAAGTAATCCTCTCTCATCAGAGAGTTGACAGCCAATTCAGACTTATGTAATATTTGCTCTAAGGCAGTAAACAGCGTCGACGAAACCATAGAGTGTAAAAGCTGCAACAAATAAATTGATCAATCACTACTGATCTGCATTTAAGGCAGTCGCCCAGGTGGCAGATTCCCTATCTGTTGTGTTTTCCTAGCCTTTTCTTAAATTATTGCAAAGAAATTGGAAATTTATTGAATATCTCCCTTGGTAAGTTATTCCAATCCCTAACTCCCCTTCCTATAAACGAATATTTTCCCCAATTTGTCCTCTTGAATTCCAACTTTATCTTCATATTGTGATCTTTCCTACTTTTAAAGACACCACCCAAACTTATTCGTCTACTGATGTCCTCCCACGCCATCTCTCCACTGACAGCTCGGAACATACCACTTATGCTTACAAATTTGTATTTTTTATTTTTCTATTCCACCTTTTCAATGCAATTGATTTTATGTTGTTAGAAATTCATATTGCTACAACACTACTTTAAAGGGACATGTTTCGCTTGGTTTCAAGCAAGTACCACGAGGTTTTGTAGTACCAGTCAAAGGGACTCGCCATCATTCAAATATTTTGAAATAAGAAAACATATCAACACCTCAAGATTTTCAGAGTGACGTCCCTTTTGACTAAGCTTTCATAAAATTGAACTACTGCTAATGTAAAATTTCATCGTCAAAACAAAGACTAGTTCAATGAAACTACCTATTTTTAGCTTCTTACCGTTCACAACTAATAAATTACAGAAGCTTGCCTCAAATTTATACCTGAAGCAGATTTCCAACATATCCAAGATTTTAAACTTTAGACACTAATGAGTTTTAACAAAAATTACGACTCAAAACAAAAAATTTAATACCAGGAGTCAATTAACAATTGTTTTTAATAAACTAGAACTTGGAAAAAAAAAAATATTTTTTTTAGCCAAATCAATTATTATGAAGATATTACTGTGTTTTGGACATCAATGTCATTAAAATTAACGAACTCCGAGCTCGATAGCTGCAGTCGCTTAAGTGCGGCCAGTATTCAGCATTCAGGAGATGGTTGGTTCGAATCCCACTATCGGCAGCCCTGAAGGTGGTTTTCCGTGGTTTCCCATTTTCACACCAGGCAAATGCTGGGGCTGTACCTTAATTAAGGCCACGGCCGCTTCCTTCCCACTCCTAGCCCTTTCCTGTCCCATCGTCGCCGTAAGACCTATCTGTGTCGATGCAACGTAAAGCAACTAGCAAAAAAAAAAAAAAAAAAATTAACGAATATTCCAATTTTAGTATTGTCATTCATATTGTTAAACTGTCCATGTGTTCACAAATTATGTTTATGTATTTTACTACTTAATTTTAGGATTATAATTAAGTACAAATTTGTCATAGGAAATTAACAATGACAGGTCTTAACCTTGAGATAAATTACAAAGGCTGAGGATGCTTGAAACCAAACAAAACATGTCCCTTTAAAGTAGTGTTGTAGCAATATGAATTTCTAATAACATAAAATCAATTGTATTGAAAAGGTGGAATAGAAAAATACAAATACAAATTTGTAAGCATATTATAGCAAATTTCAATACGGGTCTAAACATGAGATTAGTTACATGTAACATATCATTTAAATTGAAATAATAAATATGGTAGTTCAACCTATTCAATACAAGTAAATAAGAGATGTAGAGATTACATTCTAATTTAATTAAAAATGGAAATGGTACCGGTTTCGACCCCAGTCTGGGTCATCATCAGCCGATTATAACTCGAAAAACAATGCATAAGTAAGAAAGAAGTTAAAGGTCAAGTCCACACAATATCAGTTGAAGAGGCGATATAAAAATTACGGGGGTAGGCACTGTTCAATTTAGACGAAGTGGAATGTGAGTTACTTAAAAGAAGTGATGCGTAATCTTCCGAGCGTCAGCACGGCACACGCAATATTTGGCACTGTCTCACAATGTTCACGAAAAGAAGAGAATAGTTAAATGAGCCAGACTGCATACACCGTCAGGCACAAAGTCACAACACAATCCAAATATGAAGATCTAGTTCTACTAATGTTCCATCTTGCATGGTACGCCTCTTACTTGATTTTTCTTTATCGATCTGTTGTTGTCCTGGCTTCATTGTTCTAAGAATGGCAAGCAGGCTGGGCTGGAAAACATTAAGAAATTTCAGAATGGGTGGTACTTTAGACATTCCTAGAAATAAAAGAACATATGTCTGATAATAGTTTAAAACTCTTGTACATTTATTATTTATCATATCTAATAACTAATATTTTTTGGGTTATTGTAGGTCAAGAATTCTTCTCTCTGTTGCCAGGAGATTGGACTTGGAACCTCCAGATTGGTGAAGTTTTAATTCTGAGGTGAGTACTTGTAAATTATATCTTATTAAACATTAAGAAAGTATAAGACGGTACTTCAGACTATCCTAGAAATAGAAGTCAGTCGAGACCGGTTATGACGACTCCGAAGGGACTGTTAATCGTTATAGGCGATAGTCGCACAAACGTTTTTTTTTTTTTTTGTTGCTAAAAATTTCATATCTTTAGGATTTAGGTTGCACACTTACGTGGTTAATTAACACAATAAAGTTTAAAATTCAAAAAACATAACTTAAAATAAGAACTGTATTTGCAATATGATATTTGTTGAGCGTGACTGAAAGGAATTTTTCTTCTGATTTTTACATGGTACGTACAACATGTCAGCAAAATATAAAATACTAAATGAGGAAAAAATTAGTGACACTGTAAATTGATCGGTAATGGCACACACACAGTCTTGACTGTTAAACAAGATGTTCTCTTTGTCCTTCGAGATTGTAGAAATCGTTGAGTGTGGTACACCCAATTCCCTCCAAATGCTGACGTTCATTATTTATTTACCATAAGTCTATGGAAGGACAAGCCTTGCTACATGTAGTGCCCCCTGCCCTTTTTGTAATAATCTCCTAAATCCTACACTAAAACATCATATACACTGTATACAAGTAAAGTAACAAAGTATAATATGTACGTATTTCTCATTCACACATTCTTCCAGCTATTCACATGCATATTTTCACTGCACATGCTTCCTAACATAACATTTAACTCTATTTACATTTTTACATTTAATTTTGGACGAGAGGTCATTCCAAAGCCGTGCTGAATGAGCAAAGAAGCCTAGTTTGTAGGACTCAGTTCCCGATCTAGCAGTCCAAAGTTCCAGAGCTGTAATGACCAGGCCGCAGACTGCCGTGAACACTCCTATGCTGTTGTTCTGTGAAATATGCAAACTGCGAATTCCAATCAGTGCCTCAGAGTAGAAATTGAATAACTCAAATGCTATTATGAACCAGTGTGTTACGTACCAGTAGTATCAGAAAATTTATGAACCAGAGGAATGCCATGCTAAAGAAAAAAGTTTTCTAACTCCCTAGCTACTTCCTGCCAATATTCAGCCAGGCTGTTACACTCGGTACGACCGGGTGAGTTGACCGTGTGGTTAGGGGCACGCAGCTGTGAGCTTGCATCCAGGAGATGGTGGATTCGAACTCCATTGTTGGCAGCCCTGGAGATAGTATTCCTTGGTTCCCCATTTTCACACCAGGCAAATGCTGGGGATGTACCTTATTTAAGGCCAAGGCCGCTTCCTTCACACTCCTAGCTCTTTCCTACCACATCATCACCATAAGACCTATCTGCGTCGGTGCGAGGTAAAGCGAATAAAAAAATACTCAGTACGCAGCAGTAATCCTACCTATTGGGAGTGGCAACAGAAGACACAAAGCACATCACAACAAACAATGGTCAATGTAATGTAATTGTTGATGAATTTTATGAACTTTCTATATTATAGGCCTTCAAATTAAGTTTTCTTTCGACTCTGTGATGTTAGGATGTCTTACAAAATCATTTATAGCGTAGAGTCTAGTTCCTTATTCTCTGATGTTACATACCGATTTTCATTAAATTCTGGTTACCCATGTTCTCATGACTCGGCGCTGATATGGACTTAGTAACAAAAATCCAAATTCATGAATGTCTCTGTGATCATAGTCGGTAACAATGTATAAGACTAAATGATCGGAAATTTAATACTATATAACTTTAGTTGTGAAGTATTTATTCATACGACCACTAATAACATAGATATTTGAGAATTAAATTTTAGGCCTTCCCCTAAAGTACCATTTCATTCAGGGTGAATCAAATTATTTATTGCTTAGATTATATCGACTTATTCCCCGACTGTGAATACCGATTTTCATTAAAATAGGACTACTAATAACATAAATATTTGGGAATTACATTTTAGGCCTTCCCCTAAACTACCATTTTTCACAGGTGAATACAATTATTTATGGCCTCAATTGTAGGGACTTATTCCGCAATTTTGGGTACCAATTTTCATTAAGGTACGACCACTATTGACATAAATATTTGAGAATTAAATTTTAGGCCTTCTCCTAAACTACCATTTCATACAGCGTGAATACAATTGTTTGTGGGCTAGATTATATCGACTTATTATCCCAACTTTGCATACCGATTTGCATTAAGATACGACCACTAATAACAAATATTCGAGAATTAAATTTTTGGCCTCCCCCTAAACTACCATTTCATTCGGCGCGAATAAAATTAATTACAACCTAGATTGTAGCGACTTATTCCCCGACTTTGCATACCGATTTTCATTAAATTCCCTTCAGCCGTTTTCTCGCGATGCGTGTACATACATATATACAGACAGACATTACGGAAAATTAAAAAGTGCATTTCCTTGATGCTATGGACACGACTGATACAGAAATACCATCCTTTTTAAATTCTCAGCAATGTGCAGACAAAACTCTTATTTTATATATATAGATGCCTTGTTATCATGTGTAAATTTTAATACTTCTTTGGCATTAGTCACCTCCGCTGTCTGGACATTTTCCTCATAACCAACAATCTTTACATACTGCTGACTGAATACTTCTGCCTTTTGAAGATCCTCACATACACACTCCCCTTGTTCGTTAATGATTCGTGCATTGTCCTTCTTGGAACCTGTTTCTGTCTTAAAGTACCTATACATACCCTTCCATTTTTCACTAAAATTTGTATGACTGCCAATTATGCTTACCATCATGTTATCCTTAGCTGCCTTCTTTGCTAGATTCAATTTCCTAGTAAGTTCCTTCAATATCTCCTTACTTCCACAGCCATTTCTAACTCTGTTTCTTTCCAGTCTGCACCTCCTTCTTAGTCTCTTTATTTCTCTATTATAATAAGGTGGGTCTTTACCATTCCTTATCACCTTTAAAGGTATAAAACTGTTTTCACATTCCTCAACAATTGCTTTAAACCCATCGCAGAATCTGTTTACATTTTTATTTACCATATTTCACCGATCATAATTAAATTTTAAAAACTGCCTCATGCCTGCTTTATCAGCCATGTGGTACTGCTTATTAGTCCTACTTTTAAGACCTTCCTTTCTATCACATTTATTTTTAACTACGACAAAAACAGCTTCATGATCGCTATTACCATCTATTACTTCGGTTTCTCTATAGAGCTCATCTGGTTTTATCAGCACCACGTCCAGGATATTTTCCCCTCTAGTTGGTTCCATCACTTTCTGAATCAACTATCCTTCCCATATTAGCTTATTTGCCATTTGTTGGTCATACTTCCTGTCGTTCGCATTTCCTTCCCAATTGACATTTGGTAAATTCAGATCTTCCGCTATGATCACATTCCTTTCCATGTCGTTTCCACATAGCTGGTACTGGTAATCTTATCAGTAATTCTGAATCCGTGTCAGTGCTACCCTTTCCCGGTCTGTACACTCCAAAGACATCCAGTTGCCTATTATCTTTAGAAATGAGCCTTATGCCTAGAATTTCATGTTTGTCATCTTTAACTTTTTCGTAGCTTACAAATTCTTCTTTCACCAGAATGAAAACTCCCCCTCCCACCATTCCTATCCTATCTCTACAATACACACTTCAGTTCCGTGAGAAAATTTCTACGTCCATTATATCATTTCTCAGCCATGATTCAACTCCTATTACAATATCTGGTAAGTATATATCTATTAAATTACTTAATTCTATTCCTTTCTTTACAATACTTCTACAGTTCAACACTAACATTTTTATGTCATCCCTACTTGCCTTTCAGATCTCTGTACCCTTATCACCGCTCCTTAGACTACCCCGTTTCCCTGAATGTACCTCCCTATTACCCTTCCAATCAAATTTCCTAACTTATACGTACCACTGTGGTTTAAGTGAAGGCCATCTCAGCGCAGATCCCTATCTCCTACCCACCCATTAGCCTAGAAATCTCGCTCCCAGTTTCCCACATACCCACTCTGTAGTCTCATTTAAATCCCCAATCACCCTGCAGTCAGTATCCCTCCTACATAGTATTCCACTGATAACAATCTCTGCTTCCTTAAACTTTACCCGTGCTACATTTACCAGATCCCACAAATCCCCCACTATGTTGGTACTTATAGCTTGCCTTACGTTGTTGGTACCAACGTGAAACACTACCACCTTCTCCTTCCCCTCCTCCTTCTTTTCTACTTTCCTCAACATCTGCCTCAACCTAATTCCTGGATAACACTTTACCGTGGTTCCATTTCCTCCACAGACTTTCCCCACATGTCTAACGATGGAATCACCCATGACCAGAGCCTCAACCCTCCCCACCTCATTTGATCCCTTCCCCTCCTGGTCAGCCCTATCTTTCCTGATAGCTGCAAAAGCTACTTCCTCCTACCTTTTCTCCCTCCCATGACCCTGTTCCATCTGTCTTTTCCTATCCTCTACTCTACATTTCCCTTTCCTACTTTTTCTTTTCTTCTCGTTGCCATAAGACCTATCTGTGTCAGTGCGACGTAAAGCAAATAGCAAAAAAAAAAAATCCTTTATTCCTACTTCCACATATCTCAGCAACAGTTCCCTGTTCCTCATCTTCCTTCTGTTGTTCTACCTGGAGTGACTCGTACCAATTTTTCACAGACACCTGTTCTGAATTCTGATCCTGAATAGAGCCCTTAGCCTGCAATCTCCTTCCACTTAGAACATTGGACCACCTGTCTTCTGCACTTCCCCTCTTTCCTTCCCATCCCTCTTTTACACCTACTGTATTGTAACCTGTACATTGTTTGAGGGAGGCCTACCTTCCTTCCTGTCTTCTGTGAGAATCCTAATTATTTCCCTCAAACTCTCCAACTCCTCTCTCATACCCCTCAATGCCTCGCCATACCCACAGTTCCTACACTTACACTCCTTAGCGATTCTTTACGGAAAAAATTAAAAGAAAAGGAAAAATAAAATAACTTATGTGAAAAAAAAATGAATGGAAAGAAGTATTGTCTAGGATAGTACTCAAAGATCACACAACAATGAGGCAATTAATTTACTACTACACTACAATACTACTTAGTCGTACTCTGTTTTTATCCTACAACACCCTAACAGGATGAAAACTGCTGTTAATTACTGAATACCGAAAGGAATACACAAGAATTACACAATTATAAACTGCAGTTAAGCCTATCCTAATTACAACAGAATTCTAGTAAGAGAATTTGTACGGATACCTCTACTATACTACACGCATATTTTACAATAATAATATATGTAGAGCCTCCGTGGCTTAGACGGCAGCGCGTCAGCCTCTCACCGCTGGATACCGTGGTTTAAATCCTGGTCACTCCATGTGAGATTTCTGCTGGACAAAGCAGAGGCGGGACAGGTTTTTCTCCGGATACTCCGGTTTTCCCTGTCATCTTTCATTCCAGCAACACTCTCCATTCTCATTCCATAGCATCTATCAGCCATTAATAAATCACTTTTGGAGTGGCGACCCCATCGTACTAATAGCCTATATCTGCCTCATTCATTCCATCCCTGACCCGGTCAATGACTGGAAAACAGGTTGTAGGTTTTCATTTTCAATAAAATAAGTACGCTAATCTATATATATAAAATAAGAGTTTTGTCTGTACATTGGTCAGAATTTGAAAAGAATGGTATTTCTGTGTCAGTCATGTCCATAGTAACAAGGAAATGCACTTTTTACTTTTCCGTAATTTCTGTATGTATGTATGTACACGCATCACGAGAAAACGGCTGAAGAGAATTTAATGAAAATCGGGATGTGAAGTCGGGGGGATGAGCCACTACAATCTAGGCTATAAATAATTTTACTCACGCTGAGTGAAATGTTAGTTTAGGGGAAGGTCTAAAATGTTATTCTCAAATATTTATATTATTAGTGGTCCTATTGATAAATACTACATAACTAAAGTTATATAGCATTAAATTTATGATCATTTATGTCATACATTGTTACCGTACCGGCTTTGATAACACAGATATTCAAGAAATTGTATTTTTGTTGCTAAGTCCATGTCAACGCCGAGCCACGAGAAAATGGGAAAACAGAATTAATGAAAATTGGTATATAGAGTTGGGGAATAAGAAACTACAATCTAAGTTATGAACAAATTTATCCACCCTGGATGAAATTGTAGATCAGGGGAAGGCTCCTAAAATTTATTTTTTAAATACCTATGTTAATACCGGTCCAATCGAAAAGTACTACATACCAAAAGTTATAGAGAATACAATTTCCGACCTTTTATGTTTTATTCACTTTAACCTACCGACTATGATAAGAGTGGTATTTCAGAGTCGGAACAAAACTAAATGTGAAGCCCTACAATATCGAAAGTGCATAACATTGATCAACAACAGCATAACAATGACCATTGTTTGTTGTGATGTTCTTTGTTTCTTATGTTGCTGCTCAACTCCGATGGATGGGTTTACTGCTACGTACCGAGTATAACAGCCTGACTAAAAATTGGCGAGAAATAGGGGAGCTAGAAAACTTTCTTCTTTAGCATGCCATTCGTCTGGTTCATACATTTTCTGATACCGGTACTGCTGGTATGTAACACACCGGTTCATCATAGTATTCCAGCTATTCGATCTCTACTTTGACGTGCTGTTTTGAATGAGCAGTGTGTACACTTACGGCAGAGGCTCACTTGGTAGTAGTAGTAGTATGACCTGGTCTAGAATTACAATTTAGGCATATTCTAAATTATAGCACCACAATTCACTTCATACATTATTATTAAAGACTGTTATGCCTTTCAGCGTTCAGTCTGCAAACCTCTGTGAATTTACTAAACGTCGCCACAATCCTCGATTTGCCACTAGTGTTGTGGCCTCATTTAGTTCTGTACCTCTTATCTTTAAATCGTTAGAAACCGAGTCTAACCATCGTCGTCTTGGTCTCCCTCTACTTCTCTTACCCTCCATAACAGAGTCCATTATTCTCCAGGTAACCTATCCTCCTCCATTCGCCTCACATGACTCCACCACCGAAGCCGGTATATGCGTACCATCCATCCATCAAGTTCATTCCTAAATTAGCCTTTATCTCCTCATTCCGAGTACCCTCCTGCCATTGTTCCCACCTATTTGTACCAGCAATCATTCTTGCTGCTTTCATGACTGTTACTTCTAATTTATGAATAAGATTACCTGAGTCCGCCCAGCTTTCGCTCCCGTAAAGCAAAGTTGGTCTGAAAACAGACCGATGTAAAGATAGTTTCGTCTGGGAACTGACTTCCTTCTTACAGAATACTGCTGATCGCAACTGTGAGCTCACTGCATTAGCCTTACTATACCTTGATTCAATCTCACTTACTATATTACCATCCTGGGAGAACACACAACCTAAACACTTGAAATTCTCGACCTGTTCTAGCTTTGTATTGCCAATCTGACATTCAGTTCTGTTGAATTTCTTACCTACTGACATCAATTTAGTCTTCGAGAGGCTAATTTTCATACCATACTCATTGCACCTATTTTCAAGTTCCAAGATATTAGACTGGAGGCTTTCGGCACAGTCTGCCATTAAGACAAAGTCATCAGCATAGGCCAGACTGCTTACTACATTTCCACCTAACTGAATCCCTCCCTGCCATTTTATACCTTTCAGCAGATGATCCATGTAAACTACGAACAGCAAAGGTGAAAGATTACAGCCTTGTCTAACCCCTGTAAGCACCCTGAACCAAGAACTCATTTTACCATCACCGAGCTCGATAGCTGCAGTCGCTTAAGTGCGGCCAGTATCCAGCAATCGGGAGATCGTGGGTTCGAGCCCCACTGTCGGCAGCCCTGAAGATGGTTTTCCGTGGTTTCCCATTTTCACACCAGGCAAATGCCGGGGCTGTACCTTAATTAAGGCCACGGCCGCTTCCTTCCACTTCCTAGGCCTTTCCTATCCCATTGTCGCCATAAGACGTATCTGTGTCGGCGCGACGTAAAACAAATAGCAAAAAAAGTAGCATTTTACCATCGATTCTCACTGAAGCCCAATTGTCAACATAAATGCCTTTGATTGATTTTAATAATAAACCTTTAATTCCATAGTCCCCCATTATAGTGAACATTTTTTCCCTCGGTACCCTGTCATATGCTTTCTCTAGATCTACGAAACGTAAACACAACTGCCTATTCCTCTCATAGCATTTTTCAGTTACGTGGCGCATATTGAAAATCTGATCCTGACAGCCTCTCTGTGGTCTGAAACCACACTGGTTTTCATCCAACTTCCTCTCAACGACTGATCGCACCCTCCCTTCCAAGATGCCCATTGAATACTTTGCCTGGTATACTAACCAATGAGATACCTCGATAGTTGTTGCAATCCTTCCGATTCCCTTGCTTATAGATAGTGCAATTACTGCTTTTGTCCAATCTGAAGGTACCTTACCAACACTCCACGCTAATTTTGCTACTCTATGAAGCCATTTCATCCCTGCCTTCCCACTATACTTCACTATTTCAGGTCTAATTTCATCTATTCCTGCTGCCTTATGACAATGGAGTTTATTTACCATCCTTTCCACTTCCTCAAGCATGATTTCACCAAAATCATTTTCCTCCTCCCCATGAGCTTGGCTGTTTGCAACACCACCAGGATGATTTCCTTTTACATTGAGATGTTCAAAATATTCCCTCCACCTCTCCAGTGATTCCCTGGGATCTATTATGAGTTCACCTGAATTACTCAAAACACTGTTCATTTCCTCTTTCCCTCCCTTCCTAAGATTCTTTATTACTGTCCAGAAAGGTTTCCCTGCTGCTTGACCTAGCCTTTCCAGGTTATTACCAAAATCTTCCCATGACTTCTTTTTGGATTCAACAACAGTTTGTTTCGCTCTGTTTCTTTCGTCTACGTACAAATCCCTGTTTGCCTTGGCCCTTGTTTGGAGCCATTTTTGATAAACCTTCTTTTTACATTTACAGGCTGCTCTCACTTCATCATTCCACCAAGATGTTTGCCTTTTCCCATCTTTACACACAGTTGTTCCTAGGCATTCCCTTGCTGTTTCTACTACAGCATCCCTGTATGCCACCCATTCACTTTCTATATCCTGAACCTGCTTACTGTCTACTGTTCAAAACTTCTCACTAATCATATCCATGTACTTCTGTCTAATTTCCTCGTCCTGGAGATTTTCTACCCTTATCCGTTTGCAGACAGATTTCACTTTTTCTACCGTAGGCCTAGAGATACTTAGTTCACTACAGATCAGATAGTGGTCTGTATCATCGAAAAATGCGCGGTAAACTCGTACATTCCTAACAGATTTCCTGAATTCGAACTCGGTTAAGATATAGTCTATTATGGATCTGGTACCCCTAGCCTCCCATGTGTAGCGGTGAATAGCCTTATGCTTGAAGAATGTATTCGTAACAGCTAAACCCATACTAGCACAGAAGTCCAGCAAACGCTTCCCATTCCCATTAGCTTCCATATCTTCCCTATATTTACCAATCACCCTTTCGTATCCTTCAGTTCTATTCCCAACTCTCGCATTGAAATCGCCCATTAGCACTATTCTATCCTTGCTGTTGACCCTCACCACGATGTCACTCAATGCTTCATAAAACTTGTCAACTTCATCCTCATCTGCACCCTCACATGGTGAATACATGGATACAATTCTTGTCCTAATTCCTCCAACTGACAAAACTACCCACATCATTCGCTCATTTACGTGCCTAACAGAAACTATGTTGCGTGCAGTGGTATTCCTGATAAAGAGCCCTACCCCAGACTCTGCCCTTCCCTTTCTAGCACCCATCAAGTACACTTTATAATCTCCTATCTCTTCCTCGTTATCTCCCCTTACCCGAACATCACTTACTCCTAGCACATCCAGATGCATCCTCTTCGCTGACTCAGCCAGTTCTACCTTCTTTCTTCCATAAGCCCCATTAATATTGATAGCTCCCCATCAAATTCCATTTCATTCGCCAAGTTATTTACAAGGAGTCCCTCGCCTGTCAAATGGGTGTGGGACTCCATTACTCCCATAGGTCCGAGGCTTGCTTAAAGTGTTCTGAGCTCTGTAAATTCATGAAGCAGGATACTACCCTACTTGCACATAGTCCAAGTGAGGATCTCTCCTCTAACGGGTTATGGACCACCGGTGAATTGTATAGTCCTAGCCGCCTGAGCACAAGGAGGGCCATGACTCAGAATATGTCCGAGATGCCCACTCCCATTCCATAGCAACTAGTATCCCGACTCTCAGGACCACTAACTAGGCCACTCAGCTGTTGCCCATGGTTCACGAACTAGGACGTGACTACAGTAACCCACAAACATGCACAATTCACTAAATAACTCAAAATTTAACCATTAAAGGAGCCATTTCATCTTAAAAAGAGCTTCTTCCTCCTTGCTGTTATAAAATTCTACATGCATTTTATTCGAAATTAGCAGTGAAGAAAGGTTTCTCCTCTAGCTTGGAGGAAAAAGTTGTCTCCAAGTCAGATAGATTTTTCCGCCACCAGTGTAGTGAATTGAGATTTTTCGACTCATCGGGTACTCCTAGGAAACAGATTAGTAAAGGAGCATAGTTTTGGCCCTGGGACTCTACACTTTTCGACGTCCCCTCCCCCCCGAAAAATGACGAAGAGTGTTCACGTATCACAGCTGTCTGTGGCCTGGTCATTCCAGCTCTGGAACTTTGGACTGTTAGATAGGCAGCGTAGTACTGTTTGTTTAAAGTGAGAAAGTGTGTGTTTTTTTCATTTGTGAAAGCATTCCTTTTACTCGCGCCGTTCCTACTGACGTCATTGTAATGACCTTTGTTCATTTCAGTTGGGAAAACCACTAAGACAGTCTTTCTAAGGAAGTGAATAGGCAGGTGGAGAGTGAGTGTCTGCCATTATAATGAAATTCCCCAACCTGATTGTGACTGATGGTAGGCAAGCGGACCTACCATTGCAATGAAAATTCCCTAACCCAGTCTTCATATGAGAAAAGGCGTTTGGTGATTTCTCCGTCGTGTTTCTAGGGAAATGTTAATAGCTATGCAATTTATTACAGTTTTGCTCACAATGTGTACACTACCTAACCTACAATTCTGTATAGGCCTTACAATGTAGAATTCCGTAGCGAAGCACGGGGACATCAGCTAGTTTGTAATAAGATACTACTGTACAGTACACTACAATAATTTCAAACTACGTTCAGACGTATCCTATTTACAATACTGGTACCGTATGTCACTACTAAACACAAGCAGAAATGATAATTGCAAGTTAGAAATCTGTAAGAACTACTGTACTCAAAGATTACCAACAAAGCTAAATGCTTAGACAGATTATTTAAATGCTCTAATAGATACACACGAAAGATACACACGAATATAGCAGGCAAAATATAGTACTACCTAATATATACCGTATCTACACTACAATTCTCAACTGAAATGTGGTTATATGATTTTTACCGCTGGTGGATTACTATTATTTTCCCTACTACGCGGGACGGATGATGAAAGTGTCCTCACTTGTGTCATCCAAGTTGCACCTACGGAGACTTCTGTGTATAAAACCAAGCACCCTGGCAGCTGTGCATCTCACTTCCTTAATGTTATATTTACATTTGCCAGCATTAATGTTGAAACCGTTGAGGTAACACCACACCGCTGTAGTGTCCAATACCGACTGTAACTTCAGACAATCATGTGCACATCATATATCCCTGTACATTACTGCGTCATCAGCGAACCGGGCCATGGTTGAGGTCACACATTTGAGTAAATCAGGGACGAATGCATTAAATAACAAAGGTCGCAAGACAGTGCATTGACATACTCCTGAGGTTACTTTAACTGTCGAAGATCAAACTTCATAAAATACAATACAGCGAGTTCGACCCTCGAGAAATGACCGCGACTATGCCAGTACACGTCCCCTGATATTCATCTCTCTTAATTTTAACAAAGGTCATTCACATACATTTTCTCACTGCACGTGCTTTCTAACATAACATTCAACTATATTTACATTTTTACATTTAATTTTGGTGGAGAGGTTGTTCCGAAGCCGCGCTGAACGAGCAAAGAAATAAATTATTGCAGGATCTTTCACTTAGCAGATTACCTTCCCCGAAGTATTCCCCGTTGTTCCATACTTTTACTGATAATTACCTGGGATGCAAGAGACACCGGCCAATAGTTGTCAATGAACGATTTCATTAGTTATATTTTTTGGGCTTATTTATTTACACGGCATAAGCCCAAAAAATATAACTAATGAATAGTTACACGGGCCGTGAAAGTCTAAATGATAATGAACGATTTGTCACCTTTCTTGAAAATCAGAGCTACATCAGCACTCTTTCAATCTTGAGGCAGTGATCCACAGTGAAGTCGCAGAGAGATGCTGCCGATGAATCACACAGTCACAGAGTATATGGCTGGGTGTTTTGTCAGGGCCACTCGCCGCATGGGGTCGAATCCTCTTCAAACTTCCGAGAAGTAGAGGCTGGAGAGAGGGAGGGGCGTTATATACAGTACATGTCCCCAGCTGATTGTATCTGGGAGAAATTATGTTTACATTTTTCACTGAAGAATGAAGCAACATGTGCGGGCGTGGAGATGGATTTCCCGTTGGCTTGAAAGGAGCTTGATGCAGCGCTGACACAGTTCCTTTTTAGTAGTTTACACTTTATTTAATAGCTATAAATTACATTTTTGTTAAGTACAATGAAAAGGAGGACCCTTTTGTCAATTTTATTTCGTATAGTTTACACTTTTCCTTTCTTTTGCTATATTTTCAAAGCGATGCTTGCCTTGACTGTTTAACAGACAGACTGATTTGTTACCTACAATCTACTGAAAACAAGAGTTTGAAAATAAGCTTGACATTGTTGTCAGCAATCTGCAAACGCTAAACAAAGAAAATAATTGGATGTTATAATCGATACATTTCTCCGAAAATGTGAAAAAAAATAAGCCGTTTTATAAGATATGTCATACTAGGCGATTTTTTAAAATACAGTGCTTATATAAGATTTAGACAGAACCGTTAGAGTTCTCCATTATATCCAATACATCCTTAAAAGCGATGTCACAATAAACGGTTTCGACTGTACTTAAATCTGCAGTACAGAGTGAAAAACCCTTCCATGAATTTTTTATCAAATCCGAGAGGCCTAACTAATATTTCTTGGTTTATAGGTCAGCAAGTCTTCTCTCATTTGCCAACAGAACGGACTTGGAACCTCCAGATTGGTGAAGTTTTAAAATTATGGTGAGTACTTGTTCATTGTATTTTATTAAATTGACTGTTAACGGCCTGTGATTCTTGTAACAGTGCTTGGTTGTTATTGATGTTTGCAGTTGGTCAGGAATTACGGAGAGCTATAATATTGACTTTTCATGTCACAAATGTAGCTTGAAGACAGGTGATATGTAGAAAATTGGCTCATTAACATAAAGTCATTGTCATTAATCTTTCCAGGATATTTTGATTGCAAAAATTTTCTCTCAGAACTGGAGAGTTTATCATAAAGACAGGAGAGATTCAGTTGAGGTGGGGGATGGAGTGTGCATGCTAGTTGTAGAAGAATTTGTAAGCTGCGAACAAGTTAAGGATGTGAAACATGAAATTCTAGATGTGAGGCTCATCTTTATGATTTTGGTGTATACAGACCTTGAAGAGGGGGATACTGACACAGAATTATTTCATAAAATAGTGAGCTGTGTGGGGAATGACACTGAAAGGTACTTGATTGTCTCGGATGATCACAAATGTTTTCTGGAGAAGTAGTGCGAATGATGAAAAGCATGACCAACAAATGGTAACTAAGTTAATCTGCGAAGCACAGAAAGCAGAAATATTTAGTCAGCAGTATGTAAAGGGAACTGGATGTAAGGATATCTAATATCCAGGTAGAGGAAGTAGATTTATCTATGATAACTGTGACAGCAGGAAAGTCGTGGTTTCATAAAATAATGAGAATGACACGGTAAACTTATAACTATATGAAATTCAAACTACACACGATGGTGTAACTCTTAAATTACAGGTAGTTCAAAACGACAACTACGGAAAGGATGTGGAAGTGGCGTGGAAACCCTATCGAGGTCCGCAGGAAAGTATGAAGTTATGGGGAAGAAGAGGTTCTCGATAATCACCCTCAATTAATTATATTACTGATTAACAAGATGGAAGTCCAGCCCCGCGGTGTAGAGGGCAACGCGTCCGCCTGTCACCCGGCGGCCCTGGGTTCGATTCCCAGCTGGGTCAGGGATTTTAAATTGTAAATGATTAATATCCCTGGCCTGGGGACTGGGTGTTTGTGTCATCCTAAGTTTCCTTTCCTCACATTCAACACTCTACACTTCTTCCATTCCAATTATACGCAGGTTCATATCACATGGTGCAAGTAGGGGCAAAATATCTCTATAGGTCGACGCCCCAAACAAAAAAACAAAAAAAACAAGATGGAATAAGATACAGAATCAAATTAAACAAAAACCAAACAAGTGGCATAGTAGCTGACAATTAAAGCAACACTGATGTCACAAGGCTTTTAAATAGGGTTTAAAAGAAAGCAGAACAACGGAATTATCCAGCTCCTCAAATAGTAGGAGATTAAAACTTCAGCATTGAATTGACACAGAATGACTGGAAGCAACCTCAGAAGAAATCAAAATTTTTGTTTGACGTACAATATCACTATTCAAGAAAGAAAGTTACATTTAATTACAAAATACTGAGCCTGAAAAGAGAATAGCCTCCGAAAACAACACGTTGCAGACTAGCTGAACAGCTAAGTCATACTGATGCTCAAATTTGGTGAATGCAGGTGTCTAGAGTAAACTCTCATACGCAAAACAAAATTTTACATTACCACGGAAAGTTACATTAAATAAGATAAGGCCGAAATACAAGAATTAATTAAAATTAAATCAAACACAAGAATATAGTGTTTACCGTGAGAGGCAGGCAACCCCAGACGGGGCAGACCCCGAGCGTGTCCATTCGCTAGGTCGGTCAGATGTTAAAGACGCAGGAACCAAGCTTGGCTCTGGCCAAATCGCCAGAAGCCGGAAATGGGGCAATCAGGAGACAACCAATTAGGACACGGGAATACACTCGTGGCTTTCACATTTACCAATAGGAAAGGTTGTTATTTCGACCAGTAAAAATACACTTCAGTTTTAATCCCGTAAGTTCTGGAATGTTGCTGATGCAATTCAAATTGCATCACCTAAAATCTACACGTGGCAGTATACACTGCCACAAAAGTTAGTTACCAATATTAAATAAACCGTTACTCAATATTACAAAATTCCTTCAAACAAACATGAGTCAAAATCAAATTTCACATTCTTCATAGACCAAAACTTCTTCCTAATTAATAGTTCATAATGTCTCCTTATTTGTTTTCTACAATAAATCCATAATAATATTTTAAACAGCATAGTAAACTTTAAGTCCGATGTCCATCTTATACGCATAACTTTATATAACGCAAAATAAGATCCTGAAATCATGGTTCTTCTTTTAGGCCTCACCAAATACCACAAACACAGGTTACAATAACAAAGATAATTTTTAAAAAATGTAAATGTTAGAAACCAGAAAAGCAGCTGGAATAGATAACATTTCTGGGGATATACTGAAAGCAAGGGCTGCCATATTGGGCAAAGTGCAGTGTTTACATATATAATATAAATAAAACATTGCAGTTTAAAAGTACACCTACAAATCTATCCTTTTAACAAATACTGTGTAGCCAAAGCTGCGGAAAATTTGGCATTTATATCTGGTAGTGGAGGTATCGCCTCTTGTGGCTTGCAATGGAAGGAGACGTTGTTGGTGTAGGTGATGCCCGAGTACTGCAGTATATCCTGCAAGGACTACTTTCTTCATAATTCAGGGTCTCTATTATAAACCCAGACCGAGCGCACAGTGTTTCTAGTCTGCGCTACAGCAGCTGCCTCAGCCCAACTTATGTTGCACGTGGCCACCCGCCCTGCTGCAGAAGTTTTAAAGGATTAGCCTGGCATCAAATCCATGCCTGTTAGGTTAAGCTGTGTATGCAATCTTATATGAAATCTTACCTTATAAAAGATGCTGGAAGCGTCATCCTTCATAATGAGGAACCAGGACTTCATAAACACCATTAGGATTTTCTGCACACCAATAGCAAGAGTTATGACTGTTCACACGACCATTAAGATGAAACCAGGCCTCATCCAAAAAGATCACAAGCTGTGGATCGAATAAACGATTATTCAGTGTTGCAATCTTGGTTTTTTAATTGTTATATATTCTTTTGTACATATAGGTACCATTTATATATAGAATGTATTTTGTACCATCCATTGTAATTGGGGATATACCCTGTTATGGATGTATTAATAAATAAATAAATAAATAAATAAGATACCACTCACTCTTGTGGCTGGATCAGCAGGTTTTAAACAATGGGCCCATGTAAACCTGTACGGTTTAATGTGTAACAGCTTTGTAGCTCTGTGTGCAGAAGAAACCGAAATCCCTACTTGTTGTGCTAATTTGGTGAGTGATTTATTCAGTTACCGTTCAAGATTCGCACTAATGTCATCTAGCTTTTCCTCTGTTAAAACTGTTCATATGCGCGCACTTTTTAAAACTGAGCACTGAGCCAGTAGTTTCAAATTTATTTACAGTTATATGAATCTGTGCTCATGAAGGTGGCACTTCACCAGGAAATTGCTGAGCAAATTCATCGCGTACCCGTAGAGCCGACTCGTACTTAAAATAACTTTTACGTACAAAAATACGGTGTTGCAACGATAACTGTCTCATCATGTTAACAGCTGAGATTCAGACTGGCTTTTGATGCCAGGTCGAACATGTGCACGCTCCTTACAAGGTCAAGAGCTATGTGCACGCCTCCCGTACAGCTGCTTAGGTCTCGGAGAGTAGAAACGCCGCTGGACGGTCTGGGTTTATAAGAGAGGGATATACAACCTTTGCAAAAGGTAATTTTAAAGAAGGATGTTATGGTTCCCCTTGTGCCGGCCATGCATCCGATAAAGTCAGTCTCTTGCTTTTCTTTCAGTGCAATGGGGGACAGTCAGATTGTGCACTCTTTTTTTTCTCTTAGTGCATTTCCATAGGTTGGTTGGCGTCAGATTCGAATATGATTGTTGGATTAATAATGAATGGAGATATATCAACCTTTTTGTATGTATTGATATCTGTACACCGTGTACTTTTATCAGATGGACCATGGAGCTCCTCATGAACAATAGTCCCAACGTCATTAAGCCCTGTTGCAATCGGTGAACAGATTTTGTAATGTCTACTGTATTTACAAAAAATAAAAGTTTTAATCCCAGCTAATCAATACATTAATTAGCATTAACTCATTCAGAGATTTTTTGACTGGTTTCAATGTGTGTATTGATCATCTGCAGTAAATCAAAACAAGTTAAAAAACACAACCATGACTGAAACACAACAGTAGGATGTCTGTTTAAAGAAGTCAAATGGGACTGTAAAGATCCTGTAAGGAAGAATACAATGAGCAAGAGATATATGTTGGCTTAAAATCTTTGTCTAATTAAAATAAAGTGACAACCTCACTTTAACTGAAAATAGTCTGCTGAACATCGAGAGTGTTGAATGTATAAAATGTGCCCAGGCACATAAGATTGTGTCGGATTGACACAGGTTGATTGTGCAAGGCTTTTGTGTGTAGCTGTAGTCTTCTGTTTATATCCAAGGTTGTACTGACGTGCAAATTATTGCCGAACAAGGACACGTTAAGTCTTAAAGGGATATCCTAGTTGTTGAGTGAAAACATAAAGCATCATGTTTTTGATAGGATATCTAAAAAGAAACCAAGTGATCTTGAGTTAGAAAAGCTGATAGAAAGATGGATTCAGAAAAGGAAAAAAAATGAGCAATTATTTTAAGTAACATAAAATGGTTAGATGTTTTAACTAAAGATATAAGTGCCAAATAGCTTTTTGTAGGAATATTTTGAAGTGATTGATTTTGAGACCAGTTCTGGGAAGCCAAATGATGTTATTTTTCTCGTACAATAATGCAGTATAATTTGACAGGATGAGTCTGAACAATCTTATCATCATTTGATCACTCAACAAATGATAATGAAAGCACTGTTTTAGGATATCACAGGTCTGTCCAAATCATAATTTTGAAACGAAAGGAGCTACCTCTAGAATATAGATATATTCCTGGGTCTCTGAGAAACTGGTTTAATTCCTTGTAGGAAAAGAGAAACTTATTTAAAGCATGGTTTTTTTTTCATTTCCCCATCTCATTTGTTGTTAGCCCTGCAAATAATAAGGAATTAAGCTTTAAGAAAATTTGATTTGGAAACAGAATAATTTTGAATTGAGTTTCTGTAGTTAAAACCTGGTTGGAAGAATAACTTGAGAAACCTCTTTCTCTGCTTTATGCTGACTGGTTTCAGACTTTCGTTCAGTTTTTCTCCCTTCCAGTCCTTTGAGTTCTCTTGATTTATTTGTTTGTTACAATGGTATGTCTAACATTTCCTCATGTTCCTACATTGTAATGAAGGTAATCAAGAGAATTTTATCATTTTTAAGCAAGTATGGACAACCTTCTTGAAGCAGTGTGCAGATGTAGAATTTTAACCATGTTCTTTTGTGGACTGCTTTGGTACAAAAGTACACTTATTATATTCGATCCCCAAGGAAGTACGAACAAAGTTTTTGGCTAATTTTTTTATTTTCTCTCTCATTTAGCTCTTTGGTTAGAATGTATATTATTTTACAGATGGTATTGCCTTGATCTTGTCTCAAGGATTGAGGTTTATTATTTTTTTAAACCTTTAGCGGAGCTTTAATAAAAGTAGGAAAGATCACAATATGGAGATAAAGTTCGAATTCAAGAGGACAAATTGGGGCAAATACTCGTTTATAGGATGGGAGTAAGGATTGGAGTAATTTATCAAGGAAAATGTTAAATGAAAAGGCTAGATAAACCATTGATAGGAAATCTGCCACCTGGGCGGTCATTGATTTCTTTTTGGTTTTGAAGTGGTCAAAACGTAATTCAGTTTACTTGCAGGTGTAAAATTATCATGGCCAGCAATGTTGCTGGTTTTGTTCCATCAAACAATCAATCACCACTGATCTGCATTTAGGGCAGATTCCCTATCTGTTGTTTTCCTAGCCTTTTCTTAAATGATTGCAAAGAAATTGGAAATTTCTTGAACAAGTCCCTTGATAAGTTATTCCAATCCCTAACTCCCCTTCTTATAAATGAATATTTGCCCCAATTTGTCCTCTTGAATTCCAACTTTATCTTCATATTATGATCTTTCCTACTTTTATAAACGCCACTCAAACTTATTCGTCTACTAATGTCATTCCACGCCATCTCTCCGCTGACAGTTCGGAACATACCACCTACCAATCGCACTCATTTTTGCCAGTAGTCTCCCATGATCCACCCTATCAAATGCTTTAGACAGTTCAATCGCGATACAGTCCATTTGACCTCCTGAATCCAAGATATCTGCTATATCTTGCTGGAATCCTATAAGTTGAGCTTCAGTGGAATAACCTTTCCTAAACCTGAACTGCCTTCTATCGAGCCAATTATTAATTTCGCAAACATGTCTAATATAATCAGAAGGAATGCCTTCCCAAAGCTTACATGCAACACATGTCAAACTGACTGTCCTGTAATTTTCAGCTTTATGTCTATCACCCTTTACTTCATACACAGGGACTACTATAGCAACTCTTCATTCATTTGGTATAGCTCCTTCAGTACTTCAGATATGGTACTGTAACCCAACCCATTGTCTTTAGTACATCCCCAGAAATCTTATCAATTCCAGCTGATTTCCTAGTTTTCAACTTTTGTATCTTATTGTAAATGTCATTGTTATCATATGTATATTTTAATACTTCTTTAGCATTAGTCACCTCCTCTATATGGACAGTATGCTTGTGACCAACAATCTTTACATACTGCTGACTGAATACTTCTGCCTTTTGAAGATCCTCACATGCACACTCCCCTCGTTCATTAATGATTCTTGGAATGTCCTTCACGGAACCTGTTTGTGCCTTAAAGTACCTATACATACCCATTGATTTTTCATTAAAATTTGTATGACAGCCAATTATGCTTACCATCATGTTATCCTTAGCTGACTTCTTTGCTAGATTCAATTTCCTGGTAAGTTCCTTCAATTTCTCCTTACTTCCACAGCCATTTCTTAAATTGCAAAATTATCGAAGCGACTGGATGATGTTGAATCCAATCATAACAGTGTACAGAATATGTCAGGAGAAAGGAAATGCAGTTTGTGCATCTGTGTTGAAAAGTGTTGGCAACATTCATTTAGATTTTACTAACTGCTTGCAAAAATTAAACAGGAAATAGGAGATGCTCTGCTGAACATTTTGAGATAAGAAACCTAAGATTTGAAAAGAAAGGGGTTAAATATGTCTAATCACTATTTTCTGGATTATTTACAGCGATGTTTTACATGTATGTTGCTTTATATTATTCCCAATGGTCAGAAAATTGGGTGTTCAGAAAAACAGTAATAATAACATTAAGTAAAATGCTTGTCACTCGCCTAACTGCGCTGTTGGCGTGTAAAGGTATCACGTTTTAGAATTGAATCTGTTGAGTTCATGATTGCATTGACTGATCAAAATGAATAAATCTACATGAAAAATCAATACTTTACTGTACTTCTTTTGATGGTGGTACATGCACAGTGACCGAGCGAGTTGGCCGTCCAGCTGTGAGATACTGGGTTCGAACCCCACTGATGGTTTCTCACTTTGATACCAGCCAAATGCTGGGACTGTACCTTAATAAGCACCATTTCCTACCCTATCATCACCATAAGACCTATCTGTGTCGGTGCGACGGAAGTCAACTTGCAAAAAAGAAGGACATGGAATTCGTTACCAGGATTGCAGTCGCCTGTGATTTGAAAGGGTACGCGGGTATCTTGTGCACGAATATTGTGCTTGCATTGAAGTTGGGTAGCCGTCATTTTGTTGTGAGGTCCAAAGTTATACATAAACTCATGTTTGTCAATGATGTGGTACTGTAAAAGCTAATGTAAATAACACCTTTAAGTTGGTTACTCAGATACTACGTTCCTATCTCAAAATGCTTAGTAGAGCATATCATATTTCCTGTTTAATTTTTGCTTGCTTGTACCGAAAAAAAATAGTGTATGTGTATTAGGTATGGTGTTAAAGTGACTCCCCATTAAGGCACATGTGGCCAGAATATGTAGAATATTAGAATTTCGTGTAACTTAAGAGATCTCGTAGCTGTCATATAATTATCAACAATTTATTTGTATACTCCCTTGAGGATCCTGTTTCAATTTTCAAAGTTTCCATTTTTTAAAAAGAGCTTTTTATTGTTGAATATCACCTTTGTTATTTGGATTGGAATATGTTCAGTAATTTTTTCAAATTCTTCGCGTTTAAAAAAAAGAAAAATCTAGGTAAACAGTTAGGAAATATGACACTTTTGTTACTGCACAAGTCAATGATCAGAAAGTTGTCCTTACTTGTTAGAAATTGTTTGTGAATTTTTCATCTAGTAGTATTGCCAACTCATGGAAGTGTTGAACAGTTGTTATGGAAAATGGTACAGATAATATGAACCTAAAATTAATGAGCTTAAGAACTTACTAATCTTGGTTCTGTTAACACGTACATCCAACCCTTGCCTCATTTTTTTACGGAATCGGGTATGAAGAGAGCTTTTACGACCGGGTGCTCTTTCTGACGTCAACCTCATCAGAGGAGTTAAGATTAAATGACGTGATAGTAGGAAGGGAGATGGGTGAAACATGGTGCTGGCACATAGCCTACTTCTGTGCAATAGCACCAAGCGGCCTGCCCAAGGCTCAACGTCCCCATCTGAAGGGCAAATCACCAGTGTCATATGCCCTCACTCCATATGAGCACTGCTGAGAGGTTTAGAATTTAATCCAGGCTTTTGGCACAATCTAGTCATTAGAAATTGTATATCACCACCTCGCCTACCTGCCAACATTCTGATGGTGACCAGTGTGACTAACTGGCTAACCACGGTGTCAGACACCTTAACGATCACAGCCACCAGGCGGGCTATTTCGATAAATTATAAAAACTTTACATTCATTAACACAAAATAAATCATTAGTGCTTGGATCTCCCAGGAAGCTTCACTGAATAGTGCAGTCTTTCAGCACTTACGAGTACAAGAGACCTACTCCAACCAAGTGAATTGGCTGTGAGCTTGCATTTGGGAGATGGCAGGTTCAGGGCAGCCCTAAAAATGGTTTTCAGGCATTTCCCATTTTCATACCGGGCAAATCTTTAAATCGCTGAAAACCTTCAGTGTATTTGTGCGATGTTAAAACACTAACAAAGAAGAGGCCTACTCTAATGAGTCTCTTATGACATAGTAGTTGAAGGGATAATAAAACACATGCCCTTTCAATACCTCGTGCCAACAAAACCAAAGAAATAACGGTGCCATTTTAATCTGTGGTAAAATTAGGCCGGTTAATAAAATATTATGCAAGATTATTTCTTCACTAGTAGGCAATTATGAAACCTCAGTGACTCAGGAGGCAGCATGCCAGCCCCTTGCCACTGGGTTCGGGGGTTCAAATCGTGCTCACTCCATGTGAGATTTATGCTGGCCAAAGCAGAGGCGGGATCGGTTTCTCTCCAGTTTTCTTTCTCTTCTATTCCAGCAATACACTATCATTTCATCCGTCAGTCATTAATCATTGCCCTAGAGAAGTGCGACAGGCTTCGGCAGCCGGCACGGTTCCTGCCCTCGCTGCTCGATGGGAGCATCGTTCATTGCATTCGGGACTCGGTCGAATGACTGGAAACAGGCTGAGAATTTTCATAGTAGGCAATTGTATGCATTATACAGGGTTATTCACCTAAGGTGTTACACGGAAATGTCTAAACCATTAAATATGTCTATTCTGTTTTCATATTCGTAAATGATACCCAGGGACTTGTAAAATAATGTGCTACGTATTCTCATAACCGAGATATTAATACTAATTCCATATTTTTAAATGGAATGCCACAAATTCGTGCAGCTGGCCTCAAAGTTCAACTGCGTACAACTTCAAATATGCAAGTATTTTCAAAATCGGACAGTTACTTTCTGAGATCAAGAAGAACGTCATGAGCGGTTTTGCATGCCGCATCAGACGGTGTGCAGTCGGGCAAGGACATATTGACACGCAAGTAGTTTCCTGGGTGTGATTGTAGCCACAGAATGGATACGAGGCATGTAAACATATCGTACACATATGATGGGTTTGCAAAGTGTGTATGACAGGCGAACTCATGACAGGACAGGAAGGGTTAATGTTTTTAAAAGGAATGAAATGATTACTTTGACTTGGTACATTTTGAGATAGGCCACGGCCGACGTTTTTCTAAATCCTTCCCATTCCCACCCGTGGGGAAAGACGCCAAACTGAGCGCAACCTGTTACACATGGATTTCAAAACGAAACAAGCAACTTTAATCTTCCTTCCCCGTTGTGTGTTTGCCAGTCATACAATAACATTGCACACCCAGGGTATGTTAGGGCACATCACATTTTGTGTACGACAGTTTATAGTACATGCATGGTATCCGTTCTGTGGTTTAAATAAATGCCAGGAAACAGCTTGCATGCCAATTCATGCTTGGCCGAACGTACGCTGTCTGATGAGGCACGCAAAAGCCAAAATGCGGGTTTTATTGATATCTCGAAAAGTAATTGTCCAATCTTGAAAATACTTACATATTTTAACTTGTACACAGTTGAACTTTTAGACCAGCTGTATGTATTAGTGCCGTTCCATTTAAAAATATGGAGTTAGTATTAATATCTCGGTTATTAATCACCACATGAGAATACGTGGCATGTTATCTTACAAGCACCTGGGTATAATTTACGAATATGAAAACAGAATACCGATATCTTTAATGGTTTAGACTTTATTTCTGTGTAACACCTTAGGTGAATAACCCTGTATTGATATACACACTTCCATTATTGTTGGCAGTACTGCTACGTGTAATGGCTGCAGCTTATCGTTGCACCTGCGGAAACACCTGTGTAAAATGTTTCCACTTGAGATAACAAAACCCTAACAGTTCAATACTGAGAGTTGCCTCAAAGAATTCTCGGACATCACACAGTTTTTGTAGGTGCTTCGATATGTATAGAGTACTGCTATTGCGCAAGTGGGGGAGTAAAAGTGCTCTCTTCTTGCGCAATAGCAGTACTGTATTGGATGTGCTTAGTAATATTAATTTTTCAAATTTTTTCTTCTTGAACAGGAAAGTCCGTGATTCATCAAAGTTTCGACGCTGAACCTGGACACTTGAAATGAGGTGTTGGACTTAGGGTATATTTTTAAGCTGTTTTTCTGCTCAAAATGCAGTTTTTATAGTAAAATTTTATCATTTTTTGTATTTTTTAAAAATTTAATGCAATAATTTTAAGTTTTTAATCAATAATTTTTATTTTTGATGGAATTGCAAAGAAATAAATGAAGAAAAAAAAACTAAGTCCAAATTTCCATAATTTTGGTGTATTCAGAATGGAAAACCTGGAATGTTAAAATCCTTTATCCATTTCAATATAGGCACATGAGCTTAAGCTATTCTTGCTGCAATACAGATGAATTACAACTTGCTTCATTACATGAAAAGGGAAGGATAGGATTGTGCATGTGTGTACATATATAAAAAGAAGTCCTTTTTGTTCTTTCTATCCTTTATTACATAATTTTCATAATGTTACAATAAGTAATACAATTGATGATCAAGGCTGAGGAAAGACCTCAACTCTTTTGGTTTTATCATATGTTAAGTATCCTGAACATTGTTTCCTTTTCATGAAAATTTGCAGACAAAACAAATTGTTCTCTAAATATAGGAAAACTGACAGTTACAGTACCAAATGTAGGAAGGAAACAGTTGCCAGCTTCCTATTACAAACATGTCACAATAAATTAACATCTGAACAAAATAGCAAAACAACAAATTCCCTATTTGCAACTGTGGCATTATGAACCACACTTCAAGACACTCCCACAAACAGTATAATATACTGTGATGATAAATATGTTATACAGTATTATTCAGCTAAATTGTCCACCTCAAATAACTTGTGAACCATTCAAGATAACATTCTCTTTTTACTTTCAGTAATGGCACTGTTTTCTTAAGTGGAACTATACATAGCCTTAAACCTACAAATATAAATACTATTATTATTTTGAAAATCAGACAAGTACCAACTTCACAAAATTACAATGGCAAATGAAGCAAGTTTGAATAAATCCTATTTTCTGAAAGTACTTTTCTGATTTTCAAAATAATCACAGTGCTGAATTTATGTGAAGGCTATGTGAACAAAACAGTATATTTCAATTAACAAAAAAGTTAGTACTGTTGAGCCCTTGGAAGTTATATCAAACAACTAATTGTATTTCCTCCACCCTCATCTAAAAAAATAAAATATTCAGCCATTTGCAAAATTTTTGAAGAGACATATCATCCTTATCAATTTAAAATATAATACATTACAAACAATCCAGCAATAAATAAGAACTGCTCCAGAGTTACTGTATTATTTTGCATTTAATAAACTATAAAACTTACTGCACATAGTAACAATAGTAAGCCATCAAAAAGTCTAGTTTGGGCAATAAAATGACCACTATTTTCCTAACATTAACAATTAAAATGCATTGTTATATCACATGGTAATAAGAACACAATATGTCCATTAACTTTCTTGCAACACTGTTCTTGTTTTCATGAATGCAAAATTAAGCCACTTTTCTTGTCTTGGTTGCTGAACAATTTTATAACCACCCCACCAAGTCATCTCATCCATGCAGTACAGGAAAATACAGGTCTCAGCAACTGCAAAGAAAGAAAATATATTAGAAAATTAATCCCTTAAACTGGAATTTTACTTTGTATATAGTTCAGTATACATCCAAACAATCACACCAATGAGTAACAAATCTGTCAAGGTTCATTTATGGTTGGGCCCACAAGAGTTGGATTCTGACATTTGAGCAGCAAAAGCAGTAACTACGAAGTACACTGCATTGTCATAGTTACCTCTATCTGCAGCATATCACCCTTTCATACAGGCTGAGTGTTTAATAAAACATGTAAGCCTACTTCAATTCAATAAACTTTGACCCATTCCTAAGCTTGTGCTAATAATTCCAGCATTTAAGACAGCACAAGTCACTGCAATACATAGATTACATAATCCTCAACAAATGCACATGCTAAAACTGTATAACTAGCCACCAATTAACTTTAAAAAAAAAACAAAAATAATATTTAGAAAACAATTACATAAACCAACAACAAACACAGCACCAACCCATGTGGGAATAGCTTCCTTAAATGTGGCATCTGTTATAGTTTCTATTTTACAGACCATTTTCTCGCCGGTGGCACGTGACGTCAGACTACAACTCTTTAACACCTTAAGTGCCACGTATGTAGTAAAAAAAATTTCCATCCAGGCCATTCTTTCTTTTTTTACTATAGAGTATAAAATGGTGCACCTTATGACAGAAATGTACCTTTTAGTCACCTTGGGCCAAAATTGTAGTCATAACATTGTGTTGAAATTGTGGTGACACATTGGTCTCACACGGCCACTGACACTACCTTCCAGCTGTATAGGCCGCGTGAGACCAATGTGTCACCACGTATCCTAGCACAGTTCTCACCTTCCTGACACACTGGTATACTACTAAAGAATTAAACTCTTATCTTTCGAACACTGAAATCTAATCGGAAGTATAATCCAACCAATGTTACTAAAAGGAAGTTAGCAAGAGGAAAGACAAGAGCCCGGGAAAGTAACACTGATGTGGTTGTTCAGAAATGGCACGATAAAAGATACGTCTTAATTTTGACAACTAAACACACTGGTGAGATGGTCACTATTCAGAGGAGGGATGGTGAAGAGCAAAAACCACGCAGTGTTATAGAGTATAACAAATACAAACCGTACATTGATTTATCAGTTCATAAAGAGCTATAGTACTTCCGAGACGGAGTAAAATGGTACAAAAAATAGCTATAGAGATATTGATCGGCACAAGTATAGTAAATGCCATCTATATTTCCAATCAACTTGGGATTGAGAGCATATCTGTTGCCCAGTTCAAAGAGGACATTGTTGAACAGTTAACAGGTACCGGTATCAAAAATTTTCACATTCCCTCACAAGTAGCAAAGAAACAGGTATTACCCCACCAACTGGAGGATGTAGGCCAACAGGGAACACAGACATGCAGTAATTGTTATGAAGAGATCCATCAGGAATCAAGAAGGCCATATGCCATGAGGAAGACTCTACAGTCTAAGTTCAAATGACCAACCTATGAAAATTTCTTCTGTTCTGACTGTTTCTTCAAAGTGCACAGATTTGTAGTGTGATTGTGATTGTAAAACACAGTTTGAATCATATTTCTTCAGAAAGTCTCATTTGTTATACTTTAAATTCATATGCAAAAAGTGTACCAATTTTGTGATGTGATTGCGAATGACAGATTTACAAATATTTTTTCTAGAAAGTTCATGTAATTCCTTTGTCCTATGTTTTCAATTTGTCTATAGACCTAGACCCTGATATGATATAATGAACAATGAGTACACTATACAGTACAATATATTGTTATTTGTACACGACACGATCAGAAAACAATAAATAATGTCATAATTTATTTATTGTTGGTGATATATTACAGTGACGTACGGGCTACGTGGTGCCACATAGGACTCGTAAATGGACAGGCCAAGAATAGATTCATGACGTACTGGCCACCTATTTTCATTTAACATACGTTTACATGTCAAGTGTGATGACAGTATGGCACCACGGGGCCTGAGACAGAGTGCGCGCGAGTCCACAGCGGACTCACGCGGCCTGAATGGCATTAAGCGCTGTGAGTCAACGTTGGTCTCACGTGGCACTCAAGGTGTTAAGGCCCAACTAAGTTGTGTTGCACACATCATGGGATCCAACAGAATTTTCACTCAAATATTGATTGCTGTACAGGGATGTTTTACACCCAGTGAAAAACCTCTGCTGTCAACCACCCAAGGTCCCCTAGCATGAGTCACAGAGGACCTACAAAAATAAATTACTCCAATCCCCTAATTCCAGAAACTGGGGAGGAAGTGATAATTTATTGTTTTTTTTTTAATACATGCATAGTTTTCCTTAATACAGTGTACCTATTACTACATTAAACATTATCATTAAGCCTAATAAATGCTTGCACCCATTCTCCAAATTGTCAGACTATTTTTCCCAGATGAGTCATCCAGTTGCAAAACCAGCTATATCCATTTTTTATCAAAATGAGTTAACACAACCATTGTGTGCAGCTCATCAAAATACACAATCCAGGAATGTAATACGTGGGCAAAGTGCATTTAATCCAAACGTGTAAAGGTGACAAATAACTGGAACTGCCACAGAAGTCTATGTCCAGCGTGTGTTATGCAGCAAAGCTCGTTATCTCCCAGAACCCTGTAAGAGGATCATACTTACACAAAAAGTCAGGGAACAAAGTAAACTATACCAGCAATTCTGGTGGAAGCAAAAAGCATACTGAAGCATGGGAAACTCTTTTCTGCTATTGTTGTGCCAGTCTCAATGGAGGAAGGGGTTCCCTCTTAAGAAACAAAAGCATTTGATAGGGTGGATCATGGGAGACTACTGGCAAAAATGAGTGCAATTGGACTAGACAAAAGAGTGACTCAATGGGTTGCTATATTTCTAGAAAATAGATCTCAGAATTAGAGTAGGTGAAGTTTTATCTGACCTTGTAATAAGAGGGGAATTCCTTAAGGCAGTATTATCGGACCTTTACGTTTTCTCATATATATAAATTATATGAGTAAAGGAGTGGAATCAGAGCTAAGGCTTTTTGCAGATGTTATTCTCTATAGAGTAATAAATAAGTTACAAGATTGTGAGCAACTGCAACGTGACCTCAAAAATGTTGAGATGGACAGCAGGCAATGGTATGTTGATAAACAGGGTTAAAAGTCAGGTTGTGAGTTTCACAAATAGGAAAAGTCCTCTCAGTTTAAATTACTGCATTGATGAGGTGAAAGTTCCTTTTGGGGATCATTGTAAGTATCTAGGTTTTAATATAAGGAAAGATCTTCATTGGGGTTATCACATAAATGGGATTGTAAATAAAGGGTACAGATCTCTGCATATGGTTATGAGGGTGTTTAGGGGTTGTAGTAAGGATGTAAACAAGAGGGCATACAAGTCTCTGGTAAGACCCCAATTAGAGTATGGTTCCAGTGTATGGGACCCTCACCAGGATTACCTGATTCAAGAACTGGAAAAAATCCAAAGAAAAGCAGCTCGATTTGTTCTGGGTGATTTCCGACAAAAGAGTAGCGTTACAAAAATGTTGCATAGTTTGGGCTGGGTAGAATTGAGAGAAAGGAGAGCTGCTTGACTAAGTGGTATGTTCTGAGCTGTCAGTGGAGAGATGGCGTGGAATGACATTAGCAGACGAATAAGTTTGAGTGGCGTTTATAAAAGTAAGAAAGATCACAATATGAAGAAAGTTATTCAAGAGGACAAACTGGGGCAAATATTCATTTATAGAAAGGAGAGTTAGGGATTGAAATAACTTTCCAAGGGAGATGTTCAGTAAATTTCCAATTTCTTTGAAATAATTCTTGAAAAGGCTAGGAAAACAAGATAGGAAATCTGCCACCTGGGCAACTGCCCTAAATGCAGATCAGTATTGATAGAGTGATTGACTGACACTGATATGGGAGATTTTGTTGAGGACAATAACAGATTGTTAATATAACTGTACAAAATGTTTAAGAACTTATATAAAACATTTTGAATGAATGATTATTTCTTGACATAATCATAAAATCAAAGGGATTAGATATCTTTTTTTTGCTATTGGCTTTACGTCACATGGACACAGATATGTCTTATGGCGACGATGCGACAGGAAAGGGCTAGGAGTGGGAAGGAAGCGGCCGTGGCCTTAAGGTAGAGCCCCAGCATTTGCCTGGTGTGAAAATGGGAAACCACGGGCTGCCGACAGTGGGATTCGAACCTACTATCTCCCGAATACTGGATACTGGCCGCACTTAAGCGACTGCAGCTATAGAGCTCGGTGGATTAGATATCAAAACATTATATCCTAACATTAAAATTATTTCTGTTCATGGTATTTTCATAGTGAAATAATTTCAAACATAGCTAATAAAACATGTTCATAAATCTGCACACAACATTCCATATACTGCAGCACATACCTTTTATCTCCACAAAACTGCTGCAAAACTCCTGTCCAAAAGTTTTTTGCAAATAACACATTTTGGAGATTTTGCAGTATGACAAGGATGAACACTTAGTATTTAATTTTTAAAAAATCAACCTCCTATCTTTGTTGCATAACAAATGACAGCTTTTTGCCCTCCCTGAAAAATTCATTTGTCCAACAGGCTTTGCAACTGGACAACTCGGATGTTAAACAGTGTTATGTGACAAAGTGTATCCTGTCCGTTAGTTGAATGAGGAGCATACAACTCGCTGCTAACGCTAAAGGTGACGTAACAGTAGTGTGCAGCCCATGCTGGTTTAACCAACACACAACTGTGGTGTTGACACAAAGATTTGTCTGTGTAATTGTACCAGGTGTCCACAATTCAACTGTATTCAGCACAACACAGCACGGGCAGTAATGATCGCAAGAATCAAATTTCGTAGATGATGGTCACAAATGCCATAAAAATAATTATAATTTCCAGTCTTGCACCAGGTAAAAAGGCTCTGCATGCACTCAGAACGTGCAATTTTTCGTAACTCATGACATTGGAAAGTTCTTCCAGTGGAATTCCATTGTCAGTTCCTTGGTTGTTATAGGAACAACCATTGCATTCAGCGTATGTGACTGGTGTAGTTTTACAAGCTCATTTATTCTTGGTCCATTTTCTTTGTAGAGATGACCCCTTGCAGGCCTGTTAGGTACACCTTATAGGACCTACTTGTGCAACACATGATGCCAGGTTTGCTGGAACAACTGTGACCACACCACTATTTTCAAGCAAGATGGGGCAACACCTCATCACTCACCAGGTGAACGATTTGCTGAGAACTTCAGTAAAGACCCCATTATCTCTGGGCATTTTCCAGATGCGCAATCTTCAGTATACCCCAACCTAAATCCATAAGACTTCTGGTTGTGGGAATATCAGGGACATATCCAGTCTGCCAAAACCAAAGGCTAGCATTCAATAACATTACTCTAATTTCACCAGATATGCTGCGGGCAGCTGTCGACCATGCTATATTACAGATGCAGCATGCTGCTGAGTTGGGAGGTCATACTGAACAGCGTTTGTAACCATAAACCCTAAATGTGCCAGAATCACCATTTTCATGTGTGATATTTCCTGTCTTTCTGCAACCCTACCACTTATTACAGCACCATATTTTGCACCTGGTGGCAAGACATGGAACTAATAATTTGTGGCATAATTCATGAGCGCATTGCTGAGTTAACATATCTACAAAATTTCATACACCAACGGTCATTAAAGCCTGCGCTGCGCCACACTGAACAAAAGTTGTCTTACAGTTTTCAGACACACTGAGGTGCCAAAATTTAGTCCCACAGGAGTTTTTTTACGTGCCTGTAAATCTACCAACACGAGGCTGACATATTTGAAACAGGATCGAACCTGCCAAATTGAGGTCAGAAGACCAGTGCCTCAACCGTCTGAGCCACTCAGCCTGGCTACCATCAGTTCTATTGTGGTCACCCAGTGTACAGTGTCTCAAACCTTTTGGGTCAAATTTAAACAGGTGAAAGAGGGTCCGCAACCAATTATATTGAGATAGGGAACCAACAATTGGAAATGCTTATTTCTTGTATTATGGACATACACAGTACATCACATAACAACATAGCTCATAGTAATTTTTCAAAGTGACTATCGCCAGCCTCAATGCATGGCAACGGCACATGAATTTCTGCCGTACTCTCAAAGATCCCTGGTGTCTGTTGTACCAGGAGACAGGCAGCTTGGACCCATTTCTAGAGGAGTTTCATGCACCGACTTGACGCACCAGTAACCCCAGAAGAAAAAGTCCAGGCGAGATCTGACAAACACACTGGGCATGGGATATTGCCTCCCCTTCAAATCCAACAATAAGGGTAAGCGTTGTTCAGGTGCTCGTAGAAATTATCTAAGTGGGCTGGTGCACAGTCTGGTTAAAACCACATCCTTTCACAGACAAGGGGTACAATTTCGCAGGAACATCAGGTAAAGTGGACCAGTCAGACAGAAAATATGGCCCTGTTAAGTGATCTTGGACGATGTCCGTACATACTTTGACAGAATGGTTGGCGGTGGCCACCGGTGTGGGTGGTAAGGGGATTATCCTCACTCCAGACATGGCTGTTGTGAGTGTTAAAAACACCATCACATGTGAATGAGGCCTCATCCATGAACAACACAAACTGTACAAAGTTCGGCACTACAGCACCATGGTCGATAATCCATTGACAGAAGTGCGGACCTCAAAGTCCGTTGATCCCAGTGCTTGCACACATTCTTTATGATAGGGGTATAGTACCTATTCCACCAGTACTCCAACTCTCATGACTAGAACAATTTAATTAGAATAACACCCACAGTATCCCCTGCCTGTTGTAAGAGGCAACTAAAAGGGGCCCCAGTGGCTCTTATCTTTGGAGCATGTGCTGGTGACCACAGGGCTCTCAGCCAAGTCCTGGCATTGCTTCCACTTGTGCCTGGCTTATCACCTTCATCTATCCTATCCGACCTCCCTTGGTGGTCAACTCGTTGTTCTTTTCCGACCCTGACGGTATTGCATATGGAGGCCTAGCGAGTATCATTTTCACGCCCTTGGTGGCCCTTGTCTTCGTTTAGCCAATACCTTCATTTTTCAAATTGTCAGACCCTTCCATTTTTTCTCTGTGATTAGTAATATATAGGGGATGGTTACCCAGTTGTACTTCCTCTTAAACCACCAACCACCACTCTCATGACTAGTAACCTTCCATCTTTGACTACAAGTCATGCACTGTACACAGTAATACACCTCACCACGGACTCATCACCAGCCGTCTGATGCAATGGAGAACAGACATCAGGGATAGTGGTGTGCGTGCACTACAGGATAACACGCCGGTGCAATGTATACAATCATCACAAGACATGTGCTGAGCTAAGCTGTGGAAAGTAAGTCTGGTGGTCAGGGGTGTATGGTGTTTATCACCCGCTGCCTGTTCCAGTGTATAGACACCCGGGATCTTTGCGGCAGTGCAGCGGAACTGCTTGCATCATTACAATACATTCATGGAGACTGGCGTTCGTCACTTTGAACAATTGATGTGAGCTGTGGAGTACGCTCTGTACATCCTCAACACAAATATGCATTTCCAAACATTGGTTCCCTATTGTCACCAGTGGTGGAATGTTATTGTGATCATTTAATTCTTGTCTTGTCATTCTAAAATTTGGGTAAAAAATGCCATCATAAAAACAAAGGAACATTCAAAGACATCTTTGAAGAAGTCCATGAAACATTTGTATATAAGTGTTCATATTTTCAGGCAAGAAAGACATTTAATTATATTTATTTAATCATTATGATGTTGGTAGGAAGAATTATTAATTTGGTAATTGAAATCTCCTGTAGTTGTGCTTGTTGTAACTTGCAATCTGTTAAACCTTTGTATCACCCTGTATTTGCCATGCAGAGGCTTCGATAACGAAATTGCTGCGTTTTGCAATCAAAACTTGAAGAAATTGTCTATATTTAGTAAGCTATTTTTATTGGTCAGAATAACGACCATCTTCATTGGCAAAAATTTCAGGTCAAATTGTACTAAGCTTCCCTGATTGGCTGTCTGCATGTTTCACAATTTCTGGCCTTGGGCTCCTCGGTAGGAGTGAGGCTCTTGTCCGCATTTTTGCTTTTTGTACGTCCTCATGGTTGGACGCACTTCGGATGGGGTCCCATCAGCGGCTCCAGCCACCTCAGGGTAAACACGTTTTCTTTTATCGAACTTTAACATGTAAATTTATTTGCTGTGGAGTATACCTTAGACCCTGGTTTTCGCCGTTTTGTTTTGTCATGCCTTAGCTTGTCAGCTAGGCATATCCTTTTCTTTTCAGGGGCAATTCCTTTTCATTAACCCTTTTTTATTTGTGTCATTTAAAATTTAATTTTCCATCCAGGATTGCCTCCCGTAGTCCTGCTTCGATTTAATGTATGCTATTTGGAGCTATGAGTCTCATTGATGTGTATTAGGAAAACAGCAATTCAAGGCATCTGCATTAGATTTTAAATTCCTTGTCAATTTCCCTTGTAAATCAAATGTAATATTTTATAGTCTTTCATTTTCCTTGTAAAATTGTTACAACTGATTTTATATTCACTGTTAAATTTTCCTTTTAAATTATAATTGCAGATCTCTTTTTTAAGTGTAATCTTAATATTTTATTGTCTGTCACTGGACAGATTCTTGTGGAGATGAACTTTTAATATAAGATTTTGATATTCTGAAGAACCATATTTAGGAAACTCGTGGTTTGTTCTTTGCTTTTCTTTATGGATCATGTTACCTTATTTTAAATTGTTGTTATTCAACTATGTTAAACCTTCCTTATTTGTTACTAAATGCAAACTGAAGGGTAACCTCTCACACGTCTTTCCCCCCCTACAACGTCATGCAAGATTACGTCCTCTTAAGGATCTCAGTCCGCTTTCCCACATCCTTTCTCTAGGTATGTTGGTAATCCTGCTTATCTGTTTCTAGCCACGCGTGTTTTCAAAATTTGCAATGTTATAATCAGTGTCTTATCGGTTGACATATGTTCCTTCAAGTTTATTTTCCGTATTTACGCGAATAATACCCGCACATTTTTTAAAAATTGGGAGACGAAATTGGGGTGCGGGTTTTATTTGCATCAATGTTTGCATTTTTTCAAAATCAGGCTTCCTAAATTTAGGGTGCAGAATTTTTTTAAAAAATTTGAGGCACAAAGGAGGGATGCAGTTTTTTGCGTCAAAGTTGGCATTTTTTCAAAATAAGCCTACTTAAAGTTAGGGTGCGGGGATTATTCGCATAAATACGGTACTTTGATTTAAATATGTGCTTTAAATTAATGTTACCTGCCCATAGTGGTGGGATGGGGAGGGACACCTATCTCAGACAGTTGTGGACCCACCCTGGATTGTAACACTAATTTACATACAGGCAGTATGGAACATTCTTGTCATACTATACAACAGTTTGTGAACAGCCATTAATTCAGAATGTTAAAATGATCTTAGCATTATGTTTTTTGGGTTCCCATGCAAGCAATACAGAAGACAAAAATGGATATTGGCAGTGAACCAAATGAACATTAGTATCATGAAATAATATAAGAAATATTGAATTCATACATAACTGACCCCTTAAGAATGATGGTATAGTCATTCTTAAAGCAGACAGTAACATCAAGTTCCTTGGTCCAGTTTATTACAACACTAAATTCATATAATCCAATAATTTATTTTGTACATATTCCAGATTTCACCCTTTCTGTAAATAAATATGAATTCATCCTGAAAAAAATAGAAAAGAGATTCCTAATATGAATATAAGAAAATTAGCCTTTCCAAAGTGATGTCAATAAGTAAGAAACCTAAGAGAAGTGAATGTGAGGTTGGTGATACAAAGCAGGAACAGGTAGGTGATGACCATTTTCTAAAGGGGCATACAATTAGGTCATCAGCCCCTAATAGTACGAGGTGAACAAAATTAAAACTTCAAAATGTATCCACTAACTGGAGTCAAACGAACGACTATGAAAAAAAAAAAGGGTCGAGAAACGAAAACAATCAGTGGATCCTATTCAAAATGCCTTAATTACTAGGATGATACTTATGTGAAGGGGTCCCAAATCCAGGCCACCAGCCCTCATAATTGTATTAATAACTGGTAAAGCAGAACCATGGTGTTCCTCCAATAGTGTCACTAATCACAGGTAATGTAGACCTATGGTTTGTCTCACACAATGGCACCACTCACAGGTAACAAAAACCTAGGGTGTTTTGCACATAAGGGCACAACTCAAGCAACAACAAGCTGGATTCAAGGGGGCAAGAAAGGAACACAGAGCCATGGTGTTTCCCACATAATGGAACTAATCACAGGCCATGTATACTCCTGTGTTACTCAGTGCTACTAATCAGACAAGGTAGACCCACAGCATATCACGCATTATGGCAACACTAACCCATCGTGTTCCTCACATAATGGTACTACCCCCAGTCAATGCAGACCCATGGTTTTCACAGTGGTACTTATCATGGGCATCAGTCAAACCTGTGGTTTTTCTGAAAGTGGTGCCAACCACAGACAACAGACACATGGTGTTCCTTTGGTACTACTCATAGTAAACTCAGACCCATTGTGAACAGTGGAACTAACTGGTAGAATGCACATGGCACAATGCCCAGAACCATATTGCTTCTCGCATAATGGTACTGGTTCTGTGTAATGTAGACCCACGGTTTTCTTCGCAAGGTGGCTCCAGTCGCAAGTAACTTCAACCTATGGTGTTCCGCACGTAATGGTAATCACAAATAATCGCATGGTTCTAATATCCCTTGGTTGCCCCTTTTAGCTGCCTCTTACGACAGGCAGGGGATACCGTGGGTGTATTCTTCGCCTGTGTCCTCCACCCACAGGGGGTGGAACAGGTAGATAATTTCAAGTATTTAGGATGTGTATTC
Organism: Anabrus simplex; assembly: GCF_040414725.1. Classification (NCBI taxonomy): domain Eukaryota; kingdom Metazoa; phylum Arthropoda; class Insecta; order Orthoptera; family Tettigoniidae; genus Anabrus; species Anabrus simplex. Next base: position 84,894,742 of record NC_090278.1, on the reverse strand, counting down.
TCCTGGGATGGTAGTGTATTAAGCGAGATTGAATCAAGGTGCAGTAAAGTAATGCAATGAGCTTGCAGTTGCGATCAACAGTATTCTGTAAGAAGGAAGGCAGCTCCTGCCCGAAACCATCGTTACTTTGGTCTGTTTTCAGAGAAACTGCTTTATGCGAGTGAAAGCTGGGTGGACTCAGGATATCTTATAAGTAACAGACATGAAAGTAGTGAGAATGCTTGCTGGTGCAAGCAAGTGGAACAATGGCTGGGAGGGTATTTGGAATGAGATAAAGGCTAACTTAGGAATGAACTCTATGGATGAAGCTGTACGCATAAACTGGTTTCGATGGTGGAGTCATGCAAGATGAATGGAGAAGGGTAGGTTACCTAAGAGAATAATAGACTCAGTCATGGAGTGTAAGAGAAATAGAGGGGGACCAAGACTATGGTTAGACTCGGTTTCTAATGAGTTAAAGATAAAAAGGTAGAGAACTAAACAAGGACACAGAACTAGTTACAAATAGGACTGTGGTGGTGTTTAGTAAATTCACAGAGGCTTGCAGACTGAATACTGGAAGTCAAAAGAGTCTACGACTATGTGTAGAATGGTATAGAAATAGATTGACAAAACAGATATTCAAATACTTTTGGGAAGAAAAATCAACAAGAAGCTGGATTCAAGAGGGCAAGAAAGATTTAGAGAGAAATAAATCTGAAGTAAGAGAAGAAAACAACTATGCAAGCAGATTTTTTTTAAAGTAAGATTTTAAGAATGGAAGGATTCCAAGGAAGAATGAAAATGAAACCCAGTCCAAAGTGGTCTGAGGAAAGAAGAAATGCATGCAGATGTATTGGTTCACCTGCTGCTGTCAATCTGAAGTGGAATGACGCAGACATTAAGAGACCAGGAGGGGAGCATGTAAAGTCCGTGCAACACCACAACCACGTCCTCCAACAATTCTGCGCAATCTGTGTGGACGTTTATTCCATGCCAGAAGTGGTCTGTTCAGCCATCTAAAGTACATCCACAGACAAAGTGAATTCATTGGAAGAAGTTAATTGCTCGGAAACGAGTTAAAGCCGACAATGGATTGGATTACTAAATTGATTTTGTCCGATATTCTTTATTTGGCAACCTCAATCATTCAAAGAAGAATAATAAAATATAAGGGTCTGGTTATTTAGATTTAAGGAAAAAAAAAACATGTGACATTGAATACAGAATTTTCCGAACCACAGTGCACTCAAATTTTCAACATACAGGGTATGTCACAAAATCAGACCAAGCACACTGTTTGTACTCTGCGCTACAGCAGCTGCCTCAGCCCAACTTACGTCGTGCGCGGCTGCCCTGCTTATAAAAGATGCTGGAATTGTCGTCCTTCATAATGAGGGACTTCATAAACACCATTAGGACTTTCTGCACACCAATAGCAAGATGGTGCATGATACCACTCGCAATATCTCACTTTTATAGCTGCATCAGCCAGTAGTTTCAACAATTGTGAATCTGTGCTCGTGAAGGCGGCACTTCACAAGGAAATTGGTGAACGAGTGCATCGCCTACCCGTCGAGCCGACCTGTACTCTAATCATTGGGACACTATATTTTCGTATATAAAAATTATTGTCTCACCGTGTTAACAGCTGAGATTCAGACTGGCGACTGACGCTTGTCAGGTTGAACATGTGCAGGCTGCTTGCAAGGTCATGAACTATGCACGCGCCTCCTGTACTGCAACTGTTGTAGCGCAGAGCAGAAATACAGTACATTTGGTCTGGGTTTATATGAGACCCTGTATTAGGTCGTGCACAGTACATATAGCACACTCCCTGCTATATAAATGCACTCTGTAAGGGTACAGCCTTACTCTTTCTCCCCTGTTAATACTGGAGGTACCGGGCGAGTTGGCCATGCAGTTAGGGGCGCACGGCTGTAAGCTTGCATCCAGGCAATAGTGGGTTCGAATCCCATTGTCAGCCCTTAAGATGGTTTTCCGTGGTTTCCCATTTTCACTCCAGGCAAATGCTGGGGCTGTACCTTAAGGCCACAGCCACTTCCTTCCCACTCCTAGGCCTTCCCTATCCCATCGTCGCCATGTGACCTATCTGTGTCGGTGCACCGTACAGCCACTAGCAAAAAATACTGGAGGTAGTGTAGTATAGTTATTTCCTAACAGTTGGGTGTGATTTATTGTCACTAACCATACAATTTCGGAACCCTACATGCCAATACGACATAGTACAGTTTCTGTTAATCCTGCACGTTTGCACTGTGTAGTTGTGATCTTTTTCTTGACTCGCGACATACGTATTGCAACTGCCGTATTTTGAAAATCACTAGTTACATTTGCAGGTGTAAGTAAACCCTATTTTCTTTTCCTGTACAATTTTAAATCTGTGGATTGTACCAGGTAAGTAGAATTGTGGTATGTTCGAATAATGCATTTAATAACATAGTTGGTGTGAAATGACAAACACAGCATTTTATTAATACGGTCTTATTTTGCCCGCTTCGTAAGTATAGAATGTAGCTACGATGTATTAGAAGCAAGAAAAATCTGCAAGAACTCCTCCGAAAGGGAAAGCAATGTTACCTGCACTATGGTAACCTAACCTTGTCTTGTCACAGCTTTGGTACGGTTTGAAGAAAGCCTTTTTGTATTCCACCCCCGTCTCGATCCTATATACTGCCTGCTCTATGCTATGCAGTTAACACGCTGCTCAGCGCGAGCTCTTAGTGTTGCAAACCTCCGCTAGGTGTGCCAGCTAACGCACCCAGTTTATTTCTGTACCCACATTGTTGAGTTTGCATAGAGTATTTTATGTGTGTGTCTCTGGTTTTAAAATGATGAAGTGTTGTGTTCCTCTCGGTACATCATAGCAAGGAATCAAAATTCAATTGTGAGGTTTCATGAAATCCCCCAAGTAAAGAACTTGGGGAAAATTGGCATAACGCTGTATCAAAGCAAGGATCAACCAAGAGTAGTCAATGGATTCTATCTGGTTATTCTCGTGTTTGTAGCCTAAAATTTAGAGAGGAGATAAAAGATAAAACTAAAATAAAAATATATTGAAGCCAGAGATTGTGCGTAGTCTTTTCGAATTATCCCCAATAACTTCAACCCAGAAAAATAGCTCCACGAAAGACCAGACAGCGACAAGATATTTTGGAACAAATCTATGATGAAACAAGCTCCTTAATTACAGGAACACATTTGATTAATACGAAATTCATGTGAACAATGATGTCTCAATTGAAATCAATATTCTAATGAATAATAATGACAGTCATCAGAAAATCATATCTTAGAGGCTCCGATCGAGAATTCTGAGACTGCAATAAAAGCAGATTACTAACCATAATGAACTTAAAAGACTACAGAGGAAATTCGAAGACAACCCAGAAATTGATCGTCTGAATAAAGTAAAGGAAGCAGCTAAATATAATGAACAAAAGACCCTTTATCTTTTAGATCAAATCCATAATTTTCGCAAGACAAAATCCGCACCGTCAGAACATATCACATGGTATGGTTACGAATATGGGAGGACTCCTGGTCTAGTGTCAGCTCCATCATAATTTACTCTGGATAGGCAGTCTAAATGGGAAATGTTAATTTCCCAGTTAGTGAAGGAAAGACTTTAAGCTGAATGTAAAACTCTCAGACCAACAGAAAGGAATGTAACGGTGCTTGCCGATTAAATGGCTAATTAGGTACTGTTTTAACAGAGGGAAAACTATGAAATAGTTCTTGGGAAGAACTCCAACAAAATCCCTGTGACATCTCACCATACAAGCTAAGGTGTCATTATCTTCTGCCCACAAAGCAACACCTATTAAAAGCCAAACTGCACAAATCCACCACTGCACAACATTTAAGAAGACCTGACAATTTTCCTAGGGTTCAATTGTTTACAGATTGCTTCAGTCCATTCACGAATGGTATGTTGACCCAGAACTTTTACTGATGAGTAGGGAACTGGATAGTTATGTAAATATTTTCTTGCTTATAAATAAAAGACTATAATTACAACAACTTCCAAACTCTTAATGATAATCTCCTTATGCATACCTGCCAACCCTTCCGATTTACCTGGAAACTTTCCGTTTTTTAACTACTTTTAATTTTTTAATACCAATATAAATGGTCCGTTATTGGACATAAATTTATTTGGCGAGCGTATCGTGTTTCCCACTCACGGCAGCATCGTGTGTGTGTTTTACAACTGCGAATTCAGGATTACAATCATTCTACAAGCAAAAGATGCTGTCGTGTGCTATTTATAAATTAATTTAATTTATAAATAATTTATAATGTCCAATAACGGACCATTTATATTGGTATTATAAATTTTTACTCATTGGGAACAAATTATTGCAAATTCCCTATGGGAATCAACATCATTTTATTTTTTTACCAATATAACGTTCAGTACGGTGAATACTCTTCCCCTAGGATAAATTACTGTGTGCTTGTGTAATTTACACAACCTTATTTTCAAGCGTATTTGATGCTTTATTTGGCGAGCGTATCGTGTTTCCCTCTCACGGCAGCATCGTGTGTGTGTTTTACAACTGCGAATTCAGGATTACAATCATTCTACAAGCAAAAGATGCTGTCGTGTGCTAGCGACTCCAGTTAATCAGGACGACAGATTAAGTTTCTTATTGTGTGGTTCGTTTCTGTGCGTAGTTTGGAGTTGTAGGCCACGTGTTTTTTCTTGCAGTTCTGTGCTCCCCTCCCCTGTCGAAGCTGTATGTTAATACTGCATGAAACACATTTATCTGTTTTGTATGTGGTACATGACAATGCCCAGAACCATATTGCTTCTCGCATAATGGTACTGGTTCTGTGTAATGTAGACCCACGGTTTTCCTCGCAAGGTGGCTCCAGTCGCAAGTTAATAATTTTAATGAGTTGAATGTATTGGAGAATTGTGTCTGTGCCAGTTTCTGGTACTTTCTCTTCACATTATGGCCACAAAACAAACTTTATCTCCAAGTGTTCAGAGATACCTATAAAATGGAATTTCCGTTTATGTTATAGTCCAATAGCCGGTCCCACGGTGTAGGGGTAGCGTGCCTGCCTCTTACCCGGGGGCCCCAGGATCGATTCCGGCCAGGTCAAGGATTTTTACCAGCATCTGAGGGCTAGCGAGGACCACTCTGGCCTACGTGATTACAAGTGAGGAGCTATCTGATGGTGCAGTCCTGATCTAGAAAGCCAAGAATAACAACGGGGAGAATCTATTGTGCTGACTAAATGACACCTCTTAATCTGCAGACCTTCAGGCTGAGCAGCCATCGTTTGGTAGGCCATGGCCCTTCGGGGCTCTTGCGCCATGGGTGGGAGTTATAGTCTAATAAAAGAAACTATTGTGCATTTTGCTCCGTGTTTGTTACATTATCTTGTAACCATTTTAATGTTTTCTTTGTTTAAGTTTCTAAATTTAATGGTCAATTCACCTTGTAACTGTAGATATGGATAACTTTTACGTTCTTTTTTCATTGAGACTTTTGGCACAATATACAGGATGAAATCCAAGAATTTTAAAAAATCTTCCTATTTTTATTTCTAAAAGTTGACAGGTATGCATATGAAATTTTTATTTCTCATAAAAATAAATGGTTTTGAAATGTGTTTATGTGAATATTTTAAATATTTTTAATAAAAACAGAAATTGTTATGTCTTTGTTCTAATTAAATTTTAAAAACTTATTTTATATATGTGAATTTATTTCATAAACTTGTTACGCAGTGGGCAATTAACCTTGACCGCACGTGCTGGCTGCCTTTGTCAAAGAGGCGTCCCTCATGGCATCTAATGAAATGTGATGCGCAAATGAAGTGTAAGGTTATTGGAGACATATTGCCGAAAGGAAAACCAAGTATATGTTCTCGTTTGCAGAAATATGTTGCTGAATTTAGTGGATTTTTACAAGTAACAGCAAAATTCTATTCTGCCAAAAATGTGGGAAACCTGCAAGTGCAGAACAGCAATCATGAGTCTTGCAGTATTTAGCAGGAAATATATGGGGCAGTCAAATGGAAACTGAACACCTGCTAAAACGTGACCATGGAATGGTTTTATTCAAAAGTAATAACCAAAATCTTTGATCCATTTATTCTACTGGGAGGAGATACCCAGTTTTGTAGAAGGAGGCAGGTCACTGATGGATACACAACCACACCCATTACTGCACTTCCTCGTCCGAATGAAACAGACTGCACGCCATGGCTAATGCCGACCTGAACACTATAATTCTTTGACCATAATCAGTCTTGTTTTCCTGGAAAAGGCCATCAATCCACCCTGTCACATCAGGAGTAATGGCTCGATGGGCCTGTCCTGGGCAGCGTTGTGCGCCCTTCTCAGAACCTCCTATGCCAGCCACCAGAAAACGAACCACACTTCTCTGCTTGCCTCCATTTCTAGAGCTGGACGAACGCACTAGACCAGTCCGCGCACCTACAAAGGCACAACCCTACAACTGTGTGCACCTGTGAGTTGTTCTACCGCAGCGAAGGCAGTATCGATACGTAACTGTTGCCACCTTTCACACAAAATGTGTTTTATGGCAGGCGTTCAGTTTTAATTTGACCGCCCCGTATAAAATAAAATAGCTGCTTCACATACTACCTCGAGACAAGTTCTTTTAGGTGGAGCAGCTTCATCTTCACATACCTCAGTTTCAAAACGTTCGAAAAATCACGCAAATTTACGCAAAACATCTCTTTCTTGGGATGTTTCTTTATATAAATTAAGAAGCCCACAGCTTAGAAATTTTCTTACAAACTACACAAACACCTAATGAATCAACATTATGAAAATTGCACATCCCTGCATGTTACGAAGAAATTCTGTGAATGATCCCAGCAGAAATGACAGTTTAAAGAATACGGGTAAGCATGGACAAATCAGACTCCTAGCTGTAGGAAAGTGGGAAACGTTACAGTAGTGTGTTTGAAAATTAAAGGTGTTTTCTGTTAACACGTGGAGAAATATCAGCATCAAGTCATGTAACAAAGGCTCTGTTATTCAATGAATCTCTGCAGTTGTTATGGGGTGCAATTTGATAATGTTTCACTCTTAATTATGGACGCTGCTCCATATATGAAGAAAACCTCTGAACTTCCCTACATGATATATGTATCTTGTGTAGTGAATGGTTTACACAGAGTATGTGAGCAGATATATACAATGTATCCTGAAGTTCACAAATTTATTTCAAACTGACTTTTTTCTGAAAGCACCAACAAGAATCTATTTGTTCAGAGCAAGAACTCCAGATATTGCACCTCCAGCTAGACCCATTGTTACTTGTTGGGGACATTGTTGGAAGCAGTATGCAAACAATTTTGAAAAATTTTAAATCGGTGAGATATGAACTAAAATACTAACGATGGGACGACTTTACTTGCGATTAGTACCACCATGGGTCTACGTTACCTAGGAGTAGTACATTCTGTGGGGAACATCACATGTCTGGGTGATGCCTGTGATTAATACTATTGTGCACATTTGTCCAAGGTGGGGGGGGGGGGGGGGGGGTGCTCGGCTGCAGAGACTTAGCGCCTATGGGAACAGGTGCCGAGCGCTCTGCTCGAATGGGTTGGTTCCACTGTGTTTAGAATGTGTTTGTGTTACCTGTGATTAATACTATGAGGGGCCAATGACCTGGATTTTGGATCCCTTTTGGATAACTAGAATTATCCCTGAAAATAAGGCATTGACAATCATATCCACCGATTATTTTGGATTCATGGTCATCTTTTGATCATTCGTTTTAAATTCTAGTGAGTGGATACATCCTTACGTTTTAATTATAGTTTCATTTCGTTGCACCTAACTGTTAAGCCCCTTTAAGCAACAATCATCAACATCAATTGAAATTCTATTTGACTTAAAGACAGTACATTAAAAGATTATATATCTGAAAATTTGAGTTCTTTTGTCTTCTTGAATAAAAAAATTAGAAACATCAACCAACTTGTTAACCAACACAATGAGATACATGACACTGAGGGAGAAATTAATTCAGCTAAGAGGTCCAAAGTGGAACCTATTAAACAGAAAATTAAAAGTGTGTTTGAAATTAATTATGGATTCCACTATGTGTAAGAGTGCTGTAGTTTATGAAGGGCAAGATGACATTGAAATTTAAATATTGAGTGCCAGTGACACTCCTTTGATGAAATATGCAAGACTGTCTCCTTGTGATATCAAAAGGTCCTTTTCCCAGTATCATGCATTGTTCCAAGACAACCAACGTAAGTTTGTGATTGAAAACTTGGAGAAAGGCTTCATACTTCATTGCAATAGTGAGCTCTTAATCTGCCACTGCCTCAACTTGATTTGGTGAATGATGTGTTTAACTTAAGTGTTCACAAATTTGCAATACTGAAACAAAATGAGGTGTGACTGCTAAAAACTATCATAGTCCAGTTTTGGTCAAAAATAAGTGTAGTGCCATCTTGTAGCTTAATTCAGACAATACATACAGTATACGATTCTATGATTCTATTTGGCACAAAGTTCATAGTCATCGAGCTATTGAAGGGAAAAGATATTAGGTCACTGGTAATAGTGATCAAGGTCCGTTCGCTGATGAGCAACAACCAATCAGGGTCCATATGATTCGCCTCTCCACACCACCATTACAGCTGTTCAGTTCACACAGAACATAACCTACGTACATCAAGCAAAGTACATAGCTCACAAGAACAGTTTCGATAGTGTAAAGTTGTTTTCTCAATACGCGGACATTCATATTTGGAGGACTTTGAAGATCATAAGACAGTCGTCCTACATGTGTGATCAATATTTTTGTTCCATAAGGAGTGTTTACATTTTTCTTGTGGACTGTATTCACGCACAACTAGAACCGGTTGATGAAAACATTGCATATGTTAAAACCTAGAGATACCTTGAATGTCTTAAATTGTCAGTGCGAGTTCTGACACGAAGTCTGTGGTAGAATCAAACAAGCTCGGAACACTTTCAACAGACTGAAGAAGTTACTGACCAATGAACACCTCAGCAATGGGCCCAGGCTTCACATGTGATGCATTGAGTTTTCAACACTTTTCTATGATATGGATGGACGGACACTTCAAACTTGTGCAAATGATCATGGACATTTGAAATGTGGACCTATCAACAAATTCTTCGTATCTCATGGATGGAAAGGGTTACAAATACATTAGTTTTGAAGTATTCGGCAACAGACAAGTTCTGCTGACAATTAAGCGGAAGTTGGACACATACATGGCACGAATTATAAACTTTTCCAACCTGTTCTGCAAGGGAAAATAGATGGCAGACAATCATGGGAGAAGGATATTTTGGTTGCATAACATGCGAGTGTGGTACCAACAAGATACTATTTCATGCGGCAAATAACGAATCTATAATTGCTAGGATGACTGCCAACCTTCGTTGAATGGGGAAGACATCAAAAGATACAGTGTACATCACTTGACATACTGTGTACACTATTGTAATCTTACACCGAGACACCAGATGACTGGAGAGATGTGCTTAAAAGCAGAAAACGAAACCTTCACCTTTCAAAGCAGTAACCTGTGGTACTGACGTTAACTTTCATAGCTGGGCAGCGCTTTTGTCACAGTCATACAAACCAAAATTGAAGACTGCATCAGAATAATGAAAATTGACAAACATTAGGCGATTCTTATTTTACATAAAAGGACATATTTTGGAAGTTACAATAAAGCTGATGTGATTCTAAAAACAAAAAGAAGACTGCAGGCCCCTCAGAAGTACAAAGGTTTCACAATGGACCATTACCTATGAAATCTGCAAAGGTGAAGGACTTATTACACCTAAAACCTTTTGGTCAATCCCCATGTTCAAATGTTCTATGAAGTGGTCTTTCCAACAATATTCTGAATTAAGATGAAAGTGATATTGCGGTACCTCACGATCCTCCCATGGATGATAGCACCTAACTGGCAAGAAAGGTCAATGTCCTGTATTTGTCCTTATAAAAACTTTCATTTCACTGTACATCATGTGTAATAAAATGACTTGCTCTATGTAATGTGTTTAATTATTAATTTTTCTCATTAAGTTAAAGTACGTAGACTTTAAAACTAAAAATTGAAATTCTAGACAGGTAGCAGAATGTGACCAATCATTTTCAGCTGCCACCCTTCAAATTTGCTGAATTATATATCTCCATACATAAAAATTCATTCCCTTGTGATGAGGCATGGCTCCACTTAAGTAGAAACATAAAGAGCAAAAACAATCGCCACTGGAGCGCAGAACTCCACCAGCAGCATGTCCACCCATTCCACGATGTAAATATAGGAGTATGGTGCGGAGTTAAATACTCGGAGAATAGGGCCTACCAACAAACAGATTCTGACTGATATAGACATTCTCAGGCCATTCTTTCAAGAGCTGACAGAAGAAAAGAGTAATTGTTACTTCATGCAAGATATTGCAACTGCACACACTGCTGATCGGCCGAGGGAGAGAAGAATTTATAATAGAAATCCTCCCCTGTGAACCATGTGACCTTGCCGCGGTAGGGAGGCTTGGTGTCCCAATGAAGCAGATAGCCGAGCTGCAGGTGCAACCATATCGGATGGGTATCTGTTGAGACCAGACTAACGAATGGTTCATCGAAAGGGGGGTAGCAGCCTTTCGGAAGTTGCAAGGGCGGCAGTCTGGATGATTGATATGGCCTTGTAATAATACTCAACATGGCTCAGCTGTGTTGATACTGCTACACGGCTGAAAGCAACAGGAAACTACAGCTGTAACTCCTGAGGACATGCAGCTCTCTCTGTATGAATGATGTACTGATGATGGCTTCCTCCCAGGTAAAATATTCCGGAGGTAAGCCAGTCCCCCATTTGGATCTCCGGGTGGGGACTACATCATCAGGAAGATGGATACTGACATTCTGCGAGTCGGAGCGTGGAATGTTAGGTTTGAATCGTTGTGGGAGATGGATAGACTAAAGTTAGATGTAATTGGTATAAGTGCAGTACGTTGGCAGGAAGAACAGGATCTTTGGTCAGGCGACTATCGAATTATCAACACAAAATCAAACTGAGGAAATGCAGGAGTTGGTTTAATAATGAATAAGAAAATAGGGCAGTGAGTAAGCTACTATGACCAGCATAGTGAAAGAATTATTGTCGTAAAGATAGACACCACACCAATGCCCACCACAATAGTGCAGGTCTATATGCCTACTAGCTCAGCGGATGAGGAAATCGAAAGAACATATGAAGAGATAGAAGATTTAATACAATATGTAAAAGGTGACGAGAATTTGATTGTGATGGGAGACTGCAATGCAGTGGTAGGCCACGGAAGAGAAGGTAATACAGTAGGAGATTGGGTCAAAGGAACGAAATAGGAAGTCTGCTGGTTGAATTCTCCACTGATCATAATTTATTCCTTGCCAATACTTTGTTCAAACACCACAAACAACAGCTGCATACGTGGACGAGACCTGGAGACGCTGGAAGGTATCAAATAGACTTCATTATGATTAGGTAGATATTTAGAAACCAGGTGTTGTATTGCAAAACTTTCCCAGGAGCAGACGTGGACTGACCACAACTTGGTCATGAAATGCCATCAGAAGTTGAAGAAATTGAAGAAAGGAAAGAATGCAAAAAGATGGGATCTAGAAAAGTTGAAAGAAAAGAGTGTGAGGGATTGTTTCAAGGAACATGTTGCACAAGGACTAAATGAAAAGGCTGAAGGAAACACTATAGAGGCAGAGTGGAGAGTCATGATAAATGAAGTCAGTAGAGCTGCTGAAGAAATGTTAAGGAAGAAAAGATCAACTAAGAATCAGTGGATAACTCAGAAGATACTAGACCTGATTGAGGAAAGACGAAAATACAAGAATGCTAGAAATGAAGAGGGCAGAAAAGAATACAGGCGATTAAAGAATGAAGTGGATAGAAAGTGCAAGGTAGCTAAGGAAGAATGGCTAAAGAAGTGCAAGGATGTCGAAGGCTGTATGGTCCTGAGAAAGGTAGATGCTGCATACAGGAAAATCAAGGAAACCTTTGCAGAAAGGAAATCTAGGTGTATGAATATTAAGAGCTCAGATGGAAAACCACTTCTTGGGAAAGAAGACAAAGCAGAAAGATGGCAGGAGCATATCCAATAGTTGTACCAAGGTAAAGGTATAAATAATTTGGTTCTGGACCATGAAGAGGCTGTTGATGCTGATGAAACGGGAGACCCAATTTTGAGGTCAGAGTTTGACAGAGCTGTGAGCGAGCTAAATAGGAACAAGGCGCCTGGAATTGATGACATTCCCTCTGAATTACTGACTGCCTTAGGAGAAACCAGCATGGCAAGGTTATTCCATTTAGTGTGTAAGATGTATGAGACAGAAGTCCCATCCAATTTTTGGCAGTATGTTGTTATACCTATTCCCAAGAAAGTCAGTGCTGACGGTGTGAAAACAATTGCACCATTAGTTTAGTATCTCATGCCTGCAAAATTTTAACACGTATTATTTACAGAAGAATGGAAAAGCAAGTTGAAGCTGAGTTGGGAGAAGATCAATTTGGCTTCAGAAGAAATGTAGGAACATGTGAAGCAATCCTGACTTCACGCCTGATCTTCGAGGATCAAATCAAGAAGGACAAGCCCACGTACATGGTATTCATAGATCTAAAAAAGGCATTCGATAATGTTGATTGGACCAAGCTATTTAAGATTCTGAAGGTGATTGGGATCAGATACCGAGAACGAAGAATTATCTACAATCTGTATAAAAATCAGTCTGCAGTGATAAGAATCGAGGGCTTTGAAAAAGAAGCAGCAATCTTGAAAGGAGTGAGGCAAGGCTGCAGTTTGTCACCCTTCCTCTTCAATGTTTACATAGAACAGGCAATCAAAGAGTAATTTGGAAAGGGAATCACAATCCAAGGAGAGGAAATCACAACCTTGAGATTTGCCGATGTTATTTTATCGGAGACTGCAGAAGATCGAGAAGCTGCTGAATGGTATGGACGAAGTCTTGGGTAAGGAGTACAAGATGAAAATAAATACAGTAAGTCCAAAACAAAAGTAATGGAGTGAAGTCGAACGAAGGCAGGTGATGCAGGAAATATTAAATTAAGAAATGAAGTCTTAAAGGAAGTAATGAATATTGTTACTTTGGTAGTAAAGTAACTAACGATGGCAGAAGTAAGTAGGACATAAAATACAGACTAGCACAAGCAAGGAAGAGCTTTCTTAAGAAAAGAAATTTGCTCACTTCAAACACTGATATAGGAATTAGAAAGATGTTTTTGAAGACTTGTGGAGCGTGGCATTGTATGGAAGTGAAACATGGATAATTTGCTCAGAAAGAAAGAGAAGCTTTTGAAATGTGGTGTTACAGAAAAATGCTGAAGGTGAGACGGATAGATCGAATCACAAATGAAGAGATACTGTATCGAATTGGCAGAAGGAGATAGATTTGGCTACATTTGACGAAGAGAGATAGAATGATAGGACACCTTAAGACACGCAGGACTTGTTCAGTTGGTTTTTGAAGGAAGCGTGGGTGGTAAGAACGGTAGAGGTAAACCAAGGTATGAATATGACAAGCAGATTAGAGCAGATTTAGGATGCAGTAGTTATGTAGAAATGAAAAGGTTAGCACAGGATAGGGTGGCATGGACGGGTGCATCAAACCAGTCTATGGACTGACAACTCCAACAACAATCATACCTACCCCATCTTCATCCACAGCTTATCCCACTTGATCAGGGTCAAATGCACACAGAGGCAGGACAATTGTAGCACGGATTTAAGGTCGCATGCCCTTCGTAACATCATGGGATTTTCAACTGAAAATTCCACCCTAGCAACACCAGGAATTAAACCGTCCCTGGGATGACAGGGAAGCAGCTAAGCCGCTACAACATTCCGTTCCCCAACAACAATGTACTGTGTATAATCGTTGCTGAGCAAAGGAAACGTAACTCCTTCGGAGTGAAGTTAACAGGAGAAGCCCAAAACTGAGCGGTCAGCAATGGCCGGAGAACTGCTCCTGCCATTTTCGGTGCTTAACGATAACCCAATTATTCGACTATTTGAGCAATGATATATAAGAGTATAATTATCAGTGTAACAATTACTATTGTACTACATACACTGGTAGTGAAGAGTTTTGAAGTGAAGGAGTGTATTTCGAAACAAAAAAAATGTTAAAAGGTCAATGCAGCATAAGTAAGCATTTTTACATACCTAGTCAATGGGAGGTACAAACTGACATTTTAGAATGAATAGGTATGAAAGTGGACTGTGTAGTGGTAGACAAAAAACACTAAATCAAAACACTGAACTGCTCGTTGAAAACAGAAGCAACAATTTTGTGCACCACACTTTGAATAACACTGCTGTTAATGTGGATTTAATGCAGAAATAAATAGTCAAGACAATCAATGTGGTGGAAAGGCAGATTTTTATTTTACAAGTTTTGATTATACAGACTATATCCACCACAGACCAACAATGAAATTTATAGCATGTAACTATTGAGATAATACGGGAAGTTTTTGAAGATCGTGCCGTTAATTATCCCGCTAGATCTCCCGATTTAAATCTGTGTGGGGGATGCTGAAGGGGAAAGTATGTTAACAACGCTCACACAATTTATTTCGAACATCACTTGGGCTGAGATTCTGAGCATCTGCAAACCTGTTTATAATGTGTCTGCCCGACAGCTGAAGGGCAACATTCTGAACATCAAATGTAATGCCAGATAGGTTTTAGACTAATACGTTTCACTACAAATAACTTTCTATAAATGTGAATTGTCTCAATGTAGTGAGGAGGAAAGGAACATGTTATACCAGCTAGAAAACTATCTTCATGATTCATATCGATGTGTAGCTGAGAATTGGAGCACTCTAGCTTGTTTATGTTATTAAGTCATATTTCCTTCCTAATATCTTTAGGTAAATTAGGATATTATAATACAGGAGACTTGTGCTCTAGGATGGCATTTTAATTTTTGTGTTGAGGAGTTTGTCCAAATAAATGTTAATGTTTTCATAATTTTTCATTAGTTTCCTTGTGTTCATTGTTAGTGTTAGTAAATGAGTATCTCTTAGGTGGAATCTTTGATTTATTTCTCTCTATAGTGGCTAGCGATCAGGTGTCACTGCGCCAGCCATGCCCTGAGGGGTGCTGCGACCAAAGTAACAAGAAATAGAGAATGTAGTATGTTAATAGAAGGAATATTTATATGGCCATTAGCAAATTTAATCTCCACTTAACAGATGCTGACACACCCCACCACCATTCTGTCATTAAAACAAGAACCGATTTCTTTACATACTATATATTAAAAACAAACTGGAACAATCTATCCAAGGTATTAAAAGTAAAGAGCTACTTCTAAAAGTAAAAATGCGGCAACACAAACCTGTTTCTGTAACATGGTAAAGAGCACCGAAAACATGAGACTACGGTGATTGATCTTGAGTACGGACAGGAAG
Organism: Anabrus simplex; assembly: GCF_040414725.1. Lineage (NCBI taxonomy): Eukaryota > Metazoa > Arthropoda > Insecta > Orthoptera > Tettigoniidae > Anabrus > Anabrus simplex. The sequence continues at coordinate 84,879,253 of NC_090278.1, read as the reverse complement.
TTTGTCGACACCAGGGCCTCTTTCAGTCTTCTGAGCTGCTTGATCTACCAGAAATGGACAGAGCTGAACATTCCACCTTCAATGTCCAGCTTACCTAGAAAACGCAAGAAACAACCAGTCAGTCACACTTATAAAGCTGACTTATGAATACATGATGTGCAGTATAAACTCTCCTCCCAAAAGAAAATGATCTAACTTCTAACACAGTATGGGAAAGTTATTCCAAAGAACGGCTATGAGCCATCATCCTCAGACAAGTATACAGGGTCTCGCAAACCCAGACGGTCCAGCAGAGTTTTTATCTCCCAGATTGAAGCAGCAGTACGGGAGGCACACGCATAGTTCTTGACCTTGCAAGGAGCGTGCATGTGTTCAACGTAGCAGTCACTGCTCTGAATTTCACCTGTTAACATGAGACAGTTATTTTCATATGTAAAAGTTACTGTAAGAGTCTGCTCAACGCATGTGACTCATTTGTTCAGCAATTTACTGGCGAAGAGTCATCTTCATGAGCTCAGATTAATGTAATTGTCAATAAATTGTAAATACAGTTGAAACTACTGGCTCAGTGCTCAGTAAAAAACATGCGCACACACGAACAGTTTTAACGTGCTGCCAATAATAAGGAAGTAACACAATTTAAATAGTTTATCTTCCATCTCTCTTTACTTATACTTAGTTTTTCTTTTAATTTCAGACAAAACATTAAGTTCTACAAATAACTATTGCTCTGGCCCCATGTTGACTTGAAATCCTGAAGCATTCTACCTTAAATACAATTTAAGGAATGTCTATTTTAGATCTTAAGGACCTTTTATCAAAAAATATTTTAAATCAAAGGATTTTATTCACAACAACAACCTTACGATTTGATGAATACAACTGTTAGTTCTCACGAACTTTATCATCAAGAGTTTAATGAACAATTCAACCAATTTTATCGACTATGTGTAACGTAACTTTAATGCAGTTTACTAATCATTTTAAATGTAGTTTTGTATAAAAATGTTTTAAATTTGTTTTTCCAATCTAGTAATGCAATTTTTATATCTGATATATTGTAATTTATTCTAGCTGATGATGTCCGTTTGGGGAAGAAATCTGTACTAGATTTAATTATGTATGTATTGAATAGGCAGACCACTTAAATATAATATTTAAGTTATTCTTAAATATTTGCTACTTGGTCATAACTCTCACAATTGGTGAGAAGAAAATCTTAATGGTGTAATGAAGTCCCTCATTATGATAGGGAGACTGGTGTTTGGTGGTATTTTTCCTGAGACAACAATGCAGTGTGCGATTTTTACTTGTGGGGTAAACACACAAAAAAAAAAGGTATCTAACAAATCCTCACACACTGGAGGAACTGGAAGAGAACGTTACAAATGAAATCAGAAACATTACAGTAGCAGAACTCTCTTGCGTCTGCCAGAATTTGGTTACCAGATACGATGCCTGTATAACACAGGAAGGATGACGCTTCCAGCATCTTTTATAAGATAAGATAGAGTGTATATATGCTTAAAGCATGGCGGCCGCAGCAACGCGCGACATAAGTTCGGCTGAGGCAGCTGCCATAGCGCAGTGTACAAACACCATGTGCTCTGTCTGAGTTAGTATGAGAGACCCTGTTACTATATAAAGAGTGCAATCTGCAATTCATTCTACAAAATTAGGAACTCAAGACAATAAGCTCGCAAAATTATTTCAGCAAATTCTTGATATGCACTAAGTCTCGACTAAAAATTCTCCAGAACTACATTTTCTGTTTAATGTATCTGCTATTCAGTGCCAGAGAAACTTATCTCTACGAGAATTCTTCATTCTTCCATATTTCTAACCTAAAAGAAATATTTTAGAGAAACTTATCACATTTATCTGTCTAGTACAAGTCATCTATTTTAAGTGTGACTACAATTAATTCAAAACCATTCCTACTGACCAAAAATGTCTACGCTCTTCTGATTTGTTCCAACTACAAATCAACATGTCAGGGACCTCGAAAAATAAACAGATTTTGGTTTTGTGTCGAATAGGTACCATAAACTCCACAAGAATTTGGGAGAAGGGAAGTCACAAAACAGCTGTGATGATTAAAAATCTGTGAACAGAACAATTACTTTAATAGGGATGTTAAAACTATAAACATTTTTCACAATATGAAATAGAACTCTTTGAAGATTTGGGTGTTAATGGGGAAAAGGCTAGGTCAAGCATTAAGGAAATATTTCTGGACAGTAATACAGAACGTTAGAAAGGGAGAGGAAGGAAATTAAGTGTTTTGGGTAAATCAGGTGAACTCTTAGCAGATTCCAGGGAATCACTGGACAAAAGGAAGAAACATTCTGAAAATCTTCAATGTAAAAGGAAATCTTTGTTATCTCAAACAAGTTCCTGGGAAGGAAAAAACATGACACTCAAGGAAGTGGAGAAGATGGTAAACTACATTATCATAAAGCAGTAGTAAAATATAACAGGAAAGCAGAGATGAAATTTTTTACGATTTGCTTTAGATTGGAACGACAGATGGTCTTATTGTGACGACAGAATAGGAAAGGGCTGGGAGTGTAAGAGAGTGGGCGTGACCTTAAGATGCAGCCCCAGCATTTGCCTGGTGTGAAAATGGGAAACCACAGAAATATCTCCAGGACTGCCAACTGGGGTTTGAACCCATTATTTCCTAAATGGAAGAGATGAAACTGCTTCAATACAAATAGGGTGGATTCATAAGCACTCATATACACTATTGCACACTCTGCACAATACTTGTTTTTCTGTGATTTATCAGGTTGGTTCTCCAAATGTCAATTGCTGAAGCAGAATACTTTTAGCTGCTTTTTCTTCTGGCATGATTTCTACTGGTTGCTGGTCTTTATAGAATGAAGGAATTAAAGTATAGGTTATAGATCCAGAGTAACAGCTCCGGGGAGGTCACAATGCATTAAACAGGCTTGCAAATGTTGGCACCTTATCCACAGATGTTGAATAACAAGAATGATGAACAGTAAACAACTACAAAATATTGGTCTGGACTAGTTAGGTCCTGCTAGCAACAAGACCATAAAAGAAAGAAAATGGTGGCATTATTTAGTTTCAGGCTGTTTGTTTTAATTCTTCTATATACGAGGACTTTTTTAAACCTAAAATCACGCAGCCAAACAACTAGACACATGGTAAGAACAGTTTGCACATATCCCCCACTCTATCCACAGCCAAAACCAACTTCATGTCATTGTGAGCCTAGTTATTGGCACGAAAATATAATCGCTATGATTGACGCTCCCACCAAATGCGAATTGCGCAGTGAGATTCATTTCCTTCAAGCAGAAGGGAATAGTGCAGCTGACATTCACCGACGAATGAGCTGGGTATAAAGGCCAAACTGTATGAGCGATGGAGTTGTGCGTGAATGGTACAGGAAGTTTAAAGATGGCCGGACTGATGTTCACAAAGGTGGGGCACAGATGACTGTTCACCAAATTGACCAAGAGGTTTGCAAGTGCAAGAAAATTGTGAGAAATTTCTGGCAGTTTCAAGGTCATGTGTTTACATGATCCTAACATATCACCTGCACTACAGGAAATTTTGATTGATTGGATACAAAGATGTTTGATAACCACAAAAGATGGCGGCAGCAGCAGCATTGACATTCTTTACCCATCATGAGACTGAAGGGGCAATTTGTCAAAGAAAATTGTGACTGGCGATGAGAGCTGGGTTCGTTATGTCACCTCCGAAACAAACTAATCATCTCAATGGATGCACATGCACTCGCCAAAGAAAAAGAAGGTTTAAGCAAACCTTCAACGACAAGATAATGGCTACAGTCTTTTGGGAACCAAAAGATGCGTTGCTTGTTGAGTTTATGGAACGGGGGTCTGTTTATTGCCAGACTTTACGACAACTACAGAGAGCCACAGAACAAACTAAGTGGCATGCTGATGGCTGAGATTCTCTTGAATGACAATGCTCGCCCTCACAGTGCTCATGTCACGCAACTATTGAATTTGGATGGGACGTTTCTGCCCACCCGCCATACAGCCCCGCTTTAAGGGGGAACTATTTCCACCCCTTCCAGGGAGAGAAAAAGTGGCTGGGAGGGCAGAAGTTCGAGGAAGATGATCTTCAAACCAACATTTGTGTCCATCCTAACGCACTGCCACTAACATACAGTGCAGAGGGGACCAAAAAGCTTGTCCACAGATATGACAAATGCCTGAACATTCATGGTGATTATGTTGGGAAGTAACCACACTTGTACCTAACATTTGGTAATAAATTAATTTGGCAGTGTACACTTGTCTTATTTATGACCCACTGCAGATTGAAAAAAGCAGCCTTCGTAAGTAAGAATACTTTTTGGGGCAGGTAGGTTCGTCCCTGCAAAGTATCGAGAAAGGATCTCCTCTTTGCTACTTCAGGCCTCTTAAAACTTTATTTTTCCACGATTCCAAGATGCGAAGCAAACACCAAAACTCCTTTTAATACTGTCGACAGTCTGCCACAACGCATTGTAAAAGCTTCTGGCAACAAATTTTTTACATAACCTCTCTGCATTGTTGTACAGATTTGAATATCAATATACAATATTACAAGTCATTTTATACAAAAAAAAAAAAATCATAAAAACTGCAATTATGCACTACAAAACTTAAGCCAGTCAATTTTAAATGGTATGAATAGTGTATTTTTCTTATGAGCATATATCTTGAAAGAATACTTGCAAATATGCTAAAATCCACCCCCCCAGTAGTAAGATTAGCATGGAATGTTAGTCAAGTACCTTCTGATTGGATGAAAGCAATAACTGCACCTGTATCCTTATACCTTTAAAGGTAGTAAGTAATGGTAAAGAGCCACCTTATTGTAATACAGAAATAAAGAGACTTGAGGAGGCACAGATTGGAAAGAAAGAGTTAGAAATGGCTGTGGAAGTAAGGAGAAATTTAAGGAACTTACTAGGAAACAATCTAGCACAGAAGTCAGCTAAGGATAACATAATGGCAACCATAATTGGCAGTCATACAAATTTGTGAAAAATGGAGCAGTATGTTATAGGTACTTTAAGGCAGAAACAGGTTCCAAGAAGGACATGCCAGGAATCATTAATGAACAAGGGGAATGTGTATGTGAGGATCTTCAAAAAGGCAGAAGTATTCAGTCAGCAGTATGTAAAGATTGTTGGTTACAAGGATAATGTCCGGATAGAGGAGACTAATGCTAAAGAAGTACTAAATTCACATATGATAAGGATGGTATTTACAATAAGACAAAAGTTGAAAACTAGAAAAGTAGCTGGAATTGATAAGATTTCTGGGGATAAACTAAAGACAATGTGTTGGGATATAATACCATATCTGAAGTACCTATTTGATTATTGTTTGGTTGAAGAATCTATACCAAATGAATGGAGAGTTGCTATAGTAGCCCCTGTGTGTAAAGGAAAGGGTGATAGACATAAAGCTGAAAATTACAGGCCAGCAAGTTTGACATGCATTGTATGTAAGCTTTGGGAAGGCATTCTTTCTGATTATATTAGACATTTTTATGAAATTAATAACTGGTTCAATAGAAGGCAGTTTGGTTTTAGGAAAGGTTATTCCACTGAAGCTCAACTTGTAGGATTCCAGCAAGATATAGCAGATATCATGGATTCAGGAGGTCAAATGGACTGTATCACGATTGACCTGTCTAAAGCATTTGATAGGGTGGATTATATGGGAGACTACTGGCAAAAATGACTGATTGGACTAGACAAGAGTGACTGAATGGGTTGCTATATTTCTAGAAAATAAATCTCAGAATTAGAGTAGGTGAAGCTTTATCTGACCTGTAATAAGAGGGGAATTCCTCAAGGCAGAATTATTGGACCTTTATGTTTTTATATATATATATATATATATCTCTCCAATGACCGACGGTTTATATTGGTATTATAAATTTACTCATTCGGGGCAAATATTTCGGTTTCCCTATGGGAATCAACATCTATATCATCTGATGGCCAGGCAGGCATCAATTTATGATAATGAGACAGTCTCATAGTACATTGGCACTGCCAGTAGCTGCAAGTAGCCTATGCAGTGGCCTCAACAGTATGCACTAGCCATGCGTCTTGGTGGGTGTGCTATTTACCAACTGATGAGCCCAACTTAAACACACTGGGGTGAATTAGCTGGAAAATTTATAATGCTCAATAACGGATCATTTATATTGGTATGGTATATGTATCACAGCTATATTAGGAAACCTGTATATGGAATCTGTTATTGCAGAATTTTTTCAAATAGTACGAATCTTTAAATCTAAAATTTTAGAACATAAAAATTACACAAGCTTTCATAGAATATATCTCCTTATATAAATTATGTACAGAAAAATCAATATACAGTGCTTTTTAAAGAAGTATTATCGATGTCAGGCCTTTCAGTATTTAATTTGTCATGCCATTTTAAGCATAAAGTCTTCAACCATTCGACGACACTACCACAAACATGTTTCAACCTGCGATGACATTGTTCGCACAGCAAGAACCGAACAAATTCCTAAGTTAAAATTAGAATTGCCAAGTTCTTTAGAGATAAGTAATAACTTACTCATTAAGAATTGTTTTACATGCAATTTAGTGGATTTGTTTTATTTTTTGTGTTTGCATTATTAAGAACTGTTTAGAATTAGATTTAGATGTGCTGCTAAGAAAACACAAGATAATTATTTTATCTCCCTGTCCCACAGATACTTGAACCCAACACTTTAAAAGGCACAGTTCGAGCAAGTTATCGGCCATTGTTGCTCTGAAAATAGAGCGCTCGGATGTATTGTGTCCATGAACTGTTGCCCACTTTGAGGTGATAAGCTTCTCAAAACAAACCACCTCTCGTCGTGTACAGGAACTTTGTGCCGCCTGAAAGAGCAATTGCGGAACAAATGCGGCACTTTCGAGAAGTACTCGATTGCTCTCGATGAGACTACTGACAAAAGTGCCACGACACAGCTATCTATTTTCGTCAGGGGAGTCCAAAAAGATTTCGCTATAACTGAGGAGCAACTGGACATCATTCCCCTCAAATACTACCACCGGCGCAGATATATTTGCAGCTGTTTAAGACTCAAACGATATGGGCTTATCGCTCGAAAATCTGTAGTGCCGCTACTGACGGAGCACCAGCGAAGTCATTGGATGGGCAAGGTTTTGCAGGCCAGATCAAAACGAAAGTGTGCAATGCTGGATTACCTCCAATGTTACCAGTACATTGTGTTTTACATCAAGAACAATTATGTGCAAAGAACTTTTGCAACTTTAAATATGTTATGGATACTGTGTCCAAATGTGTAAATTTCTGCAGAAAGCAAGGTTTGAACCATCGGCAGTTCAAAGAATTTTTAAAATACCTCGAGGCAGAATGTAGAGACATTCCCTTTCATTGTATTGTGCGCTGGTTAAGTTGCACAAAAATGCTAGCAACTTTTTTTGCAATAATTGAAGAAATTGCTCTATTCATAGAGGTGAAAGGTTCTCCACAACCAACTTTGCAGAATAAACAATGGGTAGCTGACCTCGCTTTCTTGGCAGATATAACGTCTTATTGAATGATTTAAATATTTCAATGCAAGAGAGAAACGAATTGATTATCACTATGTGTGATAGAATTAGGGCTTTCAAAATGCAGAGTTTGTGATTGAAAAGTTAGTTTGAAGCCAGAAATTGACAATTTTCCTTCATTAAAATCATTACATTTGTCTACTTTGGAAAATCTTGGAGACTATCAGACGTCGTCGTCGTTACAGACTTTGCACTCTGAATTCAATGCCCGATTCAAAGAAATTAATGATATGGCACCTCAACTTGAAATATTTGACCCCATTTTCAGCGCATCTTGAAAAATCACCGTCATATTTCCAAACAGAGCTGATAAAACAGTGCAGTGCAATCATAAAGGACAGGTACTACCACTACAGCAGTGATTTAATTTCCTTTTACAAGTCTCGTTTTTATTTTCCACCTAATTCAATACATAAAAATGTATTTTCTCAAGAAGGACATTTTATTACAATATTAAACTAACAGGGACATGTTTCGCTTGTTATATCTAGCATCTTCAGCCTCATTTGAACAACTACCTCAAGGTTAAGTCTTTACATGAACCTTCTTATAAATAATTTTTTCATTAAAATTGTTTTACATCATTAATATATTACCACTAGTTAACACATATTTATGCAACAACTTATGCATGCAAACAAGTTTTCAATTCTAAATTTAAATAAATGGAGAATTAGGACTTCTGTCTGATGCTGACTTAGAGGCTGTACTTAGAACTTCTACTGCCAAATTGATTGTACCCAATATTGGTAAATTAGTTGCCGCAAAACAATGTCAACAATCGACTTAAACGCTAAATGTACATTAAGGCAAATGCAATGCATCTGCAGAATAAATTGTGTGTTTGTGTGTTCACAGAATTGTCATAAGGTTTTCAAGTTGCGCACTGACTTGACCTGTAGTTCTGCCTCTGCCACTTCCCCTCCTTCCCCACACTACCTCACCGGTGCTACAGCACAGCGCCGGAGCTGCTGCCGGGCCGTGGAAGCACCTCAGTTGGAATCGCTTGATCTATGCAATTCCAAATTTTCATTAACATTTCAATCATGAAAAAATAGAATATTAAACATTTCAAAATATATTTTCAATTTTTTTTCAGAAGAACTGTTTAACATATCAGATGTAAGGCTTTTCAGGCGTTTGCTCTATTAACCAGCGTTTCGTCTTAGGTCTGACACTAGACTCGTCAGAGTGGGATGTTACATGTAATAAATATCATTTTTGGTCCGTATTGATGATGTAGATTGAAATAATAACATTAAGTTATTTATTAGACCACCTAATCAATACAAAATCGTCTTGGATGATTTACATAAATTTGTTAGCTAATAGTGGGACATGTTTCGCCTTCTCTGAAGGCATCATCAGCCATAGTCTTAACCTTAAATTAAAAATAAGCGTCTAAATAACATGTAGTGATGAAATGAATTTTAAAATCTTGAAGAGATTTGAAGTAAAATAACATTAAAAATAACAATGATGGTTTGAAAATACAATGTGATGAGATACAATAGTGGAAGTATTAACAAAATTAACCTTAGAAGGCTGCTAAAATAAGTACAATGGAATAAAACAACAGATTGTTATACAACAAGTAGTAAGATTGCATAAAAGTAAAGTTGATAGTAATGGCGGTTATAATTAGACGATGGCGAAAAATCTTATGTAATCAAAGTAAAGAGGAGAGAGTAAAAGTCAAAGTTAGTCGAGAGATCCGAAGTTCATTATGATCTTGAAGATAAAGGATGAAAGTCAGATGCATATGGTGAAGTTGTAGAACACGTTGAGGATATGAAGTTGGTGAATAGAAGTTGAAGAACAGTTTCAAATAGGATCACTATGGACCATCTCAAAATTTGAAGTGATGTTCAAATGTTGTAAATTGTGAGTTTGTAGATATTCTAGTTGAAAAAGCATATACAAGTGGAATCTGTAAATGGAAGCAAGAAACGTAGAGTTAATTGTGTGAAAAGATATTTGAAAAATCTTGAAGTAGAATCGTGTGCACTTACCACTTGACGGTGACAAAGATAGCTGTAATATTATGAGTAAGAAGTATTTGCAACAGTAGACTTCTTGCTACGTGTGTTATAACTGAAGTTTTGTGTTGGAGGGGGATCTGTTTGCGTTGACGTAACTATTAGAGGGGGGCTGCTATTGGTGGGAGGGAAGGAAGAGAGTGTATTACTGCGCGTGTTGTAACGGTGTAAGGCTATTGGAGGGAGCGATGTTCCGGTGGGTGTGGCTATGGGTTTATTGGTTGTATTTGAATTAGAGGTACTAGCGGTGGGGGGAAGGGAGGGGGGTATATTAGCTGTAGGGGAGGTGGGAACTCTAATTGATGTGAGGTTGAAGATTTTTAAGAATTTGTTGGTGAGGGAAGTTGATTCTCGTAATAAAATAAGAATCTGTTCATACAAGGGGCTTTTTTTATCAATAGTGTCATTTAGATTCTTATCTTTATTAAAATGTTGGTCGAGGAAAATAAATAAGTTTTCATATTCTGTCATGAGTTTGCTTTTATCAACTCTTTTTAGGATATGGAGGTCTTGTTCTATTGTGGTGAATTTATGCCCGGTGTCCCTCATATGGTTGGCCATTGCGGAGAATTTGTTGTGTTTTTGGGCATTGTAATGCTCGGCGTATCTGGTAGAGAAGCTGCGGCCAGTTTGGCCAACATAAGAAAAATTACATGTAGAGCATTTCAATCTGTATATTCCTGATCCAGAGTAACTATTGTCTGTGATGTTGATAGAGTTGTGATTGAAGAATAAATTGCGATTAGTGTTTTTTGTTGTGTAGGCTATTTTTATTTCGTGCTTCATTAATGAATTGGTTATCGGGTAAATGCTATGGTTAGTGAACGTGAATTTAGCGTATTTTGGTTTGACGGGTTTTAATGGAGTTAAATTGGTAGCTAGTTTTAGTTTGGTTTTATTGATGATTTTATCAATCATATTCGTGTTAAATCCATTGAATTTAGCTATTTCCTTGATGAATAGTAATTCTTTCTTTAAATTAGTAGAGGACATAGGGATCTTTAATGCTCTATATATTAAACTGTGATAAGTGGCTTTTTTATGTGAGTTGGGATGTAAAGAATCATTTTTTATGGTTGTTGGAGAAAAGGTGGGTTTTCTGTATATTTGGAAGTCGAATTTGTTCAATGCTCGTGTGATTTTGATATCTAAGAAGTTCAGAGAGTTATTGAACTCATCTTCTTTAGTGAATTTAATATTATTATCTAAGTTGTTGAGGAATGATAGTATGTTATTGCTGTTGTTGATTTGTTTATCAATGATAGCTATGGTATCATCAACATAGCGATGCCAAAGACAGAGTCCGTTGATGTTATTAATAATCTTACTATGTTCGAGATTATCTAAGTATATGTCGGCTAGTATTCCAGATAACGGGTCTCCCATCGCTAGACCTTCTTGTTTGTAAATTTTCTTATTGAAGGTAAAATAGTTGTTGTCTAAAACGAAATTAAGTAATTTTAACCATTCATCAATTTCGATTTTACTCAATGCGCTATGTTTCAACAGATTGTTTTTTATGATGTTAATAGTATTGTTGATAGGGATATTAGTATACATGTTGGTGATGTCAAAAGAACATAAAACGTGGTTTGGTTGTAGACTGAACTTATTTAGGGAATTACAGAGTTCGATCGAGTTCTTTATGGGGTTGGAGTTGTGAAATTTGAAGTGTTTTTTTAGGAATTTGTGTAGGAATTGAGAGGTTTTATAGGTAGGACTATTGATACTATTAATTATAGGTCGAATGGGGACATCTTTTTTATGAATTTTGGGCAGTGATCTGACTGTAGGTAATTTTGGGTTCATTACAGTTAATTTCTGATAATCTTGATCATTTAAAATGAAGTTAGAATTTTTCAGAAGGTTCTTTAAGTTACGCTGTATTTTGTTTGTAGGATCTTTGTTAATTAAGGTATAGGTATTGTCTGAAAAAAAGGTTTCAGTTTTATTGATGTAATCTTGTTTGTTCATTATTACTATGGTGTTGCCCTTATCTGCTTTTGTAATTACTACGTTGTTGCTATGGATTTTGGATTTCAGGTTTAGAATTTGTTTCGAGACATTGTGGTTATTATTAGATGTTATCTCATTAATCAAAGTTGGGAGTTTCTTTTTTACTTCATATCGTACGTCATTCTGTTTATCAATTGGGATTTGTTTATCGATATTAGTTTCGGTTTCAGCGATGGTAGTGATGATGTCTTCTGCCTTTTTGTGATTAGGCCAATTATGTTTGATGCCTTTATCTAATAGATTTAATTCTTGGTTAGAGAAGATTGCATTAGATAGGTTGATTGTAGTGGGAATGTTAGTCAAATGGGAAGGGGACACTTTGTTGTTTGTATTTTGGTCAGGAGTTTTACATTTGTTTTCTTGAAGACTAAGTAATTTATGGTTTAGGGTTTTCTGTTTCTTGTCTAATACGTAAGATAGTTTGAGGTCAGTGTACCTTAAAAATGAGCTCCATTCAAGTGGGGGTAATTTCTGAGAGATGGTCAAATGAGTCCTATATAATTGTAAATTTAGTAAAGATTTCTTCTTGTATAATAGTTTAATTTCATTTTTCAACCATATGTTGTTTACTTTCTTTTGAGTGGCATTAGATTTTGAATAGGGATGACTTTTTCTTTGTAAAGATTTGAGAAATTTAGGTACCAACTCTAATTTCAAGCAATCTTTAAGAAACTTGATATCTCTAGAAATCTTGCCTATTTTAATTTTTAGGTTTAAGTACTTGTTAGGTTTTACTATTGCCTGGTTGGCATTGACATTACATGTAATAAATATCATTTTTGGTCCGTATTGATGATGTAGATTGAAATAATAACATTAAGTTATTTATTAGACCACCTAATCAATACAAAATCGTCTTGGATGATTTTACTTCAAATCTCTTCAAGATTTTAAAATTCATTTCATCACTACATGTTATTTAGACGCTTATTTTTAATTTAAGGTTAAGACTATGGCTGATGATGCCTTCAGAGAAGGCGAAACATGTCCCACTATTAGCTAACAAATTTATGTAAATCATCCAAGACGATTTTGTATTGATTAGGTGGTCTAATAAATAACTTAATGTTATTATTTCAATCTACATCATCAATACGGACCAAAAATGATATTTATTACATGTAATGTCAATGCCAACCAGGCAATAGTAAAACCTAACAAGTACTTAAACCTAAAAATTAAAATAGGCAAGATTTCTAGAGATATCAAGTTTCTTAAAGATTGCTTGAAATTAGAGTTGGTACCTAAATTTCTCAAATCTTTACAAAGAAAAAGTCATCCCTATTCAAAATCTAATGCCACTCAAAAGAAAGTAAACAACATATGGTTGAAAAATGAAATTAAACTATTATACAAGAAGAAATCTTTACTAAATTTACAATTATATAGGACTCATTTGACCATCTCTCAGAAATTACCCCCACTTGAATGGAGCTCATTTTTAAGGTACACTGACCTCAAACTATCTTACGTATTAGACAAGAAACAGAAAACCCTAAACCATAAATTACTTAGTCTTCAAGAAAACAAATGTAAAACTCCTGACCAAAATACAAACAACAAAGTGTCCCCTTCCCATTTGACTAACATTCCCACTACAATCAACCTATCTAATGCAACCTTCTCTAACCAAGAATTAAATCTATTAGATAAAGGCATCAAACATAATTGGCCTAATCACAAAAAGGCAGAAGACATCATCACTACCATCGCTGAAACCGAAACTAATATCGATAAACAAATCCCAATTGATAAACAGAATGACGTACGATATGAAGTAAAAAAGAAACTCCCAACTTTGATTAATGAGATAACATCTAATAATAACCACAATGTCTCGAAACAAATTCTAAACCTGAAATCCAAAATCCATAGCAACAACGTAGTAATTACAAAAGCAGATAAGGGCAACACCATAGTAATAATGAACAAACAAGATTACATCAATAAAACTGAAACCTTTTTTTCAGACAATACCTATACCTTAATTAACAAAGATCCTACAAACAAAATACAGCGTAACTTAAAGAACCTTCTGAAAAATTCTAACTTCATTTTAAATGATCAAGATTATCAGAAATTAACTGTAATGAACCCAAAATTACCTACAGTCAGATCACTGCCCAAAATTCATAAAAAAGATGTCCCCATTCGACCTATAATTAATAGTATCAATAGTCCTACCTATAAAACCTCTCAATTCCTACACAAATTCCTAAAAAAACACTTCAAATTTCACAACTCCAACCCCATAAAGAACTCGATCGAACTCTGTAATTCCCTAAATAAGTTCAGTCTACAACCAAACCACGTTTTATGTTCTTTTGACATCACCAACATGTATACTAATATCCCTATCAACAATACTATTAACATCATAAAAAACAATCTGTTGAAACATAGCGCATTGAGTAAAATCGAAATTGATGAATGGTTAAAATTACTTAATTTCGTTTTAGACAACAACTATTTTACCTTCAATAAGAAAATTTACAAACAAGAAGGTCTAGCGATGGGAGACCCGTTATCTGGAATACTAGCCGACATATACTTAGATAATCTCGAACATAGTAAGATTATTAATAACATCAACGGACTCTGTCTTTGGCATCGCTATGTTGATGATACCATAGCTATCATTGATAAACAAATCAACAACAGCAATAACATACTATCATTCCTCAACAACTTAGATAATAATATTAAATTCACTAAAGAAGATGAGTTCAATAACTCTCTGAACTTCTTAGATATCAAAATCACACGAGCATTGAACAAATTCGACTTCCAAATATACAGAAAACCCACCTTTTCTCCAACAACCATAAAAAATGATTCTTTACATCCCAACTCACATAAAAAAGCCACTTATCACAGTTTAATATATAGAGCATTAAAGATCCCTATGTCCTCTACTAATTTAAAGAAAGAATTACTATTCATCAAGGAAATAGCTAAATTCAATGGATTTAACACGAATATGATTGATAAAATCATCAATAAAACCAAACTAAAACTAGCTACCAATTTAACTCCATTAAAACCCGTCAAACCAAAATACGCTAAATTCACGTTCACTAACCATAGCATTTACCCGATAACCAATTCATTAATGAAGCACGAAATAAAAATAGCCTACACAACAAAAAACACTAATCGCAATTTATTCTTCAATCACAACTCTATCAACATCACAGACAATAGTTACTCTGGATCAGGAATATACAGATTGAAATGCTCTACATGTAATTTTTCTTATGTTGGCCAAACTGGCCGCAGCTTCTCTACCAGATACGCCGAGCATTACAATGCCCAAAAACACAACAAATTCTCCGCAATGGCCAACCATATGAGGGACACCGGGCATAAATTCACCACAATAGAACAAGACCTCCATATCCTAAAAAGAGTTGATAAAAGCAAACTCATGACAGAATATGAAAACTTATTTATTTTCCTCGACCAACATTTTAATAAAGATAAGAATCTAAATGACACTATTGATAAAAAAAGCCCCTTGTATGAACAGATTCTTATTTTATTACGAGAATCAACTTCCCTCACCAACAAATTCTTAAAAATCTTCAACCTCACATCAATTAGAGTTCCCACCTCCCCTACAGCTAATATACCCCCCTCCCTTCCCCCCACCGCTAGTACCTCTAATTCAAATACAACCAATAAACCCATAGCCACACCCACCGGAACATCGCTCCCTCCAATAGCCTTACACCGTTACAACACGCGCAGTAATACACTCTCTTCCTTCCCTCCCACCAATAGCAGCCCCCCTCTAATAGTTACGTCAACGCAAACAGATCCCCCTCCAACACAAAACTTCAGTTATAACACACGTAGCAAGAAGTCTACTGTTGCAAATACTTCTTACTCATAATATTACAGCTATCTTTGTCACCGTCAAGTGGTAAGTGCACACGATTCTACTTCAAGATTTTTCAAATATCTTTTCACACAATTAACTCTACGTTTCTTGCTTCCATTTACAGATTCCACTTGTATATGCTTTTTCAACTAGAATATCTACAAACTCACAATTTACAACATTTGAACATCACTTCAAATTTTGAGATGGTCCATAGTGATCCTATTTGAAACTGTTCTTCAACTTCTATTCACCAACTTCATATCCTCAACGTGTTCTACAACTTCACCATATGCATCTGACTTTCATCCTTTATCTTCAAGATCATAATGAACTTCGGATCTCTCGACTAACTTTGACTTTTACTCTCTCCTCTTTACTTTGATTACATAAGATTTTTCGCCATCGTCTAATTATAACCGCCATTACTATCAACTTTACTTTTATGCAATCTTACTACTTGTTGTATAACAATCTGTTGTTTTATTCCATTGTACTTATTTTAGCAGCCTTCTAAGGTTAATTTTGTTAATACTTCCACTATTGTATCTCATCACATTGTATTTTCAAACCATCATTGTTATTTTTAATGTTATTTTACTTCAAATCTCTTCAAGATTTTAAAATTCATTTCATCACTACATGTTATTTAGACGCTTATTTTTAATTTAAGGTTAAGACTATGGCTGATGATGCCTTCAGAGAAGGCGAAACATGTCCCACTATTAGCTAACAAATTTATGTAAATCATCCAAGACGATTTTGTATTGATTAGGTGGTCTAATAAATAACTTAATGTTATTATTTCAATCTACATCATCAATACGGACCAAAAATGATATTTATTACATGTAATGTCAATGCCAACCAGGCAATAGTAAAACCTAACAAGTACTTAAACCTAAAAATTAAAATAGGCAAGATTTCTAGAGATATCAAGTTTCTTAAAGATTGCTTGAAATTAGAGTTGGTACCTAAATTTCTCAAATCTTTACAAAGAAAAAGTCATCCCTATTCAAAATCTAATGCCACTCAAAAGAAAGTAAACAACATATGGTTGAAAAATGAAATTAAACTATTATACAAGAAGAAATCTTTACTAAATTTACAATTATATAGGACTCATTTGACCATCTCTCAGAAATTACCCCCACTTGAATGGAGCTCATTTTTAAGGTACACTGACCTCAAACTATCTTACGTATTAGACAAGAAACAGAAAACCCTAAACCATAAATTACTTAGTCTTCAAGAAAACAAATGTAAAACTCCTGACCAAAATACAAACAACAAAGTGTCCCCTTCCCATTTGACTAACATTCCCACTACAATCAACCTATCTAATGCAACCTTCTCTAACCAAGAATTAAATCTATTAGATAAAGGCATCAAACATAATTGGCCTAATCACAAAAAGGCAGAAGACATCATCACTACCATCGCTGAAACCGAAACTAATATCGATAAACAAATCCCAATTGATAAACAGAATGACGTACGATATGAAGTAAAAAAGAAACTCCCAACTTTGATTAATGAGATAACATCTAATAATAACCACAATGTCTCGAAACAAATTCTAAACCTGAAATCCAAAATCCATAGCAACAACGTAGTAATTACAAAAGCAGATAAGGGCAACACCATAGTAATAATGAACAAACAAGATTACATCAATAAAACTGAAACCTTTTTTTCAGACAATACCTATACCTTAATTAACAAAGATCCTACAAACAAAATACAGCGTAACTTAAAGAACCTTCTGAAAAATTCTAACTTCATTTTAAATGATCAAGATTATCAGAAATTAACTGTAATGAACCCAAAATTACCTACAGTCAGATCACTGCCCAAAATTCATAAAAAAGATGTCCCCATTCGACCTATAATTAATAGTATCAATAGTCCTACCTATAAAACCTCTCAATTCCTACACAAATTCCTAAAAAAACACTTCAAATTTCACAACTCCAACCCCATAAAGAACTCGATCGAACTCTGTAATTCCCTAAATAAGTTCAGTCTACAACCAAACCACGTTTTATGTTCTTTTGACATCACCAACATGTATACTAATATCCCTATCAACAATACTATTAACATCATAAAAAACAATCTGTTGAAACATAGCGCATTGAGTAAAATCGAAATTGATGAATGGTTAAAATTACTTAATTTCGTTTTAGACAACAACTATTTTACCTTCAATAAGAAAATTTACAAACAAGAAGGTCTAGCGATGGGAGACCCGTTATCTGGAATACTAGCCGACATATACTTAGATAATCTCGAACATAGTAAGATTATTAATAACATCAACGGACTCTGTCTTTGGCATCGCTATGTTGATGATACCATAGCTATCATTGATAAACAAATCAACAACAGCAATAACATACTATCATTCCTCAACAACTTAGATAATAATATTAAATTCACTAAAGAAGATGAGTTCAATAACTCTCTGAACTTCTTAGATATCAAAATCACACGAGCATTGAACAAATTCGACTTCCAAATATACAGAAAACCCACCTTTTCTCCAACAACCATAAAAAATGATTCTTTACATCCCAACTCACATAAAAAAGCCACTTATCACAGTTTAATATATAGAGCATTAAAGATCCCTATGTCCTCTACTAATTTAAAGAAAGAATTACTATTCATCAAGGAAATAGCTAAATTCAATGGATTTAACACGAATATGATTGATAAAATCATCAATAAAACCAAACTAAAACTAGCTACCAATTTAACTCCATTAAAACCCGTCAAACCAAAATACGCTAAATTCACGTTCACTAACCATAGCATTTACCCGATAACCAATTCATTAATGAAGCACGAAATAAAAATAGCCTACACAACAAAAAACACTAATCGCAATTTATTCTTCAATCACAACTCTATCAACATCACAGACAATAGTTACTCTGGATCAGGAATATACAGATTGAAATGCTCTACATGTAATTTTTCTTATGTTGGCCAAACTGGCCGCAGCTTCTCTACCAGATACGCCGAGCATTACAATGCCCAAAAACACAACAAATTCTCCGCAATGGCCAACCATATGAGGGACACCGGGCATAAATTCACCACAATAGAACAAGACCTCCATATCCTAAAAAGAGTTGATAAAAGCAAACTCATGACAGAATATGAAAACTTATTTATTTTCCTCGACCAACATTTTAATAAAGATAAGAATCTAAATGACACTATTGATAAAAAAAAGCCCCTTGTATGAACAGATTCTTATTTTATTACGAGAATCAACTTCCCTCACCAACAAATTCTTAAAAATCTTCAACCTCACATCAATTAGAGTTCCCACCTCCCCTACAGCTAATATACCCCCCTCCCTTCCCCCCACCGCTAGTACCTCTAATTCAAATACAACCAATAAACCCATAGCCACACCCACCGGAACATCGCTCCCTCCAATAGCCTTACACCGTTACAACACGCGCAGTAATACACTCTCTTCCTTCCCTCCCACCAATAGCAGCCCCCCTCTAATAGTTACGTCAACGCAAACAGATCCCCCTCCAACACAAAACTTCAGTTATAACACACGTAGCAAGAAGTCTACTGTTGCAAATACTTCTTACTCATAATATTACAGCTATCTTTGTCACCGTCAAGTGGTAAGTGCACACGATTCTACTTCAAGATTTTTCAAATATCTTTTCACACAATTAACTCTACGTTTCTTGCTTCCATTTACAGATTCCACTTGTATATGCTTTTTCAACTAGAATATCTACAAACTCACAATTTACAACATTTGAACATCACTTCAAATTTTGAGATGGTCCATAGTGATCCTATTTGAAACTGTTCTTCAACTTCTATTCACCAACTTCATATCCTCAACGTGTTCTACAACTTCACCATATGCATCTGACTTTCATCCTTTATCTTCAAGATCATAATGAACTTCGGATCTCTCGACTAACTTTGACTTTTACTCTCTCCTCTTTACTTTGATTACATAAGATTTTTCGCCATCGTCTAATTATAACCGCCATTACTATCAACTTTACTTTTATGCAATCTTACTACTTGTTGTATAACAATCTGTTGTTTTATTCCATTGTACTTATTTTAGCAGCCTTCTAAGGTTAATTTTGTTAATACTTCCACTATTGTATCTCATCACATTGTATTTTCAAACCATCATTGTTATTTTTAATGTTATTTTACTTCAAATCTCTTCAAGATTTTAAAATTCATTTCATCACTACATGTTATTTAGACGCTTATTTTTAATTTAAGGTTAAGACTATGGCTGATGATGCCTTCAGAGAAGGCGAAACATGTCCCACTATTAGCTAACAAATTTATGTAAATCATCCAAGACGATTTTGTATTGATTAGGTGGTCTAATAAATAACTTAATGTTATTATTTCAAGAGTGGGATGTGTCGGACCCTACCCACTGACGCTGGGTGTATGCAGGTGACGAAACTCTGGTTAATAGAGCAAACGCCTGAAAAGCCTTACATCTGACATGTTTTTGACATGCTCTATTGGTGAAAAATATCTAATTCCCTCCATGGGAATTTAGAATTTTCTATTCAGAACTGTTTAACATGTTTCCTGCTGCAGTGAATTTTGATGACTATTTTACATTGTATCAGCCCGATGAAGTCTTAACTGATGCGAGGGCTCCATGCCTAAAAAAAAAGTGCACATGAACATGCTCGTAAATTTGATCTAAGGAAGAAAAATACGTAACTTCCCTAATAAATACAAATCTGAGAACTTATATTCGCTTACCTAGAGCAATGTAAAATGGAACAGGTTACACAAGACATTAAAAGGGTGGTGCTCTTTGTATTGAACAACAATATGCCATGTGAAGGCAACATCGTAGGCTTCATTTTCCGTAATCATGCTAAAAAGTTAGACAACAATCTGAGCAAAGGGTAACCCGAAGTGATATACAAGAATATTCCTTCGGGTCATCGGTAGGCCGATCGAAACTAGCAACATGCCTCAATGCTTTACTTCAATAGGAACACGATGTTGCCATTACTTATCAGAAATATGTAACTAGGACATAGTTATTTACTCAGCAATATTGGGAAGTTCATGCCGATGGTACAGAGTAACGTGCTTCCGGACACAGGGTGACCTGAACTGCAAGGAATGTGTTAATTGTATATGAAAAATTTTCTTTATATTTCTACTTTTCTATAGGCAAAATTTCCACGAATTTGTGTGTGATCCATGCATTAGTTTAACATATCTATCTCCATACTGTCCCTTTAAGGCCACAGCCACTTCCTTTCTACTCCTAGCCCTTTCCTGTCCCACCGTCACCATAAGACCTATCTGTCAGTGAGATGTGAAGCAACTTGTAAAGAAAAAGTATACCAGGCAAGGTGTCGAATGGCAATTTTTTTTAAGGAATGGGAGTCAGAAAGCAAGCTGGATGAAAACCAGTGTGGTCATGCTCCAACAGAAATAGACAGTTATGTTTAGGTTTCATAGATCCGTAGAAAGCATATAGCAGACATTAACCATACTGAGGTTTGTAGGCCATTCAGAAATTAAGTTTCCCTATTTCCTGTAAACATTTTTAGCCAGAAAATATGAGCATGCAACAGATGATTTAGCAATCGTATACCAGCCAGACAAGTCCTGCCTGGTGTCGGTAGCACAGCAGCACTTGCTCAAAATGACAGCTCGTATTCTCTCTCCTGCTGCCTGCGATGTTCAGTCTGTTATAAAGTTTCTACAGAAATTGCGATGTCTCATTCAAAACAGGTGTTGTGGTGATCCATGGCAACGCTCAGTGCTCAGCAACTGTTCTGCAGGAGTTCGTCTGGGACGTGTTTGATCATCCATTGTACAGTCCTGATATTACAGTAATTTTCATCTTTTATGCACCTCAACTAATTCCTGTCCTCCCGTCACCATTTTCACACGTATGGTATGAGCTGAAGACGAACATCACATGCTGGTTCCATTCCCAGAAGGCAGACATCTATGACACATACACACAAGCTCATCCTATGATATGTCGAGTGTCTCAATTCTGGTGGTGATTACGTTAAAAAACATTGCTGTATCGGGTGCCAATAAGGTTTTTCATGTAACTTTATTTTAAAAAACAGGGAAACTTAATTTCTGGATGGCCCTCGTATTATGGGATTAAGAGTAAATTATTACAGGAAAAAGAAATTTATGTTTACAATCGGGCTGCAGTGAGAATTGCTGGTAGAATGAGTTCTTGGTATTCAGCAATGCAGGACCTAGTTTATTTTACTCAAGTCCACCAGCAAGCTGGTCAGGAAACCCCCCCTATCTTCTACCTAGGACATGCCACGTGGGAGTTGTAACCTCTTCTCCTGCTATGGCATTGTAGAATGTTCGTGGAGTGCCATTTTTGAGTTTTATTTGATCTTTTGGGCTGTAACAGATCCATCAAACTACGTGTGTCATGGAAGTAGCCTGCTGGGCAGCTTTCCATGACTAACAGTGCTGCTCATAGTGTCGAGAGGCTGGTGGGGCAATTTCACAGAGCAAGAGAAATATTACTACAAACAAATGGGACACATCTATTCCTCTTGCTCAGAACTTGCTGACACATCAACTTACATTGGTCAGTACTTTAAGATAAACCAAAATGGAAATTCTGCCCCATCACAGTGCTGTGATTTGTTTCTTCACACTGACAAGTGCATCACATAAAATAAAAATATCACATGGAGACTTGTCAGGTTTAGTTGAAGAAATGATTTTTCTGCCAGTGGGTCATGCAAAATTTGTGAGACTGGACTGAGTTTCATGAAAACGAAGGACTGCATGTCTTCGTCATTTAAGACATCACTGTCGACTTGAAACTTAAAACTGTCATCAGAAGAGAAACTGGAGAGCTGTTGAAGGGACCCGGAATGCCCTATCTCTGCAATGATAAATTATCAATGTTTGATGCACCTTTTCTCAAAAACTATGACAGACCCATGAAATTTGTGTGTGTTTAGGATACATACCTAGACTAACTACTGAAGCATTATAATTAAAATTGTGCCACAGATTTAATAAATATAATTCTTTTTTAAAATATAAAAAATATAAACTTTACAGAACAATTTTCATTCAGGTGACTATAAATTTGAAATTAAGCAATTAGAGACCTTTGGTAAATGTAGAACACTTGAATAAAACTGAAAGTTTCAAGCTCCTACATTTAGAAGCTGAGAAAAGGTACATTAATAAAAGAGTACACTTACGGGAAAACAACCTTACATGGGTCAGAGCATCAAAAGTCTACCCCATAACTTCGGTCACCCTCCTCTTCAAACTGGTCTGCAAGCTCTTGACAGCACTATGTCATTTTCTGGCTTCCTTGGTTAAATTCTGGAACTTTCAGTCAGCATTTTGGAGTCTTTCTTTGTCGCACCTTAGCATGACCTCAACAGTTCGACACCAGGCGCCCAAAACCAACTTTTTCAAAACCTTACATCTTGTTACATTTCGTTCCTTGAACGTGCCACTGCATCAACTACTCCGAGGTGTAGGGTACAAATACCCACAAACAGTCTTGGGAATCCGACTCCATATGACATTAATGTTTAAAAATTAAATAATTGAAAAGGAGGTTCAACCTATTCAATACTTAAAAGAAAGAAATGCAGTAATCACATTCCTATTTAAATGGGACCGGTTTCGACCTTAATCCAGGTCATCATCAGCCGTAAAAACATGTACAATGTTTATGAATATTGGAGGTCAGTTTCACACTTTGATAGGCATAAAGACACGACACCACATTCTGTGACTTTGTGCATGACAGAATGTGGTGTCGTGTCTTTATGCCTATCAAAGTGTGAAACTGACCTCCAATATTCATAAACATTGTACATGTTTTTACGGCTGATGATGACCTGGATTAAGGTCGAAACCGGTCCCATTTAAATAGGAATGTGATTACTGCATTTCTTTCTTTTAAGTATTGAATAGGTTGAACCTCCTTTTCAATTATTTAATTTTTAACATCAATAATTTCAATACGGAACAATGAAGTTTTTATCTTTAAATCCATATGACATTGTTTACACTGTTTGGATTTCCTGTCCATCTGTGCAGATATTCCTTCAGCAGGCCAGGGTGTGCTAGTCTCTAAAAACAAGCTTTATATTTTCCATCACAGCAAGAGGTAGACTGTGTGGATGGTTATACTTTTTCCAATTATCAAACCACCCACCTCATTACAGAAGTGCTACATTTGAAATACTCATACTGAAACCTTAAAGATAGGCCTAACTCCGTTGGCCATGATCGCTACCAGCTGACTACTTTCCATGCACGAGCTATTTTTAACATTTAAAAAAATACTTCCACTCATCACACAAAAGTTATTTATATCATTTTAAAGCCAAAATTCCAACATTAATTTTAGATCAATAAATATGTATGTCTGGCAACATGGTTGGAAGAGTCCCTTAGATCACATCTTTCAGTCATTTTACCATGAAAAAGAACATACCCAGGGTCATTCCGTGTCAACAAAAATTGGACAGTCCAACTGTAATTGCAAAGATTTGCAAGGCAGGTAATCCTCCTTAGAACCTACCTAAGAAGTTGGAAGTAAAAGGCATGCCTGCAGAAAGGACGAAATATCTGTTTGACAACATCCGAGAGTGCTGAACAGCAGAAACAGGGGATTTATTGTGCCAACGGCCAGGCAACAGTAAGGCGATAATTCTAGATGGTTTGACACCGTGGTTAGCAAATTCGAGTCCCATTGGTCGGAAAGCAAGTAACAAGACTGATTGTGTTCGCAAAAGGAACACCAATATGTAATTAAGAACATTCCAAAAAAAAAAAAAAAAAAAAAAATAGGCAACAATTCAGTTTTGTTAATACAGGATACAAGATATAGTATGACTTAATATAACTTCTTCTACTGCTGTTCCCACATGCATATTTGACGCTGTTCTACAGCTGGATGCCCTTCCTGACACCAACCCCATATGCAGGGATGCAATGACCCCAGCATCTTTCAGTGGTGGATGGTGTATTGCCTGAATATGAAGAGGAAAGTTGATACACACACACAATCCGAGGTAGAAGATTTAATCAGACACGATTAAAATTGCCGGCCCACTCGGGAACAAACCCGGGACCCTCTGAACCGAAGACTTCAAAGCTGGCCATTCAGCCAAGGAGTCTGACATTAGTAATATAAAAATTATTCATTAATTGGATACAGAGGCTCGTTTTCCTTTTGAAAGCAACTGCATTCTACTCCTGTACTGACTTGCTAGGCCTAACGTACAAGAGGATTTTCTTTCAGGGTGGTCTCCCTTAGCCTTTGGCAGTCCCCTGCCTCACTGCAAGGCAGCAGCTGATGAATGTGTTATTTCCCACACAAAGGTCTCATCTTATACAACCTCCTAAAGGAAAACTCTCTCTGCTCACAGCTATTGGTTTTCCCTTAGTTTGCCTGGTTTGGTATCGGCCAGACAGTCTTAGGTAGTACCGTCTACTGTTGCATACAGTGGCAGAATATATTCTGACCTGAGAGTACCTTATTAGGAAGGTCCAAATGCTATATACTAAGTGCAAAAGCTGGGTCAGTATTGGAGATAGTCACTGAATGGTTCTATACAACCAAAGGAGTACAACAGGGAAGTGCCTTATCACCTCTTCTATTCATAGCAGTTATGATACAATTTTAAAGGAACTAAAAGGAAAAGGTAATAAAGATCTTCAGGCTTTGGTGTTTGCAGACAATGTGGCAATATGGGATGAAACAGAGGAGGGAGTGCAAAATAATCTGAATGCATGGTGTAAGAAGTTTGATGATTATGGAATGAAATTTAACCCATCACAAACAGTAGCACTGAAAATCAGCAGACATAATACAAAATGCAACATAAAAATACAGGACCACCAAGTTGTAGTAGTACACCAATTCAGATATTTAGGTAGCATAATGGCTAGTATTAATAGAGCTGATATAGAAATAACAGAGTAACCAAAGGCTCTAACTCTTACAGTATCATTAGACACCTACTATGATATGAGAAGGTCCCAGAAAGAACAAAAATGACCCTGTACAAGTCATTTCATTCCCATCCTTACATATTCTCTGGAAACCTGCACACTAACATCAAAGGATTGTAGTAGGATTCAAGCCTGTGAAATGAAATTTCTTGGAAGTGCCCTTCAAAAGACATGACTTGGTCTTGTGAAAGATGAGATCCGATCTAACCTAGGTCTAAATGAATCGATGGAGAAAGACTTAGGGCATCTAGACTTAAATGGTTTGGGCATGTTGAATGAATAGGACAAGATTACCATGTGCTTATTTCCAAAAGAGGTAGAAGACCAGCCAGAAGACCAAGAGGATGGATGGACCAACTGAGGGAAGACTTTGAGAGAAGAGGATGGAATTGGAAATCAGTCATGGACAACAAAATCATTGAATAGGCAACTTTGGAAGACGCTCGTTTTAAAACGCCCTCGCTGGAAGGGCAAACTGATGATGAATTGGATACAGACTGTAGTTTCAGAATGATCTTTTAAAATATCCGTTATTATTATTATTAACATTACTACTCTTATTGTAATTGTATCCTAATCCTATTTTGTACATCTTAAGACGAAACTTTGTCTTGCGGCACTCGTATACGACCTTTTTCACTTTTTTCAAATTTTGAACATGTTTACATCTTCAATTTGCGGAGAGTAAAACTCCCCAACATTTATGAAAATATTTTAATATGCAAAGCTGCTTCATGCTGTGAAACAGTTTCTTAAATCTCTAATCGGAGTACTAATTTATGACCCGTTTTCCACAGATTTTCTCGAAATTCAATAAATTCTATCTTAGAATTTCAAAGTTACATTAAGTACGGTAATCAGATTATAAGTAGAGGCTTCTGGTTTTCACGAAAATTATCGCAAATTTATGTACTAGTCAAAATATGGTACCGGTATAAGTGCAGGATCAGCCGGCAACGGGCGAGCATGGGCTCCGCGGCTGCTGTTCGTGTCAATCGTGTCTATGACGTCATGCACGATACATGATGTGTTTAGAAAGTCGAGGTTTGCTATCATGGCGGATAATTCGAAGGGACGTGTAGCAACAGCTAAAATGTATCAATTATGGCCTGGTATATTTGGCTGTTTCAGACGACGTACCGTAACAATTCAGACACTCGATTGGATTAGGACTTCACCAGCTGGTTCGTAAAAGAGAAATTAACGGTCCGATATGATACGGCTGACGCGACGTGGCCAAAACTCTACGAGTATGAGGTACGTCCGACAAGTACGAAAAACATTGGTCTGGTTTCGTTAAGTCCGGCTAGTGACAAAACCATTGATCTGAGGACAAGCAAGCCTCCAGGTTAGGGACGCCTTACGAAAACAATTTTAATTCACCGGAAACCACTAATAGTGACAGCTCAGGTTGTGATCAACCGAAAACCACTGAGAGTGATAGGTTCGGTTAGGTGCGACAACATTACCAATTGAGCGGCTGTTATGACTTCAAATTGTTTTAACAACCATTCGCGAAGGAGTGATTATGAAGTACTTTTTACTGTCCTACACTATGACGCTCTTAAGGCTAAGGCCACACGAGCAGTTAATGCTGTTGGAAGTCAGCAGCAAACACAGGAGAAAAAAAAAACCTTGTGTTGCAATGTGATGGGCCACACTTGCCAGTAAATGCAGTTCAAGGTCTTGTTGCTGAAGGGATAGGCCAGAGCCTATTTCTTTCACTGCATAAGCTGTTGGACAGTGGCCACAAGAGACAGTATTTACTGCGTATTTCATTTTCGTTCATTACGTATATAACAATAGTATATTTGCGTAATATGGAGTATGTGGACAGTGAACCTGTCATTCTGGAAGTGGAGAAGTACCCATGTTTGTACAATACGCGTAGTAGCGGCGCTAAGAAGCTCGGGGGAAAAGGGGGCGCAATAATTGAAAATGGGCCTCTCGTTTCCTGATGAGGAAAGTTACAGGTTTATTTCGTAGTGCAAGATTGTATATCGTTACAATGAACAGTAACGACGACATTTCGCCACTTATAACTGATAATAGATCGTGAAGAGTTCAGTGATATCCGGTATTATTTAAAAAAAAATGTCTGGGTAAAACTTCAGGTTCTCGTGAATAAGGACAAATTTACCCTTCGTTGACCTATAATTGATAATAGGATGAATCCATTTTGTGTGTGTGTTGTGTCAACGCCTCCTCACTCGCACAAGTCACACGGATAAAGCAACATTCGCTGCAAGATTCATAACTAGATCGTCAACACACATTCCTTGCTCTGCAGCAACTGTACTACAACTGCATTTGCTGCCGCAGTGTGGCATCCAGCGGCAGCAATTGCCGTGGTACAGTTTTTGCTGCTTACTGCAACTGTATTTACTGCCTCGTGTGGCCTTAGCATATCTGAATACAGAGCAGCGAATCAAAATTTAAAAGGAAATTTACGAGAATGGAAAGTAGGCCTAACTGAAATACGATATTTAAACATTTACCATACCTTATACTGTAAAGTACCCCTTCGCAATTTTTCCAGAAGGGAACGCATGGTTCCTTAAGTTTGAATGGGGGAAGAAAAAAAAAAGAGTAAAATGAATATAATTAACCGAACGCAAATACGCGTAGTACTTTTCCATATCAGATAATTTATGAAAATATAACAACACTACCTACTTCACAGCTATGGGAATATTTTCTTAAGTTCCAATTGGACCAGTTTGACAGAAACCTAGGCCTATTCCAGGTTTCAGTCTCATCACAACGATAAGTTTGTAATTTATAACTAAGCAATATTTTAGCTTAACTGCAAATCTAAGATTAACGTGGAGCGAAATTTTACAGCCTTCAACAGTTAACTTTAGATTATATTCAATCAATTATTTGAAGACTTAAAATATTGTTTAAACTGAGCACATGTATAGCCTTACCGGTTATCTTCTTGTTACGAATACTCGTGAAGCCAACTTCTAGCACTGCGAAGCTGCATGCTGCAAACCAAGGACTGGGCCTCCCAGTGCCGCTTCTTGCAACAGTATCGTCTACGGGTCCAACTCACGGCCGTCTGGATCTTTCACTGCACACCACCTGCGGAACTAGCTTGAGGTTTCATGAATGGCCGTGTGAGCGCTAACGGTGTGGTTTGTATTCGTCGTCATCTGTTGGCATTCAACCAAACTATTGTAATGGCGGCAATAGCCGACGATGTGAATTTCAATTGCGTTCTGTTTATATGCGAATGTAAATTTTTACCACTTTCTACGGTGGTGGTGGTGGTAGTGATTATTGTTTTAAGAGGAAGTACAACTAGTCAACCATCCTCTATATAACACTAATCAGATAGAAAAAATGGAAGGGGTCCGACACTTCGAAAAATGAAGGTATCGGACAAAGGAAGACAAGTGCCATGAAGGGCATGAAAATGAAAGTTTAGATCTTCCCCAATTATTACCATGTTGTGAGATGGACAGTAGGCAATGGTATGATGATAAACGGGGATAAAAGTCAGGCTGTGAGTTTCACAAATAGGAAAAGTCCTCTCAGTTTTAATTACTGCATTGATGGGGTCATTTTGCAGTTGCTCACAATCTTGTAACTTATTTATTACTCTGTACAGAATAACATCATCTGCAAAAAGCCTTATCTCCGATTCAACTTCTTTACACATATCATTAATATATACAGTATAAGAAAACATAAAGGCCCAATAATACTGCCTTGAGGAATTCCCCTCTTAATTTTCACAGGGACAGATAAAGCTTCACCTACTCTAATTCTCTGAAACAGAGCCACCCATTCAGTCACTCTTCTGTCAAGTCCAATTGCACTCATTCTTGCCAGTAGTCTCCCATGATCTACCCTATCAAATGCCTTAGACAGATCAATCACGATACAGTCCAATTGACCTCTTGAATCCAGGATATCTGCTATATCTTGCTGGAATCCTACAAGTTGGGCTTCAGTGGAATAACCTTTCCTAAACCCAAACTGCAGTCTATCAAACCAGTTATTAATTTTGCAAACATGTTTAATATAATCAGAAAGAATGCTTTCCCAAAGCTTACATACAATGCATGTCAAACTGACTGGCCTGTAATTTTCAGCTTTATGTCTATTACCCTTTTCTTTATATACAGGGGCTACTATAGCAACTCTCCATTCATTTGGTAACAACAATCCCTCAAAGTCATGTCCAAGAACACAGTCAGGCCACAGCTTTTCCCAAGCGGATGTGAGAGTTCTCTTGGTGACTCCATCTCAGGCTTTATTGATGATCTTCATGCAGTTCACGATGGGGAAATGATTTCTCCCAAACTCTCTGAGGGTAAGGTTTGTTCCTTCGGCCACTTCGAAGCATCACTGAAATAGTGCTTTGGTATATAGCTTCTTGAAGTTCGAAATGACTTACTGATCCATAGGCTGGAGTAGTGTAGTAATGTTGGGAGGAAGGAACTTAACCTTAACGAACTTGAATTCCTCCAGTAAGTCGTCCTCAAAGCCTCAAGGATGAGCAGGAGCATTTTCCATAACCAGCAAGACTTTGAGCGGCAGATTATTTTCTGAAAGGTATTTCTTTTCTGCAGTACCAAAGATTTCATTCATCCATTCAACAAACGAACAGGGGAGGGGAAAACGTAGGCACACGTGACACTCGTATTATGGAACCTCACTAGCTTACCAAGTTACAATTTATTTAAAATGTTTGCTCGTCTTGCAAAACACTCGTAGACCAAGTTACTTGCATTCCGATGTTTCAATGTAATTTGTACTGGAAAGGTCATGTTGATGACATTGTTGGGAAAGCATACAGATCGTTACACGTCATAATGAGGCTACTTAAAGGATGCAACAAAGAATTAAAAGAGAAATTTACTTAAGTATGGTTTGTCCATCACTGGATTATGCAAACAGTGTTTGGGATCCTCACCACAAATACCTAATAAAACAAATAGAGGCAGAGGAAAGCAGCAAGTTTTGTAACAGGGGATTTCAGGAGAAAAAGTAGTGCATCAGAAATGTTAGAGAAACTTGGGTGGGAAACTTTAAGTAAGAGAAGGGAGAAAAGTAGACTTATAGGATTATGTAGAGCCTATATGGGAGAGGACTCCCTTTACAGATGGAATTATACTGTACTTCACCGCCAGAATGTGATTGTGATGCCCCACGGCAAACAGTTTATCATATTGTGAGCGAGTGCAAGTTGCGGTGCTACCCAGGTATTTCGAATAACTTTCTGAAACCCAAATCTGAAGTTCAACAGTGGATAAAGGATCTGGATATTCAAATTTAATACGATGCACCAAAATTCATATTTCTTGTTTATGTACACATGTATTCTATACAGTTTTAGATACAGTAACTTACTGCCATACACTAAATGATAATAATAATAATAATAATAATAATAATAATAATAATAATAATAATAATAATAATAATAATAATAATAATAATTGTACCAGAGGTACACTTTCTCCATGCATTTGAACTGAGAACCTTTTAGAAGGTCATCTGTGATGTAAACCCTGAACTGTGTATCTAAAAGAGTTTGGACCTTTAATCTTCAGATGTCTCAACTGTCGACTAATGTGTCCCCTCTGATGGGAGGACGGACAATTAATTTGTAAGGGAATTTGCTATTTTTTAAGTTGGTGAACCTTATGTGTTTGTAAATTGTTTCTTTATTATGTGCTGAAGTTGTCAGCACTACCATGGTTTCCTTCTTCCTGAAGATATCAACCAATCAGAAATATTTGTAAATATGTTTGTAGCCAATTAAATTTGGGGGTGTGTACAGGCATTCGGCTGAGAGATTTCTGGAACTTTCCCCTCTGCTATATAAGCTGGGTGTTTTGGGGACTTTTTTTCTGCTTCATCGCTCCAGTCTAGAGTGAATACGATGTTAGTGGAGGCAGGGAAAAATGCCTTGCCCATCGTCGGAAGGCCTACCAGCTCAAGGTAATGGCAGACATTTTTTAAATATGTGTTAGCTCCAGAAAGTGAATTTGAGGGGAATGTTTCAAAATTAATTCTTAATGTAAATTTCTAAAGTTTAACATCACCTTTCAAATGTACATTTTCAGGCAAGTCTAAGGACTCTATTCAAATCCCTGCTGGGAAATATGTAACTTAGGAAATAAAGTGTGTTCACCCTCTATTAATTCCCATTCAACTTGGTAAGGGGGCGACTATGTTTTTCTAAATTGTTAACACTATTTTGAAACTTAATTTTTTTTTCACCATCTAGTCACCCTCTGTAGTAACCCCCTGTGGGTGGGGGCAGTAGAATAACACCCACGGTATCCCCTGCCTGTCGTAGGAGGCGACTAAAAGGGGCCCCAGGGGCTCTGAATTTTGGAGCGTGGGTTGGCGACCACTGGGCCCTTAGCTGAGTCCTGGCATTGCTTTCACTTACTTGTGCCAGGCTCCTCACTTTCATCTATCCTGTCCGACCTCTCTTGGTCAACTGTTGTTCTTTTCCGGCCCCGACGCTATTAGGTTAGCGAGGGCTAGGGAGTCTTTCATTTTCACGCCCTTCGTGGTCCTTATCTTCCTTTGGCCGATACCTTCATTTTTCGAAGTGTCGGACCCCTTCCATTTTTTATCTCTGATTAGTGTTATATAGAGGATGGTTGCCCTGTGCCCAGTTATACTTCCTCTTAAAACAATAATCACCACCACCACCACCACCTCTGTAGTATAGGCTTAGCTCTGTAACTTCGGGCCATGAGCCCATATAGCATTTTAGATGTTTTTCAAAGTGTATGTCAAAAGGAGTGCAAGTGCTTCACCTCCTAGCATTTTGTTCAGGCTGATTTTTCTTAAACCTTTCTCTTTCTGTACATGTAGGCCATTTAGCATGGGCACTTATTGTCCCTGTTTACTTTCGAATTATTTGTAGACAATTGTGGGTCAGACTGTTGAGCTAAAATGACAGTAGACATTGTTTTCAAAGTGATCTAATGTAAAATTTTGATAAGAAACTTATGCCTTTGAAAGGCCGGACTGTAGTAGAGTTTGGAGCTCAGTATCCTAAGGTGTAAATGAGTGGAACATTATGCTCTTTGAAAAAAGGTACCTTTAGAGCTACCATGCTTATTCAGTTGTAAGCTATTGTATCGAAAACCATCTCACTTGTAACTAAATTTTGACTTTAAGTCAGTGGTGATCAGAGCTGATGGAACTCTTCGTTTTTTCATTTAACTATTATTTGTTGTTGTTCATTCAGATTGTTTATCAATGTTTAAGGTCAGAAAAAAGAAAGGAAAAAAATAAAATTTCAAATTTTAGTGTTTTAAATTATGCTTTCATATTTTATCTGTCCACCCACTCACGCTCGCACCTTCTTACACCTCTGCTATCCACGATATTTCCGTTATAATAATAATAATAATAATAATAATAATAACAACAACTTGATGCAAAATATTTTTATGAAAATGGTATGAGGAAAGCGCTTTGAATAAAGTTGGTCCCCACCACCCAAAAGTTGTACATCCCGGAAACCTCTATCACAAGAGAGAAAGGAAAAGAAAATTTTAGCTGGTCACAAGAGATATTGGGAATAAAAGGGAACTAGTCATAAGGGCTCCCTAGTGGGGTTAAATTAATAATAATGAATATTATTCCTGAACATTTCCTGTGATCGAAAGAGTTGGCCGTGCAGTTACGGTCGCGTAGCTACGGGTTTGCATTCGGGAGATGGTGGGTTCGAATCCCGCCGTCTGCAGCCCTGAAGATGGCTTTCCGTAATTTCCCATGTTCATACCAGCCAAATATTGGAACTGTACCTTAATTAAGGTCACGGCCGCTAACTTCCCAGCCCTTTCCCACCTTTCTGTCGCCGAAAAGCTTAGTGAGGCGTTAAACCACTAGAAAAAAAAAAAAAAAACACTTTTTCCTGTGATAGGGGCCTTATCGCCTGCTCATGATACTGGAATTATTTCAATCTCAGTTTTCCTGCTTGGAACGATTGATGGTCGACATTACCTTATACTGAATTATTTATTTCCGAGCTCCTGCTTTGCTGGAGAATATGCATGCCCGGTGATGTTTAGATCAGACCTTGTGGCCTTGAATAAAAGATGACGACTGTTTAAAATCATCCTCGGTTAAATTCCCCACGGAACATGCCAATCGTGATATGTACAAGGCAAGTAACATTGAAGCTCATTTCTCGTATGGACGAAATAATGCAACTCCATTATGACTAAAGCACACAAACTTATCAGCGGGTAATTATGGAACGTTTGGAAATTAATGGGGCAGTCTGAAGAAGTCTACCTGCGTCTGGTTTTAGATGCGCAAATTGAGCAAAAGATTATCCGTGAGTGTTGATTGCTGTAGTACTCCGCGTGCGGAACTCTGCCGTCATGGTGTACAACTTAGAAATAACACAAGAGACAAAATACTTTATGTCTGCTGACTAAGTGAACTTCGTGTTAAGTATGTTAAAACCATAAGGCAATTCGTAAGCAATGCAAACTAGAAATCCTACGGTACATTACCTAAGTCTATAGATAAAGTGCATAAATGACTGGATTTTACTATATACCTACTGTAAATGAATCAAAAATGAGACTGAACTGTTTCTATAACATTTTGATGTACTGTAGTCTACAAATGCTAATTTCAACGCACTTCAAAGCATACAACTCTTTAACCACACCAGTATACGTAGATACATGTATCAGGGCAAAGTACGATACATAGGTCTATACTGTCAGTCTTAAGTCTGTAAAAGTGAGAAGGAAGGAAGGAAGGACAAGTTTTTGGTTGCATTCCATTTGCTCAATATACATATCTGAAATCGGGATCATTTTGATTTTTTCTCAATCTGCCATCCTTGAAAAATTCCGCCCAGTAATAAATAATAATGCGATAGTAAAACCATCTCCTCTCTACGCCTCAGTGTGTCTCGGGATGACCAGGAAAGACCCTCTCAGGAAACTAGAACTCAAAGAAAGAAAGAAAGAAAGAAAGAAAAAAGAAAGAAAGAAAGAAAGAAAGAAAGATCCTGAGGAGAATACAGGGATCCGTAAGAGTAGAGGGAAGCACCTGCAGAATTCGGCACAACGATGAGCTAAACAAACAACAGAAAGACATCGTTACTTGTATAAGAAAAAGGCGCCTGGTCTTCTATGGGCACCCAACCCGCAATAACCCCTGCAAACTGACCAACAGGTTCTCCGCTGTGGCAGGTAGAGGGAAGACATCCAGGAACAAATGGATCTCTTCGGTCAAGTCGGATCTGGAACAACTGGGGATACCGCATGAGTCCATACAAGACCGCCCACAGTTTCGGCAAGTCATCCAGCGGGGAATTTTTCCAACGTCATTTACGAGTATGAAGAACACAGGGACCAGCAGACTTTTGTGGACGGAGGAAAGAAAGCAGGCTCATAGCCAGAAAATGAAGGAATACTGGAAAAGGAGAGAACAGATGGCCCAAATGACGAAAAGATAGGAGCCCAGTGGTCCTCATTAGGCCCAAACGACAAAAAAGAAGAATGTTATTGGTTTTAGGTCCTACTACTTTTACGAATTTTGGAGATGCCGAGGTACCGGAATTTTTCTCTTACGTGCGAGTAAATCTATCGAGACGAGGGCGGCGTATTTGAGCACCGGACTGCACTGCGTTTGAGCTACCTTGGCCTGTCGTGCAGTATTAACAGGTCGTGTGGTAGTGGGGATCAGGACAGTTAAAATGAGGGTAGGAACCAATCCCCTTAACTGGCAATTTTCATCCGTATTCAAATGGAGCAAGTAACAATGTCATTTCACAGGAGCTCTGTGGGTCTAATGTCCGGCTCCATGGCTATATGTTTAGCGTGCTGGCCTTTGGTCAGTGGAGTCCCGGGTTCGATTCCCGGTAGGGTCGGGAATTTTAACCATCATTGGTTAATTTCGCCGGCTCGAGGGCTGGGTGTATGTGTCGTCTTCATCATCATTTCATCCTCATCACGACGCGCAGGTCGCCTACGGCCGTCAGATCAAAAGACTTGCACCCGGCGAGCCGAACATGTCCTCGGAAACTCCCGGCACTAAAAGCCATACGCCATTTCATTTCATTTTTTGTGGGTCTAATGCCACCACGTCGTCTTACATCGTGGTTTTATAAAACTTTCTTCAAAAACCGGGTGTCGAATTTTTACACAAATGCAATACTCCCTTCACTCACATCTTCGTTCTAAATTTAAAATGAAACAGATTAAGCAGAAAGGCCGCGGAATTCTGACAAATTATGGCTGCAAAACTACATTAATTTTCATTTCACGACTTGAGAACCCTATACCCTGCCCTTATACCACTTCTGCTTCTACAGAGTACCAGGTACTCAGGGGAAAAGTTTACAACTATTGCCACGTTTACTATTTCGCTGCCCCATCTCTCTCCCTTATGCACCCCCTCTCGGGCAATAAAGCCGGAACTGAAGGTCTTTGTATCAGGATTATTGTCCGCAGATGCAGCAAGCAGAAAATGCCGGCGTTGATTTTTGGTGGCTCAGTTTGCGGGTTCTTTGTCGGTCCCTTCATATATTTATGTCCTTTGTCAGTCAGCAATACCTTACTTTGTCTCATTTGATTCTGAATGAAAATTATGAGTTGTTGGTTGGTTCCTTTCCTCATTTAATAGTCCTGATTCCCTTTATAATCGCCAGTGATTAGTGGACTGAATATTTACCTACAATAAGGTACTGTCAAACTTTCAGGCCACATTCCTTACACGCAGAAGAAGAAAGTATGTTATATGGACAAAATATAACGGCATGCTAAGTTCTTCAGCTCGCGAACCTTCACATTATAGAAACAACTATTTTACTGAGTTTCTTGCGTTAATAATAATTATTGCATGCCGTAACGGGTAAAGTCAAGGGTCAAGACTCAACGCGACTCTCTCTCTGTCCAGCCCTGCTCAAGTGTGTAATGATGTAACCCTCTTGTTGGCCTGCTATATTATCTCTATTTTGGGCACGGTGACTTGCTTGCTGTAAGCTTATCACGTTCAGTCTCCTGATCTGAACCATACTTGAGGATGGTGTATGTCCTCTGGGTCTTCGGCCGTTTACTTTTTCCTCTATAATGCATCTTTCTATTGCCTCTGGTTTCCTGGCACTATTGCCAAAGTATCTGCTTTGGTTTTGGCTGATAATGATAGACAGTTTTATTTCGACGTCAAGCTGTTTCAGAATCAGCCCATTACTTCGGTGTGTCGTCTAAGGAATTCAAGTAATTCGAAGTAATCTCTTTGTCAATTCTCCGGCAATGTGCTTTTCATCGTCCAAGTTTCCGCTGCATAGGTCGCAATATGGAGTTCGAACAAGAATGAGTTTCGACTTGGTAGTAATGCAGATGTCCTTCCACATACGAGTAAGCCTTGCTGTTGGATTCCTCGCCATTGCAATATGCCTATGCTCCCTCTGCGGATCAGTGGTAGAGTGTTGGTCTCCGGATCCTAAGATCGTGGTTTGGCAGAGGTAGTCGGGTTTTTGAAGGGCGGGGGGAACAATAGTCTATTCGACACTCCATATCATACGATGTTGGTGTGTGACAGATCTCTGGTGAAACATTTGATGTTCACTCCAGCCATAGTTCACCCAAAAGAAGTCCATTTCTCTATCGTCTGGTAATATAATAAAATTAAACGTCGAGACTGACAAACATGCAGCCTAAATAATGCCAGAACAAAAAAATACCTGCACACGGAAATTGAGTCCATATGATTGTTATTATCAATAAGGATCTCAAGCTCACAGCCTCCAGTGTTAATGACAACTGATCCCAGTACTCGAAGCGACTGATGACCTCTAATCCGCAATTCTAATGCTGTCAGATCTGCTGTTTATGAGGCAGTCTACCATCATCATGTTGTGAATATAGGTACGTTCTGCTCCGTTCGTCTAGCTTCCGCATTATGGTTTCTTTTTATTTCGAATAGGCCTTCTTAGCACCAAGCTTGTTCAACAGTTGGGCTTTGATCTTTAACCAGTATTTTGTCACATCTTCTCCCGGTGTAGTTCCTTTCTTTTCTCCGGCTAGAGGATACCTTTCTTCTCCACTGGTTTTTCCTGAAAATAATGGCCTTTCTACAGGATGTTTTCTAGTTGATGTTCATCTGCTGCTTTTATCAGAGTATAATAGTCCCTCAAAAATGGCGGCAATGGAAGCGAGACGTGACATTAACTCATATAAATGGCAGTGCTAATGTGATTATGAAAACAAAAGAATATGACAACAAAATAAATATACTGGTTTTTGTTTGCGGTTGCTAGAGGCCGGTTGCTCATAGTAACAGGATAATAAAACATTCATTCTTGTGCTGAATTTGGTGAAAGGCGGCTGTTCCGGTGCGACTTCTCTTCAGACTATAATATTGTGAGTAAGCAATTAGGAACACTTCAACATTTGTAACGCTATTTGACTTGTGGCTTCCATTCTGATACTAGTTTGATTAATTTCACGATAAGAATCAGTAGAATTATTATATTAATCACTTTTTGATTTCATAGATTACAAGGATGAAGGAATAATAATAGTGTTTCACAAAATTTAACTTACGGTACTACGAAAGACAATGGACTAGAAAAAAGTATATATCTAATGAATAATAGAATTTATTTGAAATATTCTACAGTTATGCGCAGAAAATGTATAATATAGTCCTCAAGACGGAGCATTTATGTTGATGTTAAGGAGTCTACTGTTGGTTTCAAAAGCATAGATACTCAAGTAAAATGGAGTCGGGGGAGGATATATTTTCAGAGTTAATTTTGGTCCTCCCGCTTTTTTTTTTTTTACGTCGCACCGACACAGAAATGTCTTATGGTGACGATGGGATAGGAAAGGCCTAGAAATGGGAAGGAAGCGGTCATGGCTTTAATTAAGGTACACCGGGTGAGTTGGTCGTGCGTGTAGAGGCGCGCGGCTGTGAGCTTGCATCCGGGAGATAGTAGGTTCGAATCCCACTATCGGCAGCCCTGAAAATGGTTTTCCGTGGTTTCCCATTTTCACACCAGGCAAATGCTGGGGCTGTACCTTAATTAAGGCCACGGCCGCTTCCTTCCAACTCCTAGGCCTTTCCTATCCCATCGTCGCCATAAGACCTATCTGTGTCAGTGCGACGTAAAGCCTCTAGCAAAAAAAAAATAATTAAGGTACAGCCCCAGAATTTGCCTGGTGTAAAAATGGGAAACCATGGAAAACCATCTTCAGGGCTGCCGACAGTGGGGTTCGAACCCACTATCTCTCGGATGCAAGACATAGCTGCACGACCTAACCGCACGGCCAACTCGTCCGGTGGCCATATTTTAAAGAACTTTTTTTTTCTTGTGAGAGTGTTAAAGATGGAAGATTGAAAATTCTACTGTTTGTTTTTGTGATCTTTCCACATAGGTACGTCGATGGACTACATTTTTATTTTCATGTTTTGTGCTTGAATTATACATTTTCAAATATATGCTATAATTTTATATTCATTAACCGGACATCATTTGATATAAAGCATAAATTA
The DNA here is from genome assembly GCF_040414725.1 of Anabrus simplex. Classification (NCBI taxonomy): domain Eukaryota; kingdom Metazoa; phylum Arthropoda; class Insecta; order Orthoptera; family Tettigoniidae; genus Anabrus; species Anabrus simplex. The sequence goes on along the minus strand of NC_090278.1, from coordinate 84,840,168 downwards.
ATTAATTAATTAATTAATTCTAAAACTGTCATGCTAAAATCCGTATAACAAACTATTCTATTACTTCTGCAAGTTTCATTTGAGAGTCTTCTATAGGTTCTGAGAAAATATTCCTTTATTGGGGAAAATTGTAATAATTGATTTATTGCACCTAATAGCCTTTGTTCCAAAAACAATTACAGTGAAAATGAAAATGAAAATTTTAACGTGCAGAAAACTAGTTCTAAAGTTGCATACATGTATAGAGCCACGCCCACAACTTTCATAATTGAAAAATGAATTTAACTAGGTCTATTTAGAATTGGACCTTGTTCACATACGGTAAAGTGGCTTCAATTGAAGCTGAATATTTGAATTACTTTTTCACCTAAAAGTTCATATTTTGACGTATATTCCAGCTCCCCTTAAACGTTGATGAAAGACGAATTATTTGACCTATCTCAAACCTAACTACACCAAATTATAGGTTTCCGCGGTTAGGCGGTGATATAAAATTGTACTTTACCTATCCGACACTTTCAATCGGAACGAGATATAAACCTGATTTATTTATTTATTTATTTATTTATTTATTTATTTATTTATTTATTTATTTATTTATTTATTTATTTATTTATTTATGCCGTCTACGGACATACCTCGACTTCACAATTCATCTTCTGCTTATATAATAACTGAAATGCGTACAAGTGTGCAAACGTAAGCGTTTTAAGAACGATAGTTATCAACACTGGATTTTGCGTATTCAATAGTTGACTTTGCCCTTTTATTGCATACCTCGCTGTGGTACCGTTCACAAAGTTTACCACACATACCACATATGCACGAATCCATGGGTTCGTGGTACAATTTGTTAGAGCACCATTAAGATACAGACCTATTGAAAATTTACTAACACTAATGTGTGCCATAACCCTAAATAATATGGTTTTGGCACCATTTCACCATGGCGTGCATGACACTTCGTATTTTCTCCAGATTGGTGGAACTATGTCACATGCATAGACGTTTATGTCCTCACTCCTGTCATTTATTTTTCTTAAGATTTCCTCCACTGTAAGAATGAATAATAGAGGGCTCATCGAATCACCTGAAGTACACCGTTTATCTGCAGAATCGGTTGTGAGTAAGAGAGGCCGTCTACTATTCTTACTGCGTTATGACGGAGTATTGCTCTGATGATTCGGGTCCATGTGCTTTTCTTTTCCGTAAGTGTTCTCAAGTTTTGTTATTAGTGCTCTATCAGATCGAAGTCTTTAGTAAAGTCTATGAAGACTGCGGCGAACTTACCTTTCTAATCGCATGTCCTATGTCATCTAGTAATAGTTCTACTAGTAATATTGATCTTCCGTTTCTGAATCCAAACTGAGCATTAGGGAGCGTCTTATCAATAGAATGTTTAATCTTTTTTTATTAATGTTATAAATAGTTGAGCGCTCTGTGGGTGGGGGTGGTAGAATAATGCCCACGGTATCTCTGCCTGTCGTAAGAGGCGAGTAAAAGGAACCCCAGGGGCTCTCAACTTGGGAACGATGATTGGCGACTTTGGGGCCCTAAGCTGAGCTCTGGTTCCACTTACTTGTGCCAGGCTTCTCACTTTCATCTATACTACCCGACCTCCCTTGGTCAACTCTTGCTCTTTTTCGACCCAGACTTAGGTTTGCGAAAAATAGGGAGTCTTTCATTTTGACGCCCTTCGGGGCCCTTGTCTTTCTTTGACCGTTAGAAGTATCGTCTCCCTTCCATTGATTCCCCTCTGATTACTGTAGTGTTAGTAGAGGATGGATGCCCAGTTGTATTTCCTCTTAAAACAACAGCAACAATAACATAATATAAATTATTATTCTTATTATTATTATTATCATCATTATCACTACATTCATTCAACTTCGCTAATCGGCCAACTAGGGACCACGATAAGCCTCACTTTACATTCTGGCATTTGTTCATTTTTCGCTTGATCCACATCGTCTTCATTAGCTCACTGTGTTTAGCACGACGTTCTTTTGTCAATTTCGCAACAGTTACCCGTTTTTCGTCGCGGAAAGTCCCAAAAGTCTTGATGGCTGCTCTGAAAAGATTTCGGTCTTGTGCATCTTCTGCTTGTATGCCCAGTTCTTTAAGATCTTTCTTGACCTTAACGTACCATGGCATTGCCGTTTTTGGTTTTGAGTCAAATATACTGAAGATACGTTTCGTCCATCGAGAGTAGATCATCCGTCGTATACGACCGTAGAAGCGAACTCTGCTTTTACGCATTGTGTCCGTGATCTTTTCCATCTTAGAATATATTTCCTGCCTGATTTTCTAATGCAGATGCCATTTTTGTAGTTTGGGCCAAGTATAGTGTGTAGGATCTTTCTTTATTTCCTCTCTAAATCCGCAAGCAAACATTTCTCGGACAGGATAAGGCATTCAGATGCATACAGCGATACTGGTTTGATGGCAGTGTTGTTGTGACGAATTTTTGTGTTCAGGGAAAAGCACTTTTTGTTGTATATGTTGCGGGTGGTTCGGAAAGTGACTTCCATTTTCTTGATTGTTGCTGCTATGGCCTATTTGTCAAGTCCATTTTGCTGGATCCATTCCACAAGGTATTTAAATTTATTAACACGGTTTATCGTTCCATATTTGGTGTTTACTTATGCCGTATCATCTTTGATGTTCGACATTACTTCTGTCTTTTGAAAGGAAATTTGTAAACCTGCTTGTTCTGCTACTTCCTTGAACACATTGATCTGTTCTGTGTCATTTTCGAAATTTTCTGTCATTAGGGCTATATCATCAGCTAACGCTAAACAATGCATTTCCACTCCGTTTTTCTTTGTCCCATTCCTTAAGGGTTTGTAAAGGTTTCTTTCTTTTAACGTCTTTCGCTACTTCTGTAATTCCTTCCCAAGTATATTATTATTATTATTATTATTATTATTATTATTATTATTATTATTATTATTATTATTATTATTATTATTTTAAGAGGAAGTACCACTGGTCAACCATTCTCTATTAACACTAATCAGAGGGGAAAATCGTAGAGGACCGACACTTCGCAAAATGAAGGTATCGGCAAAAGAAAGGGAAGTGTCACGAAGGAAGGAAAATGAGACTCACTAAGCCTCGAAAATCTAACACTGTCGGGGTCGGGAAAGAACAAAAGTTGACCAAGGGAGACCGGATAGGAAACAATGTCAGACTCAGCTAGAGGAACCGTGGTTGCCAATCTACGCTCCCAAGTTGAGTCTTCCTGGTTCCCCTTTTAGTCACTTCTTATAGCAGGCAGGGGATACGATGGGTGTTATTCCACCAACCTCACCCACAGTGGTTACGTGGTCGAGAATAGAGCCGGAATAAACATGTGGCGGCGAAGGGATTAAGAAATTTCCATTCCTTTAATTGAATAAATATTTTGAATTAGTTACGCTGAAAGTAATGAAAACACGAAAGTGACATGAAAACTTTGCTAGGGAGCAAAAATGAAAGTTCGTTTAGTCTCACTTAGCGATGATAGCCAATTTACATCTGTATACTAAAAAGCACAAAATGATGTTATACATATTTTTCCTTGCAGACTTTGATATCACCCCTGTGAAAAATATTTCAGTTATTTCCTAAAGACTCGCGTTCTGTGAAGTAATTGCAGACATGTCAACTCCCCCGATTTAAGCGGGAGACTCCCTATATTAGGTCCTTGCTGCATCTCTCCTGATTGCAGAGACATCTCCCGATTTTGAAAACAGATTCAGTGTTCCTTTATTTTTTGAAAATCCCAGGTTTTTCCTCGTTCTTTACGTAGCTGGAGAGAATTGATGTTTAGTGAGCTCTGGCAATGTTGGGATATGCCACAAAAAAAAAAAAAAAAATCCTCCTGATTTTTAAAATTTAAATTGTCTGTAATGTAATTGTAATGTTACTGATGTTGAAAAAGTAGTTAGTAATTGTAATTGAGTAAAAATAGTCTCAGATGACTGTAATTGAGCCCAGTTACTTTTATTCTGTACTTTTCCCATCACTGTGCATACCCATTGATGGATATCGGTGACCACATGTTTCATTTATATCCAGCTTGTTGCTGCGTGTAACATACTGTCGAAAGTACGTAGTCCTGTCCAGAGCACCTCTCACAATTTTGCGACGTAATTCTTGACCCTAGCAATACCAAGGTAGTTTTTGTCCCGTGTGCTACCAACCGGGGAGGGGCGGGGGGATCTGAGGAGCCCGCTAAGAAATGTTGTTTACTTTATTTTAAATCATAAGTGAGGTAGGCCTATATAACCGTTTCTACATGGACATTAGAACGTCCCTTTTCCGCCCTGAGAAGATTAAAACTTACCTGCGCCGTGCCACGACGCAAAAAAAAAAAAAAAAAAAAAAAAAAAATTGAATGACATCGCAATCATGCATGTCCATAATAATAATTTTTAAAAAATAACAAATTGAACCTCAAAACTGTGGCGAACATTTTCATGTACCGATAGACTGTTCGAACACTTTCTTTATGAGTGAGAATTAGAAATTCCGCAAACATTTTAAATTGTGTACTAAAGACGTACGACTTTTAATTTTTCTTTTATACTATAGTAATAACAAGAGCCTAATTTGAGGCATTTTACCTTTAAAAACTCAGTTTGGCACCATTATATCAGAAAAGTAGACGCAGGAATTTCTTCGACTTCGATCCTTTTAATTAAAATATATTTAGTAAAAATCTCTTATTTGTTCATGATTAAAACACACCTTTACCTTTTATGTGGATTTTTGTTTGTACTCATTCATTATTGTTGAAAGAGCGCCTTATAAAAACAATAGTTCATGTTTTCCATAAAGTATTGCTCATTCATATACACCTAAAACTTATATTTTCCTGAAGGTTAAATTGCGACAATTTCCGAGGCCTTTCACCCTTTCTGGACTGTGAGTTAGAGCACCCCTACTAATTTTCAAAACCCGACGCCCTTGGTCCTGTCCACTGCTTTATGTCATGTATCCACGATATTCTTATTCGCCCTCTTCCTCTACCTTCAACCTTCCCTTGTATAATCAGCTCCAAACGGTGTATTCCATAATGAGACCAGATCAATATTTACAGTTACACACTTCAAATATCTGGGCGAGATGGTACAAACATCTTGCACACGAATGACAAAATCAGTGCGGAAATAAAAGTAATGAATGACACAAAGCATCTCAACAGATTGTCTTTTGGAACAGCCATAAAATTATTCCACGTAAAAATATCACCTTTCGTGACATATGGCCTGCAAATCATCTGGCACGTAAAAGAAGTTGGGAAAGGTGAAGCAACGTTTCACAATGGCATGTCCTTGTCGAAGTTCACCATACCATCCCGTTTGATATACGTATTGGCCAGAGAAGAATATTAGGTTGAAGAACTGCGGCTTACAATGCTTCTTCCAGCAACAGCCGGGTACAAGACTGCTCTGCAAGAGCTAATGACAAAAAGGAAATGAAATATGGATTGACTTCTATGCCACCGATGCTATGATACTTCAGCACTGGAATCAATCAATCAATCAATCAATCAATCAATCAATCATTGATTTGTCCTCTTGAATTCCAACTTTACTGTATCTTCATATTGTGATCTTTCCAAAAAGCTCCAGTCAAGCTTATCCTTCTACTTATGTCATTCCACGCCATCTCTCTACTGACAACTCGGAACATAGGCCAACCACTTAGTCGAGCATCTCGTCACCCCAGCCCAAACTTCGCTACATTTTCGTAACACTACTCTTTCTGTGCTGCGTGCCCGCCTGGTGGCCATGATCGTTAAGGCGCTGAAGTCTAAAAACGGTCTAACACCGAGGTTAGCCGGTTCGAGTCCCGTTGGTCGAAAAAATTTTCACCATCAGAATGTTGGCCGGCAGGGTAGGGGAGGTGGTGGTATACAATTTCTAATCACTAGATTGCGTGCCAAAAGCCTGAATTAAATTCCAAACCTCTCCGCAGTGCTCATATGGAGTGAGGGCATATGACGCTGTTGATGGTGATTCGTCCGTCGGATGGGGACGTTAAGCCTTGAGCAGACCCCTTGGTGCTATTCGACAGGAGTAGGCTATGTGCCGGCACCGGGTTTCACCCTCTCCCTACTATCATATATCACGTCATTCATTTCATCTCGCATTAACCCCTCTGATGAGGTTGACGTCAGGAAGGGCATCCGGTCATAAAAACCGCCACGACAAATTCATCTCACCTCATACCCGACCCCGTAGGGAAACGGGACAAGGGTTGGACAAACAAACTCTTTTTGTGCTGCGTCATATGATGACCAGACTAGCAGTGCATGAATTTCACCGTTTCACCAACTAGGATTAGATTGTGTTCGCGAACCCTGTGGGACGTTGTGTGGAAGATATCACGTATTGTAAAGAGAGGCAAAACTCTCTAAGAAGGTCCTGCACCGCACAATGACAGTAATAAGAATTGTCTGTATTCTGTTCCTGAAATGAAATGAAATGAAATGGCGTATGGCTTTTAGTGCCGGGAGTGTCCGACGAGAAGTTCGGCTCGCCAGATGCAGGTCTTTTGATTTGACTCCCGTAGGCGACCTGCGCGTCGTGATGAGGATGAAATGGTGATGGAGACGACACATACACCCAGCCCCCGTGCCAGCGAAATTAACCAATTAAAGTTAAAATTCCCGACCCTGTCGGGAATTGAACCCGGGACTCCTGTGACCAAAGGCCAGCACGCTAACCATTTAGCCATGGAGCCGGACTTATTCTATTCCTAGGCATGTCCCAGAAACAGCTTCTGATCTCTATTCATAAGTTTCAGGACTACTTCATTAGTTCCCCTCGCTATCAACGAAACCTACGGCAAGTCTACATTTCGAAGAACTCCACCTTTTTCGTTGTAGTAACTTATAGCGTCCATCCCTCAACACCATACAGAAGTATAGACCAGATGTCACGTTTTACTAATCTTACCCTAAGATTGACGTCCAAATCAGTACATTTAAGGATTACCTATCAGTTTCATAAAATTACTACAGGCGTTCTCTTATGTGGCATTTTATCCCCGTATCTGACGCCCGTCGCCACAAAGCCATGTTCCAAAGTATTTAAATTTATTCACTCTTTCTGTTGGTGAAACATTGAGTGGTAGACCAACAATGGTAAGGAATTCTGGCGCTAGTGTGACATTCATCAGTGTTGTTTTATTGATGTTACACTGGCGAAATAAAACAATGTTGAGTGTTCTTAAAAGGATTTCAGAATTACAGACTTTTATCATCATTGCTTAAAAAATTGTGGAATGGGTTTCTCAGTACTATGAAATCGGATGAAAGTCTACTTAGCAGCGTTATATGACTCTTTTCTTAATCGATATTTACGAAAAACATACTTGATGTTTGGGTGGGAGCGGTAGAACAACATCCACGGTATCCTCTGCCTGTCGTAAGAGGTGACTAAAAGGGACCCTAGGGGCTCTTGGCTTGGGAGTGGTGGTGGCGATTGTTGTTTTAACTCAAACTCATTCGTCTACGTATGTCATTGCACACCATATCTCCACTGACAGCTCGGAACATAGGCTACCATTTAGTCGAGCAGCTCGTCTCCTTTCCTCCAAGTCTTCCCAGTCCAAACTTTGCAACATTTTTGTAACGCTATCGTACTCTTTGTCGGAAATCACCCACAACAAATCGAGCTGCTGTTCTCTGGATTTTGTCCAGTTCTTGAATCAAGTAATCCTGGTGAAGGTCCCATACACTGCACTAGCTGGGGTCTTACCAGAGACTTATATGCCCTCTCCTTTACATCCTTACTAAAACCCCTAAATACCCTCATAGCCATGTACAGATATCTGTACCTTTTATTTACAATCCTATTTATGTGATTACCCCAATTAAGATCTTTCCTTATATTAACGCCTAGGTAGGCCTACTTACAATGATCCCCGAAAGGAACTTTCACCTCATTAGCGCAGTAATTTAAACTGAGAGGACTTTTTTTTATTTGTGAAACTCATAACCTGACCCGTTTATCATCATACCATTGCTTACTGTCCATCTCACAACATTATCGAGGTCATTTTGCAGTTGCTCACAATCTTGTAACTTATTTATTACTCTATACAGAATAACATCATCTGCAAAAAGCCTTATCTCTGATTCCACTTCTTTACTCATATCATTTATATACATAAGGAAACATAAAGATCCAATAACACTGCGCTGAGGAATTCCCCTCTTAGTTATTACAGGGTCACATAAAGCTTCGCCTACTGTAATTCTCTATGTTCTAGAAATGTAGCCACCCATTCAGTCACATTTGTCTGGTTCAATCGCACTAGTTTTTGCCAGGTAGTCTCCCATGATCTACCCTATCAAATGCCTTAGATAGGTAAATCGCGATACAGTCCATTTGATCTCCTGAATCCAAGATATCTGCTGTATCCTGCTGGAAGCCTAAAAGTTAAGCTTCAGTGGAATAACCTTTCCTAAACACGAACTGCCTTCTATTGAACCAGTTATTAATTTCGCAAACATGTCTAATATAATTTAATATAATCAGAATGGACGACGTAGTACGATAGCATAATATTGTATACCATACCGGTATAATAATATTATGGAATGTAATTTTTTTCCCGCTACGACTTAGTATGATGTCTATTAGGGAGGGGCTTGCTGTTATTTTTTGGAGTTCTTTTTGGTCGCCTGTGGATTGCGGTGATTATGATTTAGATGTTGTTGTTAGTGGTGGTGGTAGTGGTGTCGTTGTTGTTCGCCGCTTCTAGTTCTTGTTTGTGGGTTTGGCCTCTGCTTTCTTCTCGGTACCTTGGCCCAGTAATCCTTCATCTTCTTGCTGATCTCTACTTTGCGTTCCTCGTATCATTTTCTGGTCTCATTGTAAGGGATGTTAGAAATGGTCTGGTTTCCATAGCTGAACGGTAGTTACTTCTATTAGTGATTGTGGCATGATTAACATTAAGTTCTGCGAGATCCTTCTCTACCTGCTTGATCCACAGGGATCCAGCTACTTAACACCTGCTGGCTACTTTGAAGATCTTACGGGACACCCTGTGGAAGTCCATTTCCCCCTGTGGATGGGGCTGGTAGAATAACACCCACGGTATCCCCTGCCTGTCGTAAGAGGCGACTAAAAGGGGCCCCAGGGAATCTAAACTTTGGAGCGTGGGTTGGCGACCTCGGGGCCCTTAGCTGAGTCCTGGCATTGCTTCCACTTACTTGTGCCAGGTTCTTCACTTTTATCTAGCCTATCCGACCTCCCTTGGTCAACACTTGTTCTTTCCGACCTCGACGGTATTACGTATGGAGGCCTAGGGAGTCTTTAATTTTCACGCCCTTCGTGGCCTTTGTCTTCCTTTGGCCGATACCTTCATTTTTCGAAGTGTCGGATCCCTTACGTTTTTTTCTCTCTGATTAGTGAGAGAATGGTTGCCTAGTTGTAGTTCCTCTAAATAAAAAAATAAAAAACAATAATCACCACCACATGGAAGTCCATTCTGTACAGGTGTCCATAGAAAGCCAGCCGTCTTCTTCTGATGGCATCTGTGAAGTTTTTTGGTGTTATTAGAGTTCACGGTTTGGTTTGTACTATCGCCTTCCATCTGATAAAATCCTTGGTCGTAATACATTTCTCTCCACCTGTGGGTGGGGGCTGTACATCAACACCCACGGTATCCTCTGCCTGTCGTAAGAGGCGAATAAAAGGGGCCCCAAGGGCTCTGAACTTTGGAGCGTGGATTGGCGACCACGGGGCCCTTATCTGAGTCCTGACATTGCTTCCACTTACTTGTGCCAGGCTCCTCACTTTCATCTATCCCATCCGACCTCCCTTCGTCAACTCTTGTTCTTTTCCGACCCCGACGCTATTAGGTTTGCGAGGGCTAGGGAGTCTTTCATTTTCACGCCCTTCGTAGCCCTTGTCTTTCTTTGGCCGATATCTTCACTTTTCGACGTGTGGGATCCCTTCTATTTTTTCCCTCTGGTTAGTGTAATATAGAGGATGGTTGCCTAGTTGTACTTCCTCTATAAACAGTAATCACCACCACCACCACCACCTCCCACTCCTTCTTCAGGCAAATGTCGGAAGGGTACCTAACTTAAGGCCACGGCCGTTTCCTTCCCTCTTCCTTGTCTTCCCATCTCCCAGCAAGGGCCCTGTTCAACATAGCAGGCGAGGCAGCCTGGGCGAGGTACTGGTCCTCCTCCCCATTTTATATCCCTTCTCAAAGTCTCACGCTCTAGAACACTGCACTTGAGGCGGTGAGTCCGAGCTAGAGGATTCGATCCCGGGATCCCGACCGCTGTTCAATCCCGTAGATTTCGGGATTACGTTTTTGGGATCCCGGGATTTTCGGGATTGACATCATTTTTTAAAATTTGTAAAATAGACTGCGTGAAGCGAAACTCTCAGTGCGTTATTTATGCGTCTTTTCGGTGTGTAAATGCCTGTTCTCGTTTAGCGCATGAGTTCATCCTCTATGTGCGTGAAAGTCTGAGCACAATGCGTGCATTAGTGCATTACCTCTCTTGTGTGAGTGAGATGAGTGAATGCCATCTTGAAATTTAGCGTCAAAAAGGCGCTTATAGCTTTGAATAATCCAGTGCAGTTGGAAGAGTCAGATTTCGAGCTCATCGATGAAATCATTAAAGTCTTGGCCCAAGTCAAATTAACCGCAGAAACACTCTGTCGCACTGATGCGTATTTATGCACAACTCGTGCTGCCCTTAAGTTTCTTTTTAAGCAGTTAAATGACAATAGCTCGAGTTGGCTTCCAAATTCAAGATACATTTTCAAAAGCGCATGAAAGATCGCCGAAGAAATGAGTTCAATGGCGTATTATGCTACCTACAAAATCTTCATAGTGACAATGTGGCGTTGGCGTTCGATGATGAAATAAAGCGTACATTTTCAAGTCTGAGCAAAGTCCTGATAAAAAACACATTGTTTCTTTAACAGAGATTAAATCTTAAGAAAGACGAAGAGGAAGAACAGTTAAGCCTACAAACACAGAAAAAAGTGATTTGACGTTCAAAGAAAATCTTCAGCTGGAAATAGAAAATAACATGTAAATTATGTCTCCTGAAGCATTAAATAAAAATGAATTTTCCAGAATTGTTAAGAAAGAAATGAACCTATACGAGTCTTCAAATTCTACTCGGAGCTATAATCTAGAGCAGGCTTTATATGTGTTTACTAACGATTCCTCCTTCCATCGAACCTGAACGCGCTTTCTCAGCAGCTGCATACTGTATATGTGCAACAAATTGAGAAGCAGGTTTGGTGATGAGACACTGGACGCGTTGTTATTTCTCAGATCATATTTTCGGAATTCAAACTAGAATGTTGCTATTAAATTAGTTTTCTTTATATTTACGAGAAATGTGAAATGTGACTGGTTAATGTTATTTTTAAATACTTTTTGCTAAGAAACTTTCTACCTACTTATTATGTTGTTTCATGAGAGTCTTCTATTTAGTCTATGTTCAGAGAGATTGTTGTTAATTTCCAAAGTTTATTTGCATAGTTTGTTACATAAGGGTTTTTTAACTTTATGTAAGTTTAAAGGGATCTCACTGATTCTTGGAAAATAATAATTTTAACATAGAGACTGGGTGATTTTAAATCTGGTTAGTCTGACTCTAAGTCTGATTAGTTAGAGTGATTAGATTAGCTAGGTGTATACCGTAAAATATGTTTATTTTGTCTAAATTTCGATTTGCTGATTAAACAGCTGATTTCTGTGAGAATATCTTATTTTTTGTTTGTGACTTTCAATCCCGGGATAATCCCGGGATCCCGGGACTGACCAAGTGCAATCCCGAAATCCCGGGATTAGAAATAAGGGCCGGGATCGAATTCCCTAGTCCGAGCGGAAAACCAACCCTGGAGGATAAATGGATTAAGAAAATAATAATAATAATAATAATAATAATAATAATAATAATAATAATAATAATAATAATAATCCCAAAGAATGTGTGGGAGTGAAGGACTTCATAGGCCTTGCAAACCTGGTATAATCCGTATCGGTACTGAAGAAGTGTTGAACAAATTAGGTGAGATAGAAAGAAATGCAAAAATAATATGATAGGCCTACAAGTTAGCCGATGCTGTGGCAGACACAAGTGGAACACTGTCGTCATGGTACCAGAGCCTTAAATGGCTGCACACCGGTATTTGACACTCACAACTACTGAAGTACGAGTAAAACCCATACAGTTCAACTGTTTTTTAAGTGTGAAATTGTAATTCTAAGCGTTGTTTTGACCGTTTTAGACCATGCAAGAATGCTAGTTTGTTCTCTATTTAGCATTCGCATTAGTCAGGGATTTTATACACAGCATTTAGTGAAATGAATGTATAGTGGTGTATCCCTGACAAGCTGATTTCTTCTCTTTACTAATAGCAGTGAGTGAATGACCTTTTCTCCTTTGTACAAGACTCAGCAGTGTTGAAATATTAATCACGAACTAGCAACTGACCTACTCGAAGACGAGGGTTCAAGACCTTACGGGATAATCTGTCAGGAAGTTCATGCACGTCTCTATGAAATATCGGCTTTCAGTCTTTTTATGTAATATCCTTTTCTCTCGTCTTTTCATTTCAGGGAGTGTCTGTGGGTGTGGGCGGTAAAATATTGCACATGAACGATATCCCTGGAGTACCTGTCTTAAGAGGATGGTGACTACGGCTCTCCTAGCTGAGTCTGATGTTACATGGGTGGGGGCGGTAGAATAGCACCCACGGTATCCCCTGCCTGTCGTAAAAGGCGATTAAGAGGGGCCACAGGGGCTCTGAACATTGGAGCGTGGGTTGCGACCACGGGGCCCTTAGCTGATTCCAGGCATTGCTTCAACTTACTTGTGTCAGGCTTCTCACTTTCATCTATCCTATCCGACCTCCCTTGGTCAACTCTTGTTCTTTTCCGACCCCGACGGTATTAGGTTGCAAGGCCAGTATTTCATTTTCACGCCCTTCGTGATCCTTTTCTTTCTTTGGCTGATATCCTAATTTTTCTCTCTGATTAGTGTTAATAAAGGACGGATTTCCACATGTACTTCCTCTTAAAACAGTAATCACCATCAACACTCTCTCCAGAATCAGAAATCTCTTCTGTTGTTTCGAATTTCTGACGGGGAATCGAACCAACGTCCAAGTATCCCCTGATGATGGTGATAATGTAATAATACGATTAAGGAGATATGAATAATATGCCTGTCCATGATGTAGTGGTACTGTGTCTGCCTGTTCGCCGAAGTCCCAAGTTCGATTCCCAGCCAGTAAATGGATTTTAATTCTAGACTGAGGGCTGGAACGTGGTTCACACAGCCTCGTGAGAAATGAGGAGCTGTCTGATACGATAGGCAGTGGAATCGGTCAAGAAAGCCAAGACGCAGGCTGAGATCATCGTCACGCTGAGCTTGCGCCACTTCAGTATCTTTAGGGCTATTGCGCCACGAGTTTGGGTAATACACTCGAAGTAAAATAATCTTGAATGTCAGAAATCGATCTAGGCTTATAATCGTCATAGACATTTAAATAACAACTATAATTATCCGCACGACGTGTAACTGAGGATATTGCGTAATTATGATTATAATTACTTCTTCAACGGCATATACTCGAATTGGAATTTTCTCTTAATCATTGTGGATACCCGATACCCTATCAGTAGAAATCCTGCATCACTGACATTACACGAACAGCAGAGCATGGCCTCAATAGTTGAATGTTTTGTGTTGCAATGCAGTTCACTCTGCTAACCTTCTTCATACCCTTGTATGGCAGATTATGTATTGCATTACGGGGGCTCTGCTAACACTTGTATGTCAGGTTACGTATTGCATTAGCATTACTTTTAAATGCAGAGGTTCCTCATATTTATTCCTTGACAAGGATACTTTATCGTACCAGTGAATTAATTGGCACGGATCTAACATATTTAAGGTATAACTGAAGCCGGCCCAGCGGTATAGGGGTAGCTTGCTCGCCTCTTCCCTGCCAGGTCAGGGATTTTTACCTGGATCTGAGGGCTGGTTCGAGGTCCACCCAGCCTACGTGATTGCAGTCGAGGAGCTATCTGACGATGAGATGACGGCCCCGATCTAGAAAGCCAAGAAAAACGGCCGGAAGGATTCGTCGTGCTGACCATACAAATTCTCATAATCTGCAGGCCTCCGGGCTGAGCAGCGGTCACTTGGTAGGCCATGGCTGTTGTGCCATGGGTTTTGGTTTGGTTTATGTATTATAACTTCAACGGAAAACTGAACGCTACACCAAACTATATGATAAACAGCGTGTGCGCTAAACCCTCCGTGAAATGATAGTTATTCTCGGCTGATAACGTGAGTTGAGACTGACTCTGATTGCACTAACTTGTTCTAACTCCTATTTGTCTTTCTTGGAGAATGTGAACAATCCTAGCATTAAAAATGGGGAGGTGCGCTGGCCGCTACGACCCAAAACTTTTTATTGGGGGAAGGTGAAATCTCCATATACACTTAGCAGAGAGGCTGACTAGATAATGAGGGGATTGAACCTTCAGGAAGTTAGGATAGGAAGGAAAGAAATAGGAGTGAAGAAAAGGAGTACAGACTCCTCCCAAGCAACTCGGGGGACACCTTGTAAGCCTGGCCCTACTCCGGTTAACCCTGATAATGAGGTAGGGGAAGGGCGAAACCTGGTGCCGACACGTAACCTACTCCTGTCGAATAACACCAAGGGGTCGCCATCCGACAGCCGAATCACCATCAACAGCGTCATATGTCCTCACTCCACATCAAGGTTCTTAAACACTACTCCATATGAACACTAAGGAGAGGTTTGAAATTGAATCCAGCCGGGCTGAGTGGCTCAGACGGTTGAGGAGCTGAACCCAACTTGGCCGGTTCGATCCTGGCTCAGTCCGGTGGTATTTCAAGGTCCTCAAATACGTCAGCCTCATGTCGGTAGATTTACTGGCACGCAACAGAACTCCTGCGGAGCGAAATCCCGGCACCTCGGCGTCTCCGAAAACCGTGAAAAGTAGTTAGTGGGACGTAAAGCCATTATTATTATTATTATTATTATTATTATTATTATTATTATTATTATTATTATTATTATTATTGAATCCAGGCTCTGGTACGGAATCTAGTGATTATAAATTGCATACCACCACCTCTCCTATCCTGCCGGCCAACATTCTGATAATGAAGTTTTTCGGTGCCGGAATTTAGTCCCATAGGAGTTCCTTTACGTGCCCGTAAATCTACCAACACGAGGCTGACGTACAGTATTTGAGCACTTTCAAATACCGTCCCAGGGGCTCTGAACTTTGGAGCTTGGGTTGGCGACCACGGGGCCCTTAGCTGGGTCCTGGCATTGCTTCCACTTACTTGTGCCAGGCGCCTCTCTTTTATCTATCTTATCCGACCTCCCTTGGTCAATTCTTGTTCTTTTCCGACCCCGACGCTATTAGGTTTGCGAGGGTTAGGGAGTCCTTCATCTTCACGCCCTTCGTGGCCCTTGCCTTTCTTTGGCCGATACCTTCATTTTTCGAAGTGCCGGATCCCTTCCCTTTTTTCTCTCTCTCTGATTATGTTATATAGAGGATGGTTCCTAGTTGTACTTCATCTTAAAACAGTAATCACCGGGCGAGTTGGCCGTGCGCGTAGAGGCACGCGGCTGTGAGCTTGCATCCGGGAGATAGTAGGTTCGAATCCCACTATCGGCAGCCCTGAAGATGGTTTTCCGTGGTTTCCCATTTTCACACCAGGCAAATGCTGGGGCTGTACCTTAACTAAGGCCACGGCCGCTTCCTTCCCACTCCTAGCCCTTTCCTGTCCCATCGTCGCCGTAAGACCTATCTGTGTCGGTGCGACGTAAAACAACTAGCAAAAAAAAAAAAAAAAAAAAAAACAGTAATCACCACCATCACCACATTCAAATACCATCGGACTGAGCCAGGATCGAGCCGGCCAAGTTGGGTTCAGCTCCTCAACCGTCTGAGCCACTCAGCCCGGCTCAAATGACTGAAAACAGGCTGTGGATTTTCAGTAGATTAAAATGTGTCGCACTTACAAACATAACATGCAGAGCGCGTGATTAGTTCAGTGGCTTTGGTGTTAGCTTCTCGCCCAGAAGATGAGGTTCGAATCCCAGTCGATTCTGCGTCGAAAATCACGTGATATCACGAACCCCCGGCCAAAACCAAAGTGAGCTTGGTTGGCTCCTGCGACTCCAGAAATAACTGGAATAAGCTGAAGACAGAAAGTTATAGACATAATGGGTCACGAGACTCAGGATTTTGAACAGTTTAAGTTGCTTGCTTACTTTGAACTTCATTAGACACTGCACTGTACTTAGACTCGGTGCAGTATGCAGGTCAGTATTTCTTTACGCAACCTCTTAATCTACGGAGAAGGGAAAAGCCATTTCAGTTCGTGCATCATGAAGTTCTTCCTGTGTGTGTCTGTAGCACGACGCTGTTCATCATGCTCTTCAAGTACCTGACTTCTGCACCTTTCAAATACGGAAACTAGTGAAGATAGCAACAGTTTAATTGAACGAAATAGACCTTTATGATATCTTAGTCTGTGCTACACGATCTCCATCGCGAATACAAGGTCAGAACTTTGTCGAGTAAGCTTCAGCAGTCTTGTTTAGTGAAGGTTTATGGCAGTCGAACATGCTATCTTCTCCCGTTAGGATCTACAGTGTTCATTCAAGGATAGCCATGAGTCATGCCCCTTCACCCCAAAGGCCAGCCGAGAATTCTTCGATCTTCTTCCTTTCCCCAGGAACTCTCAACTTGGGAACTTCGGCTAGCAACTACAGGTCCCCAAGCTGAGCCTGACATTCTTCACTTTCAGCTTTCGTATTAAAAAAAAAAAAAAAGTCGTATTCCCTTAAAATCTGTAAGGTACTAAATTTGCAAGGATGTCCTTTTCACTCCCTTCGTAACCCTTCCCCACTTTTTTCTTTGCCGATACCTTCCGTCTTCAATTTCTCCCCCTATGTCGGTGGGGGTGGTAGAACACATTCACGTATCCCGTGTCTGTTGTTCGACGTGACTAAAAGGGGCCCCACGGGTGGTCTTAATTTGGGAACGTGGGGTGCTGACAACGGAGCCCCTTAGCTGAGTCCTGGCATTGCTTCCACTTTCATCTATCCTATCCGATCTCCTTGGTCAATCAATCAATCAATCAATCAATCAATCAATCAATCAATCAATCAATCAATCAATCAATCAATCAATCAATCAATCAATCAATTTGCCGATACTTTCATTGTTCAACGTGTCGGACGCCTCTCATTTTTCCTTTCTGATTAGTGTTAATAGAGGATGGTTGCCCAATTGTACTTCCTCTTAAAACAACCACCAACACCATTCTAGTTTTCTCCTCTCATTAGCGTTAATAGAGGATGGTTGCCCAATTGTACTTCCTCTTAAAACAACCACCAACACCCTTCCAGTTTCCTCCTCTCATTAGCGTTAATAGAGGATGGTTGCCCAATTGTACTTCCTCTTAAAACAACCACCACCTGTTGGCCGTCAAAGTAGGAGAGTTGGTAGTATACAATTTCTAATCCCAGATTGCGTGTCAAAAGACTAGATTTAATTCCAAACCTCTTCGCAGTGTTCCTATGGAGTGAGGGCATACGGCGCTACTGATGGTGATTCATCCGTCGGACGGAGACGTACAGCCTTGAGCAGATCCCTTGGGGTGTCGTCCCATTTGCGATCACTCACGAAGAATACAAGAATATATATACTGTATATATATTTGGACGGGTTAAGCATTGTCCCATTTGCGATCACTATTATCAGTGACATACAGTCAGGTTGCTGTGAGGACTGGTACAAGAAGACAACGCTCAAGTAACTGGTGAAACTACATACTAGGATTCTTACGAATCGTATGTTGAAACTCATTCAATTACTTATATTTACCGTTTGAGACTGGTGCGTTAATATCGGGACCGACAGAGAATATACAGGACTCAAACGAACCTTTTATTTAGAGTTACCAGATGGTTGTGGGTGTAAAGGCGGTTAAATGAGTTTTAAGAAGTAGGACAGAAGATGGGCGTATTAAAATAGTTGAATTTTACACTTTCCAAATTCAAAACAAAGGATTTTGCTATAATACTTTGCTTCTTCGGCAGTGCTACCCTTTTTGAAGCAATTGTAGCTCATCTCAAACTTAGCCCCCTGTGGGTGGGGGCGGTAGAATAACACCCACGGTATCCCCTGCCTGTCGTAAGAGGCGACTAAAAGGGGCCCCAGGGGCTCTGAACTTTGGAGCGTAGGTTGGCGACCACGGGGCCCTCAGCTGAGTCCTGGCATTGCTTCCACTTACTTGTGCCAGGCTCCTCACTTTCATCTATCCTATCCGACCTCTCTTGGTCAACTCTTGTTCTCTTCCGACCCCGACGCTATTAGGTTTGCGAGGGCTAGGGAGTCTTTCATTTTCACGCCCTTCGTGGCCCTTGTCTCCCTTTGGCCGATACCTTCATTTTTCGAAGTGTTGGATCCCTTCCATTTTTTCTCTCTGATTAATGTTATATAGAGGATGGTTGCCTAGTTGTACTTCCTCTAAAACAATAATCACCACCACCACCACCACCACCATCTCAAACTTAGCAGTTAACCTACACTTTCTTATACAGTAGGGGGACTATTAAATTACTGCTTAAATCATGCTCAAACTGTTCAAACATTCGTACTAACACGTTAAGTAAACAGCTGCTCAAAATACAATTAGCCTACTTTCATCTATATGTATGTCTACCTCTTAGTCTCGTTTCTTGATACCGGGTCGGGGATGAGATGATATTAATTTATTCGGTATGTTTCTACGACCGGATGCCCTTCCTGGCACCAACCTCAGTTGAGGAGCTAATGAAGATGAAGTGTGTTATGGTGAATGATTGGGTAAGGGGTGCAAGGACTCAGCTCTGGCCTATGGATATGAACTGTACCGGCATTTGCCTGGGAGTGAAAATATTAAACCACAGAAAACTATTCTGAGAACAGCCGACGATGGGATTCGAACCCACGCGTTTCGCGAATGGCGACGATGGGTCAGGAAAGGCCTAGGAGTGGGAGGCAAGCGGCCGTGGCCTTAATTAAGGTACAGCCCCAGCATTTTCCTGGTGTGAAAATGGGAAACCACGGAAAACCATCTTTAGGGCTGCCGACAGTGAGATTCGAACCCACTATCTCCCGGATGAAGCTCACAGCTGCCCGCTACTAACTGCACGGCCAACTCACCCGTAGTGAAACGGGACAAGGGTTAGGAAACATTCTGAAATTAATAGGTCTAAAGTAATCCTTATCAAAATAAAATTTAAATTAACTTCAATGATCTTGTTAATATAAAAATACCCGTCACAGTACCGTATATACAACTAGTTTGCATAAATGGATGGTTTAGGAATTACCGACGTTTTGGAGAAAGCACAGGAATGGTTTAAATATCACATCGGAAGGAGCGACCTACTAAGAGGCAGGAGGACGGAAAGGCCCTGGAAAAATATCCCACCTCTACTGCCTCAAGGGCAGTGTCGTGGAGCGTGAGATTTTGGGTCGGGGGATACAACTGGGAAGAATGACCAGTACACTGCCCAGGCGGCCTCACCTGCTACGCTGAACAGGGCCCTTGTGGAGGGATGGGAAGATTGGAAGCGACAGGCAAGAGGGAAGGAAGTGGCCGTGGCCTTAATTTAGGTACCATCCCGGCATTTGCCTGGAGGAGAAGTGGGAAACCACGGAAAACCACTTCCAGGATGGCCGGAGTGGGAATCGAACCCACCTCTACTGAGATGATCTCCCGACGCTGAGTGGACCCCGTTCCAGACCTTGTGCCACTTTTCAAATTTCGTGGTTGAGCCGCTAATCACTCTAACCACTACACCACAGAGGCGGACTATTATTATTTTGATTTTCTAAATACTGCCATTTATTCCCTTTGTTGAAACACCTATCTGTTTGCTTTTCTTGAAAACGACGGAAGCCACATCTAGAGGTTCTGTGATGTGTAAGTTTATTTCAAAATATTGTGGCTTGTCCTCAAATTGA
The DNA here is from genome assembly GCF_040414725.1 of Anabrus simplex. Classification (NCBI taxonomy): domain Eukaryota; kingdom Metazoa; phylum Arthropoda; class Insecta; order Orthoptera; family Tettigoniidae; genus Anabrus; species Anabrus simplex. The sequence continues at coordinate 84,820,107 of NC_090278.1, read as the reverse complement.
CTCGTTCACACTAAACTTACGATCTGGTGTCTCAAGAATTCCGTTGCAGAGTTTCGCTTATTTGAAAATTCGAGAAGGCATCGTGCTGTCAGATGGTCAGAGAAGGAACGAGCGTTATTTCACTGTTAGTGCCATGAATTGCGACTATCCCTTCTAAAGAATTATTTATTCACAGAATTTCTTTAGATTTGAATTGAAAATATAGGTATATTTGCTTCACCATACTGAAAAGTTCATGTAGCCCCTAAAATAAAAGTTTTCATAATTCGTTTTAAAGGAGCTGAGGCCATCTGGAGCGCCCTTTTTTATGATTTTTAACAGTACCCTCTGCTACAGCACTGTCTTCAAAGAAATCTTATAAAACCTATCACCATAAATTCAAAATTACTCTCGTGCAAAGACGGGGCGGGTCTTTGATCTCCAATGCGAGTGCGAAATCCGGCTGAAAGCCACATTGATAGCTTGCGACGTCAGCTGAATTTGTCCGCACTCCCAGCGAGATACTTCCATGGAAAAAGGGTTTAATTTTCAGCGTTAACCGAAAGTTAACACGAACAGGCATTTTCCGGACGCAGAATGTTGTGGCTTGGCCTCAGATTGGCTATTTCACAAGGCTGCATAAAATGTATAGATATTCCTTCGTTTATAATCATAATCATCTCACTTTTTGCCAAATTAGAAACACACACACATTACCGTGTATAGTAGAAAACTTGAGCTCAACACAGTCCGTTATTTAATCATTATTTATTTATTTTAACAATTAATTTTAAAGGTTATTAATTTGTTCATTTATGCCCGCCTGTTGGCCATGATCGTTAAGGCGTTGAAGTCTAAACGTCCGGTTCGAGTCCCGTTGGTCGAAAAACATTTTACCATCAGAATGTTGGCCGGCAGGGTACCGGGAGGTGGTGGTATACAATGTTTAATCATTAGATTGCATTCCAAAAGTCTGGATTAAATTCCAAACCTCTCCGCAGTGCTCATAAGGAGTGAGGGCATATGACACTGTTGATGGTAATTCGTCCGTCGGATGGAGACGTTACGCCTTAAACAGACCCCTTGGTGCTATTCGACAGGAGTAGGCTATGCGCCGGCACCGGGTTTCACCCTCTTCCTTCCTACTATCATATATCACGCCATTCATTTAATCTCATTAACTCCTCTGATGAGGTTGGCTCCAGGAAGGCCATCCGGTCATAAACAAACCCGCCAAGACATATCCATCTCACCACGTACCCGACCCGTAGAAAAACGGGACAACGGTTCGACAAACAAACTTCGTTTCCATAATTTTCTGATGTAGGAAGTTCGAATCCAGTTCAGTGGTATATAGGAAAGTGAACAGCAATTCTTTTTCGGAGATCTTATGTCACCTTCCTTCTCCCACGTGCTGAAACTTCCCAGATCCGCATCTGTACGTCACGACAAACTTCATGGTTTGTAACAGGTCAGATGTCTGGGCTACGAAATAACAGACTTGCTTTTCACACTTTTTAACTTCTTTTTCTCTATACTCGCGGTCGGAGATCAAGGACATAGTATAGCACATAGCAAGAGGATTAAAGTGAAGACACTAAGAACAGGTAATCACGACAGTGTGGGTGGGAGTAGCAGGATAAAAAGGCCGAGTCTAGGCTTAATGTGGTTTAGTCTACATTCACCAGTACTGCAAGGCTAGACAATCTGAAGAAGATTGGTTGCTTCACGTAAGTAGTCGGCCAGCTGATGTACAGTACTGTATAAAGGTCAGTAGCGGAGTATTTACTTTCTCATCTACTACTAGAGTGGGAGAATGTTCATACTTCATAAAAAGAAGGCTAGTCTAGAAACGATCTTATTGGTCTCTTGGTTGTTCAGGACGTGACAGTTGCTACTTAATGAGATGGGTTGAAGCCAACGCTGAATCTTATTTATCAGATCATCACGGCTTGTGAGATATGGTGTAGTGACTACGGGATCCGAACTGGGTCTGGAATTGGTTTCAATCAACTTGTACCAGGTTCTTCACCTTCTTCTTTCCTGTTCGACCTCCTCTGGTCAATGGTCAACTCTTGTTCTCTCTCTATTCCTTCCCCTGTGAGTGAGGGCACACACTTCATCCTTGCCTGTCATAGAAGATGGATGACTTCCTAAGGGGCAGTAGCGGCGCTAATCAGCTCCACCCCCCCCCCCTTGTAATAATTGAAAATGGACCCTTCGTTTCTTGGTAAGGAAAGTTACAAGTTTATTTCGTAGTAAAAGGTTGTATATTATTACAATGAATAGCAACGACAAATATGATGATAATAATAATAATAATAATAATAATAATAATAATAATAATAATAATAATAATAATAATACACTTTAGTTTTCAAATCCGAAGAAATAAAAATAATACACGTATGTGGTATGAACACACACACACACACACACACACACACACACACACACACACACACACACACACACAAGAAATGCATATTCCAATTATAGTAACTAAAACACGCTGACCTTCACAATACTAAGAAATAATCTCGTTCCTAGGACCAAATAATCTACTACTATTTACAACTCACCCGTCAATCGTAGGACTACTTAGCTACACTGACTGCCAGAGTTATAAACAGTCTCGAAACTTCAGTACTTAGAGTTTAGATAAGGAGGATGTCTTTGTTATCGCATCTTCGCTGACTACTGGTTTCTCAGAAGTGGCTAATTACGTGTTGATTGTTGTGAGTGGCAGCAATGGATGGTTATTATTGGAACAGATTAGGAAACCCACATTCTTTCAGAAATAATTACCGTACTGGTATTGAAGAAAGAAACTCCGCACTACGACGGCCTAAGTTTGGAATAACCCTCTGTAATACAAATAATACTGTGTTGTAGCTTTAATCTCTGTTCAGCTACTGAAGTAAGAAACAGTCACGGGCCCCTCACAAGCTATGACGCGGGGTCTGCGGGGTCCTTATCGCCGTCACTGCCAAGGCGTCCTAACTTGGGAGCGTGGGTTAGCAATCACGAGCCACTAGCGATACTCTACACTTTCATATTTCCTGACCGACCTCCCTCGATCAACTCTAGTCTTCTTCCAACATCGGCGGTATTAGGTTATTGAAACATAGGGTTTCCTTCATATTTACGCCCTTCCCTCTCCTCTACCGTACCGATATCCCCATTCTGATTAGCGTTTTCTCTTCAAATAATGATCACTACTCTTCCTATCCAAACTCCCTCGATCATATCTTAGTCTCCTCCAACGGGCTGTCAAATTGGAACACATCACACTTGGTCAAACCACGCGCCCCTTAGCTGACTCCTGCCATTCTTTCCACGTTTGCCAAACTCCGACCCGGTATTAGGTTTACAAAACCTAGGGAGTCTTTCATTTTCACGCCCTTCTTGGCTCTTGTCTTTCTTTGCCCGATACCTGTATCAATCAATATCAATCACTGCATTTAGGGCAGTTGCCCAGGTGGCAGATTCCCTATCTGTTGTTTTCCTAGCATTTTCTTAAATTATTTCAATGACATTGGAAATTTATTGAACATGTCCCATGGTAAGTTATTCCAATCCCTAACTCCGCTTCCTATAAATGAATATTTGCTCCAATTTGTCCTCTTGAATTCCAACAATACCTTCATATTGTTATCTTTCATCATCATCATCAGTTTTCCACTCCAGTTGCCCGGGTGTGGTTTACGAGCACTCTCCACTTCTGTCTGTCCATGTACCACTCTTCTCTCAAGACGACATCCCAGCTGATTCCTCTTGTTCCTATGTCCTATTTCACTTGGTCCAGCCACCTCTTCCTAGGTCTTCCTACCGGTCGTTTTCCGGCCACGACTGTGTGTAGCCATTGTTTTGCTGTCCTTCCATCGTCCATTCGTTTGACATGGCCAAACCATTTCAAACGGGCCCTTGTCACTTTTAAAAACGCCACTCAAACTTATTCGTCTACTAATGTAATTCCACGCCGTTTCTCCGCTGACAGCTCGGAACATACCACTTAGTCGAGCAGCTCGTCTTATTTCTCCCAGTTCTTCCCAGCCCAAACTTTGCAACATTTTTGTAACGCTACTCTTTTGTCGGAAACCACCCAGAACAAATCGAGCTGCTTTTCTTTGGATTTTTTCCAGTTCTTGAATCAACTAATCCTGGTGAGGGTCCATTACACTAGAATCATACTCTAATTGGGGTCTTACCAGAGACTTACATGCCCTCTCCTTTACATCCTTACTACAACCTAAACACCCTCATAACCATGTGCAGAGATCTGAATCCTTTGTTTACAATCCCATTTATGTGATTACCCCAATGAAGATTTTTTTCTTATATTAACACCCAGATACTTACAATGATCCCCAGAAGGAACTTTTACCCCATCAACGCAGTAATTAAAACTGAGAGGACTTTTCCTATTTGTGAATTTCACAACCTGACTTTTAACCCCGTTTATCATCATACCATTGCCTACTGTCCATCTCACAACATTATCGAGGTCATTTTGCAGTTGACTGATTGAACATACCACTTAGTCGAGTAGCTCGTCTCCTTTCCCCCAAGTCATCCCAGCCTAAACTATGCAACATTTTTGTAATGCTACTATTTTGTCGGGAATCACGCAGAACAAATCGAGCTGCTTTTCTTTGGATTTTTTCCAGTTCTTGAATCAAGTAGCCTAATCCTGGTGAAGGTCCCATACACTAGAACCATACTCTAGTTAGGGTCTCACAAGAGACTTATATGCCCTCTCCTTTACATCCTTACTACAACCCCTAAACACCCTCATAACTATGACCCCCTGTGGGTGGGGGCGGTAGAATAACACCCACGGTATCCCCTGCCTGTCGTAAGAGGCGACTAAAAGGGGCCCCAGGGGCTCTGAACTATGGAGCGTGGATTGGCGACCACGGGGCCCTCAGCTGAGTCCTGGCATTGCTTCCACTTACTTGTGCCAGGCTCCTCACTTTTATCTATCCTATCCGACCTCCCTTGGTCAACTCTTGTTCTTTTCCGACCCCGACGCTATTAGGTTTGCGAGGGCTAGGGAGTCTTTATTTTCACGCCCTTCATGGCCCTTGTCTTCCTTTGGCCGATATCTTCATTTTTCGAAGTGTCGGACCCCTTCCATTTTTCTCTCTGATTAGTGTTATATAGAGGATGGTTGCCTAGTTGTACTTCCTCTTAAAACAATAATCACCACCACCACCACCACCTCATAACCATGTGCAGAGTTCTGTACCCTTTATTTACAATCCCATTTATGTGATTACCCCCAATGAAGACCTTTCTTATATTAACACCTAGATACTTAGAATGATCCCCATAAGGAACTTACATTCCATCAACGCAGTAATTAAAACGGAGAGGACTTTTCCTATTTGTGAAACTCACAACCTGACTTTTAACCCCGTTTATCATCATACCATTGCCTACTGTCCATCTCACAACATTATCAATGCCATTTTGCAGTTTCTCACAATTTTGTAAGTTATGTATTACTCTGTACAGAATAACATCATCTGCAAAAAGCCTTATCTCCAATTCCACTCATATCATATTTGGTATATAAGAAAATGGTTTAGACAGCATAACCAAGACAACTCCAGGATATGGCTTTCTTCCTTGACTTCCCTCACTAAATTCGCCACTGTTCGGCTCCCGTTAGTTGTGGATTCATGTTTCTTGCACCTAAGCCTCCCTAAATAAATGATTTTTTTTTTTTTTTTTTGCTATGGGCTTTACGTCGCACCGACACAGATAGGTCTTACGGCGACGATGGGACAGGAAAGGGCTAGGAGTGGGAAGGAAGCGGCCGTGGCCTTAATTAAAGTACAGCCCCAGCATTTGCCTAGTGTGAAAATGGGAAACCACGGAAAACCATCTTCAGGGCTGCCGATAATGGGATTCGAACCTACTATCTCCCGGATGCAAGCTCACAGCCGCGCGCCTCTACGCGCACGGCCAACTCGCCCGGTAATAAATTATTATTATTTTTTTTTTTTTGCTAGTTGTTTTACGTCGCACCGACACAGATAGGTCTTACGGCGACGATGGGACAGGAAAGGGCTAGGAGTGGGAAGGAAGCGGCCGTGGCCTTAATTAAGGTACAGCCCCAGCATTTGCCTGGTGTGAAAATGGGAAACCACGGAAAACCATTTTCAGAGCTGCCGACAGTGGGATTCGAACCTACTATCTCCCGAATACTGGATACTGGCCGCACTTAAGCGACTGCAGCTATCGAGCTCGGTAATAAATGATTTATACAGCAATGTAAACAGTATGAAAATCCGTCGGGAGGTTATCGAAAATTAGCCCGCGCAAACACAGATGGACGGACACCTATCGGAGAGTTTCTACAGTAGTTCAAAATACTCGGTAGATGAAAACCAAACGATGAAGACAAAAAGTGTGCAAGCATAACCCAAAGTACAGATGGCCATACTTCTTTATTGCGCGATCTAGGCTACAGCAAATTGGGAAAGTCAATCGCGTCTACAACAATCTGTTTAGTAATGCCAGCCGGGTTGAGTGGCTCAGAAGCGCTGGCTTTCTGACTCCAACTTGACAGGTTCGATCCTGGCTCAGTCCGATGGTATTTGAAGGTGTTCAAATACGTCAGCCTCGTGTCGGTAGATTTACTGGAACTCTAAAAGAGTAGCCGCGTGCTTTAGGTCACGTAGCTGCCAGCTTTCATTCGGGAGATAGTGGGTTCGAACCACACTATCAGCACCCCTGAAGATGGTTTTCCGTGCTCTCCCATTTTTACACCAGGCGAATGCTGGGGTTGTTCCTTAATTAAGGCTACGGCCGCTTCCTTTCCACTCCTAGCCCTTTCCTGTCCCATCGTCGCCACAAGACATTTGTGTTGGTGCGACGTAAAGCAAGTTGAAAGAAACTTCTGCGGGACTGAATTCCGGCACATCGGCGTCTCCGAAAACAGAAACAGTAGTTAGTGGGACGTAAAGCCAATGACATTATGACTTAGTAATGCCGTAGTTTTCATGTTTATCAACAAGAACAAATCATCCCAAATACTGTCCGTCTTTGTAGCATAACGGTTAATGTTATCAGCTGCCGTCCTCGGGGCCCAGGTGCGATTCCCGGTACTGCCAGGAATTGAAGAATGGCAGGAATGGTGGAATGTGGTAGAAATGGTACATGCAGCTCACCTCCATTGGGGGTGCGCCTGAAAAGAGCTGCCCCACCTAGGCCTAAGTACACATATTACGTACTTGCAAATAAATAATTGCCCACTTCTGTGGTGTAGTGATTAGTAGCCACCCCCGGAGGCCCGGATTCGATTCCCTGCTTGCCACGAAATTTGAAAAGCGGTACGAGGGCTGGAACGGGGTCCACTCAGCCTCGGGAAATCAACTGAGTAAAGGGGGGTTTGATTCCCACCTCAGCCATCCTCGAAATGGTTTTTCGTGGTTTTCCACTTTACTTCCATGCAAATGCCAGGCCACGGCCGCTTCCTTCCCTCTTCCTTGTCTATCCCTTCCAATCTTCCCATCCCTCCACAAGGCCCTTGTTCAGCATAGCAGGTGGGGCCGCCTGGATGAGGTAGTGGTCCTCTTCCCCACTTGTATCCCCTGACGCAAAGTCTCACGCTCCAGGACACTGCCCTTGAGACGATAAAGGTGCGATCTCTCGCAGAGTCTGAGGGAAAAAAAACAGTCCTGGGTGGTAAACGGACTAAAAAGGATAAATAATTAAGGTAATAGGCTACATTTATGTTACTCGGGTATCTTAATGAGCAGAAATATCATGCACACTTTTCTTATTTAATTAATTAATTAATTAATCTATTTACCATTGCAAATATTGTATTATGTAATATGTCAAAATACCATCACCTAAGTAATATTTTTAATTAAGAAAATTATTTCATTACTAGCATTTTACCTTGAAGCTGAAGCATGAAGCTACAATTCTTGTTGAGAGGAAGATAATTTGTAGTTGGTTAAGCACATTTCATTTTCATCGTTCAAATATGTTCTATATTTTGACTTTAGGCTGCTTCGCTAAGATAGGTGTGTCCAACCCTTGTCCCGTTCCTCTGCAAGATAGAATGTGAAATGAAATGAATCTTCGTAGCTAGTGTTACAGCCGGATGCCTCGTCAGGAGTTAATGAGATGAAAGGAATGACATGATATATGTCAGTAGGAAAGGAGAGGGTGAAACCTGGTGCCAGCATATAGCCTCCTCCTGTCAACTAATACCACAGGGCCTACATAAGTCTTAATGTCTCCATCCGATGAACGAATCACCATCAACAGCGTCATATGCCCTCACTCCATATGAATATTGCGGAGAGGTTTGCAGTTGAATCCAGATTTTTGGCATGCAATCTAGTGATTAGAAATTGTACACCCCCTCTCCTATACCTTGCCAACCAACATTCAGCAGGTGAAAATTTTATCGACCAATGGGACTCGAACTGTCCAACCACGGCCTTAATGATCATGGCCACTTGACGGGCTGCTTCGCAAACGTAGGCAGAAGCATAAAATGCTGTCAATAAAAAGCCATGGTTCTCAAGGAAGGTTATTTGTTTTCATGAAAAATGGACTAAAAATGATTTTCGGACACATTTGCTTTTGATTAATTGTAACTTTTTCCAGAAATAAACATTGTGATCTACCCAATAAGCCTTCACAGAGAGAGGCCCTAGTTTTGTGTAGGCTGGGGATAGGTAATAGAAGGTCTACCTGCTTTTACCTCCTCAAGAGGGTAGCCCCACCCCCCCACCCCCTCCCGTTCAGGTTCATTCATATGGTGCCGAATTCACCATGGACCACCTCCTCATGGAGAATAGCCTACTGCTTTATGTGTGAGACTGGGTTAATCAACCACATATAAATTCTGAGTGTCCTGTTGCTGGTACTATTAAATTCCTTTTTGGGGTGACTTGTATCTATTTTGCCCTAATAAAATCATTTTTGTTTTATTTTACTTCATTTTCAAAATTGTTGGTTGAATATATATTTTAAATTTAATATTATTTTTATTTCCATTTAGTGTGTTAAAAGAGGATGGTTTCCTAGCTGTACTTCATCTCAAAACTTTCCGGCTCCATGGCTAAATAGTTAGTGTACTGGCCTTTGGTCAGAGGTGTCCCGGGTTCGATTTCCAGCCGGGTCGGGGATTTTAACCTTCATTGGTTAATTCGATGGCCCTGGGACTTGGTATGTGTGCTGTCTTCATCATTAGAATTCATCATAGATAGGGCTCCATCCTCATAGACACCAGGTCGCCTATACGGCATCAACCGAAAGACCTGCAACAGGCCTCCTTGGAGGCCAGACGCAAAAAAAAAACCAAAATTCACCACCGCCACCTCTAAGAAACAGACAGTTGCGATTGATTGTTAGCTGAGTCCTGGCATTGTTTCCACTTGTGCGAGGCTCCTCAATTTCATCTATCCTATCCAATCTCCATTGGTTAACTCTTGTTCTTTTTTTTTTTTTTTTTTTTTTTTTACCCTGAATGGGTTGTGAGACCTGGGGAGTCTTTCATTTTCACGCCCTTTATGGCCCTTGACTTCCTTTGGCCGATACCTTCATTTTTCGAAGTGTTGAATTTCTTCCATTTTTCTCCCTGATTAGTGTTATATAGAGGATGGTTGCCCATCTGTACTTCCTCTTAAAACAATAATCACCACCACTACTGCAAAAGCCACCCAGGTTCATACCATACAGCAGTATAGCTTTTATTACTGTGTTTCAGATAGCAAGAAGACGACAACAATGGCAAAACTGCTGCTGACTGTATTCGCTGTTCTCACTGCTCTATCTTACACCAGGTAAGCAGGTGATTTTCCTACCACGGGGTTGTTCTACTTCGGACTGTAGATCACCAAGCTGAGTCTGGCATTGTGCGGGGCTTGTCGATTTTATTTATCCTATCTGCTCATCCTGTGTCAACTCTTGTTCTTTTCCGAATCCGGCAGTATTAGGTTTGCAAGAGCCTAGGGGTTCTTTCATTTTCACGCCCTACGTGGCCCTTTTCCTCCTCTTGCCAATACCTGCATTTTTCGAAAGGTTGAATGTCGCCTTTCCATTCCAATTAGTCTTAAGAGGGGATGACTGTTCATTTGTACTTCCCCTTTAAAATACTACTTTCTCTAAGCAGGTTGCTCATGTTCTTCAATATAATTTAAACGGTATTAATTATTCTAGTAATATCTGAACTTATTATTGTTTTAACTAAAAGAATGTAAGGTCTAGTTTAAATCACTGCACATTTTTAATGTGAGTTTTTTGTAATTTCTGATACTATCATCTTAAAATGGAGTACAGTTGAACTTCCTCATAATGGAGATCAATATAATGATAAATTCTCTTTAAGCAATATTTTTGTACTATCCTCGTGAATTTCCTATCTTAATAACATTAATTCTTATTCATTACAATGATGAAGCTATTTCAGATATACCCTGTTGTAGCAATATGTTTATTATTATTATTATTATTATTATTATTATTATTATTATTTAACATCCCTCTAACTACTTTTATACTTTTAGGAGCCACTGATATGTCAGAATTATGTCCTGTAGGAGTTCTTTTTTATGTGCCACATAGAAAATCTACCGACACAACGCTGATGTATTTGAGCACCTTCAAACGCCATCAGACTGAGCCTGGTTGGAACCAGACAACTTGAGCTCAGAAGGTAGGTAGATTTACTGGCATGTAAAAGAACTCACGTGGGATGTAATCTGGTACTTCAATGTCTCCAAAAACCATACAAATAGTTAGTGGGTTGAACTCAATATTATTAATACTTCGAGGACGTCTTCAAAGTGGTGCCAGGGATAGAGAAGTCTCTTCCCACTGGTGATTCATGTATAATTTTTTACTCCTATTCATCACCATCATCCATTCACATGTTAGATGTAGTGGCCTGTTTCTATAAAGCTTTCCTCTCATTGGAAACTAATGGATCTTGTTCTCTGAAATAAATAAATAAAATAAATAAATAAATAAATGAATGAATGAATGAATGAATGAATGAATGAATGAATGAATGAATCAATCAATCAATCAATCAATCAATCAATCAATCAATCAATCAATCAATCAATCAATCAATCAATCAATCAATCAATCAATCAATCAATCAATCAATCAATCAATCAATCAATCAATCAATCAATCAATCAATCAATCAATCAATCAATCAAATCTGCGTTTAGGGCTGTCACCCAGGTTGCAAATCCCGTATCAGTTGTTTACATTCTTAAATGATTTCAAACACGTTGGAAATTTATCAGAAATCTCCCTTTATAAACTTAAGTCTCCATGGCTCAGGTGACAGCGCATCGGCCTCTCACCGCTAGGTTCCGTGGTTCAAATCCTGGTCAGTCCATATGAGATTTGTGCTGGGAAAAGCAGAGGTAGGACAGGATTTTCTCCAGGTACTCCGGTTTTCCCTGTCTTCTTTCATTCCGGCAACATTCTCCAGTTTTTTCATTTCATCTGTCAGTCAGAGGAGTGAGACAGGCTTTGGCAGCTGGCACAATTCCTATCCTCGCCACAAGATGGGGGCTTCATTCATTCCATCTCTGACTCGGTCAATGACTGGAAAACAGGTTCTAGATTTTCTTTTCCCTTTATAAATTATTCTACTACTCAAGTTCCTAGTTGCCTAATGCCTCTTCCCATAAACAAATATTTGCCCCAATTTGTCCTCTTGAATAATATGATCTATCCTTCTTTTATAAACTTCACTCAAACTTATTCGTCTGATAATGTTATTCCACACCATTTCTCCACTGGCAGCTCAGAACGTACCACTTAGTCGAGAATCTCATCTTCTTACTCCCAAGTCTTCCCAGTGGAAAGTTAGCAACATTTTCCTAACGCAACTCTTTTGTAGGAACAAAATCATTCTGCTTTCCTTTGAATCTTTTCCAGTTCTCAAATCAAGTAATCCTAGTGTGTGTCCCAACTCTAACTGGAGTTACCACAACCCTGATAATACTCTCATAACCATATGAAGAGATCTGTAACCTTTATTGACAATCCCGTTGATGTGACAACCCCAACACTCCCTGTGCTTGGGGACAATAGAATACATCCACATTATCTCCTGCCTGCCGTGTGGTCCCAGAGGCTCTCAATTTGGGGGCATGGGTTGGTGACCATGAGGCCTCTAGATGAGTCTGGTATTACTTCCACTTGTGTCAGGCTCTTTCGTATCCAGCCTGTCTTGGACAACTCATATTCTCTTTCAACGCTAATGGTATCAGGTTGGCGAGACCTTTCGTTTTGCCGGTACCTTCATTTTTCAAAGTGTTGGAACTTTTCCCTCTGATTTTTTTTTACAAGTAGCTTTATCTTTCTAAAATAATTTTTATTTTTCAAGTCCACATTTTCAATACATTGTTTTTTTATTGATTTACATAAATAGTTTTACATTATTGTTATGCCATAAGCGGGGCATGGTTCGCCTATTTTTTAGGCAACTTCAGCCGCTGTTCCTACTTCCTAAGATCAAAATAGCCAGGATCCTGGATTTTGCTTGTGTTTAATTGTGTTCAAACCCACACAGCAAAAGGATTTTACATAATTTAATCACCAGAAAGCAACATTCAGACAATGGATCATGCAATATCTTATGGAAACGCTACCAAATTTTATTCTCAAGGTGACACTCAGGTCCATGAAGATTCCAGTGAGAGCACGCACATTGGATATTACATACTAATATAACCTAAACCAACCAATGTCATCACAAGTTTTTTAAAGCATATCATTATGTTTTTATCAAATGTATAATAATTGTAAACTCATCTCTTTTTAGACAGAGCAATTGTATACAACCTAAATGTTTTTATGTACAGTACTTGTTAGTCATAACTATCCAAATCAGCCAGATCAGAGCACATAAACACACAAAAATATTTTTGGATAAAACAATTCACGTCAGCTTAATCATTTTAAGTACCGGTATTTTATTATTAAGCAAAATCCATGATCCTGGCTATTTTGATCTTAGGTAGTAGGAACAGCGGCTGAAGATGCCTAAAAAAATAGGCAAAACATGTGCTGCTTATGACATAACAATAATGTAAAAATAATTATGTAAATCAATAAAAAACATAATGTACTGAAAAGGTGAACTCAAAAAATAAAAATTATTTTAGAAAGGTATACGTTGCTCAATAAAGACCCAACAATGAGATTTATAACTTGTAATAAGTAGCTTTATGTTGCATCAACACAGATAGGTCTTATGGGATAGGAAAGCAAGTGGCCTTGGTCTTAATTAAGATACAGCCCTAGCATTTGCCTGGTGTGAAAATGGGAAACCACAGAAAACCATCCTCAGGACTGCTGACAGTAGGGTCCGAACCCACTTTCTCCTGAATGCAAACTCACAGCTAACTGCATGACCAACTCACTCGGTCCTCTGATTAGTGTTAATAGAGGATGGTGCCCAGTTGCACTTCTTCGCAAAACAATAATCACCACCACCAATGTCCGACTCGTTGGCTGAACGGTCAGCGTACTGGCCTTTGGTTCAGAGGGTTACGGGTTCGATTCCCGTCCGGGTCGGGGATTTGAACCTTAATTGGTTAATTCCAATGGCACGGGGGCTGGGTGTGTGTGTTGTCTTCATCATCATTTCATCCTATCACGACGCGAAGGTCACCTACGGGAGTCAAATAGAAAGACCTGCACCTGGTGAGCCGAACCCGTCCTGGGATATCCCGGCACTAAAAGCTATACAACATTTCATTACCACCACCAATTAAGACTTTCCTTATACTAACATCTAAGTACTTACAGTGATCCCCATGTGGTACTTTCACCCTCATCAATCAATGTAGTTTCCAATCTTCAATCATAACTTTACCCTCTTAAAACAACAATCACCCCTTCAATATACTGTGGTTTCATTTCCTATTCAGATTACCTAACATTAATTTAAGAATACGGTCTCCTATGCCTGAAAATATTGTTATACAAATATTAAGGCTAAGCCCACGGTTAATATATTTTCTTGGCTTCTATGTTGTAGTGCAGATAAATGTGAGTGTGCCACCTTCTTCATCGACGATGTCAAGGACGAACACAAGGTGTATGCCGTACCTGATACTCCCACAGCAGACTGTGCTGATCCACAACCCTGCAAGAAATCCTGTGAGACTACAGTAAGTACCCAGTAATATAAACCTCTAACTCCTTTGTGAGAAGCTTCATCCATAATGTATGAGGTTGTTTTCGATATAGTGTATCAACAATTCTATACCAGAATTGTTCAGATAGGCAATGGGCAATCTAAATAGTTTGAGACGAAGAGAGCTGTCCAACAAGGAAGTGCCCTATCACTACTCTTATTCATAATAGTAATGGACAAGATCATGAAGTCCATCAAGAAAATGGACAGCAGATCGAATGCCCTGGTATTTGCTGAAGATGTGCTGTTAGGGGGAGAAATAGAAGCTGAAGTACAGAAAAACTGACTGTGTGAAACAATATATTCAATAACATTGAGACAAAGATAAGTAAAACAACGACTCTACAAATAACCATTAACAGGAAAGGAACAAAGTCAAACCTCTTTTTGGAAGGAGCAAAATTAGAATCAGTTTCTCACTTCAAGTACCTAGTAGCACAATCTCCAAGGACAACATTGTCAAGCAGGAAATACTCAGCAGCACACAGAAAGCATCAAGTCAGAAATCTACTCTGCGACTTCAAAATAACCACAAAAAGCGAAAACAACCCTGTACCACACCTACTTCGGACTGATTGTCACACATGGTTTAGAGGCATGTACTCTACTAAACAATGACTACAACAGAATTCACACAACAGAAATGAAATTCATTATAACTATGAATCAAACTACTCAAAAGAACAAAATCAGGAATGAAGGAAACAGGAAGGCAGCTGGCATTGAGACCCCTATTACCAGTGTAATAAAGAAGCGTTTGGGAACATTGTAAGAATGAAGAGCGAGAAACCTGCCAGGAAATAGTTTGACTTTACTGTCCAAACAAAAAGACCAAGGGTAAGACCAAGGAAATGCTGGATGGATACAGTGAAATCAGATGTGGAAGAGAGAGGTCTCAAATGGTAAGATATCCTGGGAAACTGCAGTTGGAAAATGATGATGATGAACAATTCTTTTTTCATTATAATCCATTAATAGATATACTGATACAGGTGTTCATCAACAGTTATATCTAACAGGCTTTCGGGTTGCTTAGTTGTTTCAAACCTTTAATGTTTACTGATGTTTCTCCAGTAACTGCGGCTGACATCTTCAGAATAACTGAACCAGATTTTCTGAATGAATGGTCGGTGGCAGTGCACAACGTTTATATGCTTTGGGAGACAATACTAGATGAGGTGAAATTGGTGCTGTTGTCTAGAACTTTCTAGTCCATTGTATCACTATGCTGTGAATTTTTTTTTTACTCTGCATGGTCAACTGAGAAAAACCAGGTCAACCAACTTTGTCTGTCAGCAAAGGATGGAAAGAAGCTTACTGTGCATTTCTCTGAGAGACTGTCTCTGTAACATGGCATTTAGACTTGGACTAAAGGATGTACTTAAGGAGGTATAGTCCAAGTGGTAGAACTGAACTGGAAACGTAACAATATCTAATCCCCAGAAATTACGAAGGCAGTGCAATCTAAGAAGAAGACCATTGCCTAGGACAGTGGTTCTCAACCTTCATGAGCCTGTTCCCCCTTTGCATCCGTAAATTATTTCAAGCCCCTAACCAATGAATTTCTATGTCTGTCCCTGTATTTTAATATTATTATTTAATTTTATTTGTAGTTTATTCTCTTTCATTTACTTAAACTGTTCACTTATTTACAGTTCCGGAAGCTGACCAACGATGGTAATCTGAAGCATGTCACCTCTCGCAACATGACCGTGGGCGAACTGGCCTGCAAGATGTACCGACGAGATAAGAAGGATGGAATTGTGAGTAGTAAATCACTAGATTTATTTTTAATTTAATCATGTAAAACAACTAAATTCTGTAATTAATGTGATGTGATATATTGTGTGACCATCGGCATTAAGTGTGTAATGATAATGAAATAGGGAGAGGGTGAAACCCGATGTTGGCACATAGCCTGTTTTTTTTTTTTTTTTTTTTTTTTTGCTAGTTGCTTTACGTCGCACCGACACGGATAGGTCTTTTGGCAACGATGGGACAGGGAAGGGCTAGGAGTGGGAAGGAAGCGGCCGTGGCCTTAATTAAGGTACAGCCCCAGCATTTGCCTGGTGTGAAAATGGGAAACCACGGAAAACCATTTTCAGGGCTGCCGACAGTGGGGTTCGAACCTACTATCTCCTGAATACTGGATACTGGCTGCACTTAAGCGACTGCAGCTATCAAGCTCGGTATGGCACATAGCCTACTCCTGTCGAATAACACCAAGGGGTCCCCAGCTGACGGATAACTCACCATCAACAGTGTCATGTGCCCTCAGTGTGAAGAGGTTTGGAATTGAATCCAGGCTTTTTGCACGCAATCTAGTGATTAAAAATTGTATACCACCACCTCTCCTATCCTGCCGGCCAACAATCTGATAGTGACCCATTTTTTTTCCACCAATGGGATTCCAATCAGTTAACTAAGGTTTTTTTTTACAACTTGCTTTACATCGCACCGACACAGATAGGTCTTATGGCGACGGTGCGATACAAAAGGCCTAAGAGCGAGAAGGAAACAGCCGTGACCTTAATTGAGGTACAGCCCCAATATTTGCCTGTTGGGAAAATGGTAAACCACAGAAAACCATCTTTGGACTGCTGACAGAGGAGTTCAAACCCACTATTTCCCGGATGCAAGCTCACAGCTGCGCACCGTACGGCTAACTTGCCTGGTAACCAAGGTGAAGGCTGAAGGTACTCAAATATGTCGCCCTCATGTCAACAGATTAACCGGCCTGTAAAAAAATTATTGTGGGACAATATTCTGGCACCTTGGTGTCTCCATAAAGTTTAGAGGGTCCCAGGTTTGATTCCCAGCTGAATCAGAGAAAATAACCTTAAATGGTTAATTCTCTCAGTTTGGGGACTGGGTGTTCGTGCTATCCAAGACATCCCTGCACCTCTCACTCTTCACACACAACACTATCCTCCACCACAATAATATGCAGTTTCCTATACCAGGTTAGAGATAGCCACAAAGAAATTATTATATTAAAAAGACACAATCACCAGGGGCTCAATTTGGGAGTGAGGAGAAGTGACCACAGAACCCTTACCCAAGTCTGGTATTCTTTCGACTTACTTGTGACAGTCTCCTCACTAATGCACGGTAGTTTAGTCAGATGGTCTTTCAAACCTGGTAGTGTCAGGTTTGTGAGGCCTATTCATGGCCCACACCTAGCCAAACTAAACCCCATGGCACAGCAGCACTGCTCACTTACTCAAAACATAGTCCATGTCTCGAAATGCAAAAATTTGACGTTATCACACTGTAATTAGACCTGAAGCATTATATGCAGCAAAATGTTTAACACTTCAAACGCATAGCCTGCTTGAAAAACTGGCAATTAATGAAAGGATGATTATCCGAAAAATTCTTGGTCCCAGTCTCAAAGATGGTGTTTACAGACTTTGGAGCAACTTAGAAATATACACCCAGACTGAAAATATATTAAGCGTAATCCATAAAAGGAGGATAATGTTTTACGCTCACCTCTTCAGAATGCCAGCTGAAAGAATCTGTAAACGTTTATCTTACTTTAGAAGTCCCAAAACAATTCCTCCTTGGTTGGTGGAGATCAATAAAGATCTTTTAAGGTATGGAATCTCAGAAACAGACATTCAACTCTGAGAACCACTCAAACACAAACATAAATAGGGTCACCAAGAAGTAGTCCCAACTCGACTGAAGGATGTCCATTCTGATGCATGGAAGAAAGCACAATCGGAAAGGATGAAAACCCGATGGGCCTGCAAGAAGACAAAGAGTTGAGATCTTGCAGTCCTTAGTGGCCCTAATGATGATGATGATGATGATGATGATGATGATGATTAATGATAATAGCAGTCCTTAGTGGCCCTAATGATGATGATGATGATGATGATGATGATGATGATGATGATGATGATGATGATGATTAATGATAATAATCACATTTGTTTCATGTGGAAAAAATTTGGTGTCTTAGCTACTGTCTTTTCAGCTTAGTCTTCAAGTTAACTTAAAAAGTAACTTACTTTCTTCTTATGCTTATTTCAGTTGGGAGCCTTTGTCAGAAATTGTGGTGGAGACTGGATCTCTGCTGTCAACTTAGCAGAAAAGCTTAGTTGTAAGGGAGGTACTATAGTTCATTAGACTGAATTTTATTTTATTTATAAAGTACTTTGTATTTATTAGTATTAGTTACCAGTACTTGACCAGCAAACTTGAATGTCTAAAAAAGAAAATTATGTTCAGAAATCTGTGTATTTCTCAAGATATCATAAAAATTGAAAATGAGTGTGTCTTTCTGGCTTGTAGCCTCCGGTGGTGTTAGTTTTAACAATGTGTCACTCCCTGGATTGATTTGTGTCTGGTGCTTTGATTATTTCAATAAAAGGAATGGTTAATGCATCAGATTCTTATTAGTCCTTGAAGTATTATTAATGTTCAAGACGACTTCACTGGAGGCATAACAAATACAAAAATCAAAAAGACAAGTAATTCAGTCTATTGCAAATAGAACAGAACTTAAAAATGGAATGGTTGGAATGATGTATATAGTTTATTCTTTCTGTATTAAAACTGAACTAAATGTTGGAAGTTAATCATAATGGTGAAGTAGAATAAGATAAGGCAATATTTTATGTAAATAGGAAAATTATCATATATTTTCTCACTTATTGCATAAATATTTTCTTTAAGAATTTGTAAGTTAATTTAAGACATTAGATTATTTGTAATACTTTATTTGATACATTTTTGAAAAAAAGTAAAAGAAAATTGTGAAAAGCTATCAGGCTGTAAGCTATGGTACACAGTATTCCAGTTAATGACAAATAACAATGAATTCAACTTTTATTCCTTTCAATGCGTTTGTTGAATTTTGATAATAGGTAGTTAAGAAATTCGTTAAAGTTAAACAAAAGACACACTCAGAATTTAGAAAGATTGTTTAGGAAAAAATGGATATTATTAAATATGTTACACTAGTTGTCAATTTATCTGTACTCTATTATAAGTTCTGTATAATTCTAAATTAATTCGACTTCACTTTTGAATTAGATTACAATAATTATATCAGGGACAATGTGTAAGAGATGGAAAATATTGACTTTCAAAATAAGAGCCACATTAGATGTAGAAACCAGTAATCTATACTGGAAAGAGAAGATCATAAAATTATGCAGAAATAATCCAATTATTACCATTTGAAGTGATGAGATGAAAGAGGTAAGAAGAGAAAGAAAGAATTAACAAGCAAAGGAATATGGACACTATTCATTAATTTATCGATCAATCAGAAGATTACTGGACCATTTATTGGTAATATTTGAATAATACAAGAATGGTAAGGAACACAGTTCCATTGTTACCAATCAGCTTCAATATTTATACCTGGGACCAGTATTCATTTGACTAATTCCATCAAAAATTAAAGCAAGAAATGTTTACACATGAGGGTTTTATGCATGAATTACTTTTGAAGTTGGCAGATCTGAATTTACTAGCCAGAGTGGCTAATATAGCATTCGAACCTTTTCAAGTTACGATACACAAAACTGAAGAGGGTCATTTCTTCAAAATATTTAACAAAAAATGTATCTTGTTCATTGTGTAGCCTACTTTTCAGATGGTGGAAGCTGTAACAGTGCTATAAGAGTACATGTATGTAAAACCTGCATTTTTAAATAATTCACCTTCAGTTCTGATCTTGTCTGTTTTTCAGAAATAAATCTCAGAAACTGTGCATTTGATAATCTTGGTTATTTAATTTTACCTTACTGTACTCAGTTCTTTAAAGCACCATTCCTAAATCCCTTCTTCCATGCAGAATTAAAATTCCAAGAACCACCTCCATTGGACTGGACATTTTGGATGTGTTATTGTGACTTTACACAATTATCATGCATAACACTTAGATCTAAACATTGTGCAAAATTGCAATTTTCTTCAATTCTTTGTGGATCAATCCTGTATAAATTATCTTCAAACATCCGTGTCTTCTACACTGAAAATGTTCACATCATTTTTGTCTCTCGAACTTACTGTCAAACACAAGGTTGTTTCTAAGAGACAGGGATTTCTTCATCACTTGCTACCAGCAACACAGCCTATGGTTTCTACAGTTCTTCTATTCTGTGCATACTTGTGTCTTTACTGAAGTCTACCACCTTGGTGAAAATACAGAGACAAAGATCTGTGATGTATCATCATCATTATTTTACAGTTCCAGTTTCCTGGGTACAGTTGGCGAGCCTCTTCCATTCTGTCTTACTGAGATATGTTCTGTTGTTAATGATGTCCTCCAGTGACCTTCCCTGATCTTTACAATGTTCATCCAGTGGGTTCTTGGTCTTCCCACCATCCGTTTCCCTGCCACATGTCTCTCCAAGTTAACGTAAGCTGTCCTTGTTGGCTCCATCCTCATTACATGCCCAAACCACCTCAATCTGGACATGCTGACCTGATCTAACAATGATGTAACAATCCTAACTTCCTTCATAACCACACATTCCTTAACTTGGCCAGTTTGGTTTTTTGAATTGTGGACCTAAGGAACTTCATCTCAGATGCCTGCAATCTTGATGAGTCTTTCTTAGTGAGCGAGCAGGTTTCGATACCATAGGTTAAGATTGGTATGAAGTACTGATTGAACATCACCAGCTTGATTTTGTTGGTATTTTGGGATCCAAGAAGAGCAAGAAATTTTAACACATGAGGGTTTTATGCATGAATTACTTTTAAAGTTGGCAGATCTGAATTTACTAGCCAGAGCAAGAGTAATGTCATAAGTATATTCTCAAAAAAAAAAAAAGATACCACAAGGAAAAGAAGATCCTTAAGTGATATTTTCAAACATAGTAGTCAATGCTATATTTCAAAATAATTTGGTATTTTACAGCCAGATAGTGCCTCAAAGCAGTTTGGTGCAATATACTACAAAAATTCCAGGGGCCATCATCAGTTTGTTAAAATAACAAACTCTACTGTTCTCACCTTTAAACTAGTGACTAGATGTACCACTTTGTGAAGTCCAAACTATTACTGAAGAACAATAATCTCAATGACAGGTCAATGGAATGGTAGATATTTCTCAAATATTTTCCTTGATCGGTAGTCTTGGTAATATGTACAGATCTTGAAAGAAAATGTTGTGCTAAGTTGATGGAGAACAATGTGTCAAATACAGGAAGTAGAGCATTTTAAACCCGTTGGTGAAGAATTACTCTGATTTTGACTAAGTGTCATTTTTCAATTTATTTGGCATATTGTATTGACAAAAATCTATCAATTTTGGTGCTTGAATTGATTGTAGACTTTCATCTCTCCCTAGAACTAGGCACCACATAACCCCTTTGCTTCATATTTAAATATTGTATTTACTCAGACATAGAATTTATATCTGTGGTTCCATGTATTTTACTTCCTGTCAGTAGCTGAAAACAAAAGGCCGATAGAGCCTAAAAACAGTGGAAGTCCCAACAGAGGATTACACTAATACTCATCTGGAAGCATTTCGAACATGCAGCATTTTCTCAATCAATGAACAATTGGATTGTTTTGCCTACCATCCATATCAATTTACCTTCCTCATACATGCTGTGGTTCACAGAAGTCTACCTTGATTTTACTAGCACTCTGGGAAATGCTGAACAGTCACTCTTACATTAATGATGATTCTTCATTATCATTGTGTTACTTCTTGTCATTGGCTAAAACATTTTCTCTCAGAATCTGTTATGAGCAATTGTGGGCTGTCAAACTTGCAAAGTATTGCTGCACTTTCTGAGACTTAAAATAAAGAAAGGGATAAACAAGGGAAAGAACTACATTTCTTAGCTATTCACAGAACTTAAGGCACTTTCAAGGGTAACAAAACTACAAGAAAATTATAACCGCTATTCATAGGGAGTGACTTGTCATCCAATTTGAAGTCCTTTAAAAAAACCGGTGGAACTAACTGATCCTCCAAGGCGAATGTGTTATGCAATTGTCAGGAGATGTATAGATAGACTGATGCTTATTTACCATTAATCAGGGGACACACGTAGCTCAACAAATACATTGTGATTTTTAACTTGCCAGATACAGAATTGGTATTGACCATTTGCTAAATAAATAACTAGACAGTCATGGATAATCTTGTTGCTCTGCCCTTTAAAAATAGCCACTACCCACCATGAAAAATAACCTCTTAGTTTAAAAGTAAAAATCATTTTAATATACAGTACCAACTTTAAAGCTTAATCCTTTTTATGTCATGTTTTACTGGAAAGTGTTCACAAGACATCTCTGTCAGCTATTTAGAGAAAAAGAAAGAGATCATTGACAGTGCAATTTTACCAGGAATTTTAATGTAAATATTAAGGTAAAATCAGGGTTAAGTGCATAAGAATTACTAAAAGTAACATTCATTACTCAGACTTTGTAATATTCTTGAAAGCCTGCAACAACACACGGCCCTCCATCATTTCCTGCATACGCTTTGCTGAAAAAGCAGTCTCATTCTCCACATATTCTTCATCACTACAATCTTGTTATTAAAAAAATCTGTTACCTAAATGGTCAAATTCTGTCACCAAAATGATGCATAGTAGGACTCGTTAGAGATACTACAATAGCTACAAGGGAATGAGAAAGTGTAGATATATATAGAAAATGTGGAATATCCAGCCTTTTCCATTCATCTAACTGTCATAACAGAGAGATCTTTGCACAGAAACGTACATGTATAAGATCACTATCAATAGCATATTACAGTAGAACATATTTTTATGAATTTGGCATTTATGGGATTAGTAGGATTGCTTGGAAGATGATTTGCTTTCTAGGATCATTTAATTTTAAGAAGGCTTGTTCTTGCGAACTTCATGGTGAAGAAAGTTGGCAACCTATCTTCTAACATGTTTCAGTAACAGCCTCTATTGCATTTGATCCTCTGCTTCATTGGCAATTGACCCAGCATTCTGTTAGTTCTCCTTTCCATCTGGTCTATCCATTACACTGGACATCTTCATCAAGATCTTCATCCAGCTTTTTCCTGACGAAACTATATGACCAAAGAATTGCAGAGTTCTTTGGTAACAAAGGGAGGGCCTTATCATCAGACAAAGTTCACTGAGAATTTATTTGCAAGTTCTTTCCTCCCTCCATGATATCCTTAACATACTCCTAAACAACCACATCTTGTAAGCATCAATTCTTCTCTTCTGCTTTATAAAGGGATATTAGAAAAATCAGTCTTAAGCAGCCTTAGTTTGGAGCATCTGCTTATTGCACGATTCCTTAAGATGACTGTCAGCTTTGATGTTTTTGAAGTACTCTGCCATATTTCATCTGTTGAGATACCATCCTTTTCTACAACAGTGTCCAAATAAATAAATCTATCCACTCTCTTGCAGTTGGACAGTAAGTTCTTTTGTGGATGTAACTTAGCTCCATCAATAACCATGATCTTCGTCTTATTTTTGTTGACCACCAAACCATGCCCTTATAATTTATTTCCTTAAAAGTACCTAAATGAGAGCTGATAAAACAAGGATGCCTATTTTTTGCATGGTGGATAGATGGCCTAAAAATCGAAGATCAAAGCATAAAAGCTTCATTATATTGGAAAGATCTTCTTCTTTTCTTCTTCTTCTTCTTGAGTGTGGCTATGCGCTGGATCACATTAGTCACAGTGGTTCTTCTGCAGATTTGTTTGTTTAGTATTCTGCCTCAAAGTGAGATCCCTAGCATCCCAGCATAACTCGCAGTCTGTTGGCGTCAAGTTAGCTGAGTGTTTTCAGACGACAGGTAGTGAATGGGAGGACTCAAGCATTGAATACGTTCCTCTTGAGGTTGAATTACATCTTTTCACTCTTCAGGATGAAGCCAAGCTTTCCAAATTCACTCCAACTTAGACTCACTCCCCTCGTTACTTCTGCTTCGTGATTTTTTTTCTCGCTAAGCTTGATCCTGTGTCCAAGATACACATATTCCTTAGCCTGCTCCAGAGTTTGACCTTCAATGAGAGCAATGATACTATTTAGACTATCACTGGATTTTATTTATCATATATCATATTTGTCATATCCAGAAATAATACAATATAATATCTGTATTACAAATATAACAATTGACTGTACCGTCTCCAGCTACAACTATTTCATTTCACCCCTGTAAGATCTCAGACGGCAATCTCAATGCCATAGTCACAACATGGTGAAAGTATCCATTTGTACAGAAATCTCCCGAATTCTTCTAATTCGATTTAATTCCAGATCTCTTCAAGATTTGTTCCTTTCTGTGATGAATGCTCTTCAGAATGCTCTGGTGATTCAAACTGTTGCTATTCATGTGACCACTGCTCACAGAGATCGAAGTTGATAGCTACAAGATTCTCTGCCATATAAACAAATAGATGCCTCAATTCAAGCCTATCAATGTGCAGGTGATTGATATCTGCATGAATGGGCAACTGGTCGTTATTCGACAATGATTTTGACTTTTCTTTTTTAAAACCTGGCCCCATGATTTCATTACAGCACTCTCATCCAGTATTTTTGATTTTTAAGGAAATATTGAGAAATATTTAACAGAAATGAGTTAAAATGCAAGAAAGATGACCTGGATTCCAAATAGAGAACTGTAGTTCTGAGTGTAGTAAACAATAAGATAACATGTTTTGTTTAGACAGAAGTGCAACTAAGTCTTAAAGATGAGGCAGTAAAGTATTAATAATATAAACATCAGAGAAAGGGTCATTCTTGGAGGCCCTATGCTGTGTATGGAATAATAGGAATTAAATATGTTGACCAAATATTCTTCAACTGCATACGACAACAAAAGATGTTTTTTATTCTCTGTAAAGTAAGGCTATGCCAGACTTATACAGATCGACTGTATTTAATATTAAAAAAAAAAGAGAATCATTTTATTGGAATGTTGCTCTTCTGCCAACTTATTTTTGGTTTTTCATCATTCTCAGAAATGTGTTGTATTCTAGAAGTTCGTGACTATGATTTTCCAAACTTCAAAAAAATTAACTTTTCAAACATAAAAAAAATTAACTTCCCAAACTTCAAAAAAATTAACTTCCCAAAGTAAAGAATTGCGCCTTGTCACTCCTCACCTGGCCACAGATAGATGGTTATCTATTTTGCAAAGAATCATAGTTCTACGCTTTCTGATTGCTTGAGGAGATTATCGATTCATGATCAGTGACTCTATTTCTCAAAAGTTGAAGATAATTGCTTTCTTACTTTTAATTTCATTATATCAAGGAATGAGGAATTGGATTCAATGAACACTGGAGATGAGTTACTTGCTGAGATTTCAATGTAACAAGACAAACTTTCTTGCAACATTTTTGACCTTTGGTGTCCTTTGAAGAACTTCTGTGATCAATAGCTAAAGGGCTCCAAAATTACAAGAACAACAAATTGAAGTGACATTGTGGCAGAGGAAAATTCGTAACTGTTATGCTCAGAGTCATGTCTGAATACAAATAATAATACGGTAATGATATTGATGAATAGGACGGCATTGAATTCTGAAGATTGTCATAAAAGAAGCACAATTTTAAGGAACTATGTGATTATAATTTGGTGCCCAAGGATTTCATACATGAACAATTTTTGAAGATGTTAAATTTCCAACGGAGTCTATGAAGAGTCTTAGACTGAGTCCGAAGAAGATCTCATTTTTGAAAACTAAAAATCATAAGACATAAAGGCATTCTTGCCCTTTACTGTGACCACTTGCCATCAACATTAGACATGTAGCACATGGTACCATCCACACCATGCTCTTCAATTTCTGTCTGTCCTTGCTTTTCCTCCACTCTGCTGCATTCCGAGAGACTGTCTTCTTTCGTTACGTGAAGATCATCATGGATATCTTCTTTAAAGTTTCAATCACCTTAATATCAGTCAGTTTTCCATCTGCTTAAAAGAAAAATCTTTTTTAGAGTAGATTATTTTGTTCTTAGGTAGAGAGAATAAGTTACAGAATCCATTATTTATTTATTCAGTTTTCTGCATTAGCTAAGAAATACGGCTTTTAATTAGTCTGTACTGTTAAAAATATTCCTTCCAATCTTAACATTAATGAGAAATTGAATTTATATTTAATGGAATTCAAGAGATCAGTGTAAAGCTGGATCTTGATGATGATGGTGGTGGTGGTGGTGGTAACTGGTGGTGATTATATTATTGTTCTGTAACTTTTCCCTACTGCTGTTTACTTAATTGATAATTGATGGCTATTTGCTGGTCAAGTTATTGAAGTTTAATTATCATTTATTTATCTAGTTCCTAAAGTAGAATAATTTTATTTCTCTTACTTTTGAAATCATAATAATTTAATTAAATGTATTCTCTTGATTTGTTTTTCAATAATCTTTTGTTTGTAATTAACAAAAAATGTTAAATATTAATTATCTTTAATTTCAATTGTGTTTCATTGGAATGATTGTAAAAGTATTTCATTAAATCTGTATGTAAATTTTGTCTGTGATAGAATAAATAAAATACAAACTAAAATTCACTTTTTATTTCCTCTTTATAAATAATGGACAACATGGAAAAGGAGAATTGCTTTTTTTTTTCTTTCTTTTTTTCGGTCATGTATTCAGACTGCCAGAAACCCGACTAGTGAAATAGAATAAAGAACACCTGGTTCACAGAGATCATGAATGATTTAGAAGACCGGGCAAGTTGGTAGTGCGGTTAGGGGCGCGCAGCTATGAGCTCACATCTGGGAGATAGTGAGTTCGAATCCCACTGTCGGCAGCCCTGAAGATGGTTTTCCGTGGTTTCCCATTTTCACACCAGACAAATGCTGGGGCTGTACCTTAATTAAGGCTAGGCCGCTTCATTCCCATTCCTAGGCCATTCCTGTCCCATCGTCGCCATAAGACCTATCTGTGTTTTTGCGACGTAAAGCAAAGTAGCAAAAAAAAAATATAAAAAAAAAATTTATCAATGCTCTAAATTGAAGGCAGAGAAAAGAAAAGAGGATTCCAACTCACAACATTTGAACGAATGAAGTACACCATTACACACAACCAAAGGGCAGCCGGGTCCAACCGGATGAAATTTTGGGAGCGGAAGAAGAAGCTGAAAAGCTGACTCTATGTACTATTAGACTTTAATGTATATAACTGATTAAAGTGCTCCAAGGGGGGTGTAAATTATGTAAAAAAAAAAAAAAAAAAAAAAAAATGGACAAGTTAACTGGACCAGAAAACTAATGGGGATGGTAGGTGCATAACAGAAATCAAGACCTGGATTGCTCAAAGTAAGTCCGATTTTATGCACTAGATTACAGTGTATCGACATACTCATCCTCCACTTCTATAAGTCTGGACTATACTATTGTATGCCTCAAAAACCTGCGCTGCAAATAACTCATATCAAATGCCTGAAGGCTTTTGGAATGTGATGTTTTCACAAAATATTTAAAGTTATGTAGAGAGATAAGATGACAAATGCTGAGGTTTTGCACAGAGCTATGAAAAATAGATCTCTAATGAAATTAATATATTTTCTGGTATGGTCACAGGCCGGGCTGAGTGGCTCAGACGGTTAAGGCGCTGGCCTTCTAACCCCAACTTGGCAGGTTCGATCCTGGCTCAGTCCGGTGGTATTTGAAGGTGCTCAAATACGACAGCCCCGTGTTGGTAGATTTATCGGCACGTTAAAGAACTCCTGCGGGACTAAATTCCGGCACCTCGGCGTCTCCGAAGACCTTAAAAAGTAGTTAGTGGGACGTAAAACAAATAACATTATTATTATTATTATTATTGGTATGGTCACACTTTACCTCATTCTCCATTTGATAACTAGACCTCGGATTTTAGGCAAAAACATATTTTGTTCCTGAAGGAAAAAATGAAAATCAACAGCCTGTTTTCAGTCATTCGACCTGGTCAGGAATGGTATGAATGAATCCCCCATCTAGCAGTGAGGATAGGAATTGTGCTGGCTGCCAAAGCCTGTCACACTCCTCTGAGGCAATGATTAATGACTGACAGATGAAATGAAATGATACGATACTGGAGAGTGTTGCTTGAATGAAAGAGACAGGGAAAACTGGAGTACCCGGAGAAAAACCTGTCCTGCCTCTGCTTTGTTCAACACAAATTTCACATGGAGTGACCGGTATTTGAACTACGGGACCCAGCGGTGAGAGGTTGGCACACTTCCGCCTGAGCCATGGTGGGTCCACTGTTCCTGAAGAGATGACTTTAAGTTGTATTTACAGATTTTGTGTTTTCATAAGGTTAAAAGTGTGGTCCTATAGTGCCTAAAAATACCTACATTGACGTTAGAACCTGTACTTGCTTATATTACTATAATTCCCAAATTTTATGCTTAAATTGATAAAAAATACTTTTAATTTATTCTGAGAAACTAAAATATTTGCTGACTCCTTTTCAGTATATTGAACTGTATATTCTTGAAATACTTTACAAACATCTTAAACCACACTCCCCAGAAGTCCTTCCACAGTAAACATGCCCATTGTCTGCCATAGGTGGGAGACAATGTCCATTGACTTGATGGAAATAAACCTCTTTATTTCATTCTGTTAAAATATTTCAGTGTTTCCATTTGAGCAGTGTATGAATTATGCCAAAAGTGTCAGCTTCCAAGCAGTCTTCAATAAACAGTGGCTACAGAAGTTTCCCCATTTGACATCGGATGGTAAAATTATATTCTGTGACGTTTGCAGCAAAGAGGTGGGTGAAACTTGTTTTATATTTCCCCTAACAAGTAATTATCAATTTAGCAAAATAAAAATGGTATTTTAATTGATGCCTATTAAAACACATAAAATGAAGCTTTCTAAAATTTTTTAGAACCTGTCTTTCCACTTTTGAGAGCCTATTTTAGGCACCTAAAATAACATTTTTAGCACCAAGGTCTAATGATAACCATTGTAAAGGGCTATTTATTTATTTATATTTTAATTTTTTAGCGAACATGGACTACTTAGGTTTATGGAGGTTTTTCTTCTTTTTGTCAGCCCAATACTGTTTCATTCTTTCTGAATATAATTTTCTTTCTGCTTCTGGAATCACCCTTCCTATTCTCTGCTGTATTACAGGAAAAATTCCCCAGGGGCTCAATTTGGGCGTGGGTTGGCGACCACAGGATCCTTAGCTGATTCTTGGCATTGCTTCCACTTGTGCCAGGCTCCTCACTTTCATCTATCCCTTCATTAATTATTGTTCTCTTCTGACCTTGACAGTATTACGAGTGTGAGTCCTGGAGTGTTCATCATTGTCCTCCCCTTCATTTGACGATACCTTCATTCAAAAGGATGGATTTCTTTCTTTTCCTCTTCAGATTAAAGTTATAAGGGGAGGGTTATCAAGTTATACATCCCCTGAAACCAATAACTGCAACCATTAATTTTAGTGTCAGAAGGAAATTAAGAGTTAACCTAGGGAGATGGGGTACAAAAGAGAGAAAGATGGTGACTGATTAATGATTTGATAGAATGATTGGTACAAAGAAGTGAAAAACAATGCCAGAATCAGCCCTGTAGTCCTGATAGAAACTTTGACTTAGATGCCAGACCCCTTAATATAATAATCATCACCACCATCATGTGCCATTTCTCTACGGTGTCGGGTATTAAATGAGATGAATCTTTGTAGCAAGTTTTTACAAATGGATGCCCTTCCTTGACCTCAACCTAATCAGAGGAGTTAATGATATGAAATAAACGACGTGATATATGAAATGTAGAAGGTGAAAACCAGTGCTAGCACGTAGCCTACTCCTGTCGAATAGCACGGAGGACTCCACTCACGGCTTAACCCATATGCACCCAGCTGCTATGTTCACTGAAACTGATAGGAATCTGCAAACTTTCTTGTACGTAGCCTTGGTGTTGCAGACTGGAGTCAAAATGCCTTCAGAAGGACTGTTCCGAAATGCCACAAGCAGGTCTGAAATAGCCTTATCCGCAACAAATAAGGCATTATAATAAGAAACAGAAAGCAGCCATATTAGATCGAGTAAGCCTCTGTTCTTTTCCTCTTTCTCCGCTGCTTTTCCTCAGAAAAAGAAGAAAAGAAGAAAAAGGAGCCACGATTTATTGAGTAAGCTCACAGCCACTGTTCTTTCTCCCCTGCTTTCCCCAAAGAAAAAGAAAAGATGAAAAAGAAGAAGGGAAGAAAAAGGAGGCAAATTTGATAGATTAAGTCCTCGGCAACTGTTGTTTTCCTTTCTTTCTCATCTGCTCTTCCTAAAATGAAAAAAGGAGAAAAAGGAGCCATATTTGATCGAGTAAGCCTTTAGCCATTGCTCTTTTTCTTACTTTCTCCTCAGTTTTCCTGAAGAAGAAGAAGAAGAAGAAGAAGAAGAAGAAGAAGAAGAAGAAGAAGAAGAAGAAGAAGAAGAAGAAAAGATGAAAGAAGAACTATATTTGATTGAGCAAGTCCTCACAGGTCACTGTGAGGACAAGTACGCCTATGGATACTTAGCCCGTAAGACAGAAAACTTACCAATCCGCTTACGGGTGTATTTTAATGTCCCCATCTGATGGACATATCACCACCAACAGCGTCATATGCCCTCACTCCATATGAACACTGCAGAGAAGTTTGGAATTGAACCCAGACTTTTCGCATGCAATTTAGTGATCAGAAATTGTATACCACTACCTCCCCTACCCTGCCCACCAACATTCTGATAGTAATTTTTTTTTTTTCGACCAACCGGACGCGAACTGGCTAACCATGGTGTCAGACGCGTTAATGATCATGGCTATCAGGTAGGCTCATGACCATCATCGTACAGTTCCTGATACTCTCACTTCTCACTTCTCAAGGGAGCAGAATTTCCCATTTCCTCTTCAGGTTTGCAAAGAGCTAAAAATCATCTCTGGTTGCCTCTTAAACAATATCATGTCATATTTCCAAATTTCTGAAGTTATGCAGGTGAAATATATGTTAAAACTACCTCCCTGGAGTTGAAATACTCTCTGAATTCATGGTTTGGTGACCTGAAACCTCTTCCTTACTTAATATTCAAGGTCAAATCATTGTATGACAAGCATTTCGTTTCTGTAAATGAGAAGGCCTATACACACAAAATGTGGAATAAAACATTTCGATTTTAAAAAGCTACACACCTTTTTCTAACACATCACATAATGTATAAACCAAAGAGATTAGCAAACCAAATGAAGCCCATACTATTGTGAGAGTGTATGGACCTTTCATACAGTTTTGAGAGTTGAATGCTGAATGGAACAAAGTCAAGTTCATCTCTTCTGAAGGTCAGAATGTGAGCTGGCTGAGGTATATAAGACTCACATCATGATGGTGATGGTACACAGTCTTCACTTGTAACTTGCTCTACAGCACCTTCCAAGTAAGTACCTCTCAAAGTTCAAATACTATCACTTGTTAATAAATATCTTAGGTTTTGGTTTAGGGATCATATTTAACTTACAGGAAAAAAAATCTGAGGTAAAACAATATCTCAAGGGCTTAATTAATGTTATAAATTTAGCAATTTTTCACTTTTGCATTTAAGATCTCACGAAAATACACCAGTTAGTGTAAAAAAAGCAAGTATCAAAAAATTTGCTCTTATCGTAGTTTTGCACTGGGAAGGTGAAATATATCGATTTTTATACTTCCGCTCTAGTAAGTACATTGCCAATGACCATACCATGTTGAATACACCGGTTCACGTCTGAACACCGCAGTTAAGCAGCGTTGGGCATGGTCATTACTTGGATGGGTGACCACTGGGGAACACCACGTGTCTTTGGCTCAATTTCCTTTTAGCTGGGTTGGTGCCCATGAATGTTAAGGTGTCAAATCTCTATGGACAGGCACTGTAGTTAGCTATAATAACAATAATTTTGTGTGGCTATTTCTAGCCGAGTGCAGCCCTTGTAAGGCAGACCCTCCGATGAGGGTGGGCGGCATCTGCCATGTGTAGGTAACTGCATGTTGTTGTGGTGGAGGATAGCGTTATGTGTAATGTGTGAATTGCAGGGATGTTGGGGACATCACAAACACCCAGCCCCGGGCCATTGGAATTAACCAATGAAGGTTAAAATCCCCGACCCGACCGGGAATCGAACCCGGGACCCTCTGAACCGAAGGCCAGTATGCTGAACATTCAGCCAACAAGTCGGATTGTAGTTAGCTGATTTGAGTCCTGTTGGTGGAAACACTTTTCACCATCTCAATGCTGCCCAGCAAGATAGACGAGGTTGTATACAATTATTATCACCAGACTGTGTGCCAAAGGCCTGGGTTCACTTCCAAACCTCCACGCAGTGATCCCACGGAGTGAGGATATATGATACTATTAATGGTCATTTGTCTATTTGATAGGAACGTTAAGCTTTGAGCAAACCCCTTCATGTTATTCAACAGGCTATATGCTGGAAGCGGGTTTCATCCTCTCCCAATGGAAAGAGCGCTTAGATCTAATTGGCCAAACTGGGTAGCTCAGGCATTAGAGCGCTAGCCTTCTGAGCTTAAGTTGGCAGGTTCAATCCTGGCTCAGTTCAGTGCATTTGAAGGTGCTCAAATACGTCAGTGTCATGTCAGTACATTTACTGTCACGTTAAAGAACTCCTGCGCGACCTCAGTGTCACCAAAAATCAAAAACGTAGCCAGTGAGACGTAAAAAAACAAGTATGTACTGTCATTACGGTCTTTCTAGGGTAGGTGGTAGTGGTGGTGGTGGTTGTGGTGATTATTGTTTTAAGAGGAAGTACAACTAGGCAACCATCCTCTATTAACACTAATCAGAGAGAAAAAAATGCAAGGGATTGAACACTTAGAAAAGTGAAGATATCAGCCAAAGAAAGACAAGGGCCACGAATGGCGTGAAAATGAAAGACTCCCTAGGCCTCGAGTGTTCTAATACTGTCGGGGTCAGAAATGAACAAGAGTTGATCAAGGGAGGTTGGATAGGATAGCTGAAAGTGAGGAGCCTGGCACAAGTAAGTGGAAGCAATGCCAGGACTCAGCTGAGGGCCACGTGGTCTCCAACCCACGCTCCCAAGTTGAGAGCCCCTGGGCCCCTTTTAGTCGCTTCTTACGACAGGCAGAAGATATCGTGAGTTATATTCTACTGCCCCCACCCAAAGGGGGATCTTTCTAGGGAAGGAAGTAATTATTTTAATTTTACAATTGGCTTTACGTCGCATCGACGCAGATAAGTCTTATGGCAACAATGGGATAGGAAAAGGTTAGGAGTGAGAAGGAAGCGACCATGGCCTAATTAAGTTACAGCCCCAGCATTTGCTTGGTGTGAAAATGGGAAACCATGGAAAACCATTTTCAGGGCTGCCGACAGTGGGGTTCAAATCCACTATCTCCCAGAATGTATATAAGAAAGATGGTTTAAAAAGCAGTTTCACATGTTTCAATGCAACAAATCAAAGAACAGCAAAACTCAATGTATACTCTGGTATTAACTTATGTAAACCAATGGTAATTTCTTTTAGTCTAATATTTTATTCCACAGAATACGGTAGTGGAAAAAAAATATGCAATTTGTAATGTTAGGAGTATTGACCAGTCTTTAAAACTCTATCACCAGCCCTCATTATGACTCGGATGCAAAATTGTTCTCGACTGCTGAGTGCTCATTATACTCTTTATGGCATAATTATCTATCTATATTTGTAACTTTTTTTCATTTATTTCAGAACTAACACCATCAACATGAAATTTGTCATTCTTCTGGCTGCCCTCTGCGCTGTAGCTTATGCAGGGTAAGTAAGAAGGGCATGTTTATTATCAATATGTAAATATTATACCTGCCTGGTTCTCTAACTCAGTTGTCATCACCTTTGGGCCTTGGGATTAATTCCCTTGGCTTGGATTGGATATTTCTGCTGTTCACAACATCTTTGAACATACTCCTAACTCTACACAAAAAACTATACTCTACCACATAAGAATGCAGTTTCGTATACACGGGAGATGCTGCCCATCTAATCAGAGCGTCTGCCTTTTAAGAGTTGCACCAAGGTACCAATAGCTACAAAAATCTCCATTATTATTATTATTATTATTATTATTATTATTATTATTATTATTATTATTATTATTATTATTATTATTTAGTGTGGCTATTTCTAGCCTTGAAAGCCTTGAAAGGCAGACCCTCCGATGAAGGTGGGCGGTGTGTTATTGTGGTGGAGGATATTGTTATGTGTGGTGTGTGAGTTGCAGGGATGTTGGGGACAGCACAAACACCCAGTCCCCGGGCCACTGGAACTAACCAATGAAGGTTAAAATCCCCGACCTGGCCAGGAATCGAACGCGAGACCCTCTGAACCAAAGGCCAGTATGCTGACCATTCAGCTGAGTTGGATTATTATTATTATTATTATACTATAATCCACTGGCAATTAGCATATTTCAGGAACTGAATATGTTCCTAGTATAATATCTTACAAGTCCTATGTGTATACTGCAAACAGTATTTTAGAATAATATACCAAGAACCCGAAGTAATCTATATCTTAGATCATAAATAGGGAAGGATACATGCCTATACATAGTGCAACTTGATAGTACAGACCTACTGTTATTGATAATAATTATAGAGAGGTTCGTATAACATGGCTGGTTTTTGATACTGTCTCATTTCTGTTTCATGATAGTCTAAAGATGCAGTAAGTTCCTAAATATATAGGTTCTGCAGGAGAATCAGTTACCCTTACAGCAGATGCTGAAAATTATCTCCTTCTGTCTGTAGACACATCCATAAAGGTTGCATGTTCCTGGTAGCTCCCTGCAATACCTCTGGATGAATACAGTTTATTTTGGTGACAATATTCTTCTTAACATCATTAACTGTTCTTCGCTGATTATGATAAACTTGATTGTTAAGGCAGGCCATAATTTCTGTGAAATTATTTGGTCACCAAAGAAGTTTTCAATTAAGATGAAAGACTTGTTTGACGAGTGGCAAGTGGCGATATCTTGTTGAAAATTACTTTGCGTCATCCGCTTGTTCAACAAATTGTCAGAAGATTTGTTTGTGTCAGGCATGAGATGACCGGGCGAGTTGGCCGTGCGCGTAGAGGCGCGCGGCTGTGAGCTTGCATCCGGGAGATAGTAGGTTCGAATCCCACTATCGGCAGCCCTGAAAATGGTTTTCCGTGGTTTCCCATTTTCACACCAGGCAAAGTCTGGGGCTGTACCTTAATTAAGGCCACGGCCGCTTCCTTCCAACTCCTAGGCCTTTCCTATCCCATCGTCGCCATAAGACCTATCTGTGTCGGCGCGACGTAAAACCCCTAGTTAAAAAAAAAGGCATGAGATGTGCAGTACTTACCAGTAGTACTTCCTAACTAAGGTGAGGATTGTGTCCCTCTCTGGAGAAACGAGTTCATCATAATCTCTTTGGAATACCGTTTTTGTAGCAGTAAAAATAAAGTAAATAATCATATGGTCTCAGCTACCTAGCGCAGGCATTTTTGAATTTGATGCCATCTGGCTGCTTGCTTGTCAATTTTTATGTTTTGTTTTACTCTAGGCCTACTAGATGGCAGAGTAAACCAAACCTCTCTTGGACATCTATGGCTGAGTATTCAATGAATTTTGTCAGGTAAACACCAAATGCGATGATCTTTCACATGCGGGCATCGTATAACATGGAGCGTCGAATGGCCATTTTTCTGCCCTTCAAAA
The DNA here is from genome assembly GCF_040414725.1 of Anabrus simplex. Taxonomy (NCBI): domain Eukaryota; kingdom Metazoa; phylum Arthropoda; class Insecta; order Orthoptera; family Tettigoniidae; genus Anabrus; species Anabrus simplex. The sequence continues at coordinate 84,784,264 of NC_090278.1, read as the reverse complement.
ACCACACTACCTATGCCGGATTTGAAGCCGCTATCTTGGGATGTGGAGGTTGACAATGATTCACAGAGGAAAGTTTATTTTTAGCAGTGATGGAGTTTAATATCCCATAGTTTTTCATTAAAAAAAACACATGATCAGCAAATGTGTATAGAAAAAAAGTATCAACTATGGAGACATCACTTCAGTACTTCACAGAACTAAACTCCCATAGTTCTAGTGTCATTTAAAACAAAAAACCACCAGAATCCGTGAAGTATGAACAAAAATATGCTATGTAGACACGATACCGGCTTTTGGGCTTATGGCGTATCAAGAAAACAAGGTGAAAATTGTTTGCATTTTGCAGAGAACTTTGCTCTGCATCTTCAGAGGAAAATCTCCACTGTTCAGAAGGAAGACTTCTCCAATAATGCTGTTGTAATTTAAGAATGCTTAACATTGGTCATAGTAAGTGGTACGCTCATTTTTCACCAGATAGCTAGCTTCCCAAGCAGGAGCTGATGACATCATCTAAGCTCCAATTAAGATGTTTCTCTTACACCGTATGTGTGTGAGAAGTAATAGAAGGTCATCAGATGAATCAGGGATAAAGATATTAAGATATACTATTTTTCAAATCACCCATTTTATATGGATCACTTCGGGGTATAAAATATTCTCATATTATAGTGTTGAAAACTCCAAGGTTTAAGAGGTGTAATTCAGTTCTCTAGAATCATCCTGTACTTTCGATTCTAGATCCCATAACTGCCGATGCGCTGTGTTCTTCACGTCTGATGTTTCTGATGACCACACAGTATACAGTATCCCAGAGTACTTCATGCTGAGTTGTCAACCAACAGAACCTTGCCGAATGAGCTGCCTTGCTGCCGTAAGTCAAGAAAATTCTGTATAGTTAAAATCATTTTGCAGCTTTTTCTTAAAAGTTCATCACGTCTTGAGAGAAACATCACATAAAACACTGAGTATTTATTACATACATCTTCACCATAGACTGTTACACCTTTCAGTGTTCTGATTGCATGCCTCTACGAATTAATTAAGCACCTCTGCAAACTCCTATGTGTGATAAACATAAAGCAGATAATTACAGCTATTTCCTTATGAGATTTTTCAAATATTGATCCTATCAACTTGTAATGTAGTATATTTCATAACTGGTATCATCATTGTCGAACAACTCATTTCACCACAACCTTTGTCTCAAAATTTTAACATCCATTCATTTCCATGTTTAAGAATTAATACTGATTGTGTTAATCATTTTCTGACTCTCATAAATAGCACTAAAATATAGTTTAAAGAATTTACATTGATATTATATCTGCAAACTTTTTCTCTGCAGCTCACTGGACTGACTGATAATGGAAACTTGGAACATATGACATCCCAAAACATCACTGTTAGGCAGTTGGCCTGCAGGAACTACAAGAAAGATATCCAGAATGGACAGGTAAAAGTATCTATTAAATATTAGTAGGCCTATTAGAAAGCCCAGAGAACACTTTATATGCTTAATATTATCTATGTAATAAAAAGAGAACAGCAAAGTCTATGAATATTTATAACAGGTAGAAGCTAGGAGTGGTCGGTTGGTATGAGAAAGCTCATTATGGCAGTGGTGCCATCGGGAGAATTAAAGAAATAAGAATTTAACTATATTTGTTAATTATATTCAATTTTCCGTTTCTCTTTCCAGCTGGGAGTATATTACAGCACTTGCGGTAATGCCTGGCAGAAGATCAGGGATTCCAAGGACAAAGTCTGTTGCAAGGAAGGAGCATCTATTTCCTGCTAAGTTCACTCTGATGGATCTACTGGACAGAGACCTTACCTATTACAGTACAATGATTGTATAAGATTTCTCTTTAATTTCCACATATCTTGATGATTCTACTCAAAATTGTCTGCTATTATCTTCTTTGAGAATAAAATACTATATGCAATAAAATTCTTAACTTGTTACAGTATAAATAACCTAAGAACCTTCTCCTTACATACTTCCATAGTTCAAACAGCAAAGACTTGAAGACTGGGGAAAAACAAAATGGAGATAACTATGTAATGGAAAGGAATAATTGACTGACCGACCACATGTCACTTCATAACCTGCAGGCCTTTGGGCTGAGCAGCAGTCACTTGTTCCTATGACAAGGCTCATTACAGCAGTAGTGCCATGGATGGGAAGATATAAAGAAATCAGAATTTAAATATACAGGGTGAGCAACATAAAGCAGAACCAGTCCTGCAGCTCGGCAGCGCAGCTGCACACAGGAAGTAAATGCGTGACAGGAAGTCCGCAGTAAATACATTGTTGCGTAAGCTATTTCTAACAAACAAACAATCAAACAAACAACACAAAAAATAAAAGTACTCACATAACCAGAAGATGTTGAAACTTTCTACTTTTGTTGTTCAAGCATTTCTGGCACCTGCTTAGGGAACTGTTCATTACCCTTCAGTAACTCTGTACCTGTTCAAACAGAACCATAGGAAATTTCCATTTCCTGAGCAAGTCATCGAAGTGATTTTGTAGGAGACCTTTCCAGAGCATTACCAATGTTAACTACAGTTTCTTGTGTTAGTACTGTACGTGGTTCTTTTTATGTTTCTTATCAAGAAGACTTCCCGTCTTACGTAATTTATTTACTAATCCATGAATCGAAATATGACGTGGAACTTGAACATCAGGAAAATTCTCTTGAAATAATCTCCTTACAGCCCTCGCATTTTCTGTATGGACATATGAATTGTAAGTTAATACTCTTTGGGGAACAGAATATCGATACCTGACTTGGGCCACCTGAGCCATTTCACTGAATTCACACACTGTATTAACGTCACCAACAAAACACGCGCCACATTTGCAAATGTTCAACAAAGACTGAAACCTGGTGCGGTAGCATGGCCTTGAGTACAACCGGCACTGTATTTCATCACCGGCCGACTCACTCAGTAATTACTGTGAACAAGACGGAATGGTTCCGCTTTATTCTGCTCACCTGGTATTTGTTAATTGTATTAATTAATGGGAACATGAACAGGAACACATCTTCTACCAAGCAAGTGGTTGCACAGTTTGGGTAACTGAGGTATCAGCTTGCATTTGGAAGATAGTGGGTTTGAACCACACTGTCAGTAGTCCTGAAGATGGTTTTCCATGGTTTCCCATTTTCTCACCAGGCTGTACCTTAATTAAGGCTATGGTCGCTTCCTTTCCATTCCTAGCTGTTTCCTAACACATCATCTCTGTAAGATCGATCTGCGTGCAACGTAAAGCAAAATTGTAAAAATATTCTTCTTCCTAGCGTTGTTCTCATTAAGATGCGAGGTCCGTCTGTTTGTATCTCACTCTCCACTTTGTCCGATCTGTAGCATGTGAGTGGCGGACACCTATGGCTCACATGTCTTCTCACGGGCAGTCCATACCTCTCTTGCTTGGCCTGTCTGGTGGTCTCCATCCTACTGGACTGAGCTCGAGTGCCCATTTTGTAATGCTTTCAGCATCCGCTCTGACCACGCAACTATACCAGTGCAAACTTGCTTCCCTCATCTTGTCAGGAATGGAGGTACTCTGTACGGTTCCATTTCCAATGCAGTCAAGTAGATGCTGGACCATCTCAGCATACACATCTCCATACGTCTCTTCATTGCTGCCCAGCATTCAGAACTATAGAACACCACTAGATGGACTGATAAACTGACTGCACTGAGAAAAAGCAGGAGATGAAGAATCTGCCTTATCAATACTAATCAAAAAACTATTTAATATGTGTCAATTAATCATACGTGTTTTGAGAACAAATCATTCACTTCTTCAGCGAAAGTATTTTGCAATTTCAGTGACTTGATTAAATTTAAAAGAAAAAAGAGTGTACTAGATGGATTAACATATGGTAGATCTTCGACTTGAGGCACAGGTGGACGTGCCGGTTGCAGAGGACATCTACAACTTGAAATCACTTCATCCAAGTGGCCCTGACATGAGCCTGAGCATCAAGGAGGGTATTGCTATCAGATGTTATGTAGGAGCCGAGTAAATGAAAGTAAGATGTCTTGACAAGCAGGGTCATTAGTACCATCTGTCTGTTCACTATACTCCAAGTATTCCATACTGGTCAGGCTGAGTTTCATTCCGAAGGTATCAATCTTGGTTTTCCAGTGATGGATCTGTATCTTGAGCCTGTCTTGAGTCGCACACTTGCCAATATAACATTGTCAGCATAGAGCAGACACCATGGATGAGGTGCTTATAGGTCAACCAACACTATATCCATGCATAAGACGAAAAGCAGTGGTGATGGGGCAGATCCTTGATGGACACTGACTCGGATATGGAATGGTTCAGTGATGCCAGCAGCTCAATGGATGGAACTTGGGGTGCCGTTATATGAGAGTGCAGGCAGTGCAGGTGAACAGGAACATGAAATAGGATACAAACAGTGACAGGTCAGTCAGAAAGAAGAGAAAATGTCACATTTTAAATCAGTGTTTCCAGTGTATTTACAAGCACATTCGAGCGAGTACTTAGCTGTCAGATGAGGGTGAAAAACCTCCTCTGTATGTCTTATTATTATTATTATTAATTTTTGCATCACAATGACACAGATAGGCCTTACGGCGTTGATGGGATAGGAGAGGCCTAGGAGTGGGAAGGAACTGGCTGTGGCCTTAATTAAGGTACAGCCCCAGCATTTGCCTGGTGTGAAAATGGGAAACAATGGACAACCACCTTCAGGGCTGCCGACAGTGGGGTTCAAACCCACTATCTGCCAGGTGCAAGCGCACAGCTGTGCAACCCTAACTGCATGGACACTTGCTCCGTGGAGATTATTATTATTATTATTATTATTGTTTCGTTATGCCCATTCATAGAGCCCATTGGAACTTGTTCAATGGCTTGATGACTTTCCCCTTCCTATTCTTCCAAAATCTATTCATGAACTCGCTGTGTTGCCTGTTTCGTTCTTTTGACCACTCTGTACCAGTCCAGCTGCTAGTTTTCACCACAAATATGTGTTTACTTACTGAGGTCCTGAAGACTTTGCGATTTTTCATGATGTCTCCCCTAATGTTCAATTCATTCATGTCCCCTCTTATTTCCTCCACTGAATTTGTTCTCCTGTTTTGGGAATTTATTACATTGAATAACCTTTCTGTGAGTCTATTATTATCCATCCCACCGAGCTCGATAGCTGCAGCCGCTTAAGTGCGACCAGTATCCAGTATTCGGGAGATAGTAGGTTCGAACCCCACTGTCGGCAGCCCTGAAAATGGTTTTCCGTGGTTTCCCATTTTCACACCAGGCAAATGCTGGGGCTGTACCTTAATTAAGGCCACGGCCGCTTCCTTCCCACTCCTAGCCCTTCCCTGTCCCATCGTCGCCATAAGACCTATCTGTGTCGGTGCGACGTAAAGCAACTAGCAAAAAAAATTATCCATCCTAAAAATGTGTCCCAAAAATGTAAAACATCTCCTCCGTACAGTATTGACGAAACTATCTGTGTAACTATAAAGGTCTGTAGTTCACCTTTTGATCTAAATTTCAATTTTTGTTCCGAAAATTTTTCTAAGAATTTTACATTTTTGTTTTTCAATATCTGCAATTTTAGAATGACCTCTTAAAGTTAAGGTTTCTAATGCATATAGAGCTTCTAGTAGAATGACTGTTTTTTAATGTTTCAGTTTAGTATCACGTGACATTACTCGTTTATTGTAGTGATCCCATGTCAGTCTAAATGCCCTCTGAAGTTATTATTATTATTTCTTTGAACAACAGACTAGTTTAGCTCAGACGTAGGGCCATGCCTACTAATCTGGACTCCAGAGATGTCGTGGGTTTGAATCCCACCACTACCATTCTCAAAATGGTTTTCCATACTTTTCCATTTCTTCTCCTGGTAAATAATGATAAATTCTTTAAAGGCCATGCCCACTTCTTTTCCAAATTTCCACTCAGAAATCCTTGCTTTCTTCAACTAAACCCAAGTTAGTGGTAATCTCATATATTGGAGCAATGGGAGCTGAGTGGTTACATGCTGGCCTTCAGACATAAGGATCCTGGATTTGATTCCCAGATTGGTCAAGGGATTTTTACCTCGAATGGTTCATTCCCGTCATAGCTAATAAATTTCACATTATTCCGTATTGAAGAGCAATATGATGTAAAACAAAAGCTAAATGTTTCTACTTATTCAATACTATTTACTGTAACCTTCAAAAAGTTACATATATTTGATGAAACTAGTTTCAGTCTTGCTAGACACCATCATCAGTGAAAATAAATAAAGTTAAGACAAGACATGAATTACAGATAAAATTTATGAAGCAAGCATGTGTTGTTGATATTGTCTTGCACTGAACATTCTTTTATTTATTTATTTATTTATTTATTTATTTATTTATTTATTTGTTTATGCCTTTGTAAGTGGTGAAGTTAGGGCTCCTGGCCCTCTCTTACATTTAATCACTGTAGTGGTACATCAAGTTATGATTATATTACACATTTCTAACTCTCAGTCATTCACTTATCCAGTTATACAGATTTGTCAGCTTCATTCAGCAGGTTGTCTTGGCAAGCAGTCTTAATCATCATCATCATCATCATCATCATCATCAATGTCCCACTCCAGTCGCCCTGGTGTGGTTAACAAGCCTCCTCCACTCCTTTCCGTCCTTCCACTTTTCCTGCTCCATTATTTCCGCCACATCCAATCCAACTTAATATCCTTCCAGATCTGATCCATCCACCTTCTTCTCGGTCTTCCAACTGGTCTCTTTCCCTTAACTTCTCTTTCCAATTCCTTTCTTGCTACCCGTTTCTTTTCCATTCTTTTTACATGTCCGAACCATCTCAGTCTTGCTTTCTATATGTTCTGTACTAACGGTTCTATATTTAGCTCTTCTCTGATTTTAATATTTTAAATTCTATCTCTTCTTGTCTTTTTAACTGATGTTCTTAAAAATTTCATTTCTACTGCTTGGATCTTACTATCTCGTCTCTTATTAGTTACCAGCATTTCTAGTATTGGTATGAAATACTGTTTATATACTGTTAATTTTGTTCTCTTGGGTACTTTGTCATTCCATAAAAGCTCTCTGACTTGATGATAAAATGTTGTACCATTACTTAGTCTGTTATTAATTTCAGGGTTGATTTCATTACTTCCATTAATAATGCTACCCAGATATGTAAACTGTTCTGCATTCTCTAACCGTTCTCTGTCTATGTTCACTTGGATTCTCTTTTTGGAACTCTTTTGGAACCTTTTACAACAAAAGAATTGTTATACATAGAGGATCAGTGAACAGGAATAGGAAGGAAGGAACAAGAGCGGGTATTACTGGTGTGAAAGGAGGAAAAATACTTAAGCTGGGATGAAATGTATAGTGGTCTGCCTTCAGAGAGCAGTTGGTATATCTGTATCAGTATGTGATACGTTTGTCATTTATCAGGTTTCAGACATAAAATAGTGTGGTAGTATTAATCACCACTTATCTGCATTTAGGATAGTCGCACAGGTGGCAGATTCCCTGTCTGTTGTTTTCCTAGTCTTTTCTTAAAAAACTGCAAAGAATTTGGAAATATATTGTACGATTCCCTTGGTGAATTATTCCAATCCCCAACTCCCCTTCCTATAACTGAATATTTGCTCCAATTTGTCCTTTTGAATTCTAATTTTATCTTCATATTGTGATCTTTCCTACTTTTTACAAACACCACTCAAAATTATTCGTCTACTAATGTCATTCTACTGACAGTTTTGGACATACCCCTTATTGCAAGAAACCGCTTTCATTTCTCATATACCAGGCAAATGCTGGGGCTGTACCTTAATTAAGGCCACGGCCGCTTCCTTCCAACTCCTAGGCCTTTCCTATCCCATCGTCGCCATAAGACCTATCTGTGTCAGTGCGACGTAAAGCCCCTAGCAAAAAAAAAAAAAAAAAAAAAAAGCATTTCTCATATCAAATCTTATTTGCATTAAATCCATAAAAGTAAATTTCTACCTGTTTGATACCATATATTTGCTTTAAGCAAATTAATTCTTGTTATATCAGCAACCTACTGTGTCATTGGAGGTTTCTAGTGACAATTGATGTGGCTTTCTGTCTCTGCATTTAGGACAGTCACCCAGGTGGAAAGCTGCATCAGTTGCTGCTAGACCCCTCCAAGGATACAATAGGTTGCTAGCAATCAGCTTCAGAGGATCCCTTAATAAATTAAATTCAAGAGACCCATTTTCACCAAATTAAATCAAACGACAATACCTTGGAAAAGACGAGCAGCTGGAAATTGTTTTAAACTTGGTTAGAACATAAGTAGATCCAACTCCTCTTCCCATTTCACTGCCCCACTCAAACCTTCTCACATATTTTAATTAAAAAAAAAAAAAAATATTGTTTTAAGCATAACAAGGTACTTTTTAAGATATTTTTTGAGAAGAAGAAAATACTCCATAATTTCAACTATGCAATGTAATGTAGCTGAAGAATAAAATATATTCTACAAATAATGACTTTGCTTAAAGCACATATGTAGTATCAAACAGGTGGAAATTAACTTTTACTGATTTAATGTACATATCACTTAGTTGAGCGGCTCATCTCCTTTCTCCCAAGTCTTCCCAGCCCAAACTTTGCAACATTTTCTTAACACTATTTTGTCAGGAATCACCCAGAACAAATTGAGGGTCTTCTTCTTCTTCTTCTTCTTCTTCTTCTTCTTCTTCTTCATGGGGCCTCTAAATATTAGTTCCTTATTAGCGTCGACCTCTAAGATCTTTTGTTACCATGTTTTTCCTTCAATCGCTCCTAGATATACCTGCTCCCTTCACAAAGCTGCAGGTTGTTCTTATTGGGTCTTCTTGGATTTTTCTCTCTTCACCTGGTAGTCCTAGAGTGGACAGTCTGATTCTACCCAACGCCTCACATTCGAAAAGTATGTGTTCAGCTGATTCCTCTGCTTCATTGCATTTCCTACATATATTGTCTCTTATAACTCCAATTCTATGAAGGTGTTTTTTCAGATAGCAGTGTCCTGTCAACAATCCTACTACCCATCTTATGTTTTCCCTGCTGGGTTTCAACAAATTGACCTGCTTTTATTTGGCTTTTTTTCTGTTCTAGAATCAAGTAATCTTGGTGAGGTCAAGTAAGATTGCAAATAAATCTCAGGCAACAATTAAGTGCTCTATAGACTGTCACTTATTATTATTATTATTATTATTATTATTATTATTATTATTATTATTATTATTATTATTATTATCATCATCATCATCATCATCATCTTAATGATGCTACTGATGGAGATTCATCCTTCAGATGGGGATATTAAGCCTTGAACAGACCTCTTAGTCTTATTCAAGAGGTGTAGGTTATGTGCCGACTTGGGTTTCACCGTTTCCTTAACTTATCATCATCACTACCACCACCACCACCACCACCACCACCACCACCACCACCACCACCACACCACAGAGATGTGCAAGTCGCCCATCGGCGTCAAACAGGAAGACGTAAACCAAGCAAGCCAAATATGTCCTCGGATTCACCATTACTAAAAGCCATGTGATAATTAAATATTATTATTATTATTATTATTATTATTATTATTATTATTATTATTATTATTATTATTATTATTATTATTATTATTATTATTATTATTATTATTATTATTATTATTATTATTATTATTATTATTATTATTACCTTAATGAGTTGCTGAGAGCATACAGGAAGTAGTAATTTATAATATACTACTGCTAAACTCTGAAATAATCTTTCCAGTAGCTGGATGGGAATGAATAATGATATTTCATGTTTATACTGATAATTCAATAATAAATTACCATGATACTTCAGAACATAAAATGCATCATTATCTTGAACTTCACTGGTACCTTACGGCTCCTAGCTCTTACAAATTTGTTCCAGGTAATTTACCACATGGTAATCTTGATTCTTCACGCTTAGTATTCCAATTAGTTCAAAACATAACAGTTGAAGTAAGATTGTGCAATTGAGAAGACTGCAGGTAGGTTTAGATATTGATTACTAAATGTTGGCCGTGCAGTTAGGGGCACGGAGCTGTGAGCTTACATCCAGGAGAAAGTGGGTTTGAACCCCACTGTCGGCAGCCCTGAACATGGTTTTCTATTTTCACACCAGGCAAATGCTGGGGTACCTTAATGAAGGCCATGGTCATTTCCTTCCCCCTCCTAGCCCTTTCCTATACTATCATCGCCATTAGACCTATCTGTGTCAGTGCGACATAAAACAAAGTCTTAAAAAAAAAAAAAAATTATCAACCTGTTACTTACAGAAAGTGAGATCTAAAGGAAAGACATCACCAAGACACAAACCTCTTCAGCATAAAAGATTCTTCTGAGATGGTACCAAGAATAGGGATTAAAAACATGTATGGGAAATTAGGAACAATATTTGTAATGCGAAGAAGTAAACAAGTGTTAAATCACGTCATGTTTAGAAAGATATGAAAAACTAAAAGAACAAATAATAGGATAGATATGAAGTGAATTGATGACCTCCCTGCCAGGCAAGTGGTTCAGATGGTTGAAGCGCTGGCCTTCTGATCCCATCTTGGCCGGTTTGATCCTGGATCAGTCCGGTGGTATTTGAAGGTGCTCAGATATATGTCAGCCTTGTGTCAGTAGATTTACTGGCATGTAAAAGAACTCCTGCAAGAATAAATTCTGGCACCTTGATGTCTCCAAAAACCGTAAAAGCAATTAGTGGGACGTAAAGCAAATAACATTATTATTATTATTTTATTTTATTTTATTTTATTTAGGATCGTTTCAACCTTCTATGGGTTATGATTACACAACTTCCTTGACTGTTGGTTGATGTTCTTTCTTTTTACTCCTTCATTCTCTGGCTCGCTTTTGCTCATTCCTCATCTGAACACACCCTTCTTGTTCTCCTGTATTTCTCTACGAACAGATCCGTCACCTCTGCAGTTTACCTTCTGAACACTGTTCTGTTTGTAATATCTCCCTCCTCAATGCCACATTCTTTAAGATCCTGATGAACTACTTTCAGCCATGGTCCTTGGGTCATTGTTCTTTCCTGGAATACGAGGATCTTACCTGCTAGGCATTCCGGTCCCATTCTTCTTGGGTGTCCATACAAAGTCAGTCACCTTTTCCTTATTTGAGGATGCTGTGGTATCATCTTATGTCTAACATTTGAACTTCAAGCTGGTTTGCAGCCAGCAGAACTTTGTCCTCCGTAGTGAAAGGATGGAACATCAGTCAAGACAGAGCTTGTGGTAGTTCATTTTCAGGTGTAATAGATCATTTAAAAAAAAAGAACATAGATGAAATCACATGAATATTTTTAAATATTTTCCTGAAATTTTTATTGTTACACTAATATTATTTGCCCTGCTATCAAGAATCGACAAGATGGACTTGGCATATAAACTAACTACAGCCCATCTGCTAGATTCTCATCTTTGTCCTGCCACATGTACTGAGAAAGAGCTGTTCGAGGCGACAAGGAATGCACTCAACATTGCTAATTTCTGGTGCACCACAATATGAACACTTGGTGGACAATTTATTTACTATAGATATTTTTTGTACATCTTTACATGTAACTTTACTTCTGACATGATATAAATAAATAAAACAATTAGAATATCTTGATCAATGCAAAACTCAGACAGTGATCCATCTGGAGGCTTTATATATAGCTGAATGTTTGAGCCTGATTAAAACAGGATTGATCAAGAGTTGGAACTAGTGGACAGAAAGATTCTGAGGAAGATGCAGGGACCCCAAAGAACAGAGGATGGATCATACAGAAGGAAAGGAAATAAAAAATTATATCTCAAGATGTAAACAATCTCAGACACCATCCAGAAGAGGAGAGCCATGTTCTTTGGACATACCTACAAAATGAACCCGGGAAAACTGACCGATCAGATAAGATTTTTTTGAGATTAGGAAAACTACGCCGTGCTGGCATCAGGAGGTGAAGAAGGACCTGGAAGAAATTGGAATACAAGGAATAGAAATAAAAAACAGGGGTGCTTACAAGTCATGGATCAACGTCACGAAGATGTTGCAAGAAAAGTTAGATCCATACCCAAGCGCTGTGGACAGAAGAAAGGAGGAGATTGCAGAGTGACGGGATGAAGGAGAACTGGACGAGGATTAAAGCCCAGAATCAGACAAAGCTTAATTTGCATTAAAGTGGTCCATAGTGTGCCAAAATGAAAGAAGATGAAAATTATTGACTATCATTTGTGTTACAAACCATCCACTTCATCCGTATCGATATGGAAATCTAAGAATCAAAGAATTATTTAACCACCTAATCAATACCTTTATTTGCTTTTGGCAATTTTATAAAATCATTTGTAGGTAAGTTTTAATTACACATTAATTACATCTTAAGTAATAAGTTTGTAACAAGTTAACTAGCATTTTTTCAAATACGTTTCCGAGCAGAAGCATGAAAAAAGGGACTTAAAAAGACTTTTTTACTTTTTAATTGGAATTAGAATCTGAACAAACCTTTTAAGAGTATTTTAGTTAAGGGTAAGTCTTTAATTACACATTTGAAACACTCTACCCCCCACTAACAAGGTAGCATGGCAAGAAGTAGGTCAGAGCTAGGGTGTAGGGAGGTACACCAATTTTGAGGGTAAGTTTCTATGTTATGTAATCGTAACCAAAACTCATTTTTGAATTTCTGAGAAAATTCACTACCACAGTCTACTGATGGAATCACTGCACCTTAATCACTTTTATCAGCTTCACTTTCATCACAGACCTATCACCTTTGTCATTAATGCTTTCTTCCTGTGCCGTTTCTACTTTCCTGAAGATGAAATCATCTGTAACAGTATCAGATCAGATTTGTCATGCAGTTTACTTACCTTCCCCATATTTTCTTTTTTTCACCCTTCTCACCCCCTATGCCGAACTACCCAACAGATTTTGTTCAAACCACTTCCTAAACCCTCCCAGGAGTAATAAGGACAAACTGAGAAATTTTCAGCCTGATCGCTCCAATAGTTTTTGAGTCCATTTGAGACATACATACAAACAAACATCCATTTTTATTATATAGATTATTTTGCCATAAATACAAATTATTCTTTTGTATTTCAAACATAATGCAAACACAGAGCGAATATTCTCATTACTTAATTCATAGTGGACTAAGGACAGAAGCAGGTTCACAACTGAGACTGTGAAAGGTGTAGCGTGTTTGCAGTACGACTTCAAACATTTCAGTTCCATTCAATTTCATCCCCCTGTGGGTGGGGGCGGTAGAATAACACCCATAGTTTCCCCTGCCTGTTGTAAGAGGTGACTAAAAGGGGCCCCAGAAGCCCTGAACTATGGAGCGGGGGTTGGCAACCACAGGGCCCTTAGCTGAGTCCTGGCTTTGCTTTTACTTACTTGTGCCAGGCTCCTCACTTTCATCTATCCTATCTGACCTCCCTTAGTCAACTCTTGTTCTTTTCCTACCCTGATGCTATTAGGTTTCCGAGGCCTGGGGAGTCTTTCATTTTCACGCCCTTCGTGGCCCTTGTCTTCCTTCGGCTGATACCTTCATTTTTCGAAGTGTCAGATCCCTTCAATTTTTTCTTTCTGATTAGTGTTATGTAGAGGATGGTTGCCTAGTTATACTTCCTCTGAAAACAATAATCACCACCACCACCATTCAATTTCACCACTATTTGTTGGAGAACAAAATACTTTTACAGATGATTTCATCTTCAGAAAAGTACGAATGGAACAGGAAGAAAGCATTAATGACAAAGATGAAAGTGAAGTCGATAAAAGTGATTAAGGTGCAGTGATTCCATCAGTAGACTGTGATCTCTTTTCTTTTTTAGGTTGGTGGTCCTCTTTTCTTAGGTTGGTCATATGGCATCCCTAACATTTTGTGTATATTTCTGCTAAGTATTTTTAATGATAAGTAAAGAAAGGAAAGGAAATGTCTGTCTCGTTGGCCGAATAGTCAGTGTACTGCCCTTCTGTTCAGAGGGTCCCGGTTTGATTTCCAGCCAGATCAGAAATTTTAATCGCTTCTGATTAATTCTTCTGGCTCAGCGATTGGGTGTTTGTGTCTGTCCCAACACACTTTCCACTTCATATTCAGACAACACACCATACACCAACCACCACAGAAACACGCAATAGTGATTACATCCCGCCAAATAGGGTTGGCGTCAGGAAGGGCATCCGGCCGTAAAACAGGGCCAAATCCACATGTTCGACGCAGTTTTCACTCGTGACCCCACAGGTGTGGGAGACGCAGTAGAAGAAGGAGAAGAAGAAGAAAAGGAAATAATTAGCTGATAAAACAATAGGGTTTGTACAATTTTTAAAAAATTCTTGTTTCAGACAGACAAAATGGAATAAAAATTGAATTTTTTTTTTTTTTTGCTAGTTGCTTTACATCACACCGACACAGATAGGTCTTATGGCGACGATGGGACAGGAAATGGCTAGGAGTGGGAAGGAAGCGGCCATGGCCTTAAATTGAATGTTTTATCTACAAAATGGTGGGGGGGACATGCTCTCCCCCACGCTCTAATCACCGCCACTGCTTCCGACACTGACCTCTCATTGTGTTTATCCTATTGTGTTGTCTTCACTGTTCCTATCTTTCTGCATACGGCTTGATTTGAACTTGTCCTTCCCATTACCGATATGTCTGTGTGAATAAGAAGTGATCCAGTCTGCAGTCTGGAGAGGATTTGGAAATGATGTACATCACTCTTGAATATATTCCGTTCAAGTTAAATAACAATTCACTGCATAGCTTTGAAGCTTTTCAGCTGTTTATATGTCCATTTTCTTAGTATTTGCAACTACATATTTGAAATAGACTAGATTTCTGTGATCCACAATTTCATTTATAAATGACACTCAACAAGCTGCATAATGGGAAAAAAAGTAAGGACACTGGGACATTTTATAATTAAACAGGACTGTTCCAGGAAAAACAGGATGAATGGGAATTCTACCCTGTACTGCATTACACTTCCACCTCTGAATACGTGAAGAGTCAAAGTACTTATGTGATCTTTGAAAGTCCACTTTAGTGAATATGAACAGCAACTCTGAATATTAAATTAAGTTTTAACTCTCTCTGAATATACATCAGTATTTGAATAGGATGAGAGAGGTGTAGACAAGCCTTGGCATTCAGACCAGCCTAATTTATTATGTAACCTAACCAAACTTGAATTGTGTACAAGTTCATTAACATTTCTTTTGGGAAGAAGACCTTGAACCCAAGAGTGAAAAGTTTAGGTGAGGTGTAAGGAAATAAGGATGATGATGATGATGATGATGATGATGATGATGATGATCTAGAAGAAGAAAGTATAAGTAGGTGATGTATAAGATGTATTATTGCCACATTCTGTCATATGTCCTAGATACTGACAAGACAGAAGAATAAAATTCAGAACAGTAACACTAAAATAAATAATTCAAAATAATTATTTTTTATGTATCTTTACAAATTTATATACATAACCACTATCACACTTATCAAGTCATTTCATACATCAAGAGGTCACAATAATAACTAAATTTATTGTTGCAACGGTCCATCTTTTCAATACTATATTATGCAAAGTTTACGTTAAACATGTTGAACACCTTCAAATACCACCGGACTGAACAAGGATCGAACCTGTCAAGTTGGAGTCAGAAAGCCAGCGGTTCTGACCCACTGAGCCCGGCTGGCATTACTAAACAGATTGTGGTATATTGCGATTGACTTTCACAATTTGAAGTAGCCTAGATCGTGCAATAAAGAATTTTTTTTACATCGCACCGACACAGATAGGTCTTATGGCGACAATGGGATAGAAAAGGCCTAGGAAATGGAAGGAAGTGGCTGTGGCCTTGATTAAGGTACAGCCCTGGCATTTGCCTGGTGTGAAAATGGGAAACCACGGAAAACCATCTTCAGGGCTGCCGACAGTGGGGCTCGAACGCACTATCTCCCGATTACTGGATACTGGCTGCAATTAAGCGACTTCAGCTATCGAGCTTAGTGATTATTGTTTTAAGAGAAAGTACAACTAGGCAACCATCCTTTATATAACACTAATCAGAGGGAAAAAATGGGAGGGATCCGACACTTCGAAATACAAAGATATTGGCCCCTGGGGCCCCTTTTAGTCACCTGTTACAATAGGCAGGGTATACCGTGGGTGTTATTCTACAGCCCCCACTCACAGGGTGTTTCATATATCAAGACTTCAAGAATGAGTGCCTTCCTGTATGTGGCGATTTTTGGTGATGTTTTTGATGATAAGATTTTTCAACTTTTCATAAGGACTCATTTTTTGTGTTATGTTTTAGGGTGTTTTATTAACTTTATATTTTATTTTTAAGGCTGACTAAAGTGGACCAATTGTATATTTTTCTCATTCTAAACAATCAATATGAAACAACCCAAATATGAGATTCTTATCCTTGGCTTTGACAGTATGAAGGTGACTGAGGTATGAGCGACGCTAGTAATACCGTTCCTTTTACAGCCAGTCCCTGTTATGAATGTTGTGAAAATGTTGTTGACAGGGTCGGTTGATGTATGCATTTTAGTGGGCTTGGCAGAATAATATGTAATAGCAACTTTTGGCTCAGCGAGGAAAGCAACGGGAAACTAGTTCACTCCCCATTTCCTTAATACCGAGCAAGTGGCCACGCAGTTTGGGTCACACAGCTATCAGCTTGCATTCAAGGGATAGTTGGTTCGAACCCCACTGTTGGCAGCCCTGAAGATGGTTTTCCATGGTTTCCCATTTTCACATCAGGCAAATGTGGGGGCTGAGCCTTAATTAAGGCCATGATCACTTCTTTCCCACTCCTAGCCCTTTCCTACCTCATCGCCGCCATGCAACATAAAGCAACTTGTAAAAAAAAAATAATAATAATAATAATTCCCTAATATGCCTCTTCAGTGACACCTAGGCCAGCTGGCAGTAGAGCTGTTGAGATTCTAACCAAACTTCGATCTGAGTACTCAGCATGAAAAATTAGATAGTAGTGATTCTTATGCAGATGCCTGAGAGAACAATAAAACAAAGGACTGTGCCGTATATTGTCTACAAGCAACTAAAGAAGAACCATAGGAGTTCTACATTTCCTGTGGAGGAGTTTGAAGCTGGAAGTGAAACAAATTTATGTGTTTAAAAAGAAATATTGAAACTTCTAGCTAACCTCTATTTCTTCTCATTATTTAAGTCCTTCTTCCTAGCGAATTTAAAAAGAAACCACTTTTCTCTTCGTGAAATTCAAATGATAGTAAAATTGTCTCTCAGTCATGGCCATCCATCAACGCATTGCTAATTTCATGTGATCACCAGCCATAAGACATAGCCTGCACGGTTGCTAGGTAACACTGTCTGGCCATCCATCCATAACTTACATCACAGCCTGCTCGGTTGCTAGATAACACTGTCTGGTCACCCACCATACCTTATATCACAGCCTGCACGGTTGCTAGGTAACATTGTCTGGCCATCCACCATACCTTATATCACAGCCTGCATGGTTACTAGGTAACATTGTCTAGCCATCCATCCATCCATCCATCCATACCTTACATCAGCACAGCTTGTGCGGTTGCTGGGTTACACTTCCGTCACACAAATTTTCAGGCGACTTCCAGCCATAAGAATATATATGTCAAAATTTCA
The DNA here is from genome assembly GCF_040414725.1 of Anabrus simplex. Taxonomy (NCBI): domain Eukaryota; kingdom Metazoa; phylum Arthropoda; class Insecta; order Orthoptera; family Tettigoniidae; genus Anabrus; species Anabrus simplex. Next base: position 84,766,548 of record NC_090278.1, on the reverse strand, counting down.
TAAAGAACAGAGCTCATTTGCAGGTTCAGAAGTCATCAATGAGCACTTCATACAGTTTTTGGAATCAATGAATGATCTTCCATTCAGCAGAGACCAAAACAAATGAAAGTCAGAAAATGCAATGTCTGGTGAATATGGAGGTTGTGAAAAGACATCACAGCCAGTTCTGCAGAACACAACACCCTTTCTGATCATCAGACCTGGTGCCTATTGTTCAGTGTTTCAGTACAATGTCCTCAATAGACAACGGTACATATCTAAATTGATTACCTGATTTAAGAATATATTTTGTTACAGATTGAACAATCTTCTGACATGAAGGTCATTGTTCTTCTTGCAGCCCTATTTGGTATTACGTATTATGTGAGGTAAGTCATCATGTTCTTCTTTTTCCTCTTCTTTCTTCTACAAGCAACTTAAGATGGTTTCCCATTTTCATACCAGGCGAATGCTGGGGCTGTGCCTTAACTAAGGCCATGGTTGTTTCCTTCCCATCCTAACCCTTTCCTATCCCATCATTACCATAAGACCTGTCTGTGTCACTGAAAAGTAGAGCAAATTGTACGAGGAAAAAATTGTATATTGACGATGAGGAGACAGAGACTTCTTCATTTCATGCTCACAATTGACATACCAATCGTGTCTGATGATTTTCCAAGTTCTTATCCCCTTCACTCAGAGTCCATTGCCAATGCAGGATTAAATGTTGACATGCAGAATGGTGATGATGTAATGACAATAATAATTTGGTGTGGCTATTTATAGCCGAGTGCAGCCTTTGTAAGGCACACCCTCCAATGAGGGTGGGTGGCATCTGCCATGTGTAGCTCATCATCACCATCATCATCTGCAGTTTCCAGCTGTTGGCCAGGTCTGCTTGGAACATAAGCCTCTCCACCTCCTATTGTCTTCCCACCACTTCTCCCTAGTCACTCTTGCCCAATTCTCTCCTCTTCTCTGTACACACTCTTCCACTCCTTTTATCCACCTGTCTCTTGGTCTTCCTCTTGGCCGTTTACCTGTTATCTCCATTTCATGCATCCTCCTCGGTATTCTTTCCTCTGTCATTCTCTTCATGTGTCCATACCATCTAAGTCTAGAAGCCTCTATCCTATTCTGTAGTGGATCTTCTTTTACTATATCTCGAACCTTCCCATTTCTCATCTTATCCCATCTTGTCACTCCTACCTTGCTTCCTAGAAATTTCATTTCACTTGCCTGTATTCTATTCACGGCTCTCTGCCTCATTACCCAAGTCTCAGCTGCATACGTCAGAATAGGTATATAGTACATCCTGTATATCACCATTTTGCTTCTCTGAGGGACATCCTTGCTCCAAACCAGGCTTCTGACACTTTTCAGGAATGCTCCAGCTTGTCTTCCACGCTCAATTATGTCCTTATCATTTCTTCCACTTTCCTCTATGATACTTCCTAAGTACTTGAAATTCTCTACCATCCTAAGCTGTTCCCCTCCAAGCATTATCCCTCTCGAAGGTAACAGCTGTTATTGTGGTGGAGTATAGTGTTATGTGTAGTGTGTGAGTTGCAGGGATGTTGGGGACAGCACAAACACCCAGCGCCCGAGCCACTGGAATTAACCAATGAAGGTTAAAATTCCCGACCCAACTGGGAATCAAACCCACCAACGAGTCAGATAATACATGTATTGATTTGGTGGTTTAACTATAAATTTTTTTTTCTCAAGTTATTAGTCAATACGGACCATGAGCACGATTACTTACAACATACCACGTAGTCAAGCATCTCGTTTCCTTACTCCCAAGTCTTCCTAGCCCAAAGTTTGCAACATTTTCGTAACACTACTCCTTTTCGGAAATCACCCAGAACAAATCGTGTTGCTTTCCTTCGAATTATTTCCAGTTCTCGTATCAAGTAGTCCTGATGAGAGTCCCATACACTGGACCTTGTTAATATGATTACCCCAAAGAAGATAATTCCTTATATTAACATCTAGGTACTTACAGTGTTCCCAATGAGGTACTATCAGCCCATCAACACAATAAAACTGAGAGGACTTTTCATCTTGGTGTAACTTAAAGCTTGACTTTTCATACCATTTACAATCATACCATTGTGTGGTGTCAATCTCACAACATTGTTCAAGTCCCCCTGCAGTCGCTCCCTATCCTACGACTTGTTTATTATTCTATACAGTATAACATCATCCGCAGAAAGCCTTGCCTTTAATTCCAGATCTTTACACAAATCACTTACATTTATAAGAAAACATAAAGATCCAATAATCCTGCCCTACAGGAACAGCCTCTTAGTCATTACAGGATCAGATAATGCTTCACCTACTCTAATTCTCTGAGTTCTGTTTTCTAGAAATGTAGCCACCGATTTAACGACTCTTTTGTCTAGTCAGTAATCTCCCATGATCAGAATTCATTTCAACAGAATGTAGAACTTCACAATTATACACAATATTTATATGTCAAACATCTTTCTAACCTAGGAACTTTGACCATGTAAAACCCATTGTCCTGTTACCTTCCTGATTGCATTTCAAGTTGTGTTTTACGTCATGGACAGACGGTGTAACACCTAAAACACCTGCAACTGTGTAGACAACACAACCTACCTGCATTTTTACTTTATCTTGTTTCAGGGCTCAACTTTGCGAATGTACAGCGTTTTTCACCTCACATCTTGGTGAGAAAGATATGGTATACGATATCTTCAGCACGAATGTTACAACCTGTGAAGGCCAGTCGAATACATGCGAGAAATATTGCTGCAAAGAGGTAAGTGGTGGTGGTGATTATTATTTTAGGAGGAAGTACAACTGGGCAATCATCCTCTATTAACACTAATAAGAGGGAGGAAATGGAAGGGGAATGACACTTTGAAAATGAAGGTATGGCCAAAGAAAGACAAAGGCCATGAAGGAAATAGGAAAAGTCCTCTCAGTTTTAATTAATGCGTTGAAGGGGTGAAAGTTCCTTTTTGGGATTATTGTTAAGTAACTAGGTGTTAATATAAGGAAAGATCTTCATTGGGGTAATCATATAAATGGGATTGTAAATAAAGGGTACAGATCTCTCCACATGGTTTTGAGGGTATTTAGGGGTTGTAGTAAGGATGTAAAGGAGAGGGCAAATAAGTCTCTGGTAAAACTCCAACTAGAGTATGGTTCCAGTGTATGGAACCCTCACCAGGATTAATTGATTCAAGTACTGGAAAAAATCCAAAGAAAAGCAGCTCGATTTGTTCTGGGCGATTTCTGACAAAAGAGTAGCGTTACAAAAATGTTGCAAAGTTTGGGCTGGGAAGACTTGGGAGAAAGGAGACGAGGTGCTCGACTAAGTGGTTTGTACATTGAATCAATAACAGTAAATTTCCACCTTTTTGATACTTATGCTTTAAGCAAATTAACTAAGCATTTACAGTACATGTTTCATTCCATTTGGAACATCTTCAGCTGTATTACAACGCTTAGATGAAATTACAAAGTATATTCATCTTCTTAAAAACATCTTAATAAGTACCTTGTTATGCTTAAAATTTATGTGAATTTAAAAAGTTAATTAAAAATCAATGTGGATGGTTGAATGGGGTGGTGAAATGGGAAGGGAAATGGATTTACTTATTTTAACCTATTTTAAAACTGTATCTATTCATTTGAACAGATGTTAAAAATGTTTTTGTTCCCAGAACTTTTTTCACTATGATGTATGATTTTCTTGTTGTCTACTAATAAAAAGTTTTTGAAAAATAATTTTCCTTTGTCAGTTTTCTATTTTTTACAAGGATGTTCTCCTCATTTGCTCTTCCCAAGGCAGCCGTACTAACCGAATTCAAGAGACACTTTTATAAAACTGAAACAAACGACAACATTCGCCTTGGTGATAAAGTTACAGAGGGGAGATGACAAACCACAAAGCAGAATAACTGACACCAAACTGGAGAGTGTTCCAATGTTTAAGTACTTGGGTAGAATAGTATTTAAAAAAAAACTTGCAAAATATGAGGTGGAAAGTCGTATTAGCGAGGCAACTCAATTTTACCACCAGGTAAGACAACTGCTGTGCTATGGTGATAGACAACTGATAATTTGTCAAGGTTCCTGATATTCTTATACCAGATTGGTTATTACAGCCATGAGTTAAATATTCAAATTAAATCCTTTAAGTTCTGGCCAACATTGAATAATCCAGCCCTGATGTTGTTCTTTGGGTCATCTTCATGCCACCCTATCCCGTGCTAACCTTTTCATCTCTACATAACTACTACATCCTATATCTGCTGTGATCTGCTTGTCATATTCATACCTTGGTCTACCCCTACCATTCTTACTGTGTACATGCTCCTAAAAAAACAAATGATTTAGATCTGGGTGTCTTAAGATCTGTTTTAGCATTCTATCACTTCTTCTTATCAAATATTGCCACATCGATCTGATTCAGTATTTCTTCATTCATGATTCAATCTACCCATCTAACCTTCAGCATTCTTCTGTAACACCACATTTCAAAACCTTCTATCGTCTTTCTTTCTGAGCTAGTTTTCATCTATGTTTCACTTCCATACAGTACCACGCTCCAGACAAGTATTTTCGAAGACAAGAAAGGCCTTCCTTGCTTGTGCTAGTCCGCATTTTATGACCTTCTTACTTCTGCCATATTTAGTTATTTTACTACCCAAGTAACAATATTCATCTACTTCCTTTAAGATTTAATTTCCTAATCTACGAAGGTCAATCAAATATAAACGGAATTTTTGTTCCTGAACATCAACAATTGGGAGAACTGGTCCCGCGCTTCTGCTATGCTTAGGCAGGACCGTCAGGAGTGGGGAGAGCATGCTGTTAGATATTTCCCACCATTTCATCACTAACGCTCACGATGTCGGAGTAACAGGTGCACCCCTCCACTGCGCAATGTATAATTATAAAATTTCTTGCTCGTGAAGGAGTTACAGTGGGGAAATTTGCCGGAGATTTACTGCACAGTTCGGTGATCAAACATTGTCAAGGACGCATGTGTTTGCCTGGCACAAAAAGTTCAAATAAGGACGAGAACGTGTGGAAAATCAGCAAGACGATCCCTGTCCTCGGACCAGCATTACAGAAGAAAACATTTGTGCGGTTAAGGACATCACTGATGACGATAGCTGGGCAAGAGTATCAGAAATTACAGAACAAGTCAGAATCAGTTATGGGAGCTGTCAAGCAATCATCACAAACGACCTACAGTTCCGTAAACTGTATTCCCATACTGCAGCTCTGTCTCCAAGCTACAGGAAATGCACTGGACTACACTTGATTATCCTCCTTACAAATCGCCCTGCAATTTCCATTTGTTCAGACCACTTAAAGAAGTTCTAGGAGGGCAACGATTTGAAGATGACCAGAGAGTGGAAGACTTCGTGCGCAACTGGCTGGTGACACAACCCTGTTCTTTTTACAATGAGGGCATCAAAAAGCAACCCATACGCTGGAACAAAGGCATTTCCAAAACAGGAAACTATGTGGAAAAGTAAATTGTAACTGCCTTGTGTTTTTCAATAAATGAATTGAAATAAAAAATAAAATTCCATTTATATTTCATGCCCCCTTGTAATATTTTCTGCATCACCTGACTTCGTTCAACTGCACTTCATTACTTTTGTTTTGGATTTATATATTTTCATCGCATACTCCTTCCCCAAGACTCTGTCCATACCGTTCAGCAATTTCTCCACATCTTCTGCAGACTTACATAAAATAACAGTATCATTGGCACTTTGGTTTGTGATTCCCTTTCCAAATTCCCATTTGATTACCTTTACTGCCTGTTCTTTACAAACATTGAAACGGAGGGTGACAAACTACAGCCTTGCCTCACTCCTGTTTTGGATTGCTGCTTCTTTTCTAAAATCCTCAATTCTTATCACTGCAGACAGATTTTTGATATAAACAATTCTTCTATCTCGGTATCTGATCCCGATTACCTTTCAAATCTGAAATAGCTTGATCCATTCAATGTTACTGAATGTCTTTTCTAGATCTACAAACACTATGTACGTGAACTTGTCCTTCTTAATTCGGTCCTCGCTAAATTAATGTGACTGTACACTAACACAGCAGCATCAAGAATTTCGCACAGTGTGTGAATCAGAATCACTGGTCAGCACAGTTCTCCGTCTGTTCCCACCCGTCTTCACTTCCCCATCTCTTTGAGTGGCGGGTACGTCTCCTCACCCATCACAACTTTCGAGAACAGGTGTCATTAATTTTTCAGTAGAAATTATGAGGAAAAAACAAAATTATTGTTCATAAAATAATAAGCTTGTTAATTATCAATCAAATTGCATGTTACACAAAGGGAAGGGCTGTGACATAGCATCCAGAAACAAATTGATTAATAGACTAATTACAATGGATATTTGTATGTTTCTACGTTGGCAAACGTAAATCTACTTTTACAAAACAAAAACTAGCACATGTTTTCTAATACACAAAATATAAATTGCTATTTTCATTTCAATCAGTCTTCTTTCCGTGACTAAATAACCACCTTAAAATCAGGAGACAATAATAACAAACTTCTCAAATTTTCATCTGAAATGTCTGCGTGCAACCTTAGTATATTTGGTTTTAATACTGAAAAGAATTGTTCAGAGAAAATGTAGCCATAATTCACTGAATGTCCGCCTCCGCAGTGTAATGGTTAGCATTATTAGCTGCCGTCCTCGGGGGCCCGGGTTCAATTCCCGGTACTGCCAGAGATTTAAGAATGGCAGGAGGGCTAGTATGTGGTTCAAATGGTACATGCAGCTCACTTCCATTGGGGGTGTGGCTGATAAGAGCTGCACCAGCTCGGGATGAGGACATGAGTTTACTATTCTCATTATAAGTTAAAAACTTCATTTTCCCGTATTGAACTGAGATTCACAATTAGAATTACAGGAAGGTTCAACCTTTTCAATACAAAATGTGTTGTACAGGGTGTTCATAACATATTATTTATTATATTATTAGTACCGGTTTCGACGCTTAATGCGTCATCATCAGCTAAAAAATCACAAGTGGGCAAAGTACATATCACAAAAGTTGTATAAATAATTCTTACATGACAAACTACAAATGATAGACTGCTTTTCTCCTTAAAGGATAAAAGAAAAATGAGTAAAATTTGATGATATAATGTGACACATAAAAGCGTTATAGTCTAATAAAATAGGTGAGTATTGTGCAATAAAATTGGTCTGATGATTGAACATAAAAATCTGAATGTGATAATAAAACGATGTAGTAAAATTGTCCACTCTTCTGTTGTTGTTCAATGGAGACACATAAGTACGGGTCCGATGTTATGTGAGGTTGGCAAGACCATCAAAAGGTTTTTTTGTCTAAGGCCGGGACACCTGATGTTAAGCGATTGAATAAGGTTGATCTTTAAAGTTGTCTCAGCTCAACAAGGGTGGTGAATCTTGTTCAGCGTGCTGTGTGTGTAGTGCGAGAAGAGTTCAGTTTACTATTCTCTGAATAATCCATTGACCCTTCCCAGATCAAGAGCGAGTGGACTTACGACGGACTGACAAGCCGCGTATGTCCATCAGTAGTGAGCGCGCACCTTCACTTCTCCTCTCACCAGAACGGTTTGTCTTGCTCGCACCAACTCCTTTCACAGCGTTCTCTTTTCCCTTTCCATTGCCAACTTGACTGTTCCACAGTGCGTCCACACATGTGTAGATTTCTGTTGATTTGCACGCTGTGAAGCGTTTTGGACACCGGCACACTGTGAAGCGTTTTGGGCATTGCTGCTCAAATATTTATACTAAAATAATGTCTATCTTATTTCTAGTTCACTGCACTGACCAATATTGGAGATCTCACTTCCATAACAGCTGAAGGAATATCTGCAGCAGCACTGATCTGCAAGAACTTCAAAAGAGACATTATGAATGGTCAGGTATGTTTCTCCCAAATATATCATGCAAATGAATTATCACATTGGATTTTAAATACAGCTTTTGGGTGGTTAGGCCACGTGAGTTTGCAGAGTTTCGCCCAGACTTGCCTTTTAGGCTCATCAGTTGGATTGGCATGTCCCTCCAAGACCAATTGTGTGGTCCTGCTGTGTTAACAAATAGGGATTGCTAACCTGCTAGAGGAGAAGTGAATTCTACGTTTTCAAAAATATGTACTCCCCATGGAGATAAAATTTCAAAAATGCCTTTCACGGCCGCAGACCTAAAAATCTCAGGAATAGAACCAGCTTTTGGATGGTTACGCCATGTGTGCATTTGCAAAGTTTCGCCTAGACGTGCCATTGCCTCACCAACACAGGTAGGTCTTATTGCGATGATGGGGTAGGAAAGGACTAGGAGTGGGAAGGAAGTGACCACTGCCTTAATTAAGGTACAGCCCCAGCATTTGCCTTGTGATAAAACGGGAAACCACAGAAAACCCTCTTCAGGGCTGCCGACAATAAGGTTCGAACCCACTATCTCCCACCTGCGAGTCCCTAACCGCATGGTTAATTTGTTCAGTATCATGAGAGTGCTGGCCCCGAGGTGTAGGGGTAACATGCCTGCCTCTTACCCGGAGGCCCCGGGTTTGATTTCCGCCCAGGTCAGCGATTTTTACCTGAATTTGAGGGCTGGTTCAAGGTCCACTCAGCCTACGTGATTAGAATTGAGAAACTATCTGATGGTGAGATAGCAGTTCCGGTCTAGAAAGCCAAGAATAACGGCCGAGAGGATTCATCGTGCTGACCACGATGCCTCGTAAACTGCAAGCCTTCTGGCTGAGCAGCGGTTGCTTGGTAGGCCAAGGACCTTCAAGACTGTAGTGCCATGTGGTTAGTTAGGTTAGTTAGTTAGTTAGTTAGTTAGTTAGTTAGTTAGTTAGTTAGTTAGTTAGCATAAGAGTAACTTTTGCAGGACTAGATTGAGACAGCAAGACTCCTACAGTATGGGCATGTGAAGAGATTGTCAGAATACAGAATACCCAACGAGATACAATGTGTTGCCAAAAGTCACGCGAAGGGGTGTCCCATTAGAAAATGTGCCGTGTATGACTCCTGAGCATTACGGCTAGCTGCGGCGTAGCTGAGCAGTCTGTCACAGACACCAGTGTCGTGAAGATGGCAACACGTCACGAGTTAACCGACTTTGAACGTGGGATGAACATCGGCGCACAGCGCATGGGTCATAGCATTAAGGAGATTACCTGCGAATTTGGGTTTCCATGGTCAGCGGATCTTCAATATTACGGAGAGAATGTTACCACCTGCGTAAACCGCCGCACGGAAAGACCACAGGTGTTTAACGAACGGACATCATGTCGCCTCCGCAGAACCATACTGGGCGCTCGACGGGCTACTTTGAGTCAGATCACCGCCCAGTTGAATGATGGGAGACAGAAACCCATTTCTACCAGGACTGTAAGGAGGCAACTGAACCGCACAGGCTTCACCAGCCGACGACCAACCCACGTCCCTTTGCTGACATCTCGACACAGAGCTCAACGATATGGATGGGCCTGCAAACATCAGCAATGAACCATGGAACAGTGGCGCTGTGTGGTATGGTCCGATGAATCCCGATACCAGTTGTATGGAGCTGGTGTGGCGCATGCCCCATGAAGCCACGGATCCTGAGTGTCAACAAGGTTGTGTCCAGGTGGGAGGTGACTCAGTTCTGGTCACAATTAGGCCCCATTATCCGGCTACAGGGAACGGTGACAGGTGCACATTTTGTGGACATTCTTTCAGACCATCTGCATCCCTTTCTGACTATAGAGTACCCTGATAGAGAAGCCATGTTTCAACAGGACAGTGTGCCACATCATCACTTTGTGTGCCCGCAGGTGGTTGGAGGAGCACTCCAGTGAAGTTACGACCATGGATTGGCCCTCCACATCCCCCAATTGTAATCCAATCAAGCATTTATGGGAAGCTGCCAATGTTGGTGTACGCTCCATGAACACCGTACCAACTACACAAGACCAACTGTGGGAAGCAATGCAAGATGCATGGGTCCAAATCCCTCCAGAATGATTCCAACACTTTGTAGAGTCGATGCCTCGCCGTATTGCTGCAATTTTGAGGGCTTGCAGAGGAGAAACTTATTATTAACATCTCATTCAGTGTCTTCCCATGACTTTTGACCACTCAGTGTACATGAGATGGATATACAAAGAAAATGACTAAGAGGAAGACCGAAGGAGAGAGGGGAGTGCTCAAAACTGGACCAGGGTGATGACAGAGAGATGGTGGCAAGACAGGAGAAGATGGAGAGGTTAACGTTTCAAACAGATGTGGCCTATGGCTGAAAAACTGTGCATGTTGATGATAAAAGTGATGATTATAGTTGGATACAAACTTCTCTGATAATATAAATTGTATTGAAAATCTGCCCATAATATAAGTTGTGTAAATCTGCAGTCTTCCATGATTCCATGAATTTTTATCATGTGAAGGGTAATAATGGGTATACTTGCAATTCTAATATTTTTCAAAAACTGCCAAATTTCTCCAGAAATATTAGTTCTATCTAAAATACATACAAAGGGGGTATAATCCTTTATATATGAAACTGACCATTATGATCGTTACATTTCTGACCAAGGTCAGGGTTTACAATTCCTGATGTGATCTGGAAAGGTGATTAGTGAGGTATGAATTGTTGATTAATGAGGTTGTGAAGTGTGTGTTTGGTCCATTAGAGCTATTTTATTCTGCTCAAGTCCGTCAGTATACCAGTGAGGACCCCCCTATCCACCACCTGGGATGCACCATGTCGGAGTATCACCTCTCAGCCTATTACGACACCGAAAGAAGTGTCTGAACCATTTGAAATCCACACTGGACTACGACAGGGAGATGGACTCTTGCCATTATTGTTTAACTGTGCCCTGGAGAAAGTCATGCGAGAATGGGTAAAGAAATGTCATTCAAACATCAAGGTAGGCAGAAATATTAAACTTAATTGCCTAGCATTCGCAGACGATCTTGCATTATTAGCAAGGAGTGTGGAAGAAGTTAAATTTCAAATTGAAGAACTCGAGAAAATTGCTGCAAAATCGGACTGCAAATCTCGTTCAGAAAGACTGAAATGATACCGACCCTTTAGAACTGAAACACCAGCCATTCACCTTGACAATGGCAAACAAATTAAGATTGTGAATAAGTTCAAATATCTTGAGGAAATTATAACCTGGAACACAAAAGAGAAAACATCGATCAACAGCAAAACATCTAAACTGAAAATTGCACAGCAAGTCACCTGGCCAACTTATAAAAAAGAATCTCTCTCCATGGATGCTAAATTTCGACATTACAATACAGTTGTAAAACCTGAAGCAACTTATGCTAGTGAAACACTCTTCAAGTTGAACACTAAATCAACAACCGATAAATTGCTGAAAGTAGATGGAAGAATCGTCAGTACAATCATCAATAAGAAACACCAAGTTGATAGCCAATGAAGATTATTACCTAATGGAGTGGTATATCGTGAAAGCAAATAGAAAACAGATACAATGCGGAAAAGGAGAATTACCTTTTTTTGTCATAGATTCAGACTGCCAGAAACCCGACTGGTGAAGCAGTTATTTAATTACTTCTGGAAAAACAAAACAAAGAACACTTGGTTCACAGAGATCATAAATGATTTAGAAGAATTAAATTTATCAATGCTCCAAATTGGAGGCAGAGAAGAGAAGAGAATTCTAAGGAATAAACACTTGCAATTCAAACTCATAACATTTGAACGAAGGAAGTACACCATGACTGACAACCAAAGAGCAGCCAGGTCCGACAGAATAAAGAAGTTTTGGGAGCAGAAGAAGAAGCTGAAAAGCTGACTCTATTTAATACTATTAGACTTTAATGTATATGACTGATTAAAGTGCTCCAACGGGGGAATAAACTATGTAAAAAAAAACAAAAAATTAATAAATTGACCCACAACAGGTTTGCCAAAAGACACAGTATTGTACAATTTTTATTTTTTTTAAATATAAACTGTTCCTTAAGAGAAGCACAGACCCACGCCAAGTGGCTTTCCTTGGGGACAAACCTCTTCCACAACTTGGTCATCATCACTGGTATGGTACCCACTAACAATCCGTAAACGGTGACGGAGTTCACACGATATTTCTCTGTGATGTAATTGGATACTGGAACGCTGATTGCCTGCTTCTCAGAGTGTACATCGTGGGCTGTTGTTCGCCCAATTCTAGACGTACTGTTGGGGACAGTATTACAGAAGGATCTCTCTGTTTATTTACTCTTCTCGTGATACCATTTTCAACTAAGGAGTTCACCTCTTCATATATAGTACGCGAACCCTTTCTTGAGCCCCGAGCTCCATAGTACTGAATGGGAAATAGGGCTCAAGAAAAGGTTCGCGTACTATACTTCCCACCCGTTATCGTGAAAGACTTTTGCAATAAGGCCGCGCGAAATGTGTGATGGCGAGTATTCCTAAGCAATGAGCCCAATGGACAGTATCTGAGAACATGTTCAAAAGTTTCAATCTCACCAGAGGCACGCCTGCAGAGGTTGAGTGTACACGAAAAGAATGGTAGAAAATCCAATATCCAATCTTCTATATTTGACAGATCTTTAATAAGGACTTCTATGTCAATAGAGCAGTGTCCAATCAGCTTCTCCTGTTAACACTATGTTCGTTAAGAGTTGCTCAATAACCCGTCAGCGATGGTTAGTATAGTATCAACCATTTTATCTGGCAGTCGATCATCCAGAAAGTTCTATTAACTGGAAAACCAGTTAAGTGCTTCATTTTAGTGCTCACTAACTCACCATGAGTTTGAAAGCCCTGTGCAACAACAACAACAACAACAACAACAACAACAACAACAACAACAACAACAACAACAACAATAATAATAATAATAATAATAATAATAATAATAATAATAATAATAATAATAATAATAATAATATGGCCTCAGCTACCGTGTGCAGACATTTCAATTTGATGCCATCTGGCTGTCTGCTCGTCAATTACGATCTTCCATTTTTACTCTAGGCCCACTAGATGGCAGACCGAGTAAACCAAACTCTCTTGGGCGTCTATGGCTGAGATTTAATAAATTTTGTCGGATGAACACCAAATGTGTCACCACAGATCTTTTACATGCTGACATCATATGACATGGAGTGTCGAATGGACTTTTTTTAAGCCCTTCACAAATCCGATTACCTCTGCCAGATTTGAACCCGATATCCTGGGATCCGGAGGCCGACACTCTACCACTCATCACCATAGAGTGTGGTATAAGTAAGTTTGTGCTTGGTGTGTTCTGTGTTGTTTCTTCATCTGAACAATACTACAGAATCACAAAGGAGATAAAAAGAGTGGTGTTAACAATAAATGAAAAGCTGACACATCATAAACTCGAGCATAGTGAAAACTGTAATAAATTAATAAATGAGGGTGGCATGGGATTGTTTACTATCTTTGACATACACAAATAGAGAGACGAATTGCTAAAATTCCATTCAACCACAGAATCAACCAAGACCATCATTATGGAATTGGCATAGTTTTGTACGAATGGTTTACTATTACAAGGCCATCTCTGAAGTTATCAGTATTGTTTGCTAATACCACATGAATCACATACAGCATAGTGTGAAAGTGATGATAAAACAGGTATAGACCAGCCAACAGTATTCGACCAGGGGAAGAAAGAAATATATCAATCACTACTGATCTGCATTTAGGGCAGTCGCCCAGGTGGCAGATTCCCTATCTGTTGTTTTCCTAGCCTTTTCTTAAATGATTGCAAAGAAATTGGAAATTTACTGAACATCTCCCTTGGTAAGTTATTCCAATCCCTAACTCCCCTTCCTATACACAAATATTTGCCCCAATTTGTCCTCTTGAATTCCAGCTTTATCTTCATATTGTGATCTTTCCTACTTTTAAAGACACCACTCAAACTTATTTGTCTACTAATGTCATTCCACACAATCTCTCCACTGACAGCTCGGAACATACCACTTATTGCAAGAAATCAGCTTCATTTCCCATATCAAATCCTATTTACAAAGAATTATAACAATAAAAAATCTTCCACCTTTTTGATACTTATATTTGCATTTAAGCAAATGAATTAATCATAAACAGTACATGTTTCGTTCCTTTTTAGAACATCTTCAGCTGTTTTACATTGCTTAGGTGAATTCACTAGGTATTTATCTTTTTAAGAACATCTTAAACAAGTACCTTGTTTTTCTTAAATACTACATAAAATTTTTAAAATAAATTAAAAACAATGTGGATGGTTGAATGGGATAGTGAAATGAGGGGGAAATGGATCTACTTATAGTTTTTTTTTTAAATTAGGCTAACTATAAGTAGATCCATTTCCCCCTCATTTCACTATCCCATTCAACCATCAACATTGTTTTTAATTTATTTTTAAAAATTTTATGTAGTATTTAAGAAAAACAAGGTACCTGTTTAAGATGTTCTTAAAAAGATAAATACCTAGTGAATTCACCTAAGCAATGTAAAACAGCTGAAGATGTTCTAAAAAGGAACGAAACATGTACTGTTTATGATTAATTAATTTGCTTAAATGCAAATATAAGTATCAAAAAGGTGGAAGATTTTTATTGTAATTAAGTCTTTGTACATACCACTTAGTCGAGCAGCTCATCTCCTTTCTCCCAAGTTTTCCCAGTCCAAACTTTGCAACAATTTTGTAACGCTACTCTTTTGTCAGAAATCACCCACAACAAATCGGGCTGCTTTTTCTTTGGAATTTTTCCAGTTCTTGAATCAAGTAATCCTGGTGAGGGTCCCATACACTGGAGCCATAATCTAGTTGGGGTCTTACCAGAGACTTATATGCCCTCTCCTTTAAATACTTACTACAACCCCTAAATACCTTCATAACCATGTGCAGAGATCTGTACCCTTTATTTACAATCATATTTATGTGATTACTCCAATATGAATCAACTGCAGACTGCTTCAGAACTGCATACAATTTGAAGTGTGTTACCATCACTGGATTGCTAGTGGGTTGCAGGGATATCATTCCAAAATTATTTCAGCAATTTTGTTCTCATTTTCATCTTGGAAATAATCTATAGAAAGACGTGGCATTATCAGCCTTAAGAGGCTTTCCTCAGCTTCTAAGGAGTCATCTTCATAACTAGCAATAAATGTCTTAATGAATTTCTTAATTTTTCTAAATTTATAATGTAATAAGATTGTAGATTGATATAAGTGATAGAAGACACTTTGTCCTGTTTAAATAAATAAATAAATAAATAAATAAATAAATAAATAAATAAATAAATAAATAAATAAATAAATAAATAAATAAATAAATAAAATCAATCAATCAATCAATCAATCAATCAATCAATCAATCAATCAATCAATCAATCAATCAATTTAATAAATAAATAAATAAATAAATAAATAAATAAATAAATAAATAAATAAATAAATAAATAAATAAATAAATAAATAAATTTAAAAAATAAATAAATTGCAATAACCAACAATCCCTTGGTCCCGAAGGATCTGGATAAAACAGCTTTTCTGTACAGCTAATCTATATATACAAAATAAAGAGTTTTGTCTGTACATTGCTCAGAATTTGAAAAGAATGGCATTTCTGTATCGGTCATGTCCATAGTAACAAGGAAATGCAATTTTTTCTTTTCCGTAATTTCTGTCTGTCTGTATGTACACGCATCACAAGAAAACGGCTGAAGAGAATTGAATAAAAATCGGTATGCAAAGTCGGGGAATAAGTCGCTACAATTTAGGCTATAAATAATTTTAATCACGCTGAGTGAAATGGTAGTTTAGGGTAAGGCCTAAAATTTAATTCTCAAATATTTATGTTATTAGTGGTCGTATCTTAATGAAAACTGGTATGCAAAGTTGGTGAATAAGTCACTTTAATCCATGGTATAAATGATAATTGTATTCACGCTGAGTGAAATGGTAGTTTAGGGGAAGGCCTAAAATGTAATTGTCAAATACTTATGTTATTGGTGGTCATATCTTAATGCAAATCGGTATTTGTAGTCGAGAAATGCGTCAGTATATCCAGGCGATAAATAATTGTATTCACGCTGAGTGAAATGGTAGTTAGCGGAAGGCCTAAAATTTAATTCTCAAATATTTGTTATTAGTGGTCGTATCTTAACGGAAGTCGGGTGGCGAAGTCGGGGAATAACTCGCTACAATTTAGGTTATAAATAATTGTATTCAGGCTGAGAAAAGTGGTAGTTTAGGGGAAGGCCCAAAATTTAGTTCTGAAATATTGATGTTATTAGTGGTCCTATCTTAAAAACAACTAGTATACAGATTTGGGGAACAAGTCACTATAATCTAGGCCATAAATAATTTTATTCACGCTGAGTAAAATGGTATTTTAGGGGAAGGCCTAACATTTAATTCTCAATTATTCATGTTATTAGTAGTCGTATCGATATAAATACTACATAGCCAAAATTATATAGTATTCAATTTTCGATCATTTACGTCTTATACATTGTTACCATACCAGCTATTATCACAGAGATATTCATGAATTTGGATTTTTCTTACCAAGCCCATATCAGCGCCAAGTCACAAGAAAATGGGCAAACAGAATTTAATGAAAATCGGTATGTAAAGTCGGAGAATAAAGAACTACAGTCTATGCTATAAATAATTTTATAAGATGCCCTAATATCACAAAGTTGAAAGAAAACTAAATGTGAAGGCCTACAATATAGAAAGCTCATAAAATTGATCAACAATAACATTACATTGACCATTGTTTGTTGTGATGTGCTTTGTGTCTTCTGTTGCCACTCAACTCCGATAGATAGGATTACTGCTGCTTACCGAGAATTTTTAAAAAAATTTCTTACGTTGCACCGACACAGTTAGGTCTTATGGCGACGATGGGGTAGGAAAGGGCTAGGAGTGTGAAGGAAGCGGCCTTGGCCTTAATTAAGGTACAGCCCCAGCATTTGCCTGGTGTGAAAATGGGAAACCACGGAATAGCATCTTCAGGGCTGCTGACAGTGGGGTTCAAATCCACGATTTCCTGGATGCAAGCTCTCAGCTGCGCGCCTCTACCCACGCGGCCAACTCGCCTGGTCGTACCGAGTTTAACAGCCTGCTTGAATATTGGCGGGAAGTAACTGGGAGTTAGATAACCTGCTTCTTTAGAAAACAGCATAGTTTTTTCCCTGGGACTCTCCACTAATCGACCCCCCCCCTTCGCCGCCAAAACAGACGAAGAGATTTCACGGATTACGGCTGTCTGCGGCTTGGTAATTCCAGCTCTGGAACTTTGGACTGTTAGATCAGCAGCGTAGTACTGTTCATTAAAAGTGAGAAAATTTGTGGTTTTTCATTTGATCGAGTATTTCATATGAAAGTATTGCTTTTAATCGTGCCATTCCTACTGATGTCATTGTAATGACCTATGTTCATTTCAGTTGGGAAAACTACGAAGAAAGTCTTTCTGAGGATGTAAAACGGCAAGTGGAGATTGAGTGCCTACAAATTATAATGAAATCTCCCCAACTTGATTGTGATTGATAGTAGGCAAGCGGGCCTTTCGTTACAATGAAAATTTCCTAACCCATTCTTCATATGAGAAGAGACGTTTGGTGACTTCCCCGTCGCGTTTCTAGAGTAACGTTAAGAGCTTTGCAATTTAATACAATCTTGCTCACAATGTGTACACTCCCTAACCTAGAATTCTGTATACAATGTAGAATTGTAGAATGTAGCTCGGGTACATCAGCTAGTTTATGATAATCTGTGATAACGTACAGTGAAACATAATTGTGTTGCTAATCTGGAAAGAATAAAAACCTACCACTTCTATATGACAGGATTCCTACTTTTATCTCTTGCTTTTTCAACAGGTTGGTGCTTACTATCGAGTTTGCAACGGCACGTGGAACCACATCGTAGATGCTCATGATACTGTGTGTTGCCAAAATAGCACAAATGTAATTTGTTGATTTATTTGAGGAAATATAACTCGTGACCTATCAAACAAAATGTCTTTATCTTAATTTTAAAGTGTATTTTATTGGATCTTGAATAAATTGAATTGCTTTTGCTAATATCATGGATTTAATTTCCTGAATCCCTACATCATCATTTTCATTTCCCTTCGTCCAGCTCCTGCCAGGTCGGGATGGAGATGGCACTTCCCCACCACTGCCTCTCATTCCACCATTCCTTTTCAGTAATTGTATTCCAGTTCATTCTTCTTTTTCTTATACTGTTCTTGACAGAGTCCATCCATCTTGCTCTGGGCCTCCCTCTTGCCCTCTCTCCTTCTATCTTAGCCTCCAACACTTGTGTTAGTATCCTTCCCTCCTCCATCCTCATAGCATGTCCAAACCATCTAAATTTATGCTTCTCCATCCTATCACTCAGTTCTTCTACCCCTATTTCTTTTCTGACTGCAACGTTTCTTACTCTGTCTCTCTTGTCTTCCCTACCATGCTCCTCAGGAACTTCATCTCACTGGCCTGAATTTTACCCTCAATTCTTGCTGTAAAAGTCCAAGTCTCCGATGCACAGAATATAGGGGTATCCCTACAATCCCTACAACTAGACCTTAATCCAAGGAATTTAATGGGCAAACAACTCAACTCAAATACCAGTTATTACACAACTGAAGGGGTGAACCTAAGCCAAAAATCTGCTCTTTTTTTTTTTAGTAGAACAAAAAAAAAAAAAAAAAATTGAATTACTGATTTTGGGGCAGATGGATTTGTTTTACAACATTCACCATAACACTAATAATAATAATAATCGTATGGCCTCAGCTACCGTTTGCAGACATTTCGATTTGACGCCATAACACTGATATGCTATTACAAAGATTTTGTGCAGCTTATATTACTATTGCTATATTACCATACAAACAATATTAACATATACTGTACAGGATACAAAAATGTTATATTTTATTTATAACATGTATACTTGGAACTAGTTTCGATGCTGTGTTTGCGTCATCATCAGCCAAAATGGGAAACAGGCAAGCATGTAGGCATTTATGTTACACAAGGCGTTACGTTAAACAATGCACATCTTACAAGGAGATAAAAACAGGGACGAATATAGAAAACAAATGAATCGTTGAGAAAACAAAATTTATACAAATTAAAAATAACCTTAACCACACATCTTGCAGTGCGAAAGTGTTCTTCTTGAATGATTCCTGAATGTAAAACACACGCGCACACATTTCTGAGGAGCCAGCAGGCAGGACAAAGTAAAGTGAAACCTTAAGAGTTCTTCTGAGAAGAGTTCATCATTTTTCTATGTTCCGACTAACTAATGAAGTCTCCCTTGAGTTCCTGATAAACATACACAACAGGAAATTCTCCTTCACTCTCAACAATAGCTATAAAGAACAACGGTAAAATTTTAAATATTGCGCAGAGACGTGAAAGCATGATTTTGAACATGATATAACTCCTTCAGATAACCCAGTTTTTAACACAAGGTGTTACATTAATTAATACACATCTTACGAGGAGATAAAAACAGGGACGAATGTGGAAACACATGCATCGTTGAGAAAGCAAAGTTATACATATTAAAAATAAGCTTAACCACACAACTTGCAGTGCGAAAATATTTGCCTTGAATGATGCCTGAATACAAAACGCACGCGCACACACTTCTAAAGAGCCAGCAGGCAGGAAAAAGTAAGGTGAAACCTTGAGAGTTCTTCTGAGAAGAGTTCATCATTCTTTCTATGATCTGACTAACTAATGAAGTCTCCCTTGAGTTCCTGATAAACATACACAACAGGAAAATTAAACAATACACATCTTACAAGGAGATAAAAAACAGGGAAAGTTATACATATTAAAAATAACCTTAACCACATATCTTGTAGTACAAAAATATTCGTCTTGAATGATTCCTGAATACAAAACACACGCGCACACATTTCTGAAGAGCCAGGAGGCAGGAAAAAGTAAAGTGAAACCTTAAGAGTTCTTCTGAGAAGAGTTCATCATTTTTTCTATGTTCCGACTAACTAATGAAGTCTCCCTTGAGTTCCTGATAAACATACACAACAGGAAATTCTCCTTCACTCTCAACAATAGCTATAAAGATTAACGGTAAATTTCATTTTAAATATTGTGTAGAGACGTGAAAGCATGATCTTGAATATAATATAACTCCTTCATTTAACCCAATTTTTTACACAAGGTGTTATATTAAACAATACACATCTTACGAGGAGATAAAAACAGGGACGAATGTAGAAACAAATGCATTTTTGAGAAAGCAAACAGATAGGTCTTATGGTGATGGTGGGATCAATACACTACAAAATATTGCATTAAAATACAGAACGATAACAATGCGATCAAGGTCAACAGTTTTACAGTGAACTGGATGTTCAGTTTACAATCTAAAATCCGACTACATCATTTTCACAAACCTGCTGGCTCCTCAGAAATGTGTGCGTGTGTGTTTTACATTCAGGAATCATTCAAGAAGAACACTTTCGCACTGCAAGATGTGTGGTTAAGGTTATTTTTAATTTGTATAACTTTTGTTTTCTCAACGATTCATTTGTTTTCTATATTCGTCCCTGTTTTTATCTCCTTGTAAGATGTGCATTGTTTAACGTAACGCCTTGTGTAACATAAATGCCTACATGCTTGCCTGTTTCCCATTTTGGCTGATGATGACGCAAACACAGCGTCGAAACTAGTTCCAAGTACAAATACATGTTATAAATAAAATATAACATTTTTGTATTGAAAAGGTGGACCGTTTTAAGTTTTTCCTATCATCCTTCTCAGTTCAATACGGACAAAAAATGAAATTCTTAGGTTTAAATATACTGTACAG
Organism: Anabrus simplex; assembly: GCF_040414725.1. Lineage (NCBI taxonomy): Eukaryota > Metazoa > Arthropoda > Insecta > Orthoptera > Tettigoniidae > Anabrus > Anabrus simplex. The sequence goes on along the minus strand of NC_090278.1, from coordinate 84,745,690 downwards.
TATTGAATAGGTGGACCTTCTCACCCTACTCCAGTGGTGGCAGCTAATCACACTAACCACAGACCTATTTATTACTAAATATAAAAAACCTGGTGTGAAGGAAGGAATTTTTTCTTTTTACAATATTGGTGTTATGTCGCACCAAAACAGATAGGTCTTATGGTGATGGTGGGATCAATACACTACAAAATATTGCATTAAAATACAGAACAACCAAGCTCAATAGCTGCAGTTGCTTAAGTGCGGCCAGTATCCAGTATTCGGGAGATAGTGGGTTCGAATCCCACTGTCGGCAGCCCTGAAGATGGTTTTCCGTGGTTTCCCATTTTCACACCAGGCAAATGCTGGGGCTGTACCTTAATTAAGGCCACAGCCGGTTCCTTCCCACTCCTAGCCCCTTCCTGTCCCATCGTCGCCATAAGACCTATGTGTGTTGGAGCGACGTAATTTTAATCAACAACATATATTGTACTGAAAAGGTAGCTCTTGTACAATTTAACTTCTTGTTTTGTAAAACAACTTGTAAAAAAAAAAAAACACAGAACGATAACAATGCGATCAAGGTCAACAGTTTTACAGTGAACTGGATGTTCAGTTTACAATCTAAAATCCGACTACATCATTTTCACAAACCTTTATATGCATTAAATTTGGATATAAATATGCTTTTCTTCAATCATAGAGTAATGAGAGTGCAGAGTACTAAATTCTTAGGATTGATTATAGACGAAAATCTGTCGTGGAGTAATCAGGTGGAGACTATTTGAAATAAAATTATCCCTGTGATTAGTATCCTTAGTAGACTGACAAATAAATTCTCTCGTGGGTTGTTGAGGGGTATTTACTTTGCTCTTATTGAAAACCATATATGATGTCTAGGCATCCTGTAATAAAGAATTATTTGGAAAGATAGAGGTCCTTAGGAAGAGAGCAATAAAAATAATTTTCAAACTGCCCATTCTGACACCGACTAAAGGTTTGTGTAAGCATTGTAATATATTATCACTTCTAAATCTCCGCGTAAAGGCTTCCATAAATATGATCTATAAAATTCAAAATAACTTAAATTAGTTCACTCAATCACTAATTACCAATTCACAGATTTATGAAACAATAATTAGTTATAACATTCACTAAAGTCAGATTCATTCTACTAGTTATGGTCAAAATTCTCTTTGGCATTTTTTTTATAACTATGTATATATAAAATATATAAAAAGTTTACCAAGTTCATCTAATTTCAAGAGTAATGTAACTAAATACTTAAAACAGTATGGTAATTATGTTCATGAAGCTTTGTCCTATTTTGTCTATTACATCATGTTACATTATAGATTTGCTCTACTGGGCGAGTTGGCCGTGCGGTTAGGGGTGCGCAGCTGTCAGCTTGCATCCGGGAAATAGTGGGTTCGAACCCCACTGTCGGCAGCCCTGAAGATGGTTTTCCGTGGTTTCCCATTTTTCACACCAGGCAAATGCTGGCTGGGGCTGTACCTTAATTAAGGCCACGGCCGCTTCCTTCCCATTCCTAGGCTTTTCCTGTCCCATCGTCGCCATACGACCCATCTGTGTCAGTGCGATGTAAAACAAATAGCAAAAAAGGATTTGCTCTATTGTATTTTGTAATTACATTGTGAATATTGGCACCATTGCAACTGATCTGTACTGAACCAAAAAGAGGCTTGGCTCAGGTGCCTATACTGAAATGAAAATTTTGAAAACTTTCAAGGCTTCTTAGAAAATAGATTCAACAGATCTGTTGGTTCTACGATTATAGTTTTCCGAATGATTATTTAGTTTATTGTTTATCGTTAGTTTCTGTTAACTTTCTTTTTGAAAACTTTCCCTTGGCTATGCCCCTGATTCAAAGTTAGTTTCAGTAGACTGAACAACCTTCTTTCCATGTCTCCTCAACTCGAAGGTTGATGGGCAGCATGATCTTCTCGATGACTTCCGCTCTTGAGCCAGGTGTTTAAGTAGCCGGTGCCTTCTTTTTATATCATCTATAAATTCTGTTCTTGGTTGACCTCTTTTTGGTCTCCCTTTCACTTTTCCTATGATCAGTGAGATGCACCAGGTTGAATGATGCAACAGATGACCTACCCAGCTGTTCCGTTGATTTTTCAATAGTTGGTAATAATGAGCGTTTCTCTTCCACTCTATTCAAAACTTCATCATTTGTTACCTTACTTGTCTATGGTATTCATAGGATTTGATGCCAACACCACATTTCAAAAGCTCTTATTCTTGCCTTGTCCCTCTTCAACAGAGTCAAGGTTTCCAAGGTGTAGATTGCATTGCTCCAAACAAAGTTTTTAGTAGAATGGTTTCTCACTGAAAATGAGGTAGCCTTTGATGTTAGCAGACTTCTCTTTATTGAAGGCTTCTTTGGCAATACAAGAGCGGATATCATTTTTACATCTTCCATCTGACGAGATGAGACTTCCCAAGTATCTGAACGGTTTCACTTGGGTAAGTCTTTCTCCATCCAAGCAGACATTTGCAGTCTGATTTCCGTCACGTGTGCACAACGTTATCTTTGTTTTTGATTTGTTTATTTTCATGTTGCTGATGCTTCTTAAGAGGTCATTCAATTTCTTTAGAGAGATCTCTAGATCTCGTTCATTTTCTGTAATCAGAGCAATGTCGTCAGCAAAGTGTATTGTTTTATATGTTTCACCACTGATTTTAATCCCATGTATGCATTCAGATGTGAACTTTTTCAGTACTTCTTTAATGTATATATTAAAAAGTAGAGGTGACAGACTGCACCCTTGCCTTACTCCTTTGGTAATTTTAACTTTCTTTCCTCTCTGCCCTATTAGAGCATTTCGGTTCTTGTATAACTGGAAGATGACTCTTCAATCTCTATAATCTACTTTTAAATTTTTAAGGATACTGAACAGGCTATTCCAATATATATTATCAAAATACTTTTCTATGTCAATAAATGCTATTGCAACTTTCTTGTCCATTGAACAACCTAACAGTTATAAATTATTGAGGATAGGGCACTTCACAAGAAGAAGGTACTGAATGTGACAATGGTCAACATCATAAGACACGGAGTGCAAAATGGGCTGTTTTCCTCTTCAAAAACCCGCTGGGTTTGATCCGACAATCTTGTGGCTGATACTCTACCACTGATTCACATGAGATAGGAAGCTACAAGGCCAATATTAAAAGAGTAAGTAAAAAGTCTGCAATTCTTTCATGACCTTGCTCATCAGGACATACTGTATGAATAGTAACAGAAGGCAATGTACACGCCTCGCATATTAAACGGCTTGACCAAGAGTCAACAGCACCGTGAATGAATGAGCAGCAAGGAATTACAGTAAAACATTCTGTGGCTAAAAGGCCATTCACCTTATTTCAAAGGAGTGTCGATAATGACATGCAACAAATTCTACAGGTGTTTGAAAAAGAACTTCACCATGAAATATTTCTCGCTTTCTTAGAATTAATCCAAATCGTCGTTCATTCATTTAGAGGGCAGTGACTGTATGTTCCTGGTGTGGTGAAGGTCATGGTACAGTATATAAGGTCTGGAGTTGGACAGTGAAGGCACACAGTTCCAGTTGTCACATCATCCTAACAGGTAAGATATCTTTTCACCTCAAGTATTTTCTTTTGGTCAAGGATTTATTTGAGAACTCTACCACCAGGTTATCATTTCTGAACAACCATTTCAGTGTACTTTTACGCTAATCCATTTACCAAACTCCAAACACAGTGATCTTTCTTATCACTACATATTTTCCATTGTTTAATAGCTCTCTTAGCTCCTGTTCTCAGAGCTTGTTCTTGACCCTGTCAGGAGGGCATGTAGGTATATGCAGGTACGAGAAAACATAACCTCAAGGAATGCAAAGATACTATTTTTATTTTATTTTTTTACAAGTTGCCTTACGTCGCACCGACACAGATAGGTCTTTCGGCAATGATGGGGTAGGAAAGGGCTAAGAGTGGTAAAGAAGCGGCCGTGGCTTTAATTAGGTACAGCCCCAGCATTTGACTGGTGTGGAAATGGGAAACCACAGAAAACTATTTTGAGAGCTGTCAACAGTGGGGTTCAAACCAACTAGCACCTGAATGCAAGAATACTAATTATTTTTATATTGAAACTTTAAACAATGTGTCTCTTTATTTATTTTACCATCAAAAGAAGAGTTGTAAGCCTACAAAGTAAAGTTCTTTCATCTGTTCAAAACATACCGCCTTGTCAGATGACCTACAGTTATTGGTGTGTCACATGGCAAGCCTGATGACTTCCTCAGCCATATTACTCTGTTTTCTTGACCGGGCCCATTGCCTCTCATATCAAACATCTCTTCAGTTGGTCTCGTGAGGTTGAGATTTTTTTAAAATACTGAAATCTGTGAACAAGCTGGGAAACAAATCCAGGACTTCTAGGTGAGGAGTAGACATCATAAGGCTGACAAAATAAGAATAAACATTATGATGTTTCAATGGAGGCCTTGCCATGACTGTGAATTAATTTCAATTAATTTGTATTCCACAACACATTTCAGAGCTTGTACTCTATTGTCGCCACTTATATTCTTCTTAGACCCCAATGAGCTTGTTTTTGCTTCCCTGCTACAAGCAGGGTGGGCATCAACACTCATTGAAGTTCCTGAAAATGGCGATCAACATTCCATATTTTTCCATTTCTTCTCAAATTCAAACACTCATGACAATACAATTTGCCCCACAATGTACTTATAGGAATTTTTAAATTTATATACAGTCTGTTTTACATCACACCGACACAAATAGGCGTTATGTCAATGATGGGACAAGAACGGGCTAGGAGTGGGAAAGAAGCGACCATAGCCTTAATTAAAGGTACTGCCCCAGCATTTTGCTTTGTGTGAAAATGACAAACTATGGAAAACCATTTTCAGGGCTGCCAACAGTGGGGTTTGAACCCACAAGAATTCCAACACACTCAGACTCACTGAGACTTTCAGTAAAGGTGCCATGTAAATTGTGAACAATTAGAATTCTAAATCTATGCTTGTGGTTTTGAACACTTTACATTATAAAACAACAGAAACCTATTGCTTTTACAGGTCTACTCCACCTCTCAAAATGAACGCCATCATCGTGTTGGTTGCCATTTTTGGCTTCACTTATGCAAGGTAAGTAGTTTATTTATTTATTTATTTACATTTTATGGCCTTTATTGGACGACTCCATCCAACTTTATATAAAGAATTTTTTAGTTTCCTGTCAGCCCAGTACTTCTTCATTCTCTCGGATCTTATCCTTCTTTCTTCATTGGAAATTACCCTTCCTATTGTCTGTTTGTTGATTCTGGTTTGCTTGTCTGCGAGATTCCTGATTTTGTCAGTTTTGTTTCTTAGGTCTTCCACTGTAATCTGTAGTTCATATCTTCCTTGATTTCTGTAATCCACTTAATGTTGCACTTACTATTCCAGTTCAAGTAGTTTAATATACAAATGTTTTTCTTTCTTCTTCTTCTCTAAATGATTTTGCATATCACATTAGGATCATTTCTGTTCCTTCACAGTGCTTAAGTAACTTCCTTTGCTCCAAAAACATTACTGTTTCATAGTTTGGTCTTTCGATCTCCTGATTCTGCCCCCTCCAATAACTTACATCATACCATGTTTTTTCTTTGTAAAAATACTTATATCTCCTTCATTTCCCATTTTTGATCAACACTAGGATTTAAATTCTACAAACAGAGCTGAGAAACTTGATGTGATTAAACCTGTTTTATGTTAGTAGTAAGATTAGAATGTAATTTACCAAGACTTCTAGGTGAGGAATAGACAAATTAAGAAATAATCTGAAACATAACAATGTTTGATGATGCTTGTTGTTTAAAGGGGCCTGACATCTAAGGTCATCGCCCGTAAAAATGTTTCAGTGCAGGCCTTGCTGTAACTGTGAATTCATCCGTTATGAAATAATTAATATTGTTATCAGTCATACTGTTCACAGTGCTCAATCCTGCCAGTGCACTGGGTTCTTCACGAGCGACATCACCGAAGGCCATGCTGTATACAACATCCTGGAGAACAACGATATAAGCTGCAACAGGCCCAGACCCTGTGCTGAATACTGTCTCCACACAGTGAGTTATATCTTTTTCATCAAAATATATTGTAGTTTATTGTTTTTGCTGTAGGAATAATAATAATAATTATTAGGCTATCACTCATTAACAAGTATGATTGGGTTCTAAAGGTAAAGTTCAAATCACATGAGTTCTTTGATGGCTATATAATAAAATTCTGGAACCACAGACTCTTTTACGATGTTGGCACACGGCATCTTGGATAGCCGCTAGTTCTTGAGGGTTGATACTTCTGCTATTCATACGCTCTTTCCTAGCATTGCGTATGTCAGCCAGAAGTTTTATAGTACTTCTCAAATCATTTTCAATAAAATTTTAGGACAGTACACTCTGGCTTAAAACTGAAGTAGTGGGAATGACAAAAGTATGTGTACTGCCAAATCAGCTGGTACTGATATCCAATTCGTCATGGTATACCAACTGACTTTTTTTTCTGTCGTACCAGATGGTAGTAAGACTGGAGGTCAGATCATCAGCGAAGTTCGTGTGCAGCATCCACGGCAGAAAGTCAACAGTTGAATTAAAATAGCATATGCATTCTGCAGAATCTCATTTGAGAATCTCCCTGCCATTTTCAATATGTCCGGCTCCATGGCTAAATGGTTAGCGTGCTGGCCTTTGGTCACAGGGGTCCTGGGTTCGATTCCCGGCAGGGTCGGGACTTTTAACCTTAATTGGTTAATTTCGCTGGCACTGGGGCTGGGTGTATGTGTCGTTTTCATCATAATTTCATCCTCATCACGACGTGCAGATCACTTCCGGGCGTCAAATCAAAAAGACCTACATCTGGCGAGCCGAACTTGTCCTCGGACACTCCCGGCACTAAAAGCCATATGCCATATCATTTTCAATATTAAACAGCCTCAATGGCAGCCTTTATACATTCACTCTCCTCATGTGACCATACCACTGTAACCTTTATTTGTACGAGTTCCTCCTTGACTTCTTCCCACACTCTCTCATTTCCCCATCTGACCAATCTCGTCACTCAACTTAAAATAATGAATTCTAAATAATTGAGTGTATATTTCGAGTAAATTTAGCATGAAGTTTTTCCTCAATCTTTATTTCAGCTCACTCAACTGACCCATGACGGTGATATGTCCTATGAATACCAGGGATCCACCATAAGGGACCACATCTGCAAGAACTACAACAGGGACATTCAGAATGGAGAGGTAATGTTATCACTATATATTATTGTTTTATACATAGCCTGTGTGGCTCTGGCAGCAGTACGCTGGCCTCTCACCGCTGGGTACCATGGTTCAAACTCTGGTCACTTTACGTGAAATTTGTGCTGGTCAAAATGGAAGTAGGACAGATTTTTCTCTGGGTACTCTGGTTTACCCTGTCATCTTTGATAACTGGAAACAGGCTGTGGATTTTAATTTCCATTGTTTGATACAGATTTCATGGCACCCCATGTAAGTACTGTTTTAATTACTTTGTATCATATTTCTAGTTAACCAGAAATTGAATTAATGTGTGGGGATTGGAGTGATTTCCATGTCTGATAAGGAATTTATTCAGCCAGCGGAAGGGGAATTCATTACCTTCCATTCACATTTTTACATTACAGTTTTAGAATACCACTATACATGGCAGCATTACAAGAATTATAAATTTAATTTTATATTGCCTGAGGCTGGCTGACAACACTGCTTTAGTCAGTCAACTTTCTGAAAAAGGAACTGAGTCAGGGCAAGATTAGCTTCTATTTCACAATCAAAGTTTGTTTTGTTTGCACCCACAGGAGCATAATTAGAAAGCTATTTGATAATATTAATCTACTGCTAATTTTATTATCTTTGGTACTTTTGTCCAGGTGGCTGCTTACTTCCGCCAGTGCAATGGCCCATGGCAGTTGCTACAGACTGCCAAGGAAAGAATCTGCTGCAAGAATGGTTCTGCTGTGTCCTGCTAACTCCTTCAAGATACCAACATCGACAACTATCCACCAAGCAACCTGAAAATCTATTAATATTTATCTTATTTAATTTCTGGATTGAATTCTCTTGAGTATGAAAAATAAAAATTTTCTTTAGCAAAATAACAAGACAGTCTTGTGATCTAAGTATTTCACCCACTCTACATCCTCTCAAAAGCATAATAAATGTGCTTGGATATAAGATAAATCCTGAACCATTTGGTATGTAACCCGCAAAGGCAGAGAACATCAAGTAATTTGGAATGAATCAGTAGACAGAATTACATAATAAGGAAAATTCCACCTAATCAATACTACTTGTTAAAAGTACAGTGTATTTACATTAAAAATACACCACCTGCAGGACCAGTTACGATTTACAATTGATCATCCTCAGCTGCTTGAGAACATAAGATAAATTAACATATACAAAGCATTGAACATCACTTAATCTAAGAGGGGCCGATGACCTTCGATGTTAGGCCCCTTAAAACAACAAGCATCATCATCATCATCACTTAATCTAAGAATGTAGTTAAAAAACACAGTAAGCAACATTGATAACAGGTTAAAATCAATAAAATTTGATTCTCACGCCCATAGATCCTTTATAAGGTTCGTTACACTTTTGTGTTGGAGCTGTATACCTTCTTCATGATTAAACTGCGTTTGAAAGATACTAATGGAGCACTTCATACCTTGTGTTGTGCACAACATGCCTCCAGCAGGACAATAAGCATCCAATCTCACCAAATGAATTCCACAACTACCTAAGACCTCAAAATCAAGATTATTATTCCACAGGATGAAATGATTCCACCTATTTCAACTCCATAATAAACAGCAAGAAAACTTATATTAGCAGAAAGATCATAATATTAATAATGTTATTTGCTTTACGACCCACTAACTACTCTTTTACGGTTTTCGGAGATGCCAAAGTGCCCGAATTTAGTCCCGCAGGAGTTCTTTTACGTGCCAGCAAATCTACCAACACGGGGCTGACGTATTTGAGCACCTTCAAACACCACTGGACTATGGCAGGATTGAACCTGCCAAGTTGGGGTCAGAAGGCCAGTGCCTCAACCGTCTGAGTCACTCAGCCTGGCAACAGAAGAATCAAAGAATATCCCCTCACTACCATTATCCTTCCCCATTAGACAAAGTTTCCCATGAGAAGAGATCAAGGCTGGTATGAAAACATGCACTGCCGGCCAAAAGTTTCCGGACAAAACATATGTACTCGCACAAATATGTTTAATGATAGTTTAATGACAGGATATATTACTGTAACCAAGTTTTGAAGGTTTTTGGACAACGCCGACGAGTTTATGTTCGATGTTCAGCACCGGAAAAAATGCATCCTACTGTATAACACCTACAGTGAAACATGGAGGGGGCTCTGTGATGGTTTGGGGTTGTTTCACGTTCAGTGGAGTTGGTAGACTGCACAGAATTTAAGGAATGCTGGACAAAAATAGCTACCACTCCATCCTATCTCGTTATGCTCTTCCTGTCTGGACAGCAACGTGGGTTTGTCCTCCAACAACACAATGACCCCAGACACACGTCTTGCTATTGCAGGACTTATCTGCAAAACAAACAAAACTCTGGGAATTGATTTTTAATGGAATGGCCACCCGCCAATCCCTAGACTTAAATCCATTTGAGCTGATGTAGGAGTAGTTGGATTGGCAAGTCCGAAAAGAGTGTTCTTCTTCATCGGAAAAGCTGTGGGACATCTTACAGAATGCCTGGAAAAGTATACATACATCAGTGTTGGAAAAACTTGTTCTGAGAATTCCAAGAATAGTTATAAGTGTACTAGCAGCAAAGCAGGGTTTCTTTGATGAGAGAGTTTGATGTGTTCTGGTGATCTGTGGGAGTAAATGTGTACACTTTGTCTATTTCTTGCTCAGACGTAATGTAAAAGAGTAGTTTTATTGTAAAATATTAGTTTTAGAATATATATTTGTCAATTCCTTGCATAGGTATTAATCCATTTTGGCTTCAGGACATTCTTGCTAGCACTAAATGTAACGTACGTCATTATCATATTCGACAACTTTGCACTTCGCCAGCACAAGCATTACATAAGATACTACAAGTAGTATTGCTTAGGTGGAATTATCCCCATTATATAATTGTGAGATTCATCAATACGAGCATGAAAATAATGAACTATAATCAGTAGATGGAGTTACAAATAGATAATGAGTGTACTGGCTGATACTTAGGCACTTACTTATTGTATGGCTTTTAGTGCCAGGAGTGTCCAGAGGACATGTTCGATGCACCTGTTGCAAGTCTATTTCATGCCCATGGGAGACGTGCGTGTCTGGATATGAGATGATGATAATGATGTAGGGAGAGGGTGAAACCCGGTGTTGGCTTATAGCCTACTCCTCTCGAATAATAACCAAAGGGTCTGCTCAAAGCTTTATGTCCTCATCCGGCAGACGAATTAGCATCAACAGTGTCATATGCCGAATCCTGGCTTTTGGCAAGCAAATGAGTGATTGGAAACTGTAGACCATCACCTCTCCTACCCTGCTGGCCAACATTCTGATGGAGAACATTCTTTTGACCAATGGGACTCGTAACGATTAATCACGGTGTCAGACCATGTAGACTTTATGCGTAAACAATCATGGCCACCAGGAGGGCTCATCCTTAGATAAATACTGTACCTTAGATATACAGGGTGTTTCAAAAAGGACTTTACAACTCTGACAGCTCATAGTTATTTATTCATTTCAGTTACAGGCATGGTTTTGGTGTCATCTTGACTGACAATAGATCAAGTTTTGACTCGCGTGATACGCTAGTACAGAATCACGCCACTGCAAGCGCTAGCGGCAGTTGCAGCAAAGATGGCTGCCTTCACCTGTCCCGAGCGCGCTCGCTGTGTGTTTTGGTTTGAAGAGTCGAAGTCGGCGACAACTGTGCAACGTAATTTTCGTACAAAGTGTGGTAAAGGTACTCCCAGTAGGTCTACTATTTATGAGTGGCATAAGTGCTTTATTGAAACTGGATGTTCGGTAAGCCATAAGAAATCCTCAGGTCGTCCACGTACGTCTAACGATGTCATAGAGCAAGTGAGACAACGCTTTGAGCACAGTCCTCGAAAATCGACACGGAGTGATTCTCAAGAGCTGGGCGTTGCACATACGACTATTTGGCGTGTGATGGGAAGTGATTGGGTAAGTGGATTGGACGAGGTGCACCAATTGCATGGCCCCCACGCTCACCAGACCTGACACCTCTTGACTTTTTCTTGTGGGGATTCGTCAAGGATACAGTGTTTATTCCACCCTTACCGGCTTCTTTACGAGAACTCAGACGTAGAATCTGCATCGCAATTGAATGAGTCGCACCTGACATGCTGCAGCGAGTTTGGCAAGAAACGGACTTCAGATGGGGTGTGTGCCCCATGACCGATGGAGGTCACATTCAACCTGTTGAGGTAAAACTTGATCTATTGTCAGTCAAGATGACACCAAAACCATTTCTGTAAGTAAAATGAATAAATAACTATGAGCTGTCAAAGTTGTAAAGTCCTTTTTGAAACACCCTGTATATTTATTACATAGTAAAACTTCCTCAATTTACAGGTTACCTAAAAGACAAAGCATACTTAATACCTACAAATATTGTGTAATGGAAAAATAAATTAAAGAGTATTGATAATTTCAAGGCAGAAAGTTCAATGTTAATCATCAAAGATTTTGGCAGGAGGAATGTCTTGCAGAACTCAACAAATTTTCGAGGTATCTATTAGCTTGACCATGATGGCCACCAATGGTCCATACTGATTTCATTACTGTTATTAATTATTTCAAGGTCCACCTTGTCAATACAATTCAAAATCTAGTGTATATACTAAACCATCAAACACATAAATGTATATGTTTTTAGAATTAAAATTCTCTTCTTCAGTTTACAGATTAAACTCACATGCATATAAAAGACCTTACTTACAACTTTTTATGTCCTAACAAAAAACTAAATAAAAACAACACAATAACAACATTAACCATATACAAACTTTTTATAGGATATTGAATATAACATGAATTATATTGACATTTAAACTTCTAATAATCCAAATCACTATATAAAAAGTATTAAATTGTGCAATATATCCATGAAGCATCATAAAATTTACAGCAATTTGCACATTTACCCCATAATAACTCTATTTTCATGCCTTTGCTTGCAGGATCTAGTGTTTACAGTGCACTATGTCTTCTGGTATCGGCTAGAGCAATCTTGTTACTTTCATTGATCTGTCTCAGCTTTATCCTTGGCTTTGACAAAATGAAAGTGACTGAGGTATGAGCGATGCTAGTAATGCCATTCCTTCTGCAGCCAGTCCCTGCTATGAATGGTGTGAAAATATTGCTCATAGGGTAGGTTGGTGCATGCATTTCAGTGGGCTTGGCAGACTGATATGTAATGGCAACTTCTGGCTCGGTGAGGAAATCAACGGGAAACTATCTCACTCCTCATTTCCCTAGTACGCCTCTTCAGTGATGCCTACGCCATCTATGACAGCTGATGGCAGAGCTGTTGAGGATCCAACCAGCCTTCGGGCTGAGGACTAAACATACACAACTATATTTTCAACAAAAAGCAATTTTCCAGGATACCACACGCAAAATAGGTACTTTCAAATAGAAAGTGGAATTTTTATGTGTAAAAATATGTAACAGATTTTGTGCATATTTAATCGGAATTCTGCTATAGATATTCACTACCCTAAGTAACAAGAGGGAACTAATGCTCGAAAGTAGATTCGAGCAAGTGGCAACAAAAACTACATGTAAATCTCTTTCGCTGAATGGTCAGCACAGTGGCCTTCTGTTCAGAGGGCCTTGGGTTCGATCTTCGGCTGAGTCAGAAATTTAAATCTTAAATTGTTAATTCCCTTGGCTCAAGGACTGGGTGTTTGTGCTCTCCCCGACATCCCTGTAACTCACACATCACTATCTTGTACCACAATAACATGCAGTTTTCTATATATGGTTAATGGTACTCCTCCTCACTGGGCGGCCTGCCCTGCAAGGGTTGTGCCAGGTTAGCAAACAGCCACAAATAATTATATTATTAGAACAACCATACATGTAAACAGTTCAGAACCAGCAGAATTTTTCCACTCTCCTTCTCTTCTTGACAACAAGGTTAACAACAATCTACTGGAGAAAGTTAAAGGCATCCTGGAATTAAATGGTATTCTAAAACAGCACTTTTTAAAATAATATTGAATATCTCAAAAGTTTACAAAAGAACATGCAGAAGAAGGAGGAGACACTGATGCAAGAACAGTATTCTGATGGTATGCTTCGAGATCACAATAGTTCTTCTTCAAAGTTTCTGCAGCTTCTATGGTTTGCCGTGGTAAGTGTGAAGCACTTTCTGCAGTCAAAGATCATTTATCTGATCATACAACTGATGGAACCGTTCATAGCCTTCATATATATGAAAAAAGAATAAGCAAGTAAGTAATGTTCATGAAACCTACAGAAAATGTTAAGAACATTTTTTTCAAAAAATTGAACTTAATTTCTAATTTGTATTTTAAATATTTTTAAACAAATGTCACTGAAGCAGATCCACACTTATGTCTGTCTTGGGTAACACATATTTTCGGCTGCATCCGGTTGCCTCTGGGGTTCCTATTATGATGCTTGTACGCAACTGTCTGTATGGCTCTCGCAATTCCATTGGTTAATGACCAGCGACTCAAGTGTTAAGCAGAACCACATGCCGGCTCAACTATCGACCAACAGCAGATGGCTCTCAACCAATAGCATGCTCTCCTTGTAAATGAAACACCACATGGAGTTCAGTGTGGACTTCAAAAGCATGCCCCTCGTTAATGGGAAAATTGCAAGAACTATATCTTAGATCTACAACAGTTAAATTTGACAGATTTGTCAGGGTTTGAATGTGCATCAAATTACCTGGGTTTCTTTTAAAGAAATATTCACCAAATCAAACAATTTTAAGCATCAGAATAAGAGGAAAATAATCACCATAAAATCACAGCTACAATTATAGGCAGATATGCTTTCCAGTATTCAATCTGCAAGTGTCAGTGATTAACTAAGACCCTCCACAAGCCTTCATTTTGCAACTAGCTCTGTGGCCTCAATTTGTTCTATAACTTCTATCTTTAAATCATTAAAAATTGAGTCCAACCATCACTGTCTTGGTCTCCCTCTGTTTCTCCTAGCTGAGTCCATTATTCTCCTCTGTAACCTATCATCCGCCATTTACCTCAAATAACCCCACCACCAAGCTTGATATTCGAAAGATAGTGGGTTCGAATCCCACTGTCGGCAACCCTGAAGATGATTTTCTATGGTTTCCCATTTTCACACCAGGCAAAATGCTCAATTAAGGCCACGGTCGCTTCCTTCCCACTCCTAGCCCTTTCCTATCCCATCGTCACCATAAGACCTATCTGTGTCGGTGCGATGTAAAGCAAACTGCAAAAAAAAATTATAACCCCACCGCCAAAGCCAATCTGCACATACAGCTTCAGTTAAAATTGAAATAATTGATAAAGAGATTCAACCTATTCAATACAAAAGAATAAGAAATGTAATGAATTACATTCCCATTTAATAATAGGTAGAAATGGTACCGGTTTCGACCCTAGTCCATGTCATCATCAGCCGATTAAGATGAAACACAATGCATAGGATCAGTAGAAGAGGCGATATAAAAATGAAATGGGGTTAGACACTGTAAAACTTAGAAGAAGTAAAATGCAAATCACTCAAAAGAAAACAGAGCGCAATTCTCTGAGCGGTAGCATAGCACACGCAGCACTACGCAAAGTCCCGCAATGTTTACGAACAGCGGAGAATGGTTAAATGAGCCAGTTTTTAAATACTGTCAGGCATAAAGTCACATCACAATCGAACACGTACGACGATCCATAATTGTGCAGGAGTTGAAGATGAGTAGATCCATTGAAGCAACTTGCCAGCTCCCGGTGATCAGCGCGACGCATTCAATATCAGGCACTGTGGTTTCAAATGCTCAAAGTAAAATGGAGAATAGCTTGACGATCCAGTAATTTTCCTCAGTCATGGGAAAGTAAGTATATAGATAAATATAATACAATTCAATATAATTGAATAAGTAATTGTGCTCCTATAGAATTCTTAGAACAGTAAACAGTGCTGCGTGTGCTATGCTACCACTCATAGAATTGCGCACTGTTTTCTTTTGAGTGATTTCCATTTTACTTCTTCTAAGTTTTACAGTGTCTATCCCCCATTTCATTTTTATATCGCCTCATCTACTGATCCTATGCATTGTTTTTCATCTTAATCGGCTGATGATGACCTGGACTAGGGTCGAAACCGGTACCATTTCTACCTATTATTAAATGGGAAAGTAATTCACTACATTTCTTATTTTTTGTATTGAATAGGTTGAATCTCTTTATCAATTATTTCAATTTTAACATTAATATTCTTCAATACGGAACAATGAAATTTTTAACTTTAAATAAACACACAGCTTCAACCATTAAGTCTATTTGTAACAATCTTTATTTCCTTTTCCCAAGTACCCTCCTGCCACTGTTCCCACCTGGTTGCACCAGGAATCATTCTTGCTACTTTTATGTCTGATTTCCAACTTATGAACAGAGTTGGGAAGTAATTGAGTAAAAGTAATTGAATTATTTGTAATGATTACATTCTTAGTAATTTTTACTTGTAATTTACTTCTTGAAATTAAACTGTAATCGTTACATGAAGGTTGATCAAACATAAACGGGATTTTTGTTCCTGAACATCAACAGTTGGTGTCAAGGACATGTGTGTTTGCCTAGTATAAAAAGTTCAAGGAAGGACGAGAATGTGTGGAAAATCAGCAACACGATCACTGTCCTTCGACCAGCATTACAGACAAAAACATTTGTGTGGCTAAAGACATTATTGACGTCGATCGACAGTATCAGAAATTGCAGAACAAGTCGGAATCAGTTATGGGAGATGTCAAGCAATCATCACAAATGACCTACAGTTCCATTAAGTGTATTCCAGATGGGTCCCTTGCCTTTTGTCCGAAAATCTGAAGTTGAGACATTTGGAGGTCTGTCAGAGGCTTACAGCAAGTTTTTGAGTCAGATCATCACCTGCGACAAAACATGAGTCCACCACAAGCCAGTAAGGAGTGGCGGAGGAAAGGGGAGGTAGCACCAGTGAAAGCCAAGACTCGACTGTCAGCTGGCAAGGTTCCTGCAACCATTTTTTTCAATGGGCAAGGCACTTTGCTGATTGATTTTTGCATGAGCAACGCACAATCAATGCTGCTTACTACTGCAAGCTGTTGAAGAAGGCAAGGGTTGCATATCACCGCAAAAGACAAAACCAACGGATTCGACAGGTCATCCTCTTCCACAACAATGCGTGGCCCCATACTGCAGCTCTAACTGTCTCCAAGCTACAGGAAATGCACTGGACCATCCTCCTTACAGCCCAGATTTATCACCCTGCGATATTCATTTGTTCAGACTACTTCAAGAAGCTCTAGGAGGGCAACGATTTAAAGATGACGAGAGTGTGGAAGACTTTGTGTGCAACTGGCTGGTGCACAACCCTGTTCTTTTTACAATGAGGGCATCAAAAAGCTGCCCATATGCTGGGACAAATGCATTTCCAAAGCAGGAAACTATGTGGAAAAATAAATTGTAATTGCCTTGTGTTTTTCAATAAATGAATTTAAATAAAAAATAAAATCCTGTTTATATATGATCTCCCCTCATATTCTAGTAGCTGATATACATTGCACAGAAGCAGAAATGTGAAGAAATAAATTGTGATGATAAATTTTTCAATTCTTCTACAGCAGAATCCATAGCTTCACCAGTTCTGGATGAGGTACTTTCTTACTTCACCAATATTATGAAACATTCCAACAATGTTCTTAAAATTCAATACAGGTGTTTCTTCAAGTGTCCCCCCTAAGACGCCAAGGATTAGCAATGAGAATTTTAAGAATCAATTATTTTATTTACAAAGTAAATGCAAAAACATTTAACACTTTCAACACTATGCTTGTATGAGATACGGGCAAACTGCTTTCTTGGTTGTGGACGGCGCCGATATACCATACGAGCATGATTTTCACTAATGTTAAAAGGCAGCAGCACATATTCCATATGGTTCTGTGCCTTGCTTGGAGGTAGTAGTTTACCTAGTATCCACTAGAATGCAGCAGTTATCAGGAAATTAAAACTGAAACGATAAAAAGGGTAGTTTCTCCTTGCTGTAACCTCTACCGAAGCATTCAATGTGCCGGGCGATGAGCACGCCAAATCTGTCGCGCTGTCAGCTGTGTTACTGTACAAGCATGTCCTCATGCTGGCTCAATGATAGTGATATCTTGGATATTTTATCATGAGAAGCGGGTTCAGAAATAGATGACAGTGATGAAGATTCTGCTTACGAACCGGATAACATATCAAGTGATGGTTTGGGCAAGAGTTTTATTTGCTACGTCACTTTCGAATGCAAGTTTTTAGCTGCATTATATTACTCCAAATACAAACGAGAGAAATACTTCACCTCTCTAGAAATTTGGGCCTATTTTTTGGTTTAGATGAAGAGACAGAGGCCGATGATTCACCTATACCACAGGAAGAAAGTAGATGGTCGTGCAAATTTGGTCAATGTTTTTAGGGCTACTATACCAAAACAAACTATTCTTAAATAGGTAAATTTTGTGTTTGAAATATACTTGTGTTTACTTGTGGCTTAAGTAGCCACATTAAATTATTCATTTTTTATTTGTTTCAGCAGGCTTATTGGTATAACTTGAATGTGAAAGTTTTTTTGTAGATGTTTTAATGTTTTTCATAAGATTAGTATAATTAAATTTCTTTAGATATGTACTTCCTGATTAACATCTTCAATCTGAATCACTGATACCCTCATAAAATGAAAACCTACAACCTATTTTCCAGTCACTGACTGGGTCAGGGATGGAATGAATGAGGCCCCATCTTACGGCGAGGTTAGGAATTGTGCCGGCCGCTGAGGCCTTTGCACTCCTCTGGGGCAATGATTAATGACCTACAGATGAAACAAAATTATATTGGAGAGTGTTGCTGGAATGAAGGATGACAGGGAAAACTGTAGTACCCGGAGAAAAACCTGTCCCACCTCTGCTTTGTCCAGCACAAATCTCACATGGAGTGACCGGGATTTGAACCACAGAACCCAGCGGTGAGAAGCTGACACGCTGCCGCCTGAGCCACGGAGGTTTCCGCGAATACCCTCATATGATACAAAAATCAGGTACGTACTATGTTTTTGTATTGTGTAATAATGTATTAAAATTCAGGATAAAGACCCTGTTCACTGCCAGGGTCCATGTTAAAATATAGTAGTGTTGGAAGTGTTAAAATGCTAAGTCATTAACTAAAATAAAAATGATGGGTAAAGATCATTTAGAAAATGATAGCCACTTAGTACCTCTATGTTTAAAAGAACCCACACAAAATGAAGTAACATATTCCTTTTCCTTGCAAACATTTGTATTTTTCCAGCCCCAAGTGAAAAAGTATTCAGTGATTTCCTTAAATAACTGTAATTTTACTGACTGCTTTAAAAAAAATAATCTGTAATTGTAACTAAGTAAAATATTTGTCAAGTAACTGTAATAAAGCCAATTACTTTTTCCTTTTTCTCTTCGCCTCACTGCTTACGAAAAATATCTTGAGTCCACCCAGCTTTCACTCTCATACAGCATGCTGATCTGAAAACAGACCAGGATTGTCAGGTTTTTCCTGTATTAAATCAGGACTTATTTTTGAAAGAAACTAATGTTTTAGAACTCGTTACTGACTGGATGTGAAGTGGAGAGAAATAAACTCTACTGCAGAACACTGGCAGGTATCATATTGCACGCATTGTCTTCATATCATTATCATTATCATTATCATTATCTTTATAGTTCAGCCTTTTAATTTCAAATCTCACATTCATCTAAGGACAGTTAAAAGCAGTGGTGGCAATTAGGCCAGTTTTCTAGGTGCGTATAATAGAAGTTGACTAGTTCCATATCATCTATCTAGACACATGAATTTTATTTTATGGGTCCGTTTGAACTTTTATTAAACCAAATAAAATAATAAGCGAGTTATTCCACCTTTTCAATAAAAATTAAATAGTTGTTTATTAAATAAACATTTAATGGGACTAGTTTCGACCTATTTAAAGGTCGTCTTCAGCCATATCGTGTGTAGAAACAAAGTATTTGAAACACAGTTGTTTTAAAGATGGTCCAAAAGCATATAAGTTTGACACTATGAAAAATTGTTAATAGAATTTCCTGAAAACACATTTGCTGTAAGAAATTAGTTCACTTAGCTGTAGGAATATATGAGAAGAAGAAGTCATAATACCGGGCGAGTTAGCCGTGCGCGTAGAGGCGCGTGGCTGTGAGCTTGCATCCGGGAGATAGTAGGTTCGAATCCCACTATCGGCAGCCCTGAAAATGGTTTTGCGTGGTTTCCCATTTTCACACCAGGCAAATGCTGGGGCTGTACCTTAATTAAGGCCACGGCCGCTTCCTTCCAACTCCTAGGCCTTTCCTATCCCATCGTTGCCATAAGACCTATCTGTGTCGGTGCGATGTAAAGCCCCTAGCAAAAAAAAAAAAAAAAAAAAAAAAAAAAAAAAAAAAAAAAAAAAAAAAAAAAAAAAAAAAGAAGTCATAATATCAAAAGACTTCTCCTCTACCACAACAACACTATGTATATATGCCCATTTCCACATCTCATCAAGACTGTGAATTTCGAATTGTATGTACATTCTTGAATACTATGAAGAATATTATAAGACTTCTTCTTCTCATATATTCCTAAAGCTAAGTGAACTAATTTCTTACAACAAATGTGTTTTTCAGGAAATTCTATAAACAATTTTTCATAGTGTCAAACTTATATATTTTAAGACCATCTTTAAAACAAATGTGTTTCAAATACTTTGTTCTACATGCGATATGGCTGAAGTTGACCTTTAAGTAGGTCAAAACTAGTCCCATTAAATGTTTATTTAATAAATAACTATTTAATTTGTATTGGAAAGGTGGAATAACCCATTATTTTATTTATATCATCTATGTCATTATTAACAATCCTATGGACAAACATTATCAGCGGACATTTTCTACTGGTATCCATCCTTTCGAACCCACGTTTCAATCATTTTGTAATAAGATTGAGGATATTCTTCAGTTTGAAATACATGTATTTGAAGATTTTTTTCTGGATCCTTTCAATCAAATCTCTGTCTAACTTTATTGCTGGATTCCAAATAACAGAGGCGTATTCTAAATTTGATCTAACTAATGCAAAATAACCCAATAACCCATGGAGGTAATAGGCCTACAGCTAGTTTATTCTATAAATTTTGGCCATTTCTGTAAAATCTCTGCCACTACTACGGATTGAAACTCAGGCATGGTAACTAATACCTTAACTGTTGACCCAACAGAGGTTCAAGGTCAGCCTAAGTCAGACTCTTTCATGAACTTGCTCTCTTTGTGATTTGAAATGACATACTGTCTTGCATATTAAAAAGACTTCCAAAAACTTCATAGTGAATGTTAATAAGATTTGTTCAGGACAGAAAAGAAGATTGTATTGACAAGTTCATTTACCTTACATCAAGGACAGTTCACTGAGTTTCTTGAAAGAGTTGCTAAGAAATTTTAATATGAAGTAACCTTCCCAAAACATCCCAAGAATACTAATGAATAAGAAACAAACAAGTCTGGTATATTTCAAACGCCTCAATTCAGAGGGTAGTGGCTGTGAGGTCATGGCTCGTGAAGTTCACGTCCCGGTGAGCAGTATATAAGCTCTGGTGGTAGACGATGAAGGCACACAGTTCCAGACAGCTTCAGATTTCCTTCAGAGCTTCTCTGCAGTGAGTATAGCATTCCAATCATCAGGTCTTGAAAACAATTTTACTTTTACACTCAAGGGATTTTCTATAAGAATACAGAAGAGTAGTAAATCTTCTCCATCTTCTTGTCAATCAATCAATCTGCATTTAGATCCGTCACCTGAGAGGCAGATCTCTTATCAACTGTTTTCCTAGTATTTTTTGTAAACTATTTCAAAGAAGTTGGAAATTTGTTGACATCTCCCTTGGTAAATTATTCTAATCCTAATCCTCCTCCTAAATTAATATTTGCCCCAATTATTCCCTTATCTCCTCATTCCGAGTATCCTCCTGCCATTGTTCCCAAATATTTGTACCAGCGATCATTCTCACTACTTTCTTGTCTGTTACTTGTAACTTATGAATAAGATATCCTGAGTCCACTCAGCTTTCACTCTCATACTGCAAAGTTGGTCTGTACCAGTGTAAAGATAGTTTCATCCAGGAGCCGACAGAATACTGTTGATCGCAACTGCAAGCTCACTACATTATCTTTGCTGCACCTTGATTCAATCTCACTTACTATACTACCTGAGGGTAAAAGATAATATAATTTTGTTCTTTTTTTTTTTTACAGTTTCACTCAACTTCCAAAATGAAATTCATCATCCTCCTGGTTGCCATCTTTGGATTCTCCCACGTTAGGTAATTAATTTCAAATAAATGTGATGAACGATCTGTTATCCAGAGCTGTCCAAGGCCAATCTATGTATCAATAACAACTGCATGTGTTCTCACTTTAGTGCTCACCTGTGCCAATGTACTGGCTTCTTCACTTCTGATGTTAATGAGAACCACAAGGTGTACAACATTCTGGACGCTCAGGCACCAAGCTGCAGTGTGGTCAATGAATGTCGAGACCAGTGCCTCCACACAGTAAGTCACTCGTGTTATTCATTAGTCTACAGTTCTCTTTGAGGGAGATAACATTTAGTTTGTTTTCAAGACACTTGCAACTTGTGAGGTG
Source organism: Anabrus simplex (assembly GCF_040414725.1). Classification (NCBI taxonomy): domain Eukaryota; kingdom Metazoa; phylum Arthropoda; class Insecta; order Orthoptera; family Tettigoniidae; genus Anabrus; species Anabrus simplex. The sequence goes on along the minus strand of NC_090278.1, from coordinate 84,723,701 downwards.
GTTTTCCACGTACAGAACTCTGACTGAATCTGACATTGTTTTAATATACATATTCTGAACTCTTGCTTTCCTCTGACAACATCAACAATAGATTTGCAAGGAAGTCAATAAGCCCATACTCAAGACTTTAAAAAATTAATTTGACACAAAAATGTCTAATTTTTTTGGATGAAATTTAATATCTGTTATAAACATACGTTATGGATACTTCACCTATAATTTTGAAAATTATTAACAAAAAAATATTATTTATATATTTTAAAACATGAATATATTGGTTACTGTTAAAGATAACCATAAATCCTATAAAATATTTATAGTAGTGATTATTTTATGGCAACTTTCCTAAAAAATGCAATTAAAAAAAAATTTGATAAGAAAACAACACAACAAAAAACAAAACACATTAGATATATAATGATATAGCCTATTATGATGAAAAACAAGACTTTTTTTGTGATAATCCTACATAAATCACTTTCAAGTACTTATTTGATGCTGTACAATATGGTTTGAAGCAACGATCATATGCCATCCTGTGACTACTTAAGTAACTAGATTCAAATTATTTACTGCATACTGCTAGGATACCCAAATATTCTTCGGGAAACCCAAGATATCTCACATTTTGAAGTTTAGAGGTTAAGATTCCTTGTTTCCATTGGCCGATACTTCCATTCTTTGAGTGTAACCCTTTTTCAGTCACTCGTTCTTGATCTTCTGTTGAAAGCAAGGTTAGATTTCTTTCAGTCTGTTCATTCTGAGAATGTGATCACAAAATTTCAAACATCTTTTTCTGAAAGAGTCCGAAAAATTTTTTTTTTTTTTTTTTTTTGTCTTAAGTTAGTGAGCTGTGTCCAATGAGCATGGCCCCCAAAGCAATTATTTTGATTTGCTTTACTTAGACTAAGGTAATTGTTAATTACAGTTAAAGGGACTTTCAATTCAACTTGATAATTAACGTAAATATAGGGAATACGTGTTTTCACTCAGCAGCAAAAGCAAATTTTGGGTAACTAAATGTAAATATTAAAAAAAAAAAAAAAAAAAAAAGAGAATGTGTAAAATATATCAAAATAAGATCAATATAATTGAGTGTTTTTTCTTTAGGAACTAAGAACAGGGGAACAATTTTCAGAAAACTTTTCATGGATGATCTATACATCTCTAATTTTTCTCTCCTCACAGATTGCTGGACTGACCAACAAGGGAGACATGTCCTACGAGTACGAAGGTATCCCTATTAAGGAGCACATCTGTCGCAACTACAAGAACGACATTCAGAATGGAGAAGTAAGATTCTTACTAGACTCTTTCCTAATTAAGGCTTTAGGAATTGGAGTGTCAGACAGCATGCATGACTCATTCTTTCAAGAACCAGAAGAAAGATAACTGGATATGTGGCATAGAATTTCAACGGTCTTTCATAATTATTTCTCTTGGCTACATAAAATGATACCTTACTTCATATCTGTGGTCACCTATCCTAGTTCTAGTTAACTAGAGGACCCGCACAGCTCCGCAGCATTCATTATAAATAGGTCAGATAAGTCGTCTTGATACGCCTGTCGTACTCATATTATTTTGCCCGCCTTTTTCAATGGTTTTATGAACAATTAATAAAAAGCGCATTACGGTTTGCCGCAGTTTGTAGTCATAATTCATCCATTCTGACGTTATCATGCCGTCTGTTTGGTAAAACATCTATCCATATATTCGCTTTTTTATCCTGCAGTTCTTGGTGTAAAGCTGGGTACTGTGCCGTAGAAGCCAATGTTATTATTAATTGCAGTGCTTCTATACAGAACGGTTGTCTTGAGCTCACAGATTAGTGGCCAGGCAGAGAATTTTTTTAAGATACATGGCCTTCACTCTTTCTAATGTAGCTAGGTTATCCTACGAAAGATGTTCCCAGATAATGTCTAATGCATATGTCATGATGGGGGCTGTTTGTACGTAGACATTTTTCCCTTAGCAGCATGTAAGTTATTGAGAATGCTCTGCCATCTATTGAATATATTTGGAAGCTGGGAAAGGTTAGAGAATCAAAGAGTATCTAACAGGGAATAGTATTCTTCCATGATCAGAGGGAGTGTATATTCTCTGGCTCGACAGGCAGTAATCAAACATGGCTGCACGCAATGACATTACTAAGGATAAAAATCACATATATCAGAATATTAACGGAAGTGTTAGTCGCTAAGCAATTTGATAAGTACAGAATGTATTGCGGGTTAGGGTAAGCCTTCGCCTACAATTATTGGAGTGATCATTTAAAGATTTAAATTTATGATTACTCAGAATTGGCTTATATTAGAGACCTGATAATGTCACATAATTTGGCGGCAGGTGATTCCAGAGAGAATAAAACCAAAATGAAGCGAATTGGTTCAGTAGAATGGACGGATTTGCCAAAGATGTTTTTAGTAAACTCTTTTAATATGTAGATTGTTCATAAAGATGTTTAAATGTGCTAAGTTTATAATAAGAATACTTACAGAATGAAAATCAGATCATCTCTAACCTTGATGGCTTGTTCACAACTGAATGTAATTATGATCTGAATCTTTATCATATTTTCCCTCACTATGTAGTATTTTAACTTTTAAGATAAGTGTTACAAAAATATACATAACCATAAAACTACTGTTACTATACTGCAGTAGGCGTATGGTAGATAAGCAGATAACATTTAATGAATTTATTTTAACTTCAGTGTTGCTATATTATTTTATCAGGTTGGAGCTTATTCGCGTCTCTGCAATGGCCAGTGGGAACTGCTGCAGACTGCCCCAGAAAGGATCTGCTGCAAGGATGGCTCCTCTGTCCCTTGCTAAGTTCTTCAGACGTCTACGACAAAAGTTGCCCATCACGCAAAGAAATTCAGTTGCTATTCCTTTATCTTTTCAAAATCTCTGTACTGTCAACATGATTTCTGTCTTGTTTCCAAGAATATAAAATAAACTATTTCTTTAGCAAAGTTATTTGTTTTTGTTTAAAACAACTTGTTCCTTAAAACAATTCATATTGATTCTCCAAAGAGTTATAAATGATCTAAAATGCAAACTCAACAATTTAGCAAAGAGTCCTCTGTTAAAAGCAGAGCAAAATTTCTTGGACCAGGCAAGTTGGCTGTGCGGTTAAGGGCGCGCGACTGTGAGCTTGCATCCGGGAGATAGTGGGTCCGAATCCCACTGTCGGCAGCCCTGAAGATGGTTTTCCATTGTTTCCCATTTTCACACCAGGCAAATGCTGGGGCTCTACCATAATTAAGGCCATGGCCGTTTCCTTCCACTTCCTGGGCCTCTCCTATCCCATCATCGCCATAAGACCTATCTGTGTCGGTGCGACATAAAGCAAATTGTTAATTAGTTTCCCTTGCAAGCCTGGGATACAGAATATAGGAAACTGTGCTCCCGTTGGGTCCCTAAACTTCTAATGGAGGATCAAAAAAACAAAAGATTTGAGTGTTCAATGACGTTTTTGACTCGTTATGCTGAAGAAGGTGACGACATGTTGAGTCAGATTGTAATGGGAGAAGAAACATGGGTTTCGCATATCACACCCGAATCAAAGCAACAGAGCATGGAATGGAGACACACACATTCGCCTGTAAAGGTGAAGGCCAAACAGGCTCTGTCCCAGTGCAAGATCATGAAAATGGCCATGAACTCTTGGTTATTGGAGCAGGTGGCAAGTTTCTATGAAGAGAGTATTCAAAACTTAGTTGTAAGGTATGATGAGTGTTTAAACAAACTTGGCAGCTATGTTAAAAAGTATGTAGAATCTGCAAATAAATGTGGTGTTTGAAAATCGTCTGTCATTGTGTGGTTATTTTCAAATGGCCCTTACCTAAAAAACATGCCTCACATCATATATCACACCATTCATTTAATTTCATCAACTTCTCTTATGAGGTTGACGTCAGGAAGGACATCCGGTTGTTAAACCTCGCTACGAAGATTCATCTCACTTTATATCTGACTCCGTAGAGAAATGGAATATACATACAGAGAGGATAAAGGTAGAGGTACAGTCCTTCGAAAAATGAAGGTATCAGTAAAAGATAGGGAAGGGTGTAAAATGAAAGACTTCCCAGGCCACGTAAACCTAACACCGCCAGGGTCGGAAGTAAATAACAACTGACCAAGGGAGGTTGAATAGGATAGATGAAAGTGAGGAGCCTGGCACAACTGAAAGCAATGTCAGGACTCAGCTAAGGGCACTATGGACGCCAACCATGTTAAGAGCATGTGGGGCCTTTTTTAGTTGCCTTTTACAGTAGGCAGGGGATACTGTGGATGTTATTCTACCGTCACCATTAACAGGGGGCTCAACAGAGGGAGCTAATACAATCATGACCTAATGAAGTCTATCAAGAGAACACAAATCAGAGTTTGAAATGTGTGTAATTTCTACAGTAGAGCAATTCATCAGAAATGGACCCACCATACATTCTCTTTATTTCTTTGCCCATCAGTTGGGGGAGGGTAATAACACAATTTTCTGTAGGCCATTTTCACTACTAATGAAGAATATCTTTTTGTTGAAAATATTCATGTTAAAATCTATACTAGTGAGACCAAAATTTGAGATTGGTTTAATGTAAGCTTCCCTAGTCCTCAGGTGCCCATGTATCATCATTTAGGAAGCAATCAATTTTTTACCAAGGAAGGCTGATGGAAAATATGACAGGAGATATCAGAAGTTAAGACAGACCCTTCTGGAACCTCCTCAACAACAATAACATTATACTGACTAATTACAGTATCCCTTCTGTAAATTGAGGTGCGCTCTGTCTCTCTAGGTGTCAGTCATCTATACTAATATTATAAAGAGAAAATGATTTGTATATTTGTTTGTAATGGATAAATTCAAAAACTACTGAACCAATTTTAAAAATTCTTTCACCTACAGAAAGATACATTACCAGTGGGTAACATGGGCTGTATTTTATTTTCAAAACAATTAGAGATTCCTACGAAAATTAAAATAATGTAACACAACATGTCAGAAATGTGCCTATAAAAGTCATTATAGGCCAACATCCACCAAATATCGAATTTGTTGCACTAGGAAGGGACAAAGCTCATTTTAAGTCTCACGACGCGAAGAACAAAACTCTGTAAAGGTCCCAAAAATCCTATTTTATTAAGGCCTAAACCCTACGATTATGGAGATATTGCCATCACACTAACCCGCTCTAGGAATCGGATGAAGAAATGACCAGCCGTAACCATGCAACGTCAGCTCGAGGATTCTACAGTGGAATACAGGCCTGCGGTTTGAAGTAGGTACGTGCCTAAATGTAGGCTAGACCAAGGAGAGATTCTGCAACACATATGAATGTCTGGAAAAAAGCACTGTGGGGGTAAGCCACACCTACAAGTGGAGGTGGGGAGAGGGTGGCATATAAACACAATCAAAAATATTGTCGAATCTACAGGTTTCGGGGTGGCTGCTTTGCATGTCGTTTAAGTCCAAGTTCAGCCCCATCGGCGTGTGGGGGGGGGGTGAGAATGGGTGAAAAAAAGTTCAAAATGGCCCATAATATCGAGTTATGAGTATGCACCCCTCTGGGCGGTGGTGGAAAGAGGGTGAAGTATCGGTCAACGTCACAGTAACAAAATCAACAAAAATTCACTTCACACATAATTAACAGGTAATAAAATACCTAAAAGTAAACAATCAATAAAGTGCCCGGGCAGTGCCGGGTAGGCTGCGAGCTCGCATCCGGGAGATAGTGGGTTCGAATCCCACTGTCGGCAGCCTTGAAGATGGTTTTCTGTGGTTTCCCATTTTCACACCAGGCAAATGCTGGGGCTGTTCCTTAATTAAGGCCACGGCTACTTCCTTCCCATTCCTAGGCCTTTCCTGTCCTATCATCGCCATAAGACCATCGGTGTGACATAAAGCAAAATAGCAAAAAAATAAATAATAAAGTGCCAGGTAGCTAGTCTCTGCTATATTGCATTCCTGTTGCAATTGTAAAAGAGCTAACCCATCAATGATGGGTGTAACAGCTTGTAGCCTATATTTTTCTTCTTTCAATTTTATGACTGCATATGACCACTTTAGTCAATGCATTATCCAAGTCCTTTCAAAGGGAATGTTCGGGCCTTGTGGTCCTCTCAGAACTTCTCCATGTATTCCGATCTTCGTGCCCTTTCTGGTGTTGAAAATATTTGTGTTGTGAGTTTCTTTCTTGTGAGTGTAAAGCGAATGTTTGTGTCCTGGTTTTTTTTTAATTTTTATTTTTATTTGCTAATGGCTTTACGTTGCACCGACACAGATAAGTCTTATGGCGACGTTGGGATAGGAAAGGCCTAGGAGTTGGAAGAAAGCTGCCAAGACCTTAATTAAGGTACAGTCCTAGCATTTGTGTGGTGTGAAAATGGGAAACCACGGAAAACCACCTTGAGGGCTGCTAACAGTGGGATTCGAACCCACTATCTTCCGGATGCAAGCTCACAGCCGCACACCCCTGACCGCACGGCCAACTTGCCCCGTGGATTTTTTCTTTAATTATATCATATCTTTGCTTTCTTCTAGTGTAAGGCCTAATTCCTTCACATCGTTTCTTATTTCTCTGATCCATCTGCATCCTGTTGTGGTATTTTTTGAGTTGAGATTATACCGTACCAGTTTTTTCAGAAGTCTCGAATTCTGCATTCTCATTATATGTCCAAAGAGCCCTAGCCTTCCTCTTGTGAATAGTATCAGTAAAGCATTCTCTCCACTCTTTCTACACAATTTTGTTGGGTACTTCTGCCACTGTCCATCTTCCTGGTATTTTTTACTGATGCAGATTCTTCCATTTCTTATTTTGATCTACTGGAGTCTGTCGGTCTTTGATTGTTCGTTCAAGTGAAAGGGTGTCTCCGCTGCATATGTTTCTTCTGGTTTTATAACTGTGTTGTAGTGTTTTAATTTTATGTGTATGCAGGGGCGTAGCCAGGTGGGGGTCTCTGGGGGGTTAGAATCCCCCACCACATAGAAATTCAACTAAAAGAAAATGAACAAACTGACAATAAACTAAATAAACATTCAGACACATCATTGTACAACCAACAGATCTGTTAAATCTATTTTGTAAGAAGCCTTCAAAGTTGGATTTTAGATGGTAAACTGAACATACCATTCGCTGTAAAACCGTTGACCTTGATCGTATTGTTCTTGTTCTCTATTTCTATGTAAGATTTTGTAGTGTACTGCAATTTGAATATCAACATAATTTACTTGTTGGTGTCCTTATAATGACAAGCCAGGCATGCACACATCCACCTTCACTGTGTTCTATCATCACTTTGTAACTATAAGCGCCCCCCCCCCCCCAAACATTGGTCGAACCTGGCTACGCTACTGTGTCTATGGATAGGCATTTTTTGTTTGTAGATGTCCCAGGTTAATTTTTGTGCTTTAGCTAGCTTGTTTGTTCTTATTTGGTTCAAGGTTTTTTAGTTTAGGTTTAGTTTAGGTTGACATCATCATGCCAACAAGAAGAACTCAATTTTATTTTATTGGAATTATCACATAAGTTTAACATATGTTTAATACTTTTGTCTTCATTCTTTTAGAACTAAACATTTATGCTCCTTAGCATTCTCCAAGTTTTAATCAACGTATTTGGCAACCTGAAACATATTTTAACATATCACGCCAAGAAGGAATTACCATATTTTTACTGAGCTATCTCATGTGTTCAATATCTTTATATTTCATTTTAATAGTAGCAAATATAGTCCTCCAGAACGTTCCAACATAATTTCTAACATGAATTTTTAACTGACATATTCGGTAATCCGAATCAGTTTAATGTGTTTTTGTCCTTGTCCATTGTTCTTAATCTTACAATTATTTGGCTGATGATGTCTACAAGATAGGTGAAACATGTTCCAATATTTTTAAATGTTAATTAAATAAATAAACAACATTTTTAGTATTGTAAAGGTGGAACATTTCACTATACGTTTTGACTATTTTGACTTTATTACAATTTATTCTCAATTCTTTTAATGATGTTGGTTCTTGGAACATAATTTCTATCTCTTTGAATAATTTTTTTTTAAGGCCAATTTTAGTTTCAATGGTTTGAAGTTCTGATATGCTTTGAGCTTCGTCTAAGTCAGTTTTTTTTTTTTTTTTTGCTTTATGTCGCACCGACACAGATATGTCTTACGGCGACGATTTTAAGTCAGTTGCTAGTAATGCTAAGTCTCGGCAAAACCAAGGAAATTAGTTTTGATATCCCTGGCTATTTTTATTTTTGGGGGAATTTCTTAACCATTCCCTCATTACCACTTCTAAAGTGCAGTTGAACAGTAGATGTGAGAATCCATCGCTCTGGTGTAGTCCTGTTTGGATCTCAAATGGTTCCCCTGAATTTCACTTTTGACTTTGTGTTTGTGAAGGCCAATTTTATCATTTGGGGAATAGTCTGAGCTGTTTTAGAATTTATAGTAGAGAATCCCTGTAGCCTATATTATAACATAAAAATGAAGTTTTGGACAAAAATATCAAAAAGATATTCATAAAACATCTATTTCAAAGTAACCTTAATTTGCTTTCATTCTATGAATGAAAATGCGGACAATATTTTCTATTCACGCACACGAACCAAGCCGTACATAGCCGTTGAAGCTCCTGAGTGCATAGAGACAGTCTTGGATGACACTTCCATACCCAGGAGGCACGCTTAGGGCAGAGGAAAATCATATAAATATGATGTGCAACTGTACCTTAAGTAGTAGAAAGGAGTGATCCTACCTTTATGCTTATCAAAGCCCTACCAGCCCGCACCTACAAGTACTCTCACAGTACTTATATAGGAGAATTAAAACGGAGACTGTGTAAATCAACTCAATGCCACCATGTGTTGTGTTCCTACAAGGTTTGTAGTGTGAAAGTTGTCATGGCAAGTGCTGGACGTGAGTGTTCTATCTGGGAAATGCAGCATCATAACGCTGGGTCCTGTCAAGGTGAAATTTTTTAATAAGTCACGGGATAATAAAGCGAGTTATTCCCTGTGCAGTCTGTGGTAGAGATGGAGAAATAAAAGTGTAAGAAGACAAACACTCTATATCCCTCATGTTAAGGTAAGCCATCTTTCATTAATTCAAGTGTTGACCACTGTGTTACACAGAATGCACTGCTGTCACTTTTTGTATAGTGTTGCTTTTTACTATGGAATAATAGAGACCCCCAACCCAATGGTTTTGTCACTAGGCAGACCTAACCAATCCAGACCAATGGTGGTGCCACGCTGGATACTAGAGGCTAAAGGGCCACTTTGCAGCTTTAACCTGGGGGCTTACACCCCCAATCCAAACCAATGGTTTTGTCACTCCCCAGACCTAAACAATCCAATTGTCTTGTTAGTCTTGTTACTGCCTGGACCTAAACAATCCAGCCCAATGGTCTTGTCACTAACAATCCAAACGTTGGCAAGCCTACTGACGTTGTCCGAGCTGTACCATTGTGGATCTCTTACTTAACTTTCACCCACCAGGTTTTTTTCTTCTTTTTTTTTCTGCTAGGTGCTTTACGTAGCGCCGACACAGAGATAGGTCTTATGGCGACGATGGGTTAGGAAAGGCCTAGGAGTTGGAAGGAAGCGGCTGTGGCCTTAATTAAGGTACAGCCCCAGCATTTGCCTGGTGTGAAAAATGGGAAACCACGGAAAACCATTTTCAGGGCTGCCGATAGTGGGATTCGAACCTACTATCTCCCGGATGCAAGCTCACAGCTGCGTGCCTCTACGCGCAGGCCACCCACCAGGTATGGAAGTTTTACTGGTAAAAGAGTGACACCAGACTAGGAGTTGATTGTGGGCATGATGAGAGTCCATTGGTCCGTTACGGGTACGTAAATTTCAGCTGAGCTGAGTACATCACACCTATCATTGCCACCAGTCATATAGATCTTGTTACAGACTACAGCAGCACTAGCCTCCAAGTCACTGCCATTCTGGGGTGAAAGACTGGTAATTTCATGACTGATAAAGCCTTAAGAGATAGAATACTTTTTTTTTTTGTTACAACGTATTTGTGATTACTGAGTTTAAATTATTACAGTCTTACACAGATTAATATTTAGGACTATGAAGGGTGTCAAAAATAATAAAATTAAAGCTTAATGAATTTATTGCTAATGAGGTTCTGATATTATTGTACATTTAACTAAGTATAAAAATCCTTCTGAAGAAATAACATAATTTCCCAATCTATAATATTCGTTCGGGGGGCCCTGAGAGTGCGCGGACCACACTTTGAGAACAACTGCAATTTACCATACAAGACAAACAATTCGCAAGTGGCGCTCGTAGTGCGGAGACTTGGTTAACTTAGCGCGAAATTCAAATTTATCAGAGCAAGTTCATATACGGAAATGGATAAATAATAAACATCTAGAAAGAAAATGTTATTAAGACGTTAACGTCAAAGTTGCTGAAGCAATACACGAAAGAAGAATTATTTAGCTCGATATTATTTAAAGTTTAAAGACTGAAACGAGACATACATTCAGTAATGAAATGCACTATCATGAAAGGACTTCTTTCATTCATGCCTTACGGTATTTTTTTTTTTTTTACTTAGCATCCCTGCCTGACACTTGGCTGTACAGCCGATCATTTCTGAAGTCGCGGAAATTATCTGAACAGATCGTGTAGTTGTTGTTAAAGCGTAATGTCCCTTCTTTCTTGTTCAATTCAACCAAGTGACTTCACTGGCACGCGTCGGTACAAAGTATTACTGTTGTAGATAGACAACTATAAAATAAAATAAGCATAGTAGGCTATATCTGTAGTCATTTAAAACACGAGTCGTGAAGTTCAGAAGGGAAGTAATATAAAAATGTCTACCTTATCACTGGAAGAATATATGTAAACACAATCTCTACTTACACATTCTTGTCACGAGGGAAACCGAAGAAAGACCGCCACACTTTAGCCAAACACAACACATATCTTTCCGCTTAAGTTGATGAGATAAATGTGAATGAATCACACTCACAATAATTACTAATTTTCATTTACTCCAAACGCATAAATAGCAACAAAATTTTCGCCAACTAATGCACACGCTCTTATGACAGGCAAAGTTTCTTCTCGCATTACCGCTAGACAGTGCTCATATCGCTACCCCTCGATTTCTCTGTCAGCTTGCATTGGGGAAATAAGTGGGTTCGAACCCCACTGTCGGCAGCCCTGAAGATGGTTTTCAGAGGTTTCCCATTTTCACACCAGTCCTTTACTATTCCGTCGTCGCCATAAGACGTAAAGCAAATTTTAAAATAAAGTATGATATCTAAATTCCGCGTCATCGTCTTTCAGAGTTTTGGAATTAGTGCGTTGGAACCAGAATAAATTGCCACTAATATTCACAGGGACACTCCCCAAGTGTAAAGTGTATCGTCTTTTTTTCTTTCTTTCTTGCCGGGCTGAGTGGTTTAGAAGGTGGCGGCGCTGGCCTTCTAACCCCAACTTGGCAAGTTCGATCCTAGCTCAGTCCGGTGGTATTTGAAGGGGCTCAAATATGTCAGCCTTGTGACGGTAGATTTATTGGCACGTAAAGAAACTCCTGCGGGACTAAATTCCGGCACCTCGGCGTCTCCGAAAACCGTCAAAGTAGTTAGTGGGACGTAAAGCAAAAACATTATTATTATTCTTTCTTAATCCCTTTACCGTTCAGGGATCCCACCTGTACCGTCTCAAAGGTAGTGTCCTGGAGCGTGAGGCTTTGGGTCGAAGATATAACTGGGAAGGAGGACCAGTACCTCTCCCAGGCGGCTTCACCTGCTATGGTGAACGGGGGGCCTTGTGGGTGAAATAGAAGGGATAGACAAGGAAGAGGGAAAGAAGCGGCCGTGGCCTGAAGTTCGGTACCATCACGGCATTTACCTGGAGAAGCAAACCACGGAAAACCACTTCGAGGATGGCTGAAGTGGGAAACGACACCCCCCTCCCCTCTACTCAGTCGACCTCCCGAGTCTGAGTGGACCCCGTTTCAGTACTCGTACCACTTTTCAACTTTCGTGGCAAAGCCTTCGGCGGTGGCAGCTAAGCATAATAACCACTATACCACAGAGGCGGACACCATTTGTACATTACGGCGAATAAATTAAATAAATGTTTCCATTCGGGGATAGCAGCCTCTTTGGGGGAAATAAAAAATATATTAAATCAATAAATAATAGACATATTAGGCCTAATTCAAAATATTATTGAAATATTGTTTGAAAACTAATTATGAGGCTGTAACTTCATTTTAACCCTTACGCAAGGCCAGGTGTTTTTCTGGACTTTCTCTCTATCGTGTTCACTCGACAAATTTCAATAAAACTCACCCATAGACACCCAAGATAGATTAGGTTTACTCTGCTATCTAGTAGGCCAAGGGTAAAACGAAACATTTAAATTGACGAGCAGACAGCCAGATGGCGTCAAATTAAAATGTTTGCACGTGGTAGCTGAGGCCATGCGATTATTATTACGGAGTAATTCAATAATTTTAACAAGTCGGCGCCTAATGCTTGCAACATACAATAATGTACACAGTTTCTCTCGGACAAATATTCGTAAATCCAGTCCTACTTCGTTCCCGACACAGGACAATATAGTTGTCTACAAGGTCACACAACAAGATATTATCTAGTCAGTGCTAATGGCCTTATTGCTTCATGGAATGAAAGTACAGTATAAGAGGAAGTAAATATAGTAGTCGAAACATATCTCAGGGAGAAATGCAGCAAGTAAGTACATACAGTATATTCTCTCTGTCCTAATATGCGCAGAGTTGGGAAGTAATCGAGTAAAATTAATCTAACTACTTGTAACAGTAATTATTAATCGCAATACACTTCTTGAAAGAAAGAAAATCGCAGTGAAAATGAAATGGCGTATGGCTTTTAGTGCCGGGAGTGTCCGAGGACATGTTCGGTGGAATCGAACCCGGGACTCCTGTGACCAAAGGCCAGCACGCTAACTATTTAGCCGGACTACATCCCAGTACAATGCATGAAGGCAGAAACGGGTAAAAATTAAGTGACGATAACTTGTTCAGTTCTATTATTGTAGAGAACCAGTAGCGTAGGCGAGGTAGTTTTTTTACCTCTCCTGTATTTCCAAAGACATCAATCTTTTCCTACAATATCCGTCACTACTGGGCAGTGGCGTATACTGAGGGCTACCAAGGCTATCAGTGAAGCCCAAACCTCAAATGCGAGCGATGGAAATCTAAAGCACATTATACTGTAAGCATCTGACACATTGTTCCATTTGCAAAACTTGAAAGCAATGAGAAAACACTTCGCACATCGCACGTATTTCTGAGAACAAGGCTTCGGAGACTGATATTGCAGCCCAGACTCTCGCCCCTTCCCATCGACTCGCCTCACGCGGCTTGCTGCTGTCTGCCTACAGGCGCGGGGACCGGCGGAGGATAGCTGTGCTGTAGAGATGGGGAGATTCTGAACGAGTGATTAAAAATGAACGAATCATTGCACTGAACGATTGAATCATGATTCAGTGAGCGAAATGAATCGACTCGTTTGTGAATCGAAATCTGAATCGAGAGATAGCAGCCGCAACTCGTTCTTTGGTTCCTCGTTCGTTCTGACAAATACAGTAGAGACCAGGGGGGTGACAGTCGCATAGACCCTACGCTTCCGAGGGCTAAGCCCAGACTGAGTAATTTTTCCCTACGACCAACATGCTTCGAGGTTGTACCTGACGTCACTTCACCAAACTTCACGTGACAAATACGGGAGCTCCTATTGGTAGAAACAACTCCCGATTGCTATTGGTCGATTTCGAGTTGAGAATTCCCGGTCGATGGGGCAGTTTGTCGCTGTCGTAGTTTGTAATTATGTGTTTTGAAGTTGCCAACCCGTTTTTAATTTCGTTTTCACTATATGCGGGTATGTTATTAATAACAATAACATGCGTAACACATATTTATGTCACGTTATGGTCTTTCGGCTGAAATAAATTCGTAATTATTGCTTTGATAACCACGTGAGACCAGTCTACTTTGTCATCTTTGTTTATCTTTATTTTCGTTTTCATGCTCTGCGGGTGTTTTTCAGTGAAATTCTGAGTGGAATTTCTTGTTTGAAGAAGTAGAAGATATTTGAGGTAAGAATTCCTTATTATTCTTGTTTTATTAACCTCCTGAGGCCGGAATATAAAATGCATATCACACCAATTAAAATGAAATTCCAATAAATATAACACCAACTTTTCGGCCTACTCAGAGTTATATTTAGTTTATTGTTTAAAATATTTTTTGCGGGATATTTGATTCTATTTTAAACAGTGTCCTCTTAAAAGAACACTAGGCCACAGGAGGTTATGTAAGTTATTAAGTTGATGATTGATAGCTGTTTCTGTTTCCAAAAATATCTTTTTTTAAAGTATTTTTTTCGTGGTGGTTGTTATTAATAACAATATTATGTGTATCATACTTATTTATGTCATGTTGTGGCCTTTCGGCTGCAATAAATTCTTAATTTATTAAATTCAGTTGATGTAGTCCTATTATTTCTGATAAGCCACTGTCGTTTTGATGGTATTGAATTTAGCAGTAAAAGTATAAACTGTAGATAGTGCTCTTAATTATTTCCTTCTATTTCTTTTTATTCCTTAGATCATGCATGGAAAGTGCCAAATTTGTGGGATATACACCAATAGCGAAGAGTTCTGGCAGCAGGGAATCTTATCTTATTTCACCATTTCCCTGTTCCTAGACGTGATATTTGCAAAAAGTGGCTGGACATTGTGGGAATCCGAAAGTTGCGGCAGCTTTCTTCAAAGCAGCTGAGGAACCACACTATGTGTTTGAGACATTTTCGCTGCTCCAGCTATCCAGGACCTCTATCGAAGATACTGTCTCAGATAGAAGTAAGTAATTATTATCATTATTAATATTATTAATGGTCACAGTACTGTGACATATCAAATTTTCCTGTTGTTTATTTCAAATTGCTCTCTGGAGGTAATTATGGTAAATTCAACAGTGGCAGACAAGGTTGAACCTCGTTTCTCATAATGAAAGTCACTGTAATGTCCGTCATACCTAGTCTTGCCTTACCTAGCAAGTTGAAAAGAGCAAAATCAGTCCTTTAATATCCCTCAATACAGTCAAGTGCTTAATGAATTTTGGTGGACAGCATGCTCAGTGTAATTTTATTCCTGTTATTCCTACCTTAAGAACTGTAGGAAGACCATAATAACTATAGATATATTTATAAATGAATGATGATTGCATTCACTGTAGTAGGGGAGAAAAAAATTCATATCTTAGTGATTTTTTTTTTTTTTTTTTTCCATATAGATGTGCCTCGACATAAGTCTGGACGTCGGTCAGGTCCTTCGGCTGCTATGAGTTCCGCTGCTGCTGCTCCCACTGCCTCCACTCCTGTTACCGGTACTGCTGCTACTTCTACCACTGTTACTATCACTTGTAGTATTGCTGTTTCTACTACTACAGCCAATAGTGATACTGTTGAACCCTTACCAAAATGCTTAATTCCTTTTCATTTCCTACAGGCATTGGCACGGCTTTCTTCTAAGTGTTAGAATCTCGAGTCAGAACTGTGAGTAGGCTAGTGATCAAAAAGTTTGGTCCCTCATTTGTAATGAAGTTTCTTTGTCTTCTAGACTTCATTACAATGTTACTTTGGATTAAATTGGTGGGTACAAAGACTATGGACACCTAGGATGTACCAATGGATTTGCTGTCATGCCACCGGGCGAGTTGGCCGTGCAGTTAGGAGTGCGCAGCTATGAGCTCGCATCCAGGAAGTAGTGGGTTCGAACCCTACTGTCGGCAGCCCTGAAGATGGTTTTCCGTGGTTTCCCATTTTCACACCAAGCAAATGCTGGGGCTGTACCTTAATTAAGGCCACGGCCGCTTCCTTCCCACTCCTAGCCCTCTCCTGCCCCATCGTTGCCATAAGACCTCTCTGTGTCGGTGTGACGTAAAGCAACTTACAAAAAAAAGTTACGTCCCGCGAAATCGACTGCTTGCATGCTATTCCACGCTAATCCAGACACTGCTCGCGCACGACACTACCGATGTAACTCGTGCAATTATGCTGACAATGATGAAGATTTTTCATTTAAATAAACAGTTTTACAGTGTTTACATTTTAATTTGGAACACATAATGACTGAAATATGTGTAGCCTCTGTAGCTCAGGTAGCAGCGCGGTGGCCTCTCACCGCTGGGTTCCGTGGTTCAAATCCCGGCCACTCCATGTTAGATTTGTGCTGGACAGGGCGGAGACGGGACAGGTTTTCTCCGGGTACTCTGGTTTTCCCTGTTATCTTTCATTCCAACATTCTCCACTGTCATTTAATCTGTCAGTCATTAATCATTGCCCCAGAGGAGTGCGACAGGCTTTGACAGCCGGCACAATTCCTATCCTCGCCACAAGATTGGGCCTCATTCATTCCATACCTGGCCAGCCCCGTGGTGTAGGGGTAACGTGCCTGCCTCTTACCCGGAGGCCCCAGGTTCGATTCCCAGCCAGGTCAGGGATTTTTACCTGGACCTGAGGGCTGGTTCGAGGTCCACTCAGCCTACGTGATTAGAATTGAGGAGTTATCTGACGGTGAGATAGCGGCCCCGGTCTAAGAAGCCAAGAATAACGGCCAAGAGGATTCGTTG
Source organism: Anabrus simplex (assembly GCF_040414725.1). Classification (NCBI taxonomy): domain Eukaryota; kingdom Metazoa; phylum Arthropoda; class Insecta; order Orthoptera; family Tettigoniidae; genus Anabrus; species Anabrus simplex. The sequence continues at coordinate 84,707,031 of NC_090278.1, read as the reverse complement.
TGCTGACCCCTGACACCTCGTAATCTGCAGGCCTTCGGGCTGAGCAGGGGTCGCTTGGTAGGCCAAGGCCCTTCAAGGGCTGTAGTGCCATTTGGTTTGGTTCATTCCATACCTGACCCGGTCACTGACTGGAAAATAGGTTGTAGGTTTTCAATGACTGAAATATGTATTAATATTATGTAAACCAAGTGAGTTAGGAGCACGCAGCTGTGAGCTTGTTTTTTGGGAAATAGTGGGTTCAAGCCCCACTGTACCGGGCGAGTTGGCCATGTGGTCAGAAGCACGTGGCTGTAAGCTTGCATCCCGAATCCGACTGTCGGCAGCCCTGAAAATGTTTTTCCGTGGTTTCCCATTTTCACACCAGGCAAATGCTGGGGCTGTGCCTTGATTAAGGCCACGGCCACATCCCTCCAATTCCTAGGCCTTTCCTATCCCATCGTTGCCATAAGACCTATCTGTGACGGTGCAACGTAAAGCAACTAGCAAAAAAAAAAAGAAAAAAACATTGTCGACAGCACTGAAGATGGTTACCGTGGTTTCCCATTTTCACAGCAGGTAAATGCTGGGGCTGTACTTTAATTAATGGCCATGCCTGCTTTCTTTCCACTCCTAGCACTTTCCTATCCCATCATCGCCATATGATCTATCTGTGTCGGTGTGATGTAAATTAACCTGAAATATTGTATAATTAGCAGATATCTAGGTTATGATAGCCGGGCGGTCCGTGAAAGGTCCTAGGGAGAGCACTGTGTATGGGTTCAATATTGTTGAAGACTTAAAATTAAACAATTTCAATTTGCAAAATCGTAATGATTGGGTATTAAAGTTTTTAATTTTGTATTACAAAACACCCAGCACGTAGGCTACACAGTGTGGTCACATATCTGTGAGATTGCACTTGGGCAGTGGTGTGTTCAAGTCCCACTGGCGGCAGCAGTGAAGATGGTTTCCCTTCTTTGCAATAGGCAGGCAGATATACTAAGGCCGTACCTTAATTAAGGCCACAGCTGCTTCCTTCTGAGACCCATTCCATCGTTGCCATCAATCGGTGCTATATAAAACTCATAGCCAAAAAAATGAGACATCGTTATGAAGCCCATAACATGATAATAATTGTTCATAAAGGTGGAAAACAAGTATATTCATGTTCTGTGTTCTTATTCAAAATATGCCAAACATCTGCATGTTTCAGGCTCCATTTGTCTTAATTGCATTCATAATGACTTTTGTAAATTCCTGCCGTAGAGTTGTATAATCGAACATTTTATTTAAACTTCATGGGACATTTTTTATTATTATTAATATTATAAGGAGCATTAAGCATATCTGCTAAATGGGAAGTGAAAAACTGTGACGTTATTTTTCAGAACAATGAAAGTTTCAAACGTGTGGTTTACTGTCCTCATAGTCTGTTCCTTTATATGAGCTCATAATTTCTGTAGAATTGTGTGATAATGATCAAATACTCAAGTGGAAGTGTCATGTGGTATTGTCTGGATGAATTTTATAAAGAAGTCTTAGTTTTGGTTTAAGCATCCATTTCTAACAAAGGTATTTTCACTGAAAATTTTGTATTTTGGAAACAATTTCTCATCAGAACACAGGAAATATTTTATGATCTCTCTCCTCTCTTATTTGCAATTTGTATGCACATCTTCCTCAACTGAAATGTGTACTGGTATGTATTCAGTGTGCAAGTAACTAAATTAGTATTTGTGAATTTTGTGATGTTGGTAACTCATTTGATGTGATGGTAACAATTGTGCAAACTTTCCTTACCGTAGTTCTCCCCCTGTGAGTGGGGGCAGTAGAATAATACCCACGGCATCCCCTGCCTGATGTAAGAGGCAACTATAAAGGGTGCCATGGGAGCTCCGAGCTTGGGTAGGCATCCGTGGAGCCCTTAGGTGAATCCTGGCATTGCTTCCACTTGTGCCAGGCTCCTCACTTTCATCTACCAAAATCCCATCTACCTCGGTCACCACCTGTTCTTTTCTGACCCTGACTGTATTACGTATGGAAGCCTAGAGAGTCTTATTTTCACGCCCTTCATGGCCCTGGTCTTTCTTTTTTTTGCTAGGGGCTTTACGTCGCACCGACACAGATAGGTCTTATGGCGACGATGGGATAGGAAAGGCCTAGGAGTTGGAAGGAAGCGGCCGTGGCCTTAATTAAGGTACAGCCCCAGCATTTGCCTGGTGTGAAAATGGGAAACCACGGAAAACCATTTTCAGGGCTGCCGATAGTGGGATTCGAACCTACTATCTCCCGGATGCAAGCTCACAGCCGCGCGCCTCTACGCGCACGGCCAACTCGCCCGGTCCTGGTCTTTCTTAGGCCAATACCTCCATTTTTTCGTAGTGTCGACCCCCTTCGATTTCTTCTCTCCGATTAATATATAGAGGATTGTTGCCTAGTTGTACTTCCTCTTGAAATAATAATCACCACCACCACCACCACTCTTATCGTAGTCGGTGCGATAAAACTGATTAAGACATAAATGATCGGAAATTGCATTCTTTATAACTTTTGTTATGTAGTTCTTTTCAATAGGACCAATCATCCAGGGTGAATAAAATTATTTATAGCCTACATTGTAGTGGCATATTCCCCGACATAAAATACCAATTTTCAATGAATTCTGTTCAGCCATTTTCTTGTGACAGAAATTATGAAAATTTAACGCCCGGATAGTACGAGTCCCTGTGATTAGTACACCTAGGTAATGAACACCATAGGTTTGCGTTGCCTGTAAATGGCGCCGCAATGTGAGAAACGCCATGGGTGTGTGTTACATGTGCGCATTACATTACCTGTGAGTAGTACCATCCGCGAGTCTACGCTACTTTTGATTAGTATCGCAACATGACAAATACCGTGGTTGTACTTTCCCAGCGATAAATACCATTATGAGGGGCAGATGACCTGGTTTTTGGACCCCTTTAGATTACAAGCATCATCGATTCAGGATTGTGCTTTAGAAGCAGTCCCTTGGTCAGTAATACTTCTGCTTAACGCTAGTTGCTGGCAATGTGGGGCATTACAGGTCGAATCCACTGATTGTTCTAAATTCATATCCATCCATTCATTCTTCGTCATTGTGTTTTGAACCCTGGTCAGTAGATGATTTTGGACTTTGAAATTGTTATTATATTTATCTCATTTCATACCATTAGGGGTCGATGACCTAGATGTTAGGTCCCTTTAAACAACAAGCATCATGGCAAGGAGATTTGTGGTGAAGGCGAGATGTTTGGTGGCCTTGACATATACTAGGAACTGTCCCATCATTCGCCTTACTCCAGGCGAAAGGAAACCGTTCTCAGGACAGCCAGTGGTAGGGAAACAGCCTCTTTCTGTGTCTCAAATGCAGAGGTGTAAAGCCATGGCCACCCTTCCTCTGTTCGGTTGGCCGGTCAGAGTGCAGTGCTGTCAGACCACGGATTAGCCTACTCTGCAACCACTGACACAGATTTCTGCCTTTGATGTACAGTAGGTACAAATGGCACCGTATTTGAAGTGAATTTCCACTGCCTTTGACTGGCATTTTGATTAGGTCACAGCAAAGCCCCTTGTACACGGTAATGTTGTGGAAGGTAGCAGCATGTTGTTCATAATACTGTACATAAATTAGCGACCAATTCCTTGAACGTAGATCTTAATGGGTTGAGCTATTTTGTGACGTGGCATGCGATTGTTTTGTGCTGGATCAGCTGCCATATTATTGTACGTAGATCCTGATGCTACATATTTCTTTCAATTTATTGGAACTCCTCCCCTGCGGATGGACTGAAAGGAAGCATTATTTGTACTTCCTGCATGTTGTAAGAGGGGAACAATCACAGAATCTGTAATCGCTTTCTTGTCTTTTAAGCCCATAAACATATTCATGATTCTATCCTTTTCCATGTAACAGAGAAATATAGATATATCTTACTGTCACATGAAATAGAACATTTTTAAGTACTGTAAATACAAGGATTGCATACATTTTTGTAGCTTGACATGGTTTATTATCTAAATGCAGATGACTGATTGAATGATATGCTGTGTTTTGATGCAATATGTAGGAACAGAGTATGTGCTATCCTGTCTTGGTTTCTTCAAACACTACTCTGCCAGAGACTTGCCATCCTCTAGCAGATACAAAAGTACAAATCTCAATATTCCTCAGTGTGTGGCCCTACATGCCTCATTTGACAGACTGAAAGATGTATCATATAGTAAGTTTCTTGAGATAATACAAATGATGTTGCCATAAGCTTTTGACTTGTGTTAGACTCCAAAAAGAGAGAAAAGTATTTATTATGTTGTAACTTGACAGTTCCAGTCTTTCTTTCATAAATGAATGATTTTGTGTTGTATTGTATTGTTTTCTGGCTGATGAATATTAATTCATGATTAACACTACTGAATGTAACTTAATGAAATTATGATATACTATGATCACAAAAAATTTGTGGCAATTTCTACACAATTTTTATACCTGTAATACTGTGGATAGTAGGTAAAATATAGCTCCATAAATCAAAAGATCATGTTTAATTTCAATTTACCTTTGAATCCTACAAACTCCCTCCTTAGCATATGAGTTTCCTTTAATCATTTTGGTTCCTGTGTATAGCTTTCTTTCTTACATTGTATTTATATTTCATTTTCTGCATAATACTATTGACTATTGAGGTTGGCTCAGTGTGTGTTAAAGGGGACCGAGGTACGAGGTGATGTTAGTGTCTATTTCTGTCGTAGTTCATAATCAGAGATAATTATTGCCAATCCCACTCACCTTCTGGTCACTTCCTCCCTCCCACCCTTTGCAAGTTAGCTTCTTTTTTCCTCAGCAGAAAAAAGCAGCACAGGTCAGTCCAGTTAATCCCTTCCTTCATGGCTTTGTGAATTAGTAAAAATAAAATTATAATAAGCAGCACAGGCTGGTAAGCTTCTTTTCTCCAGCAAGAAAAAAAGAAAAATAGAAATAATAATAATAATAATAAAGCACAGGCCAACCTTTAGGTGTATCATTGTTCAGAATGAAGTATTCCAAAAAAAAAAGGTAAGAGAAAGAAAGGAAAGAAGAAGAAAGATATGAAAGAAAAGAAATGAATATATTTAAGAGAGAGGGTGGGAGGGAGGGTGAGAACCTGGGTACCCGACGCGACCCGCGCTAAACGATTTAAATCGCCCGCCCGGTAATTTTAGTTTTTCCCTACGACCACTACGAGCGCTAACGTGCAATTCCTGGTAGACGTTGCGTCAGCCGCTGTGTACGGAAGTTAAAAATAACGTTGAGTGTCGACTCTTACTTATTCTCTTTGGTAGAGACTCTACTGTATTTGGTTCTGATTCATATCGCCAAATCGGGTATCCACCATTTTTGAATCAATGACTACTTGTGAAGAACGACTCTGTTATTTTTTATTTAACCTGAACTAAAAGTCCTGTTCACAAGTCAAATACTCTAACCTAACCTTACAGGGGGAAAAAAAAAAAAATGTTTTAAATAAGAAATTATCACGTAGTTTCAAGTCACACACTTCTCGGAACTTTAAGCTACACTCAACTTTCAGCTCGTTGCGAAATGTTAGGTTAAGTTTACTTCAAGGTTCCCGCTCACGTTCTTGTTCTTGTGAAGTAACGTTTGAAACATGGCCACAAAAATGTTCATATCTACTATAAATTTCAAATTCGATTCTCGTATAGTTTCGAATGGTAGCTACTTAAGTTTGGAAAGGATTAGTCAGACAGTTGTGTAGCATTTCTCAACTGTAACCTCTAAAAAGGATATTCCTCTTGTTAAAATGCTATCAATTATTATTATTATACCTTGAACATTTCACTTCTTGTAACCTGTAAACATGTAAAGCAGTAGCAGTTATAAAGAACATAACGGAATGGTTCATCTGAGTCCATGGTTTCGCTTTCGGCTCTCCGTCACGCGGTATTGGAATGAACGAATTAAATGAACGAATCATTTTAGTGAATCGGTTCTTCTAAAAGAATCAGATTCTCCATCTCTACTGTGCTAGGCTTCGGTCCGTCAGATCGCCACTGCTATCACCATGCGTTACTCATCGTATATACTTCCTCACCTCATCCTTCTGTCTTAAATATATAGATAACGGAGTGCTGGTATTTCACTCCCGTTTACTTCTACATCCTTGTAGGAAGACACTGTTTTAAGAGTAATATAGTTTTCTTTTTATTGGTAGATCTGCTAAAATGAAATGCAATCTTTTAGGTTTAGTGTTCTCTTTTGTTGGTTGGAATCGAACCCGTGATCATGGGTCGGACACCACCACTGAACTTCCGAGGAAGATAATTAACCATTGAACGATGGGTATGACTGCTGTAAAATTCAACATTGTTATTTGACGATTATGATGATGTTAATAATAATAATGGAGCATGGCATCTACATAGGCTTGGTGGTGACCTAATAAGGATAATATGAATGGCGAAGACGTCATAAACACCCAGTTCCCAAGTCAGGAGAATTAACACTATGGGGGGGTTGATTCTGAAAATTGAACCGGGGCCGTCGGACCAAAGACAAGCATTCTATCCATTTAGCTTCAAAGCTGGACTTCAATTTGCTAAACCTTAGGCTACCAACTCGATTGATCAGGTGTTGAGTATTGACGGTGGAAGAGGCCAGGGCAGTAGCTTGTGAAGCAGCCTTGACAACACAGCGGCAACTCCGTTGGCTGTTGGCTGCAGCTCAAAATTCTTAAGGCTTGATGTTCCCTAAACCAACTATCGAAACGGGGTAGCCTAAGTCTAGTGGTAGCCCACGTCTTGATACCAGCATACGCCACTGCTACTGGGGATGGCGTGTGGTCTCCGATGCAAATCTTTTGAGTTAACGCCGCATAGGCGACCTGCGCGTCTGTCAGGATGGGGCCCTTACCTGTGATCATTGTAAGTATCTAGGTGTTAATATAAGGAAAGATCTTCATTGGGGTAATCACATAAATGGGAACGTAAATAAAGGGTACAGATCTCTGGACATGGTTATGAGGGTGTTTAGGGAATTGCAGTAAGGATGTAAAGGAGAGGGCATAGAAATCTCTGGTAAGACCCCAATTAGAGTATGGTTTCAGTGTATGGTAACCTCACCAGGATTACCTGATTCAGGAACTGGAAAAAATCCAAAGGAAAGCAGCTCGATTTGTTGTGGGTGATTTCCGACAAAAGAGTAGCGTTGCAAAAATGTTGCAAAGTTTGGGCTGGGAAGAATTGGGAGAAAGAAGACGAGCTGCTCGACTGTGGTATGTTCCGAGCTGTCAGCGGAGAGATGGCGTGGAATGACATTAGTAGATGAATAAGTTTGAGTGGCGTCTTTAAAAGTAGGAAAGATCACAATATGACGACAAAGTTGGAATTCAAGAGGACAAACAGGGGCAAATATTCATTTATAGTTAGGGGAGTTAGAGATTGGAATAACTTACCAAGGGAGATGTTCAATAAATTTCCAATTTCTTTGAAATCATTTAAGAAAAGGTTAGGAAAACAACAGATAGGGAATCTGCCACCTGGGCGACTGCCCTAAATGCAGATCAGTATTGACTGATTGTGATGAAGACAGCTCACATACCGAGCCTCCGTGCCATCGGAATTAACCAATGAAGGTTAAAATCTTCGACCCGGCCGGGGCTTCCTGGACAAAAGACCAACACGGTAACCATTTAGCCATGGCGCCGGACGTTCTTAAAATTAACACACGTTCCTTCAAGTGAGCCTCCGTGGCTCAGGCGGCAGCACGCCGGTTCAAATCCCGGCCACTCCGTGTGAGATTTGTGCTGGACAAAGCGGTGGCGGGACAGGTTTTTCTCCGGGTACTCCGGTTTTCCCTGTCATAATTCATTCCAGCAACACTCTCACATATCATTTCATTTGTTATTCATTAATCATTGCTCCAGAGGAGTGCGACAGGCTTCGGCAGCCGGCACAATTCCTATCCTCGCCGCTAGATGGGGCTTCATTCCATTCCTGACCCGGCCGAATGACTGGAAACAGGCTGTGGATTTTCACTTTCATATTCCTTCAAGTGCCCCTGTTGAACGTCTTTTCAGCAAATGTAAAGGTTTAGGCATACTATTCCCCCAAGCGGTCGAGGATTACCGGTGATAATTTTTAGAACCAATTATTTTGTAAAGTAAATGGTAAGTAGTCCGCCTCTGTGGTGTAGTGCTTAGTGTGATTAGCTGCCACTCGCATGTTCAGTTTCCGGCTCTGTCACGAAATTTGAAAAGTGGTATGAGTACTGGAACGGGGTCCACTCAGCCTCGGGAGATCAAATGAGTAGAGCGGGGTTCGATTCCCTCCTCAGCCAACCTCGAAGTGGTTTTCCATGGTTTCCCACTTCTCCACTAGGAAAATGCTGGGGTGGTACCTAACTTGAGGCCACGGCCGCTTCCTTCCCTCTTCCTTATCCCTTCCGATCTTCCCATCCCCCTATAAGGCCCTTGTTCAGCATGGCAGGTGAGGCAGCCTGGGCGATGTACTGGTCCTCCTAAACAGTTGTATCCCTCCGACCCAAAGTCTCATGCTCCAGTACATTGCCCTTGATGCGGTAGAGACTGTGGGAAAAACCAACCCTGGATGGTAAACAGATTAAGAAAGAAAAAAAATGACAGTTAACTTGAAATGCAAAAAGCATGGAGCACAGAATAACATAGAGATGGCAATGCCTTCTGCAATGCATTGGCTCGCTGAAGCCGAGTTGTGCGCTCATCGCCATGTTGGCATTACCAGCAGTGCTAGTTAATTCCTATTCGAGTCACGTTAATTCCTATCAGAGTCTGTCATTTTAAAAGATTTCTGTAATATTATTTCATTGGTTTAACGTATCTAACGCAGTATGTAAGTGCCTGTCATAATAATAAGCACGGGACAGTCCAGAACACTGTTTTAATCGCGGTACCGGCAGTTTAAAATTCGGAAATATGAGCACAAATAGCCACTTGTTATATCAGATTCTATTTAGCTCAAACGAATTGCCGATTTGCAAGGTGCAGCTAAAAATAATGGAACATTTTCATAACGACCTATTTTAGAGGAAGATTGACCTTGAATATTTATATAGATACCATATACAGTAGCCTACACAAAAACCCCATGGCACTACAGCCCGTGAAGGGCCTTGGCCTACCAAGCGACCGCTGCTCAGTACGAAGGCCTGCAGATTACGAGGTGTCGTGTGGTCAGCACGACGAATCCTCTCGGCCGTCATTCTTGGCTTTCAAGACCGGTATACAGTACACATCCACACAAAATAAAAATATACACAGTCTGTAGGCCTATAAATAAAATAATACACGGTCAATAATAAAGATATCCTAGAAGAGCAGTAAGTATGAAGTAAGTAGGCCGAATTATTATAGAATTGTTGAGCCAAGTGAATCATATCATAAATAGAGAAACAATATTTTTACATTAGTACACTTGATGAAATTAATTAATTCATCTCAAGTATTATTTTGTAATGTAATGAAATAGCCATACCTTAAATAACTATACCGCTATATGGACTTCAAGTGAGATAAAATAAGGTACATACAACACACACAACGCCTCTTTTTCTGGTGCAATAATTTTATTTTCTTTCTGTACGCAATTTCTTTGGTTTTCATTTGATCTATTTGGGCACTAAAACACATTTCTGCACTTTTATTACAGATAGATTTTTCCATAACAGGTACTTCCTGGACTGCTGTAGAGGAGTGTAATGAAGGCATTTCCACAGTCTTTGTGATATTAAGGACCCTCCTCTCCTGTAAAATAAATTTAAAATATAGTAGGCTCACTCTATAAATATGTATTTCGACATATTTCTCACATCAAACGGCTAAAATGAAGAGAAACTAACCTTTGATTTTATATGTAGGTACTTTGGGAAAGCAGCAAACACAGATGGCTCAGCCCATTCCCTCAGCCTTAAGACACAATGAAGTACGTTCAAAATCACGTTCAGTAAAGTGAGCTGAACATATGGTGCGGAAAGGTGTGGGGGGGACCAATTTTCCCTTCGTATACCTCTTATCAATTTCTTCCGTCGTTCATTATCTTTAGGAAAACTGTAAATGTTAAAGGGACTTCTTAACATATACTGCACGCATAGGCGCCCGCAAGTGGGGGCAAGGGTGGGCGCTTGCCCCCCCCCCTCTGGAATTCTAAAATGATTGATGTTCAATTGTTTAATATCATACCAGATTATTTCATAAACTGAACTTACTGACAGTCAGCTAGCGTCTGTTATAACCGGAAATTTCTGTAAACAATTTATGTTGCTTAAGTTATAAGTTACTGGTTTTTATATTCAAGAACATTGTTAATGTCCCCCCCCATGGAAAATATCCTGCGAGTGCCCATGACTGCATGTGCAAGGGAAAAACAATTCGGCATTGAAAATTCGCAAGAGCATATTGCTTACCTGTGAAAAGTTATCCCTGGTATTTTCTTTGAAGTTCTGTTTGCACATCCATATGCTACACAAGTTGGCATTTCAAAATCATAACACAAAGTTCCTTTATTTACTTCACACGTGGTGCACTGCTCACTTAATTACACTAACTGGTCTCCAATGTTATGGTACAAGCAACATGGCGGCCGCTTGTGTCCACTGACTTCAACTCATACGGCACATTGCCTACTCTAGTTATTCTGTGCTCGCTGGCAAAAAGCCACCAACTAATATACAGTCTTCTTCTTGTTTTTTCTACAGCTTTTCCCCACACCTGTAGGGTCGCGGGCGTGAACTGTGTAGCACATGTGGATTTGGCCCTGTTTTGCGGCCGAATGCCCTTCCTGACGCAACCCTATAAGGAGGGATGTAATCACTATTGCATGTTTCTGTGGTGTTTGGTAAAGTATGTATGTTCAGTCTTCAGCCCTAAGGCTGGTTGGATCCTCAACAGCTCTGCCATCAGCTGTCATAGATGGCCTAGGCATCACTGAAGAGGCGTACTAGGGAAATGAGGAGTGAGGTAGTTTCCCGTTGCTTTCCTCACCGAGCCAGAAGTTGCTATTACATATCAGTCTGCCAAGCCCACTGAAATGCATGCACCAACCGACCCTATGAGCAGCGTTTTTACAGCATTCATAGCAGGGACTGGCTGCACAAGGAATGGCATTACTAGCATTGCTCATACCTCAGTCACTTTCATATTGTCAAAGCCAAGGATAAGACAGAGACAGATCAATGAAAGTAACAAAATTGCTCTAGCCCATACCAGAAGACATAGTGCGCTGTAAACACTAGGTCCTGCCAGCAAAGGCATTTTGGTAAAGTATTATCTGAATATGAAGAGGAAAGTGTAGGGACAAACACAAACACCCAGTTCCTGGGCCAGAAGAATTAATCAGAGGCAGTTAAAATCCCCGACCCGGTCAGGAATCGAACTCGGGATCCTCTGAACCGAAGGCCTCAACGCTACCATTCAGCCAATGAGTCGGACACCAACTAATATACAGTATGGTATCAAATTTCCCCTTGGAAAAATCAAATGATCGTAAACATGTCTTTAAAGAAATGAAATTCAAACTGATAACGATTAATACATATTTCGCATCTAACGTATCATTTTCGACAGATATCTATATGAAATTTGGAGTCGACACGTGTAGTAATGGCCATCCATCAATACTTCACACCACATCCTGCACATCGCGCTACACATTCTTTTTAAAAATTGTGTTACGTCGCACCGACACAGATAGGTCTTATGGCGATGATGGGATGGGAAAGGGCTAGGAGTGGGAAGGAAACAGCCGTGGCCTTAATTAGCTACAGCCCCAGTATCTGCCTGTTGTGAAACCATCTTCAGGGCTGCCGACAGTGGGGTTCGAACCCACTACCTCCCGAATAATAGTTCACAGCTGCGCGTCCCTAATCGCACGGCCAACTCGTCCAGTTACGTTTCGTACCGCTAATTTCGTGACGCAGATTTTCCCCAGCCATAAGACATATTTATATCAATTGTGGGGGAAGGAGAATTTTTTTTTTTTTTTTTTTTTGAAAGTTCCAAGGTATTGCGTTTTTAGCGATGCCAGCCACCTATAATATATTTTTCCTTACAAATTTTGGTAACACTCCAGCCCCATTCGAAAAAGGTTTTGGCGATTTCCTGAAGACTGGTGTTATGTGAAATAATTATAATTTTACTGATTACACGTTCAGAAAGTAATTTGTAATTATGCAAACTTTTTTTTTGCTAGTGGCTTTACGTCGCACCGACAAAGAGATAGGTCTTATGGCGACGATGGGATAGGAAATGCCTAGGAGTTGGAAGGAAGCGGCCGTGGCCTTAATTAAGGTACAGTCCCAGCATTTGCCTGGTGTGAAGTGGGAAACCATCTTCAGGGCTGTTGACAGTGGGATTCGAACCCACTATCTCCCGGATGCAAGCTCACAGCCGCGCGCCCCTAACCGCACGGCCATCTCGCCCGGTATTATGCAAACTACTTTTCAAAAAGACTTATCTCCATAGAGGCAATTAAAACTCTTGGAGGTGTGGAAGGTAAAGGCTGTAAGTGAACTATTTTGAAAGTAAAACAGAAGTGAACTATTTTGAAAGTAAAATAGAAGTCTACCGCCAGCTGAGTGGCTCAGACGACAGATCTCTAGCTTCCTGAGTCATCACTTGACTGATCATGACTCACTCCGATTGACCTGCCCTGTGTCAGTAGAGAACCTTCTGAGGTGGTGGTAATAACTGTTTTACGTGGAAGTACAACTGGGGAACCATCCTCATTTATTTATTTTTTGCTAATCAGCCAAATATAGACGACGATAAGTTTCATTATACATTCTGACATTCATTCAATATACACAGTTCAAAAAAATTAGCGGAACATGTTTTTGAACGTATGCCATACTCCACAAAACAATACCTCACATCCAAGTATATTATCAACTAAACCTTTAATCTTTACTGTTGAAGTATGCAAAAGAACACTGATGGATTCTTGTTCATTTTCAGAACACAAATGGAAATGTCCAAATAGGGGCGAAAACAAAGTGATAACAGTCATCCAGGGTGGATTTTTATCACAGTTGGAAAGCTTCAGTATGATGTATGTCCTCCATGAGCATGTATCACAGCTTGTCACCTATGTGGCACGCTCCGTATAAGTCGACGGAGGTCACGTTGCGGTATCAGGTCCCATTCTTCAATGAAAGCCTGCTCGAGGTCTTGGAGAGTCTGTGGTGGAACAGGACACCCACAAACACTTCTGTCAAGTCTATCCCACACATATTCGATGGGATTAAGGTCGGGACTCACTGCTGGCCATTCCATCTCTTGAATGTCCAGTTCTTGCAAGACAACTATGGTGATGCGTGCTACATGAGCCCTGGCATTGTCGTGCACGAGTACGAATTCAGGGCCAACACCGTATGCAACAACCAACACATGCTGTAGCAGTATCTGCTCGATGTACCCCACAGTGGTAAGATTACCAAGAACGACGACACGATCCGAACGGCCATCAATACTGATGCCATCCCACATCATCACAGAACCTTGTCCGAATCACTCACCTTCCTGGATAACATTTGGCATGTACTGCTCACCACGACGTCTCCATACACGTCAACGTCCCTCACGCTGTGTCAGGGGAAATCTGGACTTGTCTGTGAACAACACAGGTCTCCATTGGAGAAGTTGCCAGTCGACGTGGGTATGGGCAAACAGAAGGCGAGCTGCGCGATGTTGCTGTGTTGAATGGGGCACTTGAACAGGACGTCTGGATCATAAGGACACTTCTCTTAACCCGTTCCTTACTGTCTGGTCAGACATCGTGACTCCAGTGACTCTCCTGAGGTCTTGTTGCAGTTCTCTGGAAGTTGCTGAACGACACTGCAACGCACAGATGGTCAGATATCGGTCATCCTATGCGGTCGTCATGCGTCCACGACCTTGTCCAACCCTCCTTGTGAACTGGCCTGTCTCACTGTAGCGATTCCACAAGTGGTGAATAAGTGACGGAGAGACAATGAGATCCACAGCAACACGACGAAAAGTCCATCCTTCCTGGATCAAAGTGACGGCCCTTGCGACTTGAACCTCGTTAAGATGTCTCATGGGATGTGCTGGTTTACGTACGAGCTCAAATGACAGCAGTAGTCTGTGTACCTCACAACACACCGCTATTCACTTTGTTTTGAGGGGTCACCTGACAGTTTAATGCATGGCTAGGTCTACAGATGGAGTATAACTTCGATTTGACATATCGTGAGTAGCCAAGGTCTCAAGGTATGCTGTACGACCATTAGAACCCCATCTACCAAATTAACATTCACATACCAGAATTTACAAAACATGTTCCTCTAATTTTTTTGAACCGTGTATTTTATTAGCTCGCTGTGTCGAGCGCGGCATTCATCCGACCACTTGTCCATTTCTCATCTCGGAAAGTTCCATAAGTCACGATACTTGTTCTGAAAATGTCTCGTTTGTGTGCATCATCTAATCTTAGCCCCTTTTCTTCGAGGTCCTTCTTGACGTTAACGTACCAAGGAATAGTTGTTTTTGGTTTTGAGCCAACTTGTTAAACATATGAGATTTGTCCACCGAGAGTCATCCATCCGTCGTAGGTGACCGTAGAAGCGAGCTCTGCATTTGTGTCCATGATCCTCTCTATCTTAGAGCAGATTTCTTGTCTGGATTTTCCTATGTACATCCCGCTTTTGTACTTTGGGTCAAGTATGTTGTGGAGAATATCTCTTTTTGCTCTGACTTAGCAAGCGCACATTTCTAAGAGAGGATAAGGCATTCTGATGCATAGAGAGATATCGGCTTGACGACAGTATAATAATGACTTCCGGTATTAACAGACGTACCACTTTCAAAAGTAAAAAATCAGGCATTTTTTGTGGCATATTCCGACATGTTACGACAGATCATTGATGACGTTAAGTTTGAAGAATATTTAACACATTATACTACTCAATTATGTGATGTCTCTGATTAATTGATTAGATAATTCATTTATAAATAGTGAAATATTGCATGTACCGTATCTGAGCTTTTGAATACATGACTCCTCATTGTAACTGCTTCAGGCCTCTTCATAAATTTCTGAACTAGATTTGTCCTAAAGCACTGGCCTTGTTGAATGGGTTTTAAGGTGGTTTCTTTTTTTTCAGAATTCTTTTTCGGGAAGTTTTGATCTGAATTGAGATTTTGTCCTTGTAAATATGCTAAAAAATAGTTTTACACTTGGCATTCTTATGTGGATATAAAAAGCATTACATTAGAGATTCTGTCATATTTAAGTCCACCACCAGCTGATTGCATCTGTTTTGCCAGAGCCCACTGAACATCAATTTTCTCCAGCTACCAAGAAGGATGAAAAACCTGGGATTTTCAAAAAAATACAGGAATACTAAATCTGTTCTCAAAATTGGGAGTCTCCTGCTTAAATCGAGGTAGTTGGCACGTGTGTAATATATAAAAAGATTTTTTTCATTATAGGCCCATATGTTCTGGGTGGTTTAGAAGGCTACCTTCCATTTTCTTTGCTCTAGCCACTAAAGCCTTTGCATCTAGTCTGTTTGACTGGATCCACTTACCAAGGTTTATTGTTCCATATCTGGTGTTTAGTTGGGTTGTCTCGTCTTTGATGTCTTCTCAAACGATATCCAGAAGCCTGTTCATTATGGCACTTCTTTCACCACATTAATTTCTCCTGTCACGGTTTCAAAATTCTTTTTCATTATTGCTATATCATCTGCGAATGCTAAGGAGCTGATTTCCACTTCGTTCTTCTTCGACCCGATCCTTAAAGGTTTGAAATTATCCTGAAAATTAATTACCTGGCAGTATAAACGCACGAAAATGTATCAACTTTCTGGGGAGGGGGGTGGGACACAACAATTTATAGATAACAAGAAGTACCCAGGTTTGCGAGATACAGCGGGTGGAGGGGAGGTATACATCAAACTGAAAAATAGCTATAAAATGGCAAGTTTTTTAATGCACTCTGAGCGAATTTTGATAGAGAAGTAAAGGTTCATTTATTCAGATGGTTCCGTCAGCTTCCGCTTCGATTGCTAGCGCTGCACGGCGTATGGTGGGCCACCCGGTGACGAATGAATGTACCACTACCACTTTTATTATTAATGTCTAAATTCAAACTTTATTCTTGGAGAAGCCTTCCTCTTGAACAGTCAAGATTTTCTTCTGAAGATGCAGAGCAAAGTTCTCTGCAAAACGTAAAGAATTTTACCTTATTTTCTTGATATGGCATAAGCCCAAAAGCCCACATCATGTCTATAACATTATATATTAGGACACAAATTCACACATGTATTAAAAAGGCTGCTAAAAACAGTTGCAAAGCACAATGAATTAATTTATTTTACAATCTGTTTTATGTAGCACTGACACAGGTCTCATGGCAATGATGAGATAGGAAAAGTCTACGAGCGTGAAGGAAGAGATCACGACCTTAATTAAGGAACAGCCCCAGCATTCGACAGGTGTGAAAATGCAAAAACATGGAAAACCATCTTCAGTGCTGTTGAATCCACTATCTCCTGAATGTAAGCGGACAGCTACCTATAGACCCAAATCGTGCAGCACTCGCTCAGTCACATTGTTATTAAAGTCACTTGTCCAGAAACTGTCAATATTTCTTTTTTTCAGTGAAGCTGCACCTCCGCTCACCAAGTAAACAATTGCAAATAAAAAAGGAATGTCCGCAGACAATAGTGGTGAATATTTTGTTTGTAGTCAAATATGTAGATCCTTGTTTGTTGCAACTAGCAAACTCTTCAATGTTAGGGTTTACGGCTAAGATCTGCTCCACCTTCCGCTTTCCAGTAACCTCCACTGTTACCTTCCCAACCCTTAGAAAAGCTCATGGCGTCTCTTCCCGAGGACGTTGCTCCTCCAATTTTGTAATGGCAGTTGTCAAAAAAGAGTGACAAAGCACAATTAAATACCAGGTGTATACATGAGTTTTCCGCTGGTTTTTGTGGTAAAGAAAACATGTAATTTTCAAGGGAAATTAATTTTTCGTTTATTCAAAATATTGGCCATCACCTTCTACACACTTTGCCCATCTTTCAGGTAAGTTTCGAATACCATGCCAGAAAATCTGCTTGTCTTTTGCGGCAAACCATTCATCAAGTCATTTTCCAACTTCCTCAAAATTGCTGCTCTGCGAGCACAAGCCCCATCGATGCAAAGAGGTGATAGATGGCGCCAGGTCGAGGCAGTACGGCGGGCGCAGAAAGATGTCCCATCCAAGCAATTTCAAGGTGTCTTTTCACTGGTCTTGCTGTGTGAGACGGCGCACTGTCATGTAATAAAATCACTTTGCCATATCTTTTGGCCCATTCCGGTCGTCTTTCGATCAATGCATGATTCAAATTAATCATTTGTTGGCGACAGTGTTGTGCATTAACGGTTTCGCCGGTCACAATCCAGTAACTCTTGCAATTGCTCGCCTTCACACTTTTGTGGTCTACCAGAGCGCACTGTCTTTCACATTGAAATCACCACATTTAAATTATCGAAACCATGTCTCACATGTTCTAATCGATGGAGCGTGTTCACCAAATGTTTGTACCAGCAAATGATGACTTTCCACAGCCGCAAATGTTCTCTTTCAGGCACAAATGTTGACATGATCACCGAAGGCTACAACACAGACGTTAGTGTTTGGTGGACTCAACTTGTGTGTGTTGGTAGGTTAATGTCAGACGAACAAACTGATGTATGTGTCACATTCATACGCTGTGTGCAATTCGCTGGTGCCATCTGTTAGTAAAACTGGAAAAGACATGCATACACCTGGTATTCATCTTGCAATTCCTGTTTAGGTGCTAGTTCTTTGTCTTTTGCCACAGCTGAAGAATCATTCAGTAAAGCATCTAAGAAATCAGATGTAGCATTAATATGGGTAAAGATAAACACTACAACCTTCAAGCCAGTACCCTATGTATCGAGAACTGAGCAAGATGGAAGAGAAAGTAGGTATTGTTATTAAAATATCATAAACATTGATCTGTACAAAGAATGGAAATTTTTAGCTAGTATGAATAAAAACATAATCATGGTGTGCTGTGGCAGATGGTGGTTCAAAAATTGGGGAGCACAAGGCACGAGGTCAAATTTTAATTAACCTGGAACAACACATATAATATTTGGTGCTGGCTCAGTAGTTGCAGCTTTCCTGCAATTCTACAAAGTACCTGTTCATTCATGACTTGATCTACATAGGATAACTAAAGCTCTCGTCTACTTGCAGATTCAATCACTGAAAATAATGAAATTCACAATACTTCTGGCAGTTATTAGCAGCATAAAATATGTCAGGTAAGTAAAATACTAATTCTCTGATTCCGGGGTATAGTTATATTCAGGGCCACATAAATCAGTCTGTATGCTATCAGTATGCAACCTTGGCACATCCCAGGCAGTAAAAAGTTACCTGTTCCTGGTCCGTGCATCCACCTCCTGTTGTAACGTATTTGTTCTTCATTTTTGTGCTCATTTTATGGGTTAATTTGGGGTACACATAAGGAATTAACAGTGGCACCCATGATCTCTGCTGTCGTCTAGACCGTAACCACATTTTTATATTATTCCGGATTAGGGAGGGGGACTTACGTTTTATAGAATTGTATTAAAAGCTGTGGGTTGCATAAAACTAGACCACAATGGAAGGATGGGCCACTCGGTTATATGTCTTTTTACGACTCCTTTAATGAATGAAACAGAAGCAACAATGTGTTTCTTTGTTTGTTGACGATGCTTCTGCACTAAATTATTTAAATCCCCCCACCTGAATAGGTAGATTGATCGATCAATCAATCATCTGAATTTAGGGCTGTCGCCTAGGTGGCAGATTCCCTATCAGTTGTTTACCTAGTTTTTCTTTAAACATTTTGAAGGAACTTCGAAATTTATCGAACATTTCTCTTCATAACTTATTCCAATCCCTTACTCCTCATCCTATAAATGAATACAGTGGAACCTCAAAATCTCGAATCACTTCAGGAGCTAAATTTTGTTTCGACTTATCAAAATTTTGAGATATAGAGAATACCATTTTTGAGCATGTATGGCAAATAATTGAATCATATGTATCTACGGGCTTATACTGAATACATTATTTTTAGCAGTATTTAAAAATATCCAAACAAACTCTATTTTACAGCATCACTTTAATTATACCCCTTATTACAGTAACATTTTAGAAGACAGGATACAGTACATACAATAGTGAAACAAGAAACATATCTCAGTTAATACGTTTGGAAAAAAATCTCTCACTCTCTTCTGTCTGTTACGGTTAAACCTTCCTCCCTTCACGTTGAAACTTCTCATCAATACCACGCAGCCGAGAGTCGTAAATGGGGCTTGTCACCCGCGACTTTCGGGATTACTTTTGTACGTGACCGGTAATTAATTCACATGATATAGATGTTGATTCCCACAGGGAATATGAAATATTTGTCCCGTATGAGTAAATTAATAATACCAATTTCATATTCCCTGTGGGAATCAACATCTATAATCATCTGATGGCCAGGCAGGCATCAATTTTTGGAAGTGAGACAAAGTCTCTCATAGTGCATTGGCACTGCCGGTGGCTTCAAGTAGCCTATGCAGTGGCCTCTACGGTATGCACTAGCCATGCATCTTGGTGGGTGTGCTAATTATCAACTGATGAGCCCAACGTAGCACATGAGGGCGAAACGCAGGCAACCAAGAATGAGTTAGCTGGAAAATTTATAACGTCCAATAACGGACCATTGGTATTATAATTAATTTACACCCAAGAAACAGCGAGGCTTTGCCGATTTTCCTTTTTGGTTCTCATCATATTAGCTCTCAGCATCACTGTAAACCTTTCTTTACTTGTTAACTCTTCCTCACAAACCACAAATGCTCTATTGCACAGTTAATGTTGCACAAAATTCAAGGAAATGTTTGCTTTGAGAAATCGAGAAATTCTTGTAACCGAATTTCGAGCAATAGAGAAATAAATACACGTGAAGAATAGGACAAACGGCCAGGAAATTTAAGTTACTTCTAGATACTGAAAATTCGAGTAATGGAGGTTCGAGATGTCGAGGTTCAACTGTATTTGCCCCAATTTGTTCTCTTGAATTCCAACTTTATCTTCATGTTATGATCTTTCCTACTTTTAAAAGCTCCGCTCCAGCTTATTTGTCTACTTATGTCATTTCATGCCATCTCTCCAACGCGAAACATACCGGTATCACATAATCTTGATTAAAAAATTCATTTCCATGTTGATGCTACTTACTTCAAAACTACCTTTAAAAAGATGTTCCATCAAATCAACACTCTTACACTAAAGGATCAGTTTCCAATCATCATGGAGTCATCTTTAGCTCAAGTATTAAAAATAAGAACCATAGTACATGCATACATACAGATAAAAGGTTACAAATATGTGTGTTTGTCCAACCCTTGTCCCGTTTCCCTACGGGGTCGGGTATGAGGTGAGATGAATTTGTCTTGGCGGTTTTTATGACCGGATGCCCTTCCTGACGTCAACCTCATCAGAGGAGTTAATGGGAGATGAAATGAATGACGTGATATATGATAGTAGGGAGAGGGTGAAACCCGGTGCCGGCACATAGCCTACTCCTGTCGAATAGCACCAAGGGGTCTGCTCAAGGCTTAACGTCCCCATCCGACGGACGAATCACCATCAACAGCGTCATATGCCCTCACTCCATATGAGCACTGCGGAGAGGTTTGGAATTTAATCCAGGCTTTTGGCACGCAATCTAGTGATTAGAAATTGTATACCACCACCTCCCCTACCCTGCCGGCCAACATTCTGATGGTGAAATTTTTTTCGACCAACGGGACTCGAACCGGCTAACCTCGGTGTTAGACCGTTTTTAGACTTCAGCGCCTTAACGATCATGGCCACCAGGCGGGCTTATAAAAGGTTACAAATATAATATCATATATTCTGTAACGTCAAACCATCAAGGGTTCTGGAAAATTCTTCCTCAATGATCTGTTATTTACATTTACAAAGTTCACCTGTTTCAGTTCAAATAAAAAAAAAAAAAGAACCATAGTACATACATACATATAAAATGTTACAATAAAATATTGTATGTTCCATGATATCGATTGTCATGATGAGCTGAAACTGGTCCTGTAGTGTAATAAACTAGCTCAGTACTTAACAAGTCTTCATTTGGTGGAGCATATTTTTAAAGGTAGTTTTGAAACATACTACAGTCAAGCATCTTGTCTCCTTAATCCCAAGTCCCCCAGCCCAAAGGTTGCAACATTTTCGTAACACTACTCCTTAGTCGGAAAACATCCAGAACAAATTGTGCTGCTTTCCTTCAAATTTTTACCAGTTCTTGTGTCAAGTAATCCTGGTGAGGGTCCCATACTCTGGAATCATACTCTAACTGAAGTCTTACCAAAGACTTATACACGCTCTCCTTTACATCCTTATTACAACCCCTAAATACTCTTGTAAACAAGTAAACCTTCGTTTTTCCACAACTATCATTTGTGTTACTGTCAATACTACCCAGATGTTTGATGGAATGCTGATGTCATATTTTACAATGCACTGCATCCAATTGCTTTTGAACACCTCAAAAAGGTTTAGGAAGTGGCAAATACCTGCATTTCAAGATCTACGTTAATGAAATAAGCTTCTATTTGATTGTTTAATTTTATTGGGAATTACATTAGTATTATCTTATATAAAACCTGTTTCTTTCCATCATGAAAAGGAAATGCTGTGTAGTGATGGGAGGGGGTAAAAATGATTTGTGACCAAGCAGCCTTCTTGACACCTTTACTTAATTTCACGCACTGACTTCTCTTTGACTTGATTAAAATTTGGGAAACTGAATTCTGGCCCATCTTAAATATTTTATGAACCGGGCCCACGGTGTAGGGGTAAACGTGCTTGCTTCTTACATGGAGGCCCCAGATTCGATTCCGCCCAGGTCAGGAATTTTTACCTGGATGTGAGGGCTGGTTTGAGGTCCACTCAGTCTACATGATTAGAATTAAGGAGCTATCTGATGGAGAGATAGCGGCCCTGCTCGAGAAAGCCAAGAATAACGGCTGAGAGGACTTGTCATGCTGACCACACGACACCTCGTAATCTGCAGGCGTTTGGGCCGAGCCGCGGTCGCTTGGTAGGCCAAGGCCCTTCATGGCTGTAGTGCCGTGGGGTTCGTGGGGGGGGGGGGGGGGTGGCGTACATGTTATAAATAGGGCTCGGAAGTTGAGAAAAAGTTCTGTTTTTCTCAACTGCCCGAAGACGAGGCCCAGCATTATATACGTTTATTCTGGGTTCAATGCACACCAGAGAATGGTGGGATTTATTTGTCCTTTTTCGTCCATTTTTGGTGTATTTTGGCTTATTGATCCTTTTCTTAGCACTTTAGGCCTTAAAATGTTTTTTTTTTCTATTTCACCTCCTTTTGATTACATTTTTACTGCTCATTTTCAATTCCAACCATCATTAGTTCATCCATTTGAACCATATCTGAAAAGAGGGAAAAATAAAACTAGTGCTTGAAAAACACCAGGGGTATCAGATTATGTGCAAGTGAGATATTGAAAAGGACAAATTTTGATGCGAGTGTTTTTGAAGAGGAAGATCTCACTTGCAACAAGTATGAACCCTTAACATCCGTTGATGAGGAGAGAAGTGTCTCGATGTTTCTCTATGTGCCGTCTGAAAACCGACGATCCTTTACACCTAAGAACCCCGAGAAGACTATTGTGATATACTGCAAAGCCAAATGAGGTGAGGTTTCCGAATTCCAATTTCTGTAAACCTACAATCTGTATAAAAATCAGTCTGCAGTAATGAGAATCGAGCGCTTTGAAAAAGCAGCAGCAATCCAGAAAAGAGTGAGGCAAGGTCGCAGTATGTTCCCACTCCTTTTCAATGTTTATATAGAACAGGCGATAAAGGAAATCAAAGTGGAATTTGGGAAGGGAATTACAATCTAAGAAGAGGAAATCAAAACTCTGAGATTTGTTGATAATATTGTTGTTTTATCTGAGTCTGCAGAAGATCTGGAAAATATTGCTAAATGGTATGGACAGAGTCTTGGGTAAGGAGTACAAGATGAAAATAAATAAGTCCAAAACAAAATTAATGGAGTGCAGTCGAATGAAGTCAGGTGATGTAGGAAATATTAGATTAGGAAATGAAGTGTCATGCCGGCTGCTAAGCCTGTCGCACTCTTCTGGGGCAATGATTAATGACTGACAAATGAAATGAAATTGGGGAGTGTTGCTGAAAGGAACGATGACAGGGAAAACCAGAGTACCCGGTGAAAAACTTGTCCTGCCTCCGCTTTGTCCAGCACAAATCTTGCATGGAGTGACTGGGATTTGAACCATGGAACCCAGAGGTGAGAGGCCTGAGCCACGGAGTATCTCGCGTGGCATTATATAGAAGTGGCGATAACTAGCTCAGAAAGAGAATAGAAGCTTTTGAAATGTGGGTGTTACAGAAGACTGCTGGAGTTAAGATGGATAGATTGAATCACAAATGAAGAGATACTGAATTGAATTGGTGAGAGGAGATCGATTTGGCTAAATAAGACCAGAAGAAGAGATAGCATGTTAGGACACATCTTAAGACACCCAGGACTTATTCAGTTGGATTTTGACGGAAGTGTAGGTGGTAAGAACGGTAGGGTAGACCAAGGTATGAATATGACATGCAGAATAGAGCAGACGTAGGATGCAGTAGTTACGTAGAACGTATGCTAAGCTGGACTAAATGCTGGCAACGAAGAATGAGTTAGCTGGAAAATTTATAATGTCCAATAACAGACCATTTATATTGGCACTAACTCAACATGTCACCTTTTTCAGCGAGTCAAAAACGTCATTGAACACTCAAATCTTTTGTTTTTGTGGTCCTCCAAGAGTTTAGGGACCCAACGGGAGCACAGTTTCCTGAAATTAAGGTTTTCAGAAACAATTTCGTAAAGCACTGACCAAGACACATCAGGAAAGGTGTTTAAGAGAGCTGTTATTGGTACGTGTCTGTCCTCACAAATCTTTGCTTGAACTGAAGCCATCAAATCGTGTGTGATCGGACATGGGCAACCGGAGCGGGCCTCATCATGGATGTTGCCACAGCCATCTTTGAAGTTTCATACCCACTTACGCATTCTGCCTAAACTTGTAGCATTAGCACTGTACACTTCACAAATATGTCGGTGAATGTCTGCAGCAGACAGATTCCTTGCCGACAAAAACTGTATCACTGAGCGAACCTTGCACGGGGCGGGCGAGTCGATAATCTTGAACATTTGAGCAAGCACAGAACAAAACCGTACAGGTTACCAACAGAGCTGAAACTGAGGGAAGTGAGCACCGTTGTTCCTGAGGCATGCTGGCACACGATGCATACGCTTGATGGGACGCGCGCGAGCTACTAGTGTCTACAACAAAACGGCCCTTGCTTAAAAGAAAACAGTCCTCGTATTTCACTCATATATTTTTGCCCTGTATGTTTCACACCACGATAATTTTGGGTTTTTTAAACATTATATTCCTTCATTAGATATGTAATTAAAAGTAATATTATGAATTAATTTGGATCTAATTTTTACGTCCTTTTTGCCAGATTTTAGATTTTTTTTTGTGGATTTTTAAGCAATTTATAAGTTTTCAACTTCCAAGCTCTAGTTATTAGAATAATGTCTCGCATATGTCCGTCAGTGATACCTCAAACACCAGCTATGTTCAAAATTTCAGAAGTGAATCTTGCCAGTGTGCAGCGTACTTTACTTCAGACATTGCTGAAGTCCGTAAGATATACAAAGTACCTGACTACGAGATTGAAAACTGCTATCAGACTGCAGAATGCCACAGGGGCTGCTATGACACGGTGAGTTTTTCTAATTCTAAGAGAAAGTGCTATTGTAAAGATAAATATTTAAAGAAAATAAACACCACCACATTTACAGATTCAATGATTTGAAAACCAGTGACTTGCCAGGGCCTGTAAGTTTCTAGTCAGGGCTAATAATGACTGTTATTAGCAGAGCCTGGATTTTGATGACATGTAATCTTCTAGCAGGTGCACAGTAGCAATGATTGGGAATTAGAAGTGCGAGGGCGGAGGCACAAAATTTTACAAACAACAAAAAGTACCAGAAGTCTGGTGGATATAGTCGGGTGGGGGGACGCACAACATTTTATAAACAACAAAAAATACCGGAAATCTAGGGGGATATAGTGGAAGATATAGTGGAAGAGGGTGGAGGCACAACATTTTATAAACAACAAAAAGTACCGGAAGTCTGGTGGATATAGTGGGGAGAGGCACAACATTTGATAAACAACAAAAAGTACCAGAAGTCTGGTGGATATAAAGGGGGAGAGGCACGATATTTTATAAACAACAAAAAGTAACAGAAGTAGGTGGATATGGGGGGGCGGGGGGAAAAGAAAATTTTATAAACAATTAAAATTACTGGAAGTCTGGGGGATATATTGGGTCAGGGTAGGGCTAGGCTAAAAAAAAAAAACCACTATAGATTAGTAAGATTTTGATGCTCTTTGAGTGAATTTCGACAGAGGTGACAGTTTAACTATTTAGGTGCGGTAATAATAGTTTTTTTGAGATTTTGATTCCATACTACAATAAAAATTTCACCGAAGGACCAATCAGATATGTACCACAATTATAATAAATAGAAGTACGACCAAGACCGTACCCAATGGGGAGGTTAGGAGTGTTCAAACCCACTCTGAAATGAAAGTGAACCTGACAAATTTAAACAGCATGTACGGGTTTTGAAATAGCCTGCAATAAATTATAAATATTATAAAAACAAGCATTTTCAAAATAAACAATTGAATTTAACATATAAGATCTGTGCCACCTTTAAATGTTTCTCTATGCATATAGTTAACATACATAAATGGCAATTTTATTTTTAGTGTTAATACTTATTATTACCTCCATTTGTAAATCCTTGTGTCGCACTACACGCACATGTTAAAGCGTGCTCTGCCCACCAGACCGCTATGAATTTAGCTTTCACTTCATACATTTGAGTTGTAAAATGAACTGCTCTAAAACTATTTCAAACTTTTCTTTCTGTAAAAATCTATCTGAAAGTAAAAAATATTTGTTACTATAGTTTTTGTTTTTAGAAGCCCCCCTTCCCCACCAATCCTAACCCTCCATCGAAAAAAATAAAAATCCTGGGTAGGCCTTGAATAAGATGTCATTATACAATTAAACGTTATTTAGTATTTGACAACACAATAAGAAAATAACAGACACTAGACACATTGACTGAGACTGCCAAACTGATGAATGTGCGCGGCAAGCGGGAGAATCATAGCTCATTGTTCACGACATTGACAACAATATACCCCAGCTATCCTTCCACACAGCACATGCTAGAAGTGCGATAACTATCTGATGGCACAAACCTGCATGAAGCCTCGAGCTTGGAGGGGAAAGTGGGGGTAGGAAGGTAGTGGAGGGTTTAACTACTGCTGAGCTATTGGGAGCAAAATGAAGCCGTCATATTAATGTATCCACCAGGAGCCGATGTGAACAATTCTGAAGCAACTAGCAAAGAGAACACTCTTTCCATCTCACTCTCACTGCAGCACATGGATTTCTCTGCATACAAAACTCATTTAGAACGCAGCTAAGGTTTTGTGCCATCAATTGCGTTTCTACACGCTGCTGCGCGAGTTCCCACTATTTGCTGCGGCGCAGTATGAATTGGTTAACTGCGTAAGAAATGCCATAAATGCCCCAACCTGGCAACTATTGTCTGATGACACTTGTTAATTTTATTCACTACAGCACAAGTTAAAGGTAATTTGAACAATGCACATATTTATTATTTTTGGATCATTTTCAGTCTTTTTTTTTTGAGGATTTTAGGTCATTTTATAGGCCATTTCTGTGGCTTTTATTGCCTCATCAAAATCCAGACCCAATGTTGTGGCTGGAATTTTATTAGGGGCTATAGTTAAAATCACTTAGCCTACCAGTAAGTCAAGGGGGGTTTCAGATGGACTCGTACGGCACTTCTTTTATGGTATTTATTAAAATTCTTATACTCGTATCAACTAGCCAAAGTTTTCAAACTAAAAATTGCCAGTGCAAAATTGAAAGCGGCTGTACTTTTTGATTAACCCTTGTCTAGTTGTGCAAGAATAATTACATCACTAGTTGTGGATGGAGGTAATTTGTTTTTCTTTTTTACAATTGGCTTTACGTTGCACCACATTGACATAGGTAGGTCTAATGGCGATGAGGGTTAGGAAAGGGCTAGGAATGAAAAGGAAGCGGTCGTGGCCTTAATTAAGATACAGCCCCAGTATTTGCCTGGTGTGAAAATGGGAAACCATCTTCAGAGCTGCCGATAGTGCGGTTCAAATCCACTATATCTCGAACACAAGCTCACAGCTGCTCGACCTTAACCATATGGCCAACTCACTCAGTATGGAGATAATTTGCAGGATTCTAAATGCGTGTCTCTTTCATCGTTTCAGACATTTTTCTCAGCCAAATTATTTGCAGTAATTATACGTTCATGACGTTTAAAAATTATAAGTATGTTCTAAAATACTAGATTATTTTCTCATCTTCACTTTATTCGTTCATCCACTCGAGTACTGATTTTTCTGCAGGAGGTAGATAAATGAAATACGTTACAGTTATGATGTAATGAGGATACCAATAGATTACTTTTACGCAAACCAAAATGCAATGTATTATGCCCCTTAACACTACTAAACAAATTAGTGAAGTTAAATTTGTAAGACTCATTATGATCTATGTTAATCACATCGTATGAAACATAAATGAGTAATGGCTAAATAAAACTTTGGAAGAACAAAACAACAAGTTCACTGACCTTTAAAAATTATAAGTGTTCTAAAATACTAGATTATTTTCTCAGCTTCACTTTATTCGTTCCTCCTCTCGAGTACTGATTTTTCTGCAGGAGGTAGCTAAAAGAAATAGGTTACAGTTATGATGTAATGAGGATAAATATTTCTAATGATCGTAACTGAATGTGGAGTTTTCCATTGGGGTAGAAAAATACAATAGAATTGTTTCATAGAGAAGCATAGTCTAGATGAATTCCATACAGGACAACTTGAAATGAAGAGGAAAACACATGGATGAGGAGGTCCAAATTTCTAGTTATAATAACCCGGGGCAAAGGTATGTAAAGTAATGCAACAGAAAGGATTTGGGGAAACAGTTTCTAAAATTTTGACGTATAGTCAATGTTGTAACTGGGCTGATACGACATTCCAGTTTAATAAAACATGCTGTTGGCAAACTGGCAAAGAATTGTCTGTTGAAAATACTCATTTCATCTATATTAAAATTCAAAATTAATTGTTAGCTATCTGAAATATTTATAATTTGGCTACTGTTATTCATCATCATCCATTTACTTTGTCCAGCTCCTGCCCGAATGGGATTTTTATGGCACCTTTTCATTTCCCTCTATCCAACCACCGTTGTTTCTCTTTAACTGTGTTACAATCCACGTTTCTTCTAATTATACTATTCTTGATCGTTTTCAACCATCTTAGTCTGGGTCTCCCTCCTCCTACCTGAATCTCCATCATCTACTTCGGCATCATTCCCTCTTCCATCCTCTTAACATGTCCAAATCATCTAAGTTTGTTCTTATCCATTCTGTCTTTCCACTCAAATTTCCTTCCTGATGTCCTCATTTCTTAATCTGTCCTTTTTTGTCTTTCCTGTCATACTTCTTAAAAACTTCCTTTCACTGGCCTGGGTTTTATTCTCCTGTCTTTTTGTTATTGTTTAGGTCTCCGCTGGATACGTCCGTATTAGACAATAGTAGTGATGATGCTTGTTGTTTAAAGGGGCCTAACATCTCGGTCATCAGCCCCTAATGGTACCAAAGGAGACGAAATATAATGATAATTTAACAGTTCAAAATCATCCACTGGCCAGAATAAAAAATGTGATTAAGAAGAAAGAATGGACTTTAAAACTATCAGTGGAACCGACCCAGAAACTATCATGAACAATAGTATTACTGACCAAGGGACTGCTTCTAAAGCGCAATCCTGAATCGAGGATGCTTGTTGACTAAAGGGGTCCAAAATCCACGTCAATGGCCCCGCATAATGGTACTTATTGCTAGTACAGTAGAACCATGGTATTTGTCATGTTGTGGTACTAATCAAAAGTAGCGTATACTCACGGTATTCCACACATTGTGGTACTACTCATAAGTTTTGTACGTTGCCCAGGTAATGCAGACCTATGGTGTTTTTCACCTAGGTGTACTAATCACGGGCGCTGGTTTTTCCCATGGTGTTCCTCACGTAGTGAGAACTCATAACAGACCCGTCGTGTTTCTCATAATAGTACTAATCACAAGTACTGTAAAACCCATGCTGATTTACCCTCTGTTGCTACTGATCAGTAACCTGTTGTGTACCTAATCTAGTGGTACTACTCGCAAGTAAACGCGACTCATGACGTTCCCCGCGTGATGGTACTAATCACAAGTAGTTCCATAGTTCTAATACAATCATCCCTTGGTTGCCCCTTTTAGTCACCTCTTATGACAGGCACGGGATACCGTGGGTGTATTCTTCGTCTGCATTCCCCACTCATAGGGGGTTTAGACAATAGTACAATTTATACATCACCTCTTTACACTTCATTGGTACTTCCTTCCTAAACACTAGGTTTCAAATACTCTGGTAAAATGCATTTCCCTAATCTCTATGTCCAGTCCTGCATCCTGCAACCATTTTGCTTCCCAAGTACTTGAAGCTCTCCAGAATTTCAAAGTTTTGTCCCTTTATTTTTATAATCCCCTTCCTTAATCAGCACCACTGTCTTATTCTTTTCCACACTGACTTCCATTCCATTTCATATCAAGAATTTCACTCAACATGTCAAGTTGCCCTTGCATTTCCTCTTTGTTTGCTCTCCACACCACAATATCATCTACCGTCAGCTCCCTGTCCCCATATTTTACCTTCATCTCCTTCACAATTTCGTCCATAAACATTATGAATAACAGAGGTGACAGAACACTTCCTTGTTGTATCCCAGTTTTGTTCAAAAACAACTCTGTTCTTGCCATGTGTCTGGACACTGCTGCAACAATTTTTGTACATTGCTTGCACATATTCTATAATTTTGTTTTTTCCAAATACTTTCAATTGCATTACTTTCCATACCTTTGCTCTGGGTGAGCCTTGTCTAAATCACTGGCCTGGCTTTTATTCTCCTGTCTTTTTGTCATTACCCGGGTCTCTATGGCATATGTTACTAATCATCATCATCATCATCATCATCATCATCATCATCATCATCACCATTTGGGTCCGGATGTTTATGACCTAAAAAAGTATTAAAATACAACACTATATATGACTTCAAAAATTTTTGGCAACATTTTCAAAATCTTCAAAATCTTATGTACCGGGCGAGATGGCCGTGCGGTTAGGGGCGCGCGGCTGTGAGCTTGCATCTGGGAGATGGTGGGTTTGAATCTCACTGTCAGCAGCCCTGAAGATGGTTTTCTGTGATTTCATTTTCACACCAGGCAAATGCTGGGGTTGTACCTTAATTAAGGCCACGGCCTATTCCTTCCAACTCCTAGACCTTTCCTATCCCATTGTCGCCATAAGATCTATCTGTGTCAATGCGAGGTAAAGCCACTAGCAAAATGTTGCCGCTGTTTAAATTAACATTATATTGAAAATAACCTTTTAAAATCTAGCACATTCAATAATAATAAATAAATACTGTTAATTTTTATTATTATACGGTATTTTGAATTTTTAAATTACTCAATGCAGAGGTAACTCTTGACTCTGCACAGAATGAAATAAATGTCACATTTTGATGGGCGATCAGGAGGAATTACAACAGCAAATTACATACATTTTAAAGTTGTCAAATAGCAACGATCATCTATTTTCATACAACATTGACTTGTAACGGGGAAAAGACTGCTCAACATCGCAGGATATTACTGGAGCATACTTGAAATATGTCAAATCATCAGAGTTCAATTGAGGCTCACCTTCTTGTTGCTTTCTACACATCTGTCTCTTTCCATACAGCTTACCCTTCTAATTCACATAAATATATATTTCTAAGATAGATCATTGTAAAAAATTACAGACAACAATTAGGAGATGTGAAAAATCCATCTTTGAGACAATTGCAAGCAGGTACGTGAAAATGGAATAAAAAGAAAAAATATGACAAAAAAGTGAAAATTCACGGGGAAATATGACCATAAGATGAAAAATTACCGGAAATGACAAAAAAACATTAAAAAAAGCAAAAAATGATTTCACATAACAGGTGAAAACTGCTTAATTTTAGTCACTGTAGATAAAATTATGCGCAAGTTGTATGTTCCATGGAAAGATGATAATAATAATAATAATAATATTATTTCCTTTATACCCCACTAACTACTTTTACAGTTTTCGGAGACGCCAAAGTGCCAGACTTTAGTCCAACAGGAGTTCTTTTACGTGCCAGTAAATCTACCAACACGAGGCTGACGTATTTAAGCATCTGCAAATATCCCGGACTTAGCCAGGTTTGAACCTGCCAAGTTGGGGTCAGAAGGCCAGCGCCTCAACCATCTGAGCCACTCAGCCCGGCTTTTCCATGGAAAGAATATAAAGAAAAAATTACATGTCATAAACATCCGGGCCATAATCACCATCATAGAACCCCTCTAGCATGTTGGGTAGGGTGGTGGTAAGTGAGTCTTCACCACCGCTTCTTCACAAATACAGACATCGTCCTTGGACCACATTAAAGGAAGATAAACCCAACGTCCCCTTAATTTCCACCACGTTTAATAAAGAGATCTATAAAATTACTAACATTTTTAATAAACACAATGTAAAAATAACCTTTAAAACTAACAATAAAATGCAGATATCCTATACAATTCCACATCAGTTAACAGGATTAATAGTTTCTCAAAATCAGGAGTTTACAGAATCAGGTGTAATAATTGCAATTTTTCGTATGTTGGACAGACTGGGAGGAGTTTCAACACAAAATATTCAGAACATATTAATGCACTAAGATATAACAAATTCTCAGCAGTAGGTCAGCAAGGCAAGATTACTATCATCATTTTACCAACATAGAGCAAGATATGGAAATCCTTAAGATATTAAACAAAGGCCCTCTACTTGATGTAACAGAAAACTGTTTTATACATTTAGATCCGTATTTCAATTCAAACTACAACCGTAATGACATTTCGGAGAAATCCAATTTTCTATTTGACCTTCTCGTTTTTATTTTCAGAAATGTTAATTTAAGAAATCATAAATCGATTTTTCATTCAATTCATGGTACCTTTCTGAAGCAATTACCCCTATTCCCACACCCCTCAGCCCCGCCATAAAAATAGCCCCTTCTCACTTCTCCCTCCTCTCCAATCTGCCCTATCCTGTTTTTCCCCTCCCTTCCTGATCTTCCCTACTCATGTTTCCCTTCTTTTCAGTTATGCAATACGTCCAGTATACCACAGCGTAAGGTGAGTCACATATTATATTTTCATTATAATTTTTATTATTTTTCGCTATTCGATCGGCCCCCTTTTTAACAGCCCTTGTACTAACTTGGCTTTTATTATTATTATCACTCCGCTTGTTTCCGCAGCAAATCTTCACCACCTACTTCAAAGACAAAATTTGACCTTCATGCGCAACTTTCGTCTTCAGTTTTTAAGGCCATCAAACTAGAAGCTCTTTGAATGGCATCAATGTAACATGTTTCTAAATTATTCACTGCATGTGCATAAATTAATTTCTAAATGCCACTGCTACCATATAATGACTTATAGCTATCAGAACTTTCCAATGAATGATATGAAAGTTTTAAGAATCTTCAGCATCCATATTAATCAACTTGAATCACCCTTCAACGGCGGTTACATGCCTTATTTTAATGGATTTTATGCATAATTTAAAATTTTATCGCCACTGTGACTATTTTTCATCTTAAACTTTTAACTTTTAGCGTCAAACCACAATATTTTTACGGCATTCATACATTGTTTATGGACCTTTTGATATGTTGTGTAATTTGTGGTATTGGCTGATGATGACCTTGACCTTAAGTCGAAACTAGTACCAAATAAATGTTTCATTTGTAATGTAAACTGCATTGCAAAAAAATTTTATTGAAAAGGT
The DNA here is from genome assembly GCF_040414725.1 of Anabrus simplex. NCBI lineage: Eukaryota > Metazoa > Arthropoda > Insecta > Orthoptera > Tettigoniidae > Anabrus > Anabrus simplex. The sequence continues at coordinate 84,673,798 of NC_090278.1, read as the reverse complement.
GCAACTGTTAAATTAAAACTTTTAATTTTCGATGTAATTGCTGTATGTCCAGAAATGCCTTCTCTCTCACCACTGACTCCCAATTCCCTCTTCTTCTCTCTACATCCTCTCTCAGCTACCATTACTACCACTATAAAAGGCACAATTATTGAAGGATTATGTTTAACAAGGAAATATTATTCTTATGTCTGTTCTAGTTCTCTCGCCTGACCAACAATGGAGATGTGACACACATAGCACCCAATGGATTACGTATTGCACAGCTGGCCTGCCATAATTATGGTTATGATATTGAGAATGGACAGGTACATATCTATCTTATCTACACTAATAAGTGAAAGATGTAGTTCAATGATCTATAAAGGTAAAACAAAAAATGAAAACGGACGAGAATGAACAAGACTCCTCCACGGTACTTAGCTGAGAGTATAGCAACTTGGCACCCAGAAGCAAAATGCAAATGTAAGCACTTCTGAACCCTTTTGTAAATTCTTTTTGCTAAGCAAGGATCTACAATTTTTGTGAACGTAAACAAAGTTTCCTGAAAATCCAAATTGTTATAAATTTGAAGATATTAAGAAATTAAGGAGAGACAATCATTCAATTGGTAATGTACATAATTTCACTTTTTTTATAATGCATTTTGGTTTGTAATTGTAATAAAGCCCATTGCAAGTATTATACAATTCCAAGACATAATTTATCAGCAATTTTCTTTTTTAAATTTGCTTTACATTGCACTGACACAGATTGGTCTTATGGTGACGATGGGATGGGGAAAGACTGGCCGTGGCCTTAATTAAAGTACAGCATTTGCTGGGGTGAAAATGGGAGACCATGGAAAACCATCTTCAGGGCTGCCGACAGCGGGGTTCAAACCCACTACTTTCTGAATGCAAGCTGATGGTTATCTGGCTCCATCTGCGCAGCCACTTGCTCAGTCATTTTTGTAAAATAATGGTAGGCCTACCCTATTAACATGTTATTACCAAATCTAAGTTCAGGTTGATTCGAAGAATAATGATAATGGCAGCAATGGACTAGAAATCAAATTAAAGGATAAAGGGTACAGATCTCTGCACATGGTTATGAGGGTATTTAGGGGTTGTAGTAAGGATGTAAAGGAGAGAGCATATAAGTCTCTGGTAAGACCCCAACTAGAGTATGGTTCCAGTGTATGGGACCCTCACCAGGATTACTTCATTCAAGAAATGGAAAAAATCCAAAGAAAAGCAGCTTGATTTGTTCTGGGTGACTTCTGACAGAAGAGTAGGGTTACAAAAATGTTGCAAAGTTTGGGCTGGGAAGACTTGGGAGAAAGAAGACGAGCTGCTCGACTAAGCGGTATGTAATACCAACATAGTTGGTCCTTGAAGCGGTATGTTCCAAGCTGTCAATGGAGAGATTGAGAGGAATGTCATTACTAGACAAGTAAGTTTGAGAGGTGTCTTTAAAGGTAGAAAAGATCATAATATGAAGATAAAGATGGAATTCAAGAGAACAAATCGGGGCAAATATTCGTTTATAGGAAGGGGGCGGTAGGGATTGGAATAATTTACCAAGGGAAATGTTCAATAAATTTCCATATTCTTTGCAATCATTTAAGATAAGGCTACGAAAAGAACAAATAGGGAATCTGCCACCTGGGAGACTGCCCTAAATGCAGATCAATGTTGACTGATTGATTTTTCAAATTATTTTATTTAGCATTAAATAAACAAATTTTTTCCATCTACGACACTATGTAAAAAAACTTCCAAACTTGCTCTTTGAAACCCAGTTTACCCAGGCAATACTATCACACTGTAGCACTGAAAGTCAGTAATGCGTCTTTCAACAGTGTGCATATTCTGAACTTAACTGAGAGAACAGTGTTTACTAAAAGCATCTTGCTTTTTTTCCAGTTGGGAGCTTACATCCGAGTTTGCAACGGACCATGGCAGTACATAAACACAGCCAACGGCCCAATCTGCTGCAGGAATGGTGATTCTGTACCATGCTAACGCACCACTTCACAACATATTCATGCTGTACTGATACAATCACATTTATTACATCCTCGCTCCATGACAAAATAAAGTGGTTTTTAATTTTAGTGAAAGTAACTTTTAATTCCTCACCCCATTATTATCATGTACGCAACTTGATGGGTTATTTATCATTGTCATAATATTATAATTACTGGAAAAATTGAAGGAGAAATCTGTGAAATATGGTATGAAATTCAGTGTAGACGATGGTGATAATCAGGTGCCGGATTTTGATGACATGTTATCTTTAAAATGATGTATCAAAGATATTGCTAACTTGTATTAAAAAAGTCTGTAATGGTAACTACATTATAGAAATGCTCAATCAAAGTAATTTTTCGGTCATTTTCTGCTATAATTTATTTTTAGGTAACTTTCTACACCTTCGCGTCATTTTCAGGTATTTTCTTTGTTGAAAACATACTTTTAGGAATTTTTTCCCTATATTTTGCATTTTGCACAGTGATTTTTCAGATCAATTCATTTCAACATAATTAAAAAGCATGGAAAGGTTCAGCATTTTGTTAGGGAACTGAGAAAGCATCTTCATACACCCCTAAATGCTTTCTTGGAAAGGGGCTGATGACCTTAGACGTTAGGCCCCTTTAAATAACAAACATCATCATCATCTTTCTTGGAAAATCCATATTTCTGAAGTGATGAGATTTTGGAGCTAACCTGGATGACTGAGAAAGTGACAGGTAGGTTTTAGCGATGAATCAGTTGGAGTGTACATATTTATAAACTAGTCTATTTTTTTACTGTTACCGAGTCATTTTAAAGATAATTTATGGGCATTTACTAGGTCATCAAAATCCAAGCACCGGTGATAATAGGGAAAGGAATCTTAAATATCGGAGGACAAAACCTTGAAATAGGGGATGGCTTCAAATACCTAGGAAGCAAACTAATGCAAAATGCAAGGCTGGATATAAAGATTAGCAAAATGGTGCAACAGATAAATGTAAGGAACCTAGTTTAGAAAGGGGGAGGATGAACCAAGGAAGTAAATAATAATAATAATCGTATGGCCTCAGCTACCGTGTGCAGACATTTCGAATTGACGCCATCTGGCTGTCTACTCGTCAATTTTGACGTTCCGTTTTACTGTAGGTCCGTTAGATGGCAGACAGAGTAAACCTGATCTCTCTTGGGCGTCTATGGCTGAGATTTAATGAATTTTGTCGGGTAAACACCAAATGTGTCACCAGAGATCTTTTACATGCCGACATCGTACGACATGGAGTGTAGAATGGACTTTTTTCCGCCCTTCAAAAATCCGACTACCTCTACCGGGTTGAACCCGCTATCTTGGGATCCGGAGGCCGACGCTCTACCATGGATCCACAGAGGCAGCTAACCAAGGAAGTGATGTACACCAATATTGAACTGGACTGTAACAAGACAATAGGTGAGAAAAATTCAAGCCAATGAAATTACGTTCCTCGGAAGTGTGATAGGAAAGAGAGTAAGAAAAGAAGATGCCAGGAAGGAAATTGGAGTAGAAACCTTCAAGGCTACTGAAACAGATAGAAGCCAAGTTGAATGGAAAGAGAGCAAGATGGATAGATTTGATCATGACCAGTCTAAGAAGAAGGAAGCTGGAATGGAACAGAATTACAAAAGAAGTATGGTGGAAGGAGAAGGGAAGGTGGAGAAGTATCATAAATATATCAACCACGTTGGAAAGGAAAAACTATGCTGCTGATTACAATTTCTTTGATATGGAACACCTGTGAAGAAATGAAGTTTAGAGCCACATTGGATCTCTCCAATAAAAACAATCTCTCAGATGATGGATTAACCTCATAACTGGGTATTACTGATGTGCTTGGTGTAACCTGCCCTGTGTATTTTTTCAGCAGATTGTTGTTACACAGCAGGATAGGCAGAAAAGTTAGTAATATCATTCATCTGTGATACAAAAAGTAATACAAAGGAGTTTTAATTAATGTTAATGTTAGAGAAATGTTTAATAACTGCAAGGTCATTTACCTGGTTGGAATGTGAGGGTTTGGTCCATATTTTACAGCCGAAAGTTGAAAAAAATAAAAGCAAGGGGTATTTATAAATATCACATCATGCATGTGACATTCTGAACCATTTTTCATTAACTAATAATAATAATTTTGTGTGACTATTTCTAGCCGGGTGCAGCCCTTGTAAGGCAGACCCTCTCATGAGGGTGGGCGGCATCTGCCATGTGCAGGTAACTGCGTGTTATTGTGGTGGAGGATAGTGTTGTGTGGTGTGTGATTTGCAGGGATGTTGGGGTCAGCACAAACACCCAGCCCCCGAGCCACTGGAATTAATCAATGAAGGTTGAAATCCCCAACCTGGCCGGAAATCGAAGCCGGGACCCTCTGAACCGAAGGCCAGTACACTGACCATTCAGCTGACGAATCGGACATTTTTCATTAACTGCAAGGTATTTACCTGGTTGAAATTTGAGTGTTTTGTTCATATGTTAGCACCTAAAATTAAAACAAATAAAAGAAATGAATATTTACGAATTACACATCATGCTAGTGACACTGTGAAAGATTTTACATTAACTTCACGGTCAGTTACGTCATTTACCTCACTAGAACTGCAGTCATTTGTCTCAGAGATAATTTTCGAAAAGTAAGGGGTTGCAAGACTTTCCCGTTTTGTGAAGTACATACTGTTTTCTGGCTTATGTATTATCCCCTGTAGCATTAGAAGTCCAATTAGAGCTTTTATCTCAGTTGGATTTCTATCTACCTAATCTCTTGCTCGTGATCGTGGTTTCAAGTTTGGATGGGCTTCTAAAAACTGTTTAGCATACACATTGGTCTGTTCGGCAATAAGTTGAAACATATCATACCTATGAACTGTTCAAAATATTTCAATACATTGGATTCATCGTCGAAGTCCACACTTACACCACTAGCACCAGAAAATATGAATTTCTGACGTGAAACACCACGCAGTGGGAAAGGCTGAAAAAGTCTAGCAATTCGCAAATTTCAATACGGGTCTAAACATGAGAATAGTTGCATGTAATTTGCCTTCATCCGATCCGTCATGTTGTTCACCTCGTTCATCATTCACATTCTCTGAACCACTTTCACTATCCGACTCACCTTCATCTGTATCAATACACTCATCTTTGGATCTCTGAGAAGATAAATCGTTACAATCATTCTGTAAGTGTTGAATAATCTCGTCTTCTTCGAGCGTTTTGAACTTACGCTTTGAACTGGATGCTGCCATATTTGGCCTACTGCAGACAAGTAGCATCGCACAGTTGTAAAATAAAAACAAATAAACTTCAAGAAGCGTGACATGTGATATTTGCTGCCATCGTGCGGGAAAAACATCAATTAAGATAATACACGACGCGGCAAAGCAGCTTGATTTATGAGTTTCATTTCTGTACTAACAGATTACACATGTACAGATAAGAAAGGTGGAAATCCTTTCTTACCTGTACATGCGGCAAAGTAGCTCGTCATACCCAGGAGATATCCGCAGTAAAAGATGAGTTCGTATATATTCGTCACGCCCATTACCCTGAAACATACAGCGTACGAATATATACGTCATGCGCATGCCCAGTTAAGGGGTTAAATAACATTCTTCTTATGAAATGTGCTAAATATCTGGTTCCCTTGCTTGTTAATATAATGAACTTTTCCATAAAAGCAGGTTCGATATTCAACAAATGTAAAAGAGCAAGAATAGTAGAAATGCATAAAGAAAAGGTTTACAATATAATCCCAATAATTACTGACCACTTTGTATCACATCCTTTGTCAAAAATAAATGTTAAGGAGTAAGTCATGAAATTCCTCACAAAAATTCAATTTTTCTTCAAATTTCAATAGGCCTATGACTTTCTTCCAAAACATATTAATAATTCAGTTGTACAAAGAGGTTTAGATAACAAGAAATTAGCAGCAGAACTTCTAATTGACTTTACTAAGGCATTCACAATTAAGTATTTATTTTCCACCTAGTCGATACAATGATTGCTTAAGGCAATTTTTAATGGTCAAAAGTGGTTCATGTTTCGTATATTATCAACATCTTCAGCCACATAACACTGTTTAGATGAAAAATGTATAAAATTGACAAAGTAATGCTTTAGAAGAAGTGTCCTTAAAATTAACATAAGATTGACAAGATTAAAACAAACAAATAACTCAAGAGAAAATATATAAATTATTTCTACAATAGAAAGCAGTCGTCAAGGAAACACTTGTACAATATTCCATAGAGAAATTGTCCTAATAAATATTCTTTTCTTAATAATTCATGAAAAAAGATCAATTTATAAATTAAAAATTATACAATTTATAACTAATTATCGAAATGAAGAAATCCTGATATCACAGTGCGGCTCTTATTATTAATGTAGATGAAGATATAACTAATTCCTAGTTGTCAAATCTTATTAAGCCTGCTTTCCTTTGGAACAGTAACTCCTGTCATTCTTTCACAGTTTTGCGCCGGGTGTAATATTGATGATGCGTTCTTCCTTGCTCTTGCACCTGAGGAGGTGGAGGAGCGGGGGATATAGGTGTGTCAAGAACTTCCTTGCTGTCACCTATAGCTTCAACTGAGGAGGAATAAGTTGTAGGGCTATCTGTAGGAGGAGAAATTCCAATTCTTTTTTCGTGATCCTTCTCAAGCATTTTCAAATATACTAGAATTTGATAATATAATGGATTCTTATATTCTACAGCCTCATTAAGGTTATCATTTTTCTTTACAAGTTGGTCTAGATGAATGTATAGGTCTTCATATGTGTTCATTAAGCTGCCCTTTTTTAACTTTTTTATGATGGTCAGGTCTTGTTCTATGTTGGTAAATTTATGACCTGTGGCAGTCATGTGTGATCCCATTGCTGAGAATCTTCTATGTTTTTCAGCATTCACATGTTCCAAATATCTAACTTTAAAATTGCGGCCAGATTGTCCTATGTTGAAGCTATAGGTGACAGCAAGGAAGTTCTTGACACACCTATATCCCCCGCTCCTCCACCTCCTCAGGTGCAAGAGCAAGGAAGAACGCATCATCAATATTACACCCGGCGCAAAACTGTGAAAGAATGACAGGAGTTACTGTTCCAAAGGAAAGCAGGCTTAATAAGATTTGACAACTAGGAATTAGTTATATCTTCATCTACATTAATAATAAGAGCCGCACTGTGATATCAGGATTTCTTCATTTCGATAATTAGTTATAAATTGTATAATTTTAAATTTATAAATTGATCTTTTTTCATGAATTATTAAGAAAAGAATATTTATTAGGACAATTTCTCTATGGAATATTGTACAAGTGTTTCCTTGACGACTGCTTTCTATTGTAGAAATAATTTATATATTTTCTCTTGAGTTATTTGTTTGTTTTAATCTTGTCAATCTTATGTTAATTTTAAGGACACTTCCTCTAAAGCATTACTTTGTCAATTTTATACATTTTTCATCTAAACAGTGTTATGTGGCTGAAGATGTTGATAATATACGAAACATGTACCACTTTTGACCATTAAAAATTGCCTTAAGCAATCATTGTATCGACTAGGTGGAAAATAAATACTTAATTGTGAATCTATTGTAGTGCGATACGGACCATGAAGCTGATTTTATGTCATTTACTAAGGCAGTCAGTACTTTAAACTTTACTAAACAAACTGTCAAATATAGGAATTAGAGGAGTCTCCCTTGATTGGTTTAAATATTATTTGCCTGACAGGAAGCAGTATGTCAATATTGAGAGAACCTCAGGACAAATATCTGACGTCAAATATAGCGTACCTCAAAGGTCGGTACTTGGCCACATGCTTTTAATAATACTTATAAATGCCATTAGTTAACTAGAGTTTGCCAGAAAGATATTCTTGCTTATTGATGATATTTTTATCATTTATGAAAATGCCCATAATCAATCAATTATGCATAATATAAAAGATGATTTGAATAAATTCATTTCATGGTTTAATAATAATAAGCAAGTCATAAACACCTCGAAAACCACGTATATGCTATTTCATAAATGATCGTACAATGTAAGCATAACTAATACAATTAAAATCAGAAATGAAGTTGTTGAAAAAGTTACAGAATGTACTTATCTGTGACTAACCTTTGATACCAATCTAAACTGGGATATTTCAAATGTAAAACATACAGTTGTCAGCGTGTTAGGTGTTCTCATAAGGCTAACAGATATTGGAGTGAACATTCAACAACTAAGGAACATTCATATTTCCCTAATTCATTCTCATCTTAGGTATAAGAATACTTGTAAATGCAATATTAAACTCATCAAAGATCTAGAAGTACTGCATAAAAGAGCAATTAAAATCATGTACAAAAACAATTTTAACACAAGCGTTCTGTAAAGTAATTTTCCACATTACTATTCCTAGACATTGAAAAGGCTTATGATAGCGTACCTAGGGAGCGTATTTGGGAATGCCTAGAAGAGTTGACAATTCGTGACAATCTTACTGCAAAAGTGAAGATGTATGAAAAAAGCAGAAGTTGTGTGCAAGTGGGTTGCAGACTGTCCCAATGGTTTGAAACTAAGAGAGGAGTACAGCAAGGCAGTGCTTTGTCACACCTCCTATTTACCACTGTGATGGATGCCATAAAAAGGCACCAAAAAGGAAGGAGCAGCAGGACTTGCAAGCTTTCATCTTTGCAGACGACATGGTGACGTGGGGTGAAAGTGAAAATGATGTGGAGGAAAAGCTGCAGAAATTGAGTCAAGAGTTGAAGAGATTTGATTTAAATATCAAAAGGGCCAAGATGGTGGTGATGAAGTTACAGAGGGGAGATGAAAAACCACAAATCAGAAGAAATGACATCAAAATGGACAATGTTAAAACGTTTAAGTACTTGAGTAGTATAGCATCAAAAGACAACCCTTGCAAAATATGAGGTGGACAGTCAAATTAGCAAGGCAACTCAATTTTACCACCAAGTAAGACAACTGTTGTGGGATAAATAAGTACCATACAAAGCTAAGATGACATAATATGCATCGTATTATACACCTATCCTCACGTATAGCTTGGAAACTACCACATTAACGAGACAAGACAAATCAAAACTCCAAGCTGCAGAAATGAAGTTCCTACGCACCATGATACAGAAGACCAGGAATGAAAAGATCCGAGAGGTGGGAATAGGAGACTCCCTATTATGGAGGATCCAGAAAGCAAGACTGAAGTGGTTTGGCCATGTAAGAAGGATGAGTGCAAGCAGGACTGCAAGAAGAGAATATGAAAGAGAAGTAAAATGAAAAAGACCAGTGGGCAGACCTAGAGAAAAATGGACCGATCTGGTGAAGAAAGATGTCGAGGAGAGAGGACAAGATTGGGAGAAGATTATGAGATAAAAGTGGTTCATGGACAAAGATGGAGGGGGCTCGTACACCACATCCGGGCAACTGGAGATGGACAATGATGATGATGACTTACTGAAAAAGTAATTTGTAATTGTAATTAAGTAAAATATTTCTCAAGTAACTGTAATTCAACCCAATTACTTTTTTCTTGTATACTCTTCACATCACTGTATACATGTACAGTATATCACTGTTTTTACCCGTGAGCCCACCAAGGAGCCTGCCTCTTACCCGGAGGCCCTACCTAGGTTTGATTCCTGGCCAGGTCAGGGATTTTTACCTGAATCTGAGAGCTGGTCTGAGGTCCATTCAGCCTCTGTGATTAAAGCTGAGCAGCTATCTGATGGTGCAACAGCAGACTTAGTCTAGAAAGCCATGAATAAGAGCCGAGAGGTTTCGTCGCGCAAACCATGCGTCACCATATACGGTAATACGCAAGCCTCTGGACTGAACAGCGGTCACTTAGTAGGCCAAGGCAAATCAGGATTGTTGCATCATGGATTTTTAAACATAAATTTTTTCATAGCATCCATTTTCACCTTTTTGATGTCTATTTAGGCTGCCCAAAACAGTATATTTAATGCCTAAATATCTTTGGGATTTGCAGAGCTTACAAAAGAGGGTACTAACTGGAAAAGTGCGAGGGTCACTTTTGAACACATATCCGACTGAAAAATTCTGAAAACAATGATATAGTTGAAGACTGCATGCACTTCATATTACCGTATAAACCAATATACAAAAGGTTCAAGAATTTAAAATTTCACTGACTAGTTCTTCTTTTATAAAATATAAAATATGTCAAATTTTTCTTTTCCCTGATTGGTCTCAATGCAATACACATCAACATATTCCTTTTCACTCTGCTTCACAATGATTATAAATCACCTTGTAAAAAACAGAAATCTTCAAAACAAATCCAACCACAAGTCACTAACACTTGGACACATCAATCAGCATCTGCAGGAGCTTGTTCAGGCTGTGGCGGTTCCTTATAATGTCTGTACTCTGGTTTCAGCTCCCACATGTTCTTGTGGGGATTCTTTAAATTGTAGTTACAAACGTCTTTCAGGATCTCCTTCAAATAGACCTGGAACAAAATGTGAGAGAGTGTAACATACAAGAGCACCAAGTGCTCTACAAAAGTTTCTTTAATGATATATACATAAAAAAATATTATTCAGGTAAACAAAGCGAACAAGCAATTGATAAATTGAGGCATACATCAGAAGACAGGAACATGAATAGGATCACATTATAGGATAGGATGACAGGTCAGTTTGGGAAGAGGAGATGAGGATAATCTCCACATCTTCATACACTGCTCGTTTCTGCTTGCCATCTTGTTGGGGGCTGAGAAAAACCAAAAAACCAGTCAAGACACAGATACTGCCAGTAAGAAATCTATACAAACAAAAGATGCACCAAATACAGCAGAGATGTAAGCACGCAGTGAGAATCATCATGAAATATTGTCAGGCCCGAGGATTTCGACCAAAGGCGGCATACACCAAGCTGTTATTTGAACCCGCTATACCTACGCTAAACGATTCTACCTAGGGAAACAACAATCTACTAAATGATAAAAGAATTAGAAAAGAACAGGGTTTATTGAAATTAAACAACAAAGAAACACACACACTTTACAAAAAGAAAAAAGGCAGAACATAGAGCACAAACATTTACAGATTGCTTTGTAGATTATAACGGGAGGCTAGGCCTCACATGGCTATTCAAACACATCAATTAACAATCACCCTCGGAAGATATCAACAATTTTTTCATTCCTCACATCACACACTTAATATCATAACATGTGCAGACAAATATAATCCCAGAGGGATAACAAATATTTCCATCCGTTAAAGCAGACTCTAGAAAATGATTGCTACCTCAACAAAGGTACCATCCCTGAGATAACCGTCATGTCAAAACCAAAGGTGATGCAAGAGCTTGGCCAATCTCAGAGGAATAAAATGGGATGGCCCACTCAGAAATTATGACCAATAAAGATGGAGGCCGCACACCAAACATAACAATAATAATAAACATGAAAGCAAATGAATTAAAACAAGCCACCCTCCTTGGAGTGGGAACAATCATATGTCCTTTCACTCAACTCAACTCATTGCATTCACAATCATGAGCCACACCAAAATAAAACAGAGATGCAAATCAAAATGCTTTCACAGGAGTCCCAGGATACAATATTACAGCGGCCCATACGCATAATGCTGAACCAATGTCCCTCCTAGGACATATACACGCAAAATCTTACTGTCACAGAAGAGACTGAGACCAACTTTATTTCCTCATCATTATCTCCACTATTTCGCCTCGAAAGGACCAGAGCCGTCCTTAATCAAGGCAGTAAATAAAGATAATTAAAGAATGAGCTCATATACCGTAATCGTATAACCATATCTGGTTAAGAGAGCAAAAAATAGCACCAAAAACAAAGGCTCATAATGATCAAGCATCCAAACAGGCATACGTTAAAAACATAAACTGAAGGATGCTCCACAACAAGGAGAGTTTTTGGGCTTGTTAATCACAATATAAAGGATAAAACATCAAACTGGTTTTCCTAGACGTAAGGAAATAAGCCACAACAATTACTGGCCTGAATAAAGACACAGAATTAAAATATAAACAAATAACAAACAGACTCCATTGTTAAATGCCAGACGGCACCGAGTTGCTAATAAATGGGATTTAACGTTAAGAATTTCATACTTAGGTTCCGTATTGAAACAAGATTTACATCAAAGAAAGGACAGTAAGTTCCACCTTTTCAATACTATATATTGTGTGAAAGTTTTACATAACAGTTAAAACTTTCACACAATATATAGTATTGAAAAGGTGGAACTTACTGTCCTTTCTTTGATGTAAATGGATGGGAAACAAAAATTATATATTATGATACAATATTACCTTCAGAGCATGTTGAAAAAAAAAAAAAAAAAAAAAAAAAAAAAGGCATTGAAAGAGGTTCGCCCCAATACTCACACTTTAAAACGTGTGAAAAAATTATAGTAACCTGCAACGGCTGCAGGGCAGACCAAAACTTCCATCTTGCTGGCCGATAAGATAAAACAACTCCCCACCAAGGAATACAAAAATCGTACTGAGAAAAATAAAATACTCTTTGCTGCCATCTACAGGATGATATGCAAATTAGTTGAACTGAACAAGAGAATAGAGTACAAAGGAGAAATAAACATAACATCAATGAGTTTGAGCCACAAGAGACATAGAAAAATTTATATGCTGACTGTGGTTTGGTTCAAATTGTCCCTGTCCCTTTGTGTTTACATGTTTGGCCTTATTTTCTCTTCCGAAAACACAGGGTATCTCTTATAAACCCAGACCGTCCAGCGGCGTTTCTAATCAAACCAGCTAACCACGATGTCAGACCGTTTAGACTTTCACGCCTTAACGATCATGGCCAACAGCGGGCAGCAACAGAACACTAGAAGTTCAAAATACTCTGTTATGTCTTGTTCGTGATAATAACACTAAAATAGTTTCAATTTTTCAGTTTATGTTTACCTGTGTGATATTATTGTTAATGCCCTGAGGGAAATAAATTGAAATTTTATCATAATTTTTTATCATGGGAAATTAATAGTGTTAATACTATTTTTTTGAATGTAATGTTTCCCGTCTGGCTGCTATTCCTGCCACCCGGCTGACAAAAATTTCTGCGGAGGACACTGGTACAAGTCAGGCTGGAGGTGGTTGTATTATCCTATGGGATATGTGGTATGAAATGGTACCTCTGATCACGTCCCTCACCGATGAACAATAAAGGAACCTGCTGTCAGATCATGCTCCCCCCAATGTGCTCACCTCCAGTACACTGTAGGAGACCTGTACGTACAGCAGGGCAATACACCGCCTAGTCGCTCCCGAACTGTGGTTGACTGGTTCGATGAACTCTCCATGGATATGAAGATGCTTGCCTGGTCACTAAGGTCACGCAACCTCAATCCCATACAGCACAGCTAAGATGCTGTTGACCCTGCTCCGACCAATCTCTGAGCATTACGGGAGGCTGTGCAGTAGTCATACAACAGTACGACTTCTCACGCCTCTAGTATCTTCTGGAGTCCCTGTCACGCCGCACTGCCACCACCATAAGGGTGAAAAGTGATGCTACACGTAATTAGCCGGGTATCTCTCATGTAACTGCTCATCAGTGTATAGGTTCAAAGTGTACCTGTGAGGATCTAATACAATACCATGCACTCACATTGTTTTAGTGATTGTACAAAATACTTACAATAGGTTGACGAGTGATTTTCACAAGGTCCTTTATGTTATAATACTGATGTTTCTCAAATGCAGCAAATAGCATTTCAAGGACAGCATCTTTATCATCACGAGCCTTCTTGCCCTCGGCTTTCTTTTTCTCTTCATACTCAATCTGTAAAAAAAAAAAAAAAAAGGATACAAACGTTCATATTTAATTGTCAGTTAGATATTTCACACAGATAAAGCTTAATATTGTTGTTACTTTGCAAGACCTAAAAAAAAAAAAAAAAAAAAAAAAAAAAAAATTAAAAAACATAATTCTCCTCTATTTGGAACTAGCTCTGGGCTTTCATTTAAGGTTCAGTCAAACAGAAAGAGAACTGTCCACGCAGTCAGATTGCACTGCGTGTCGTAGGCACTGTCTCCTGCAATACTGCATCATTCTCGTCAAACAGAATGCAAGCTGACGTGGTGGTGCAATTGAGACAATGGTGGGCGGTCTTATACTCGTAATTTTCTACAGAGTTCACGCAGGCAACAGTGAAGAACACCTTCAGAAGACACAGAGATATTAACTGATCTAGTGCATGGTCATGGACATTTGTACGACACACCGATTACAAAGAAATGTCGAAGAAGGTGGAAATGTGTATGGTATGTAAATATATTTATTTACACATTTCAATTGAATAAATAAAAACAATTAAATGAAATAAATAAATGACGCTGTAAAGCTAAAATATATGAAAAACTGGTCTTCAAATGAATTCATGGCACTTATCTCGTTTATTATTTATTGCACCCATTTTATTTTTAGCTTTACTTTATCAAAGCGAACAGAAGAAGTTATTCGCCAGAGGAACTGCTGGACATCTGATTTTGAAAAAGAAAGAAGAAAAAAATTCAAGAAAAACGACATTGAATGAAGTTGGTACGCGACTGCTTTCATACACGTTTGTCCTGACTTGCCCACATTCTACTGGACTACCCCAGTCTGCGGTCATTTAGTCCATGTGGACAGTTCGCTTTCGGTTAGACTGAACCTTTAGTTCTACATCTCTTATCTCAGAGTTGAACTGAGCCTAACCCTTGTATCTTGGTCTCCCTCTGCTTCTCTTACTATCCACAGCCAAGTTCCTTATTCTTCTAGGGAGGATACCGTAGAGTAGTAGAGGAGAGAACAACAAAGACAACCCAAATACAGAGGGATATACCATATTTACTCACGTATATCATGCGTCCTAATTTTTTATATGGAATTGAGGGAGAAAAATAATTCCTGCTTATATCTCACACAGGTTTTTCTTCAAGTGTCTGTTAAAATGTGACAAGATACACCCTGTGGCATGCATGCTTGTTCCCTCCTTGAGGTCGCACTTTTTCCTGTAATTTGTTTGATGCAAGGCAGGTAGGTAATTCCAGACCCTAGGATTTTCCCTGGCCTAATGAGCTAGATGGAATGTGTCACTACTGAACTGGTTGCACATACCAGTACATGGTACGTGCCAAGACATAAAGTATAAGTTCAAGTCCACTGTAATACGATATGTATCGTAATTTGTCTTCCAGCGTTACTTCACTTACGGGTGAGTTATACAAGTTTTACAACAAACCAAACAGTACAACCTTCAAAAGAAAGTGAATGCAGAACGATTCAAGTGATCCAATGTGGACAATAAAATTAATATTATTACTAATAATTACAGTGGAAGACCTAAGAAACAAAAGCAACAAAATCAAGAAACTCACAGACGAGCAAACCAGACTGCAAATCAGAATCAACAGACAATAGGAAGGGTGATTTCCGATAAAGAAAGAAGGATAAGATTAGAGAGAATGAAGAAGTACTGGGATAACAGGAAACTGAAAAATTCTTTGTATAAAGTTGGCTAGAGTAGTCCAATGAAGGCCATAAAATGTAAATAATAATAATACACTACTGGTGAAAACAGAAAAGATATTCACATCAGAATATATACCAAAATGGGCAAGAAACATTTCAGAAGAACTTCAAAGGAGTTTTATCCCAAAGCATTCTTCACAAATATTTACTAAGCCCTTGGCAGTTTCCAAGAATTTCTTCATTACTACAACGTAACTCTTACAAATTCTTTGAAACAAGTCTCCCTATGCTACCTACTCGGCACTCCATGTCATTATCCCTTCTAGGTCTTAAATCAACTCACAAAGATTAACAACTTACATTGTGCTTATGATCTGAGACAGGTTTGAAGTTGTGGACTATTCTTTCTAGTTGCTGTACTTGACGAACAGGGACGGATGCTTTGCGTATAGACTCCAGCTTCAGTTTCATGTAGCAGTTGTCCGCTGTGAACAATAATAAAACATTTGATTTTACAACATAGGCCTGCATCGAAAAGTCGACTTCTCCATTTTTTAAGTTCCTGAGAAAAACAAAATCAGAAAACAGTGGAGTAAGGAGAGAGTGAGAGGGAAGGTGGCATGACAGTGATTACAATGAGAACTACCAAAATTTGTATGAAAGGCACAATACACGTCATAAGTTTGGTTACTTTGCCTATACACATTAACCCTCCGAAAGTCACATGGGATGCTGATAACCCAAGTGCAATTATTCACCTGTTGTTAGTTAACTAGTCTGCCGTAACCTTCAGCACCTTTCAGAGACATGCTGATCTAGCAATGTGAATGGCAGTACTTGATAGGTATATTATTGCTACTAATAAAGAGCTTTCGTAATGTCTGGGGTGTTGCCATACCCCTACGCAACTACTGACACACTACTTGGTTCTTGAAAGTAACAATTTTTTCTCTCTTACAATAATGTATGTATTCGCTATTTGCTTTACGTTGTACCGACACAGACAGGTCTTATGGCGATGATGGGATAGGAAAAGCCTAGGAATGGGAAGGAAGTGGCCGTGGCCTTAATTAAGGTACAGCCCCAGCATTTGCCTAGTGTGAAAATGGGAAACCACGGAAAACCATCTTCAGGGCTGTCGACAGTAGGGTTTGAACCCACTATCTCCTGATTACTGGATACTGGCCGCACTTAAGCGACTGCAGCTATTGAGCTTGGTAATGTATGTATTTAATTATCCTCCTGTTCAATACATTATTCCATTTCTTAAGATGAAGTATTAAATTTATTCGGACATGTTTCAACTAATGAGTCATCTTCAGTGACCTATATCAATTAAATATTATCAGGTTAAAATACTTGTATACACTGTAAAGTCATTATTATTTAAGACATTTATAGTCCAGTAAAAAACGGTATTGGTGTTAATAATACATAACATTGTGAGGCATAGCCCTTGTCTGTTGTAAAATACGTTTTTATTGTACTTTACAAAGATTATTAAAATCTATTAAAAGATAATAGAAGAGTGCCAGGATTTTAATAGCCGTAATAAAGTACAACATAATTTACGCATCCCAATATTTTTGGGTTCAAAGTGTAGAAAAAGAAATGTTCATGCATTTGACGCACCCACTTCTTTGAACATCTATAATGCTGCTTCGGATGCGTTTCAAAATAAAGATGTCAACTACTCAAGTAGCAGCCTTCCTATTGCAAAATCGGGCATTCCAAATACTGAGCAACATGCTGTTATCAGTCGATAGGAAATATGACTGCACTAATTCAGTGACAGAGAATCAGCGCAGAAGTGATTAGTGACAATCGGTAAGAAAGGGATATCGAGAGTTACCGTATGCAGTAATGGAAGCGAAAAATAACGATGTACTGAAATGCTTGCTGTAACAGCTGATGGAAGAAAGCTTCCGCCTTACGTTGTTCTAAACCGAAAAACAATGTCTAAAGTAAAATTTCTGCATTCGTATCCAAGAAGAAGGGTGGATAGACACGTCACTCGTACAAGATTGGATATGAACTGTTTGGGGAAATCTAGCCGTGTCCCTCCTTCGATGCCCGGCCCTTCTTGTGTTGGTCAGTTTTCTTTTTTTTTTTTCCCCAGCAGGTCATTATTATGTTTGTTTGTTTGTCCAACCCTTGTCCCGTTTCCCTACGGGGTCGGGTATGAGGTGAGATGAATTTGTCGTGGCGGTTTTTATGACCGGATGCCCTTCCTGACGTCAACCTCATCAGAGGAGTTAATGGGAGATGAAATGAATGACGTGATATATGATAGTAGGGAGAGGGTGAAACCCGGTGCCGGCACATAGCCTACTCCTGTCGAATAGCACCAAGGGGTCTGCTCAAGGCTTAACGTCCCCATCCGACGGACGAATCACCATCAACAGCGTCATATGCCCTCACTCCATATGAGCACTGCGGAGAGGTTTGGAATTTAATCCAGGCTTTTGGCACGCAATCTAGTGATTAGAAATTGTATACCACCACCTCCCCTACCCTGCCGGCCAACATTCTGATGGTGAAAATTTTTTTCGACCAACGGGACTCGAACCGGCTAACCTCGGTGTTAGACCGTTTTAGACTTCAGCGCCTTAACGATCATGGCCACCAGGCGGGCTAAGCAGGTCATTATTATGTACTTGCATGAATTGTACTTTTATTAGTTCAAGTTTATTTCACTTCAGGTTGTATTGTCAGCTCGTAACGGGAAGAATATTTTCCAGTGTCGGTACTACAAACCCACGTGTCCAACTTACCTGATGTACCGGTACATTATTTGTGTTTTCAGAAAAAATTTCACGCCAGGATTTTATGCCATATGACGATAACCGCAAATGAGTTGAACCAATTGTGTTTATATTCTTTTAATGTATCTTTTAAACGTAAATGAATTGTAAATGATTTTTAAATATCTGAATTCCTTGAATAGTTTACGCATCTGAAGTTTTTGCCTGTATTTTTCGTCAAAAAAGTGTGTTAATTATGTGAGAAAATACGTTATTTTACAATAGAGAGTAGGCTATGCCTCACAATGTTATGTATTATTAACACTAATACAGTTTTTTACTGGACTGTAAATATCTCAAATAATAAGGACTTTACAATGTATACATACATTTTAATCTAATAATGTTTTAATTAATATAGGTCACTGAAGATGACTCATAGGTAGTCGGAACATGTCTGAATAAAATTAATACTTCATCTTAAAAGATGAAATAATGTACTGAACAGGAGGATAGTAAATACATATATTATTGTAAGAGTTGAACCGTCAATATGGAAAATAAAATTTATAATTTGTAATGACTTTTTCTCTCTTGAATGATTTAGTCGGACCCTTGTGCAAAGCGTACATCACTGACTGGTAAAATTGTAGACATTTTTATCTGTTATACATATTTTTAGAAATATGTGAAAATCTATCCATTTTTTTTCATTTCATTTATTTATTTGTTCCACAAAGTAGGCAATTAGAAGTTTTAGCAATGTTATAGTTCAGATACCTTTGCTAAATGTAATAAAATCATTTTCAATAAAAGACAATCATTGTTCGTGGCACAGAACGAAATACAAATGTTGCAACATTCAAGAGGGTTAAAGAACAAAACATAACATTATTAATTTATTATGATATTCAAGTAAGGATTCTCTAATTTACTTTCCAGAAAACTTTTGTTGTGACTCACCATATGGTCGACATTCTAATTTCTGGACGATGCGCCCTTCTAAACTGAGTTTCTCAGTCTCGGGGATAATTGAATCCATATTAATAGCTGAAAGATTAAGAAACGTTCTGCTTCATTTCACATTCAATCAATACACGTGTTATACACACACATATTAAAATGAAATTAGGTAGTTCACAGTTGATTAAGGAACAGACCACGAGCAAGTAAGGTAATAATATCAATTAAAACTTAATCCTGTGCCACCCAACATTCAACACATTCAGTTACGTGCAGAATGACGGTAGTTTGTTTACTTCTCGTGGAGGACATGGTCGGGCGGTCCACAAGGCTGCCAATCTGTTTACTTAGGAACTTAGATAAGCACTAATTCAAAAGGTGAATTACAACTTATTTTGCTTGCCGTGCAGACATTATGCGCCGTGGCCATACCAGGTGTATGCACATGGCACCAGCGAATAGTACACAGCGGAAAAATTTGACACACACGTCAGTTTGTTTGTCTGAAATTAACCTACTAACACACACAAGTTGAGTTCACCAAACACTACCGTCTGTGTTGTATAGTTCAGTGATCATGTCGATGTTTGTGCCTGGAAAAGAACATCTGCGGCACGCACTGCTTTTCTTACTTAATCAAAAGAAAAAGGCTGTGGAAAGTCATCGTTTGCTGGTAGAAACATATGGTGAACACACTTCATCGATTAGAACATGTGACGTGGTTATTTCAATGTGAAAGACAGTGCACGTTCTGGTAGACCACAAAAGTGCGAAGATGAGCAATTGCAGGCGTTACTGGATGAAACCGTTAATGCACAACGTTATCACCAACAAATGATTAATTTAAATCACGCATAGAACAAAAGATGACCGGAATGGGCCAGAAGACATGGCAAAGTGATCTTGTTACACGACAATGCGTCGTCTCACACAGCAAAACCAGTGAAAGTCACCTTGAAATCACTTGGATGGTACATCCTTCCGTACGCGCCGTACTGCCCAGATCTGGCGCCATCTATCACCTCTTCGCATCAATAGGGCACCCGCTCGCAGAACAGCACTTCAGCAATTTTGAAGAAGTTGGAAAATGGCTCGACGAATGGTTTGTCACAAAAGACAAGCAGTTTTTTCTGGCATGGTGTTCATAACTTACCTGAAAGACGGGCGAAGTGTATAAAAGGTGATGGCCAATATGTTGAATAAACAAAAAATGAATTTCCCTTGAAAATTACATGCTTTCTTTACCACAAAAAACCGGCAAAAACTTATGCATACACCTGGTAGATAAAACCCTTTCGATGGAAGTTCTCACGACAGAGATTGGTTTAGATGTTCTATTTATTTCTGCTTTTATTCTGCCGGGGTTGGTAAGGGTATCTAATTATCTAATTATCATCATTTATGTTGGCCAATAGGAATGCAAGTAGATACTTCAGCAATGGAGAGTGGCGAGTGCTGCTCTTTATCAGGTTATAAAAGTGAATGTACTTCTGGGGGGCGGGCTGCTGGATCCCTGCACATCGCAATAAACAAATCTCTCCTCTGAAAAGAATTCCATGTAAGATTTGCATAGTTTCTACTTCCTTATAATGTTACAAACCTTGGGTAGCACAGTGTCAATTTTTGCCTAATATCAATATAACAGTGGAAAAGGGGATTTCAGGCAGATAAAGCTAACAGTTATATACATCACGTGTTGTAGCAAAAAACTGCAACCTTTATATTTTACTTTACCTCGGATTTGCATTTTCTTGTATAACAAATAAAGAGATGGAGAGACGGGAATGCATAGCAGAATAGACACAATGACAGGTCAGTGTTGGAAGAGAGAGCAACAGAAAGAGAAGACTAAAGGACAAACATGAAAATGCAAAAGGGCAAGGACAATACTCACACAGTGTTATCTTCACATAGATGGACTCTGTTCTCAACAATAGCAATTCTACATAGATTTTCTTCTCAGTATTGTTTCTACTTTGAAGTTTGGATGTATTTCCTTTATTTTAAAGGTAGTAATCTTCAGTCTAGCCCTTTCTACTTCTCTCCTCTGCTGTGGAGTCCTGTGTTCCTACAATCTTATTGATAAATGGTGGTATAACCTTTGTATAAGGTTTATACAACGTTTATGTGCAATTTGTTACTAATAAACCGTGCGTAAGCCTCCTGTGTATACATCAGTTATAGTTATACAGTGAACTGCTTATACAGACCAGGACCCTTGTATAAGCCTTCTATTTGTGCTACCATGCAGCTTCTTGAAAGGTTTTGCTCCTAGACAACCAACAAAAGCGATCATAAAGCGTGACGAAATACACCAGTGAACTGCAGGAAGAGATTCGTATGGCTTGGAATGAGAGTATACGTGCAGTATAGTACTACAATGCGAATGCTATGTTTATGAAAGAAAAAAAAAAACAAAAAGAAAAAAAAAAAAAAAAAAAAAAAAACAAGTGATCAGTATATTTTAGTGGTATTTACTGTCTGTAGTAATATAATCATGTTAAAATATCCAAATTATCCATTAAGTACACACTGAAATAATGGAAAAGAACGTTGATGATCTCCACGATATTTGTAACAAAGAAGGCGTAGAACATTTAGAGGTTGTGGAGACAGGACATGTTAGTAAAATGGAACACTGTAAGAGACGGAGTGACCCATTTCTCCTGGTTGACGGAACTTTTAAAATGAAATATATATTTACGAAAGAGTATGCTCGAATTTTTTGTATCCATCCCTTGGCACAGGCCAGAGTAAAGTGTAGCTTCCACCGAAGTCACAGTCTCATCCATGGCAGTGACAATATGGAATGCTGGGGTATGGGTGGTACTGAGTAATGACATTCAGAGCACGACTAGTGCATCTGAGTGTTGTGAAAGGTGTTGCTCATAGGGTCAGTCGTGCTGCAATAGCACTTTCTGATCCAGTGAGAAAAGCAATGGCAAACTACCTCACTCCTCGTCTTGCCTAGTACGCCTCATTTTGGTGCTGCCATTGGTTTTTGCGGTTTCCTTATAACCGCATAACCTTTGGTGGTGCTATTTGAGGATCCAACCAGCCTCTGGGCTGATGACCTAACAGACAGACATGCTCGAATTGTCATTATTACCACAGACAGAAATGACTTAATGAAAGGTCCAAGAGGTGGCTCTATATCATGCGTACTTCATGTTCTCACAGCACTATGGACATGAGCGCAGAATGAGGTAATTATTAAAAGTGACATAATTATTACTAGTGAGAATAAGGTACCGTTTAAATATGTGGATTACTGTTCTGTTTATTTGAGCATTCTAATCTATTCGTGCTATCACGCGGCTTCTTGAAAGGTTTTGCTCCTAGACAACCAACAAAAGCATAAGCGTGAAGAAATACGCCAGTGAACTGCAGGAAGGAGATTCCTATGGTTTGGAATGAATGTATATGTGCAGTATAGTAACAGAATGCACATGCCATGTTTATTAGTAAGAAAAATAATTAACGCTTATGCGAGGTTTACTCAATGTACAACTATACAAGTATTAAACAACTGTACAAGGATATTTTATAAGTTAGCCTGCTATTCTTATCACCTATACAAGATGGTGAGAAACAACATGAACTGGGTATATGAATGTTGGAGGGTTGGTCGTACTGATAAATAATTTGAAATATATAATTCAATATTTCGCACCATTCCCAATTTATCAGTTGCTGAAGTTAGCCAATCAGATCGCTTTGTGGACGAAATAAAATGGGTTTTGGAAGCAGTGTTGCTAAATCAGGATATGGATTAAGACCGGCCTGAGAGCTCCATTACATGTAATAAACCTCATTTTAGGTCCGTATTGAAAAATTTTTAACAGTTCAACAATAATAAAGGTGTTTTAATTATTCCACCTATTCAATACTTATATTTTCACTTATAGTTGTTACATAATTAAATTCTTAGTTACATGGGGACATGTTTCGCCCTCAATTAAGGGCATCTTCAGCCTATTATTGTATTTAGGCTGAAGATGCCCTTAATTGAGGGCGAAACATGTCCCCATGTAACTAAGAATTTAATTATGTAACAACTATAAGTGAAAATATAAGTATTGAATAGGTGGAATAATTAAAACACCTTTATTATTGTTGAACTGAGAGCTCCAGTCGAAGAAGGCTTGCGTTGCAATGCTAGTCCCAAGTCCACTGTACACATGCCCATGGCTCCGTAACGAACATTTCCGTAAATGACCTATCACACAGAAGCTACCAGTCGCGAGAACTGAATCTCAAACACGAACGTAACGTGGGTCTCAGCCGGTGTTACTGTAGCGTACTTGCTATGATGCGATCCTGCCAGCTCGGAGGCCGGTGTTCAAATCCCTCCAAAATAAATTTCTAAAATGATGTTCTCAAGCTGGTCTTAAGCTAGTGTAAATTTAGCAACACTGCCTCAATACCAGTTCTACATCAATTTCTTCTCAGTATTGTTTCAACTTTGGATTCAGCTGTACTTCCTTTGTTTTTGTGGTGGTAATGTTCACAGAAAGCACAATGTCTGATGTGGGCAAACATACACCACCTTTGAACTTTCGAATCATATGAAAAGGTTGCCTGGACAGACGAGTTGAGGTACCATTTAATACACAACAATGGCTGGCTGGATCCTTCTACAGCACCACTGAAAGTTATGCAGTTATACAACAGAAAAAACTGATGGCGGTGCCATAGTGATGCAGATAAAGAGTGAAGAAGTCTTTCCCCCCCCCCCTCAATCAATTTAGTAACAACAATAATAATTTAATAAGTGTAAGAGGTAGTTACATGATTAATTTCTTTGAAGTTTTAATTATTAATGTTATTACAGGAGCTATGTACAGAAGACACCAGCCCTGTGAATACATAAACAGCGCAATGAGTGAATCAACTTCTATCTATTAAAAAACTTCCTTTATGCTAAAAGAACTCATGATCTTTAAACCAGTACTTACGGGTTATGTGCGAGAAAACCCCTAACGTCTGATGAGTTACAGCTGACACATCAAGCCTATGATCTTTGGGGATGTTTTCTTCTCCAGGTTCTTTCAAACACAAGACTGATTCCGATAACGTCAAGGAAACCTTCGCCTTCTGGCCGGGCTCCCTGTAAAATAAACATTCCTGCTGAGACTTTCAAAAGCTCTGTTCTCAGATACACAATAACTTATCTTCTAATATTGTTCATTATACAGTCCCATACAAATTAATCAGAATTTTTTTTTTTACAGCTTTATCAATGGTTGGCGACATTGTGATACACCCAGCTTATTCTTAAATCCCATGCTTTCTATGCATTGTTTGTTCATTCATTGAATACTAATTGCTCAGTCGGACAAATGTTTGCATTTAAAAGTGAAATTAGTTTAATTTTCATAAGACCAGCTCAAATTTTACAGAACCTTGAACTACCATGACTCTACTGTAGATATTAACAGCAACGATAGGAACAGATAAATGACTGGGTAAAACTTTAGGAGACACCTTTAAATTAAAATACACAACTCTGGAAGTTTAATATTAGGGCACCAATCTTACCTAAGGAGTGGTTTATGTTCATTGCAATAGCTGAGGACTCACAAATTAAGTAGTATTTTTACACTTATTATAAAATATGATAAACTAATTAACATTTTCAAAAATAAGCAACCGAAGAAACACGCTACAGGCCTTATAAATTCAATATGGTGTCACTCCTAATCAGGGAACAAGAA
Source organism: Anabrus simplex (assembly GCF_040414725.1). NCBI lineage: Eukaryota > Metazoa > Arthropoda > Insecta > Orthoptera > Tettigoniidae > Anabrus > Anabrus simplex. The sequence continues at coordinate 84,648,855 of NC_090278.1, read as the reverse complement.
AAACTTGTTAGACCAGACCAATGCTCTGTCACTAGCCAGGATGTGTGCTGATAAAGAAAGAAACTTACGTGAACAGATGGTAGCACTACCTGGGGACAAGAGTAAAGTGCTAAGACCAAGAGAGCTTCGCCTTATTCACCCGTTCCAGTGTTCTCTTGTGCAGCTAATACACAGGTCTTTCTGAAGTTGTACCAAGCAATTATACCATTAAAGTCAGCAGTCTTTCCTGATGATAATAGTACAATTTGCTTTATTATTATTATTATTATTTAACAGTGCACAAATGGGCATTAGGTTTTACAGTATTCCAGCAAAAATTCTGTTCTCTTGGTACATTTGCTAAAGTGATAACATTCATTCGTTCCTTGCTACGCCGAGGATGTCCCCAAGGGGGAAGAAACATGTACCTATAACTTAGCTTTAAGAATAAAAACTTTTGTAAGTATTGTAAAGGTGGAAATTTTAATAATAATATATTTAAGGCTGTTGTTCATCGCATAGTTTTCAAGTATATACATTGCATCTATAGTGCTATTAAAACAATGTGCCTGTTCTGACAGTTCTCAGCGTGGTAGTAGGAGGTGGCAGTTACTATGACAGCCAGTACACGCCTCCCGTTTCAGCCAATCCCAGCTCGACATGCACTCTCCCTTTTCCTACCCCTGCTGTAAGACAGCTTCTAGAGGCGGTCGGTCCGAGTTCCACGTTGCCAATATAGTATACCTTAGCACATGTGGCTGGGCTATATAACAATGTCTACTTTGAGTGATAGCATTATCTGTAGGCTATATTGTGTTTTTGAAATCAGCTAAATATTATAGTGCTTTTGTGTTCGTGTTAATAAGTGTATCGTTATCGAGGCTGGAATTCTAGTGTAGTGTAAATTTTATATAGTATTGTGTAGTATAGCGTCATTTTAACACCATCTCATTTACAGAACTCAAAATGTTGCAACCTGTTCAGAGCGCCGCTAAACGACGAGGGGCGACCTAGAATTCATTCACCTAGAAAAAAAGGCAAGGGTAATGGGGAGGCATGGCTTCGCTACTCGTGGTCAAGCTCGCGATATGGTATGTGCTTTACGGGAATATTTTGAGGCTGAAAGGGAAAATGGAGGCCCACTGATAGAAGTTAACAAAGTTGTAGAAAGAACAGCAGCAGCTTTAAAATTTCTCAAGCTACAGTCATTAGAATAGGGAAAGAAAGAGAAAAGAAAAGGAGCCTTGGGAAGAAGGTGAAGGGGAAAGAGAGGGAGTGGATGTATCTGGACCATCACATGACAGGTTATCAACACCGGGCAAAACCCGACTGATTAAAGCCTATGAGGAAGGGGAATGAGGAGTCTGTCTTACGATATTTGAGCTGATAAAATTACTGCTGAGCCACCTTGGAATAATAGCAATGGTATTTAATGTTTTTCTAACGCTTTCATGATCACCGTTGTGCCGTTTCACAATTCTTTATAAGAGCTAGAGCAACAAAGATGGAGTCTCTGCGGTCAAAATCTCAAATAAAATACATTTAACATCAGTACGGGCCAAATTATAAGTCTTTTCGTCAGTCGGTTACGGTAATAGCCGCGTTTAGAAGGCGCAGAAAAAAATGACAGATGGACATTATTTGAAACCATTATTCAAGAAAAAAGATGCTCATCTTTTATTATCTAATCTGACTTTGGTGTATTAAGAAGACGTAAAACTCATTTTAAAGGAATTATCCAGCGGAGCGATATATTGGAGATTTGGAAACGAAGATTAATTCCCGAATACACGCTATTTTGCGGAGATCAAGATTTAAACGCCGCGCGGGAGATTTAATACGAGAAACAATAAGAGATAAGATATACTACTGTGGAACTACGTCACGCAGTGACGCAAGCCCTTGATGAAATTTGCCCGACACCATTTAACATTGAAAGACACTTACGGACCAGTAATTGAATGCATTTAGGCTGATAAAAGACGGCGGAAAGAAATTTAATTTCAAATCAGAATATACCGAATATATGTCTTAGACAATTCTAGACTATTTATTGATTTAACTGTGTCCCAGTAAAAACCTATGCAATCTGAGCAACGCAAGAGCTATAGTACTTGGAAAATATCAGCAATGAGTCAAATATTCTATCATTGTTCTGTTCCATACGCACGAGTCTTCACCATGGGTCTGTAAGGAAGCAAGGCGATGCTGCTTGGATCCTGACGAGGCGAGACGATGTTGGCTGTCCCGGATGACCAGTGAGCGATGATGAGAAGCCACGATGTACCCGACCACTTGTGGAGGAACCAGATGACCAGTTCCTAGTCTCAGATGACCGGAGAGGAGGAAACGCCGAGACCATCTTGAGCAAAGCTAAGTCCAATATCCAAGTCGTTTTCGTAAGTAAGAAGATATTATTTCTTTATTTGCTTGGTAATATTTATTTGTGCGAACACAGTGCGTAAATAAACATCTAGCTAAACTGATTGGAAGTAGGTACTCATCCGTATGAAACGTCAATTCCATTTGTAGGCGTGGTCACCAAGTGATGTCCCGATCGTAATGTTTTCCAGAGATATGCGTGAAGAGATCGCTAAAATTATTATTATTATTATTATTATCAGTGATGTGTAAAGAATGAAGTAGGCATTTATATCTGCGTGTCCTAAACTTAAGCAACGTCAAATTATTCGAGATCATGCATAGGATTTGTGTTATGAAGGAATGGCAGTAGACTACTCCAAGTTACGTTAAATTTGGCACTATGACTGTAGTAAATAAAGTAGGCATTTTAGTAATGTCGCGGCACGTTGATGTGCAAGTCAAGGTAATGAATTACGTGATGAAGTGATAGTGTGGTTATATGAAATAAGAGTAATAATTAACGCGTCATGGATATGATATAGAGTTGTTGATGATGTATGATGGTTGTAGTTATTGTTTCTTCGAGAGAGAGTCATAGTTGCATGAAATAAGGTCTCGTGACTTCAAATGTTATAATTGGGAAGGTCACTAATTTCTCGCCAATTCCACGCAATGATTTTAAGCCTACGCATTTTATCTAGCTCAGGACATGATCTCGGGACGTGTTGTGCAATGTTTCTTTTATCCATATTAAGTTACCTGGAGAAGCATATGCTTACTCTGGATAGATTTGAGCCTTCACTGATTCGCTTAGGAAGATCTCGAGAACTCTCACTGAATAATTACATTTCTGTATAAATTTCAATCTATAGGCCGATCACTGGTGACCTAGGTTTTCGAAGGAGAATCATTTTCTTTTAGCTGGAGATAGTGTCATCCGATTAAGTAGATTTTTCATTGGTAGCATGTGTTATTATAACCCTGTATAACCAGTGTGGTGACGTTTCTTGCTACTTCGTACGCACGTAGTCTATGTCAATAAGATAAGGTCATACTACCTTAAATTCATGAATTAAATCTTGCGAAGATGTTACTTATTGGATGATTACGGCTTACAATGGACATAGCTTAGCTCATGATGTGTAACACAAGGAAATATGAGTGTCTAAGAAGCGACTAGATAGGCAGAGATCAATATTTAAGACGTAAAACATATACGTGTGTACTTGTCAGAACAACGCAAGAAGAGTTTATAATAGCCTTATTGATAGTCTTAAAACTACAGACAGCCAATCAGTCAGTGAAAATTTAAGTAATGTGACAGTTTTTAGAATAAATATCAAGTGTTAATTACCATAATCTAATGCGATTTCTAAGAATGATTGACTTAAACAAATGGAACTCCATTTCTTGACTGAACATTAGCTCAGAAATTCCATATGCGATTCTTTATTTCTCAAAGGAATACAACTAGAAAGACTGTAAATAATAGTAGATAGGAGTTTTCTTTTCTTTTCTGTGGATGCATCCTACATTTTTAATGTAAATAATTTTCATGTTTTATTTTCTTGCCAAGAAGGCACTTGTAAATACTATTAGCTGTGGTCAATTTAATTTATTTACCCATCACCCAACTCGCTAGGTGAATTGAAAGAGAAGGATAGGGCAGTTTCTTTTTAAGAATCTTCCCACATGTTACATGTCATTTACACTATTAATTGATGATTTCGGAGATGAATGAGTACTAAGAAAGGAAGCTATTTAAGCCGAGAAGGCATTCAATCATTTAGGATGAAGTCGAAAGACGTGATTTTTCCAAAGTTATCGACGGACATGGATTACTAGGTCGACAATGAGTCACTCATTACAAAGGCTACTTCATTAGTAAAATTTTGAAATAATTTCTTGAATATCTGATTTAATATTTAAATAAACTTTGAATGGTGAAACCTAAAAACTCTTTCTCTGTGTTCTTAGCATAAGGATTAGTTGTAAGACTGTAGTAGTAACGATCGACGACGATTTCCTTAAGAATTAATGAGAATGGTACCTAACTAGATACGAGTAAGAGACGTCTTTCTGCGTTAGTTAGAGAATACCGTTGATTGACCTGGACGTTTTTCTGTTGCGGAACTCACACCCGTAGAACTTAGTCACCGGATTTGTTGAAGTTAGAGCTAGTCTGGATCTCTTGTGTCCTTGCCTGGACGCGGGAACGGCGCACCGTTAATGGATATTATTTTCCGCAGAGCCTAGCGCAGAACGAGAGATGTTAACTGTGATGTAGTAACTCCTGCCGGATCATGTGGCAACACAGCGCTCCCACTCCTTTGTTCGGCGCCACGTGCTGTGAACTGTCAGAACACGCACATTGTTTTAATAGCACTAGAGTAATTCTTCCCTGTTGCTTGATTCCATGACTATACTGTCTGGGTATATGATGTACATGGACAGTACTGTAAACTAGCTATCGTAATGAACACATTTGTCCTGAAAACAAAGGAATTACACATAAGATTTGCACCATTCCTACTCTCTTATAATGTTATAAAGCTTGCATAGTACATAGTAAAATTCTAAAAGAATAGGACAAAAGTAGTAAAAAGAAATACGGATGAAGAAGGATGTAAATCACTTTTAATGAGTTACGATATTGGAGATGACATCATCAGAAAAATTGTCTGTAAACTAACATCTCGACAAACAATACCGTACGACTAACCATCATACCTATCTATTTCTGCCTACAGAGGCACTTACTAATGCTCTATTACAGAGAACATGATGCTCTTCCTGTTTGACAAACTATATATGCCAAGTTACTTACTTAGAAATCTTTAGTTTTCCCACTTCTATATTTCCAGGTGCTTTCTCCCACTTATTTGCTATATATTTTGGGACCTGTAACAAAAAATATATATAGGTCATGAATGTAACAATGCATACACGGGATTATCTACTAAAGCCATTTGTAAGCTTCAAAAATACTTCGATAAACACAAGAACCTAGTTTATCCGGCCCTCATTAATCCGGATCAAAAATAATAAAATTTATTTTTACTTGTACAATATTTCTTTTACAGGGTCGACTCTTCTTGAATGTTGTTTCCAAAGGATAGTTAAGGACAGGAACTGGAAGTACCGTAATTTGGCCACGGTCGATCAAAGGTAGTGTCCCGGCATTCCCATGACGGCCGAGGTGGGATTCGAATCCACGCTCTTTTGAATGCAATTCACTATTAACGTGCCTCAACACGCAGAGCTACGCAGCTAGGTAAAAACTGTTTAGTTAATTCATCAATCACTGTTTTAATGATGGTCCTGCAGACATGGAGTCTACGACACTCATCCGCTACTGCAGACGTTGTTGTCTCGGGTTCACACTGTTGCTCAATAATGACTCGCTGTGTGACTGCTTAAGACGATGAAAGAGGAAGGGAAAGAATCATCATATCCAGTAGTCTGTGAGAGACCACATCAGTAGCTGAAGGTTAAAACCACGTTGTATAGTTACAGCACATTCCTGTGCAGTGCTGTATTGTTTGAGTGTTTAATGTTAAAAACTTCATAACTGGTCCGTATTGAAAAAAGATTTACAATTAAGAGATGAAAGTATATGATTTTCCACCTGTTCAATACAAATTCAAATGTCATATACATTGAAATGTCACATTTTATTCATAAATATTTAAATATTTTTTATATATTAAATAATTAAATAATATTAAATATATTTAAATATTTATGAATAAAATGTGACACTTCAATGTATATCACATTTGAATTTGTATTGAACAGGTGGAAAATCATATACTTTCATCTCTTAATTGTTTGAGTGAGCATGAAATGGCTTCAAAACGGAAGAAAGTGGTTGTTTCAATGGACAAAAAGTTAGAAGCATTAAACAGGTCGAACAAAGGAGAACCTTTGAAAAATATTGCTTTAGACGATGGCGTAGGGACTTCAACTGTGTCGGACTGGAAGAAAAACCAAAAAGAAATTGAAGACTTCTGCTTTAAAATAATGATGATGAAAGATAGTTTAGAGAATTGTGCCACAGTAAAGAAAGCTAGAAACGAATCTCTAGATGACGCATTATTCATGTGATAGAGTGAAAAAAGAGAGGGTGGTGTTGCGATGTCAGGGAAAATTTTACAAGAAAAGGCGCTTAGTTTAAACAGCAAGCTAGCAAATGGAGATCCTAACTTCACAGTCAGTCAGGGTTGGAAGCTTGTCATGGCATACGCCAGCTTTCTGTGACTGATGAAAGTTTTTCAGGGGATAAAGTCGCTGCTGACAGTTTCATAGAGAAATTTCAGGACATTATTTGCTCCAATAACTTAACGCCAGATCATATATATAACGCCCATGAAACTGGGCTGTTCTATCGCATGCTACCAAATAAGACACTAGTGTCTAAATTAGACGAATCGGAAAGGGGTTATAATAGAAGTAAAGATCGCATTACAATTATGGCATGCACCAATGCATCTAGAGAACATAAATTTCCTCTCCCGTTAATAGGGAAATAAAAAATCACGTGCTCTTAAAAATGTGAATCGATCTGCCTTGACGGTTTCTTACACATCCCAAAAGGATACATGGATGGACAGTGGAACTTTCAAAAACTGGTTCCAAGAAGACTTTGTGCCAAACATAAAAAGGTTTATAACGAAACAAGGTTTGCCACTGAAGGCCATTTCGTTCATTGACAATGTGCTGTCACATCAGGAAGTAGAAGAGTTGGTCAGGTGATATCAGAGTGAAATTTCTGCCACCTAATGTAACAGCTCTGTCGCAACCAATGGACCAGGGTGTATTGGAAAACATCAAGCAGTTATACAGGAGGCAGCTGCTCAGCAAACTGATTGAAGAAGAGGGGGAATATAGTGTAATTTTGGTATTGAAATCAATAAATTTGAAAGACATTTATATGATCGCATCTACCTGGGATCAAGTTAGTGAAATGACAATTAAAAAGTCCTAGAAACATATATGGCCTTCTGTCTGTGCATCTACCACCGAGATTTGTGAACTTGTGGACCCTTCTGAGTTTCTTGACACATTTGCACGCATTCCCGGATGCTCGGACGTAGATGAGAACGACGTAAATGACTGGTTGATAACTGACTGTAATTCAGGCTACGGCATAACGACAGATGAAGAAATTATTGCCTTTTGTACCTCGGCAGGTAATGACGAGAGTGATGGTGAATTCGAAAATGAAGAAGAAACAATGACTCAGGGAGAGGCAACAATACAGCTGGACAAACTAATGGCCTATTTAGAATCCCAGACTGAAACCACACCAGCAGAACTGATGTTAGAAAAAAGGCTTCGCGATCGTGCTGCGCGCAAACGTTATACAAATGTAAAACAGAAAAAAAAGTCGCACATGATTTTAGTGCATAAAACAGAGTCGTAAATATAAGAAAAGTGTTCTTATATTTGTTTGTACAATTGAAAAAAGGTATTACTGTACAACTTATGTTAATAGATTATATAACGTGTACGGTTTATAGTTTCTCCGGATTATCCGGATTTTCGATAATCCGGATCAGTTCCGGACCAACTTAATCCGGATAAACGACGTTCTTGTGTACTGTGATTATGATAGGTCTAATAAAACAGGCATACACTGCACCAATATGATTATTACAATTTCATTTTTCATGAGAACAAGTTAAATAACAAAACTAGGACAATGTTTTGTGGATAATGCATTACGTATTCTATAAAAACCTAACCTCATATTTGACAAAAGCAAACTCACCTTTACCAACCAAACACCTCTCCCCGCGTTGGAAAGATCAAGATCTTTATCAATGTGTGGATTGGACATGTTTTGCCACTAGGATATTATTATTCTAAAGGAAGAGTCTGTCTTACAGGACATACAAGGAGAAAGTGAATGTCCCTGCGATGAAACGCAAATGCATATGTATACACACCAAGATAAAACACAACTTTGAAAACTTTGAACGCAACTCTACAGCAGAAGATTTCTCTTTCGTAAGTATACTTCTTTCTTCACAATAATAACACAACGCAGCCCCATATACAGACAACAAACAGC